>NC_134826.1:102087898-103287898 GCF_004210375.1 Tachypleus tridentatus | reverse complement strand
CTGAGCTCTGAAACTGTAAAGCCTGCCGTTTACGAAAGTATTTATATAGAAGGAACAATAATTCAACTTTTAACTATTTATAAGGACATTTATAGAGTTCAGGTTTAACGAATCCAAAACTTCTTTTAATTCTACTGGTTTCACTAGTAAAGGTCTTCAGGATTATATATACATATACAAGTAAATATGCAATTTTTTATGCATTAGTAATCGGTTACATTGACAGAAAGACAAACAGATAAATAAATAGAGAGAGACAGACGGATAGAGAGTTATAAGTTATATATATTGAAGCAAATAATATATCACGAAAAAAACTTTATAATCCAGACGCAGTAAAAATATTAGTGTTCTTTCTTTAGCACCAGATGAGTCAAACTGTTTGAGAGAATTGCAAAGAATTACAAACAATTTACTGGTCAGGCGACAAGAAAAGCAAAAAAATAGAGCTCAGAATAGGAACTCAAAACCGATAATTATACAGACATGTAGTATTTAAAGAAATATCGACCGCTAAAACGCTGTGTTAAAAGCATTCTAATTTATTCTCAATTATTAGTTTGCACATCTTTTTCTTTCTTGCATTCTCCATTAGCACCTGAAGAAGTTCATATCTCTCATCACTCGTCCGAACCTGACACGTCAACAGAAAATGCGAGACATTGAAACGTATTCTGTCACTACTTCACTGGTACAATCTGCTTCTAACAACATATTTGCTTGTAAAAAATAAATATGGCTGTGCAGGTTTGGTGATATAAACAGTGGATAAAGAGAGGGGCTAATCTCTCCACTAAGAAGAGCCCTTTTAGCTATAAGAATAATGGGCAAGAGTGAGCTGAAACTATATTATAGGATAACTGAAAGTTTGTGGGGAAATTGTATCTTATGATATATTAAAATAGTGTTGAATCTCTAGAGCTAGGGACAACATATGTTTACTTCTCCAGTACAGTACTCTCTTTGGGTTGTTGTTACGCCCACTAATGACTTGACGTATTCAAGTGTATCTGTCTTAAAGTTGCGCTTGGACAGTTTATTGTAGACAAACTGAAATTCTTCGTCTTTGTGACACTCACTCACATTCTTTGTTCTTAAAATCTCATTCCCATGCGGGACTTCCGAGTCCTTGCTCTTTCCTCCATTGCAAAAGGTCCGTACTGGCTATCGTATTTCTGTTTGGACGTATCAAAACAATTACATTATCGCTATTTTAGGTGTTTCATACTTTTACCGACACCTCAGATGATCTGATACTGTAGATTTTACCTACAATTGTAAAATATGTAAGTACGTGTCAACAAAAAGCGAGTTCATTTTTATATCTAAATCTGTCACATTTAAAATCTGATCTTTTGATGGAACTGGTTTTATATATAATTACAGCCTGCAAATATAAAGTAACCTAACAGATATTTCATAGCTTAAAAAACACTTTTAAACTTTTCAATATGAGCCTTATGTTCGTATACTATCACAATAGAAAATAAAGTTGTTATTATGTCTGTTCATCAATCTATATATAAAGATAAATAATTATACAGACATGGATAGCCAAATGTATGAAAATATAAATATGATAATCGACGGCCAGATAGATATATACGGACAAAATGACAAATACAAAAAACGTCTATTTAGGCCTCATGGCAGTCCATCATGAGAAACACGAATTGAAAGCTTGTCATCACACTGAAAGCTAAGGCTTTCAGTAAACATATTTCTTTTATTATTTCTAGATTACATATTTCATTCAAATGACACATAAAAACAACACATCATTAACTGTCACACACGCATAATGACAGTTATAAATGAGCGTAAAAAGGAACAGTTTGAAAGTCAACTGTAGTTGAAGATGAAGCGCAGCAGACAAACCTTTAACGAAATCGGTCAGAAAGTCAGATAAAAAGAAATCGGGTTTATACATAACAGATACAGAGATAGGGAAAAAACGCAAAATCTTCTATGAATTTCTCAATAAAACAGCAAACAAAATCTACAGAGCTGATACTACATACATTTAGTCAACTTCTATTTTTTTAACAATCACCATGAACATGGCTATTATACATAACTTTGTGGGAAGACTGTTTCCCGTATTGATTCCAATTCATGCGCGCAGCCGTAATTCTTTGCGAAGACAAGTAACCCACTTGAAGTAAAAACGTATTCTCAAGATGGATAGTATTGGTATTACACAAACGCAAAATCAAAGAAGCCCTACTTATACAAGAACTCAAAGCAAAATTGAACCAGTTTAAAGTGACACTTTTTAATACCTACACTAATTAATCACTTAACATCTAACTGCAACGCTCCCTACAATCCCGTGCTCGTTTACACTCTCGTCCCTAAGACATGTGCCCAGCAACGATCAGTTGCAAACTCTTTTTGTTAACCTGAAGATGACCTAAAAAGGTCGAAACGTTGTTGTGTACTTTATTTTAATTAATGTGCTAATACCCATACCAGCCGTCTTGAGAATACAACCATAATTCTTACATGTTGTGACAGATAAAACTAGGAATTTATTCACAAATTATATAAAATAGCGCAAGGAACACATTATAATTCCATGAGACAAACAACTATTTTTATCTTTTCACAATTAGAACGTGCTGGACATCCACAGAAGCATGACAATTTATTTTTATTTCGCTTTAAGTGCATAACTTGTATGATAGGAATAATAATAAGATGCCTTTCTAATTACAGAAATGATGATAATCAATATCCGGTATTTCTATCATGTGGCACCTCTTGTTTTTTTTTCTTTTTTTATTGTATGATTACTTACCAATCTAAATAATAGGCTAACTGTGTACTGTCCATCACTGGTATTGAAGCCCGGTTTCTAGCGTTGTAAGTCCGCTGTGCCACGTGAATTACAGCTAGTTGAGACGGAAACTACTAACCCAATGACATTAAGAATCACTAACAAAACCTTTATTACAGAAGACGATATGCGACACGACGTTTTTTGCAGGCTTTATTGGAAATATTTCGCAGCAAATCTTGTTTTAATCTGCTATTTAGATGCAAAGAGTGATAAGTTTGCAGTAGAACACAAGACTCTGACAGTTTCTTCTCGGCATTTTTATTGTCCATAATTCGTAGTGCATGCTAGATATTGTACTGATAGGTAAAATCAAATAACTAAGATATAATACAACGCAATAAACCTATACATTTTTCACTAGTATTATTTTTCAATTAGTACTGTTCATAGGTTTTAGATGTTGTTTGAAGTCAAATAACTAAGATATAATACAACGAGGGATTAGCAATAAACCTAGAATATCATAATTTGTATTTGTTTGTTTTTTAATTTCGCGCAAAGCTACTCGAGAGCTATCTGCGCTAGCCGTCCCTAATTTTTTCACTAGTATGGGCTACTCTTTTACCAATGAATAGTGGGATTGACTGTCACATTATAATGCCCCCTCGGCTGAAAAGGCGAGCATGTTTGGTGCGACATGGATGCGAACCCGCTATCCTCAGATTACGCATAATTTGTGAATAATTAGATATAAAATCATTTTGCTCTGTTTTCTGTACACGTGATTTCAAGCTCTAGAACAGTGGTTCCCAACCTTTTTTATGCCCCGCACCCCTAAAAAATTTAATATGTTCTCGCACCCCTTACAGTAATTTTTTATTTGAGAATAAAGGTGAAGGTGGCCAAAACAAATGTTATCTCGCACTCCCTGGAACGCTATCTCGCACCCCTGGTTGAGAACCACTGTTCTTGAAGTTGAATTCCTGAAAAATGGAAGTGATGTCACTTTCTTCTGAAAATAATTATTTCGATAATCACTCCATCAGGTGTTTATGACAGATAATCGATTATATCATTCTAGGTGACAAACTAATTAAATTTTGCCGTGAAAATTTCGGGCGGGAATAATAACTTCCGAGCTTTAATCTTCAGTTAACAGAACTGAAATATATGTTATATAAATACGAGTTTTTTTCTCAACCCGATGAAACACTACATTTTAAATCTACTGCATGTAAGACTGTTAAACAGTGACTTCATTACGCCTAACTCTGATTTCTTTTCTTTTTTTTAATATCTAAGAATTAATTTCTTCAAAATTTAATTGTCTAATGATATGGTTTTTATTATATTTGTACAAATATTTAGTAGTTCTAACAAAACATTCAATCAAGCAGGTTAAAAATATCTCATTCACATAAAGAAGTTATACTATAAAAACAAAATTAGCCCGTCATGGCCAGGTGGGTTAAGGCGTTCAACTCGTAATTTGAGGGTCACGGATTCGAATCCCGGTCACACCAAACATGCTCGCCCTTTCAGCCGTGGGGGTGTGATAATGTGACGGTCAATCCTACTATTCGTTGGTAAAAGAGTAGCCCAAGAGTTGGCGGTGGGTGGTGATGACTAGCTGCCTTCCCTCTAGTCTTACACTGCTAAATTAGGGATAGCTAGCGCAGGTAGCCCTCGCGTAGCTTGCGCGAAATTCAAAATCAAATAAACAAGAACAAAATTAAATAAGTGAAAAAAAAAATTAAGATGCGGCAAAAGATCTCGCCCTTCTCTTTCGTAAATAAACTGAGTGATTCTTCTCTCATTTTGTTTAGTGGTCAAACTAATGTTAATAATATTTTTTTGTAAATCACAGATTAGCTTTTATTTACGAAAACAATGTCGATTTTTGTTTTGAATTACACAACGTTTAAAATACTGTTTATTTCAAGTGGTTTCCTCGTCATCACGAAAATACTGTTTCGCCACCTACAGTAAAAATCGTGTACTCGCATATGTTCCTATATATTCGAACAAATATGTTATATAATAAATAAACCTTAATATTTACTTGCAAGTAAAAATTCAGGTAATTTCTTTTTATTTGTTTATTAATTAAATATTAAAATTGTATATCACAAATAATACACGCACGCACATGTAGAAGTAAGTATACAGCTTATATGTGACGGAAATCAGTCTTATACAACTGATAGATGAACAGAATTAGAATAGGTCATTTTGTCCTAAGTAAGTTCCAGCAAAAAACCTTATCAACAAATAACGGTCATCTCTATTCTCGAAATCTTCAACTCTCAAAAAACACCCGAAAATAAATGGCGACAACGTAAAGTTGAGCGAACAAGAATGACATATTTACCAAATCAGCACAAATTTCTTTCTGTTCATTTACTTCTGCTTTCAGTTGCTCGAGCTCCTTCTCTCTTTCAATCAAGTTCGATTCCTGTGAAGTGAAATAAATTATGTAATTATCACTACATGCTTCCCTCAGTTTATCCTTTGAACGTTACAGTATATTTTATTAAAGTCTTCGTATTATATTGAACAATACGTTGGTGAACAGGTATGTGTGACTTTTCCCATAAAATGAAAAGTATCTATCTTTCCTACCAAGCTATGGTTTGCGGTGTAAGGTGCATTAAAATAAATCGACAGTTACGTAATTTAAGCGATACAACCATAACTTAGTTGCGAACACAGATTGTATAACAGCTGCTCAGCAAGTAATAGTATTCAAAGTTTGTAAAAACTCACTTTCAATCATGGATTTAAATAGATAGGATTTTGTCCTTTTAAATGAAATTTTCAAAGTTTGATTAAAATAAAAGAAGGCTTATATCAGAGTCTTATGCTCGTGCCAATACTTGAAAGAATAAAAAAAGTATATAATTAACTCCAAACAATTATGTAATACTTTTTTACAATTATCATTCATATATTGTCTGTAAGCAAATTGTAAGATACAATTATGCAGCTCTCCTTTCACATATATATTATCTGCTATGTAATTTTTGGTTTTGTTTCTGCCTCATAAAAATTAAGCTGTTTTGCTCTGCATCCAACCCAGGAGGTTTCACGCCACAATGGTAGTTGGTCCAAACCTTGACTAAGACAATTGTTTTACACTATCTTCAAAAATTTGTTTTTACGATGATTGCTGCTGTTTGTTGTGTCGATTATTTACTTTTTAAGCCTCAACAGGTAAAGCAAATATTTTCCTAATTCTGGGGTTATAGACTTTTAAAACTTAATTATCGTTAATATTTAAATAAAAATAACGCATCTGTATGTACGTCTGGTGTCAAAAGTTCTTGTTATGAACTGAATAAACCAATTTTGAGAAAATTTGGTGAAGAAACTCTAACGGGCCCCACCTTCCAAAGTAGTTTGAATAAATTTTGTAGTTCTATTTTATGTTTATGGTTAAGCTGCTATAAATATCTGCCGCAGTCCTTAATTTTTGAAGAGCTTACCAAAAGAAAGATAGCTTGTCAACAGCAGCCATCCATCCGCTATCCAAGCAAAGATATTAACTGTTACTCTTTTAACGCATGGATTAGCAAGCATGGCAGCCATTTTAATACTCTAAATGAAAGCTCATCTGAACGAGAAAGTCGATAGCAAAAGGGATTAAGCTAAAGTAAAACGAAAGTAACGTTTAATGCCGCACGTGGAATGGATAGCTTGATATTGCACGAACATTTCGTATGTTACAATTCATAACAGTACAAGGATAAACCCACACACATATATGAAATGACTTTTTAAGCCCTCAGTGCCTAGTAATATTGTTATTGTTCAAATAGATAATTCTGACATTCACCTATTTCCATATATAGAATAAAAAATTATTAACATTTTATAGGTTCGTGTTCAAATAACGTTTTGCTACGTTCAAGACCCTAAACATATTTCTAAGCAAATTTCTATCTGCAATCATTTCACGTCACTGCATCGACTTCGTTGTTTTTACTCTGACATCACTAGACAACAAACTCAGAGAAAATAACACATTTCATAATTTGATATTTTTTTCCGAAATGATATCTTAAACGTTATCTTAACAAGCAAAAAAGAAAAAAAGAGGCTCGTGCTCTTCTTTAGTTCTATGTCTCTGTACGTTATCTATATATTTCAAATGTATTCACTTGTTTTAACCACTTGTATCAGTATATAGTAGTATAGTGTCTTTCAGTCAGTAACCACTAAAATGACGTCACATAAGAGACAATACACTATGACATATGAATTTCAAAAGCAAAAAATAAAAATATTAGTTACTCATAATTTTTGCTTTATTTACTAACGAAACAGAACACGGTCAGAGACCCTTAAGAAGTACATCTAATAAATTGTTTTTCAAGTACAACAAGAATAACATCTTCACGGAGGTTTGAAGAATCAGTTTATGGTTCACGGTGAAACTGAATGGTATCACGAAAAATCCGAAAGCTTCATTGTATTCAATTACACCGTCTTAGTATGAAAATTAAAATAGGTTTTGTAATATATCATGCTTTTAATATTAACTTCCTATTAGTACAGCAGTTGCAAAACGCTAAAACTTCTGATATCTTCCTAACCATCCAGTATTAAATGGGGATTTTGAAAGAGGAAGAACTCCCTTTTTGTGATCCACTTTGTAATATCAGAGGTACAACAGATTACTTTTTCTTTCTAAACAAAGTGCTCGCCCTTTTAGCCGTGAGGGCGTTATAATGTGACGGTCAATCCAAATGTTCGTTGGTAAAAGAGTATTCCAAGAGTTGGCGGTGGGTAGTGATTACTAGCTGCCTTCCATCTAGTCGTACATTGCTAAATTAGAGAAGGCTTGCACAGATAGCCCTCGTGTGGTTATGCGCAAAATTAAAAAAACAAACTAATTAACAAAACTTCTATTCAAGAGGTGGAACACCGTTTCGGAGCATTCCGCCCCAATATAACGTCTTTAAACATCCCAGAAAAAAACAAAAGTATGTAATAAAGTGTCAAAGGGAACCCAAATCAATACCTGTATCTATCACTTAACTACCTGGTAGAGACGCCATCTACAAGCTTTCAAACAACCAGTTGTAAGGCATCGAAACACATAAGACAATGTTGATGCTCGTACGCTACGTTATGATAACAGTATACGGTCGTTTGTCATGTAATTATATTCTAGTATGCTTCACGAGGTATGGTCGTATCCTGAACTATATGGCACCGGAATATAATTACCAGTTATGAAACTAACTCTTTAGTATTCAGCAAGTATTTAAATTTCAAAAAATAATTAACAAATTGATTTTTGACATTCGTAATTAAATAATGCTTCACATAGGACGAAAGGTTATTTCAAGTATATTTTTATATATTTCACTCAAATTATTGACAGAGGCATTTTATGTCACGAAAATTAGAAAAAAAATATAATTCAAAGGTGAAAAATAAAATCATTCAACGTCCACAAACTTGTTGAGTAATCAGACGGTATATAATTTTGATTATGTTTGACGCTTGGCATAGCCAGGTGGTTAGGGCGCTTGACTCGTAATCAGAGGGCTGTCTGGTTCAAATTCCCGTCACACCAAACATGTTCGCTCTTTCAGTCGAGGGGGCGTTATAAGGTTGCGGTCGATCCTACTATTCGTTGGTAAAAGAGTAGTTCAAGAATTGACGATGAGTGGTGATGACTAGCTGCCTTCTCTCTAATATTACACTGCTAAATTATGGATGGCTAACGCAGATAGCCCTCATTTAGCTTTGCGTGAAATTCAGAAACAAATTGTTTGTTTTTGAGCTTTGCGCAAAGTTTTCTTTTTTAAGTTAAACACTTTTGTACTCTGCCCACCTTGAATATCGAAACCTGGTTTCTAGCGTTATACACCCGCAGACTTACAATTGTGCCACCGTGGGAGGATGGGACAAGCTACTAGAGGGCTATCTGAGCTAGATAGACTGGGAGAAAGACAAATAGTCAAAAAACATTCACCGCAAATTTTTGGAGAAACAAATAGTGAGAATGACCTCATATTATATTGCCCCACGTTTGGAATGGCAAATATGTTCGGTGATAGGATTGGAACGCCTTTAACCGCCAGGTCATGTCAGGTCCTTAAAAAAATGACATTTTTTTATATTTTAAACCCAATCGTTATCATATGTGTAAACCGGCTAGACAGCTATGTCTGAAACCACTTGGGTTCAAGTATAGCTGTTTCCGCTTTTGAACCACTAACAAGAGGGTTCGTTTGTTATTTAGCACAAAGCTACACAGTGGATTATCTGTGCTATGCCTTCAAGTCTACAATGGATATTGAAATCAGGTTTTTACTGTTATAAGGTCCAAGACTTAATGATAAGCCACTAGGAGCTGACAAAGTAGAAGGCAAAAACGCAGCAGCTCTACTGATACAACGAATAACGGTATTGACCGCAACTTTTATAATGCGCTCACGTACAGATGAAAGTACAAAGCGTGTTTAACGGCATCATGCCTCAAATATCTAGATCCGCAAACCACTAAGACATGTCCGACCTTGTGATGAAAATTGTTGTACTTGGAATATCTAAAATTGAAATAATCGCACTTTAGGAAGGGAAAAAAAAGCACAATAAAATTTATTATCACAAAATGTCCACCACTCTTCACTTATTCTTTAGTACAAGTGTCTGCACGAATGTTCTCACAACAAATTTTATTGTCCCCTTCTCCCACTTGTATGTCTGCGGACTCACACCGCTTCTGGGTTTCCATACCTATGGTAGACAGAGCACAGATAGCCCATTTTACTTTTTGTAATTAACATGCCCTTATTGCAAAAATGAATAAATATTTCCTGTTATTAAATATATATATTTAATTATTGTATAATTTGACATTTATAAGAACTTCAGAATCGGCATTAGGAAAATTAGTCTTGCAATGTCTTAAACATCAACCCAGTAAAAAGGAGGATCACTCATTATTCAAAGTAAACGTCGCTAATTACTCGGGAAACTTGCCAATTCCAGAAGTTTTAAAATAAAATAAAAATACAGTCTTTTCTATATCTATCAAAGAACTATTCTGCCAGCTAAACAAAACTAGAATTTCCCTCATACAGTTTTTTCTTTACATTTGATTCTATCAGAATAAACAAAACACAGCTTTCTAGTAAGTTTTGATTTATAAATTACGTGGCCATGTTTAATAGAAAAGCCTTTACTAAATCATTCGCAAGAATTAAAATTACATCTGGTTGGCGCATAAAATAGATGTTGCCGTTGAGTATTTATCATTTTTGTTAACCTGAAGATGACTCAGAAAGGTCGAAACGTTGTTCTCTGTTTTATTAGTAAAAGTGTTAATACCCAAACTAGTCGTTCTGAGATACAGTTATCATTGCGAACGGGCCCGGCATGGCCAGGTGGGTTAAGGCGTTTGACTTGTAATCTGAGGGTCACGGGTTCGAATCACAGTCCCACTAAACATGCAAGGCCCGGCATGGCCTAGCGCGTAAGGCGTGCGACTCGTAATCCGAGGGTCGCGGGTTCGAGCCCGCGTCGCGCTAAACATGCTCGCCCTCCTTATACAGCCGTGGGGGTGTATAATGTGACGGTCAATCCCACTATTCGTTGGTAAAGAGTAGCCCAAGAGTTGGCGGTGGGTGGTGATGACTAGCTGCCTTCCCTCTAGTCTTACACTGCTAAATTAGGGACGGCTAGCACAGATAGCCCTCGAGTAGCTTTGTGCGAAATTCCCAAACAAACAAACAAAAAACTAAACATGCTCGCTCTTTCAGCCGTGGGGCGTTACCATGTGACGGTCAATCCCACTATTCGTTGGTAAAAGAGTAGCCCCAGAGTTGGCGGTGGGTGATGATGACTAGCTGCCTTCCCTCTCGTCTTACACTGCTAAATTATGGAAGGCTAGCGCAGATAGCCCTTGAGTAGCTTTGCGCGAAATTCAAAACAAACAAACAAACCAAACCAAATTATTGTTAACTTCTAAGACCACTCACCACAGTATTGGTGTGTTCAAAAGTACAGCAATTATTACAACTTTTCACCATGACAAAAAAGAATTTCTCAAGATTAATAGCTAAACATTCTCTACCAAAACCCTAGAATATTAAACTTCGATTCTTTGATTGTCTCCTTTCTCCGTTACAAATATTACAGAAATCTCCGGGATCAAGTTTCAGGATAAAGTAAATAAAAGTGCAAGTTAAAGTGATAAACGTGCTTGAATTAACGTGTTGGTCAAATCCTTTCTTGAGCAAAAGTTCATAGTTATTCCATTATAATTTAAAAGAAATAAATAGAGTGAAGATATTCTTAGTACAAGAATATAAAACAAAATGCCCGTGGTCCACACTGGTGGGGTAAATAACAATTTAATTCTATATTTTGCGATTATTAATACACAACAAATATTGAACGTCCAGTGAAATTTCTATACTTTTTCGAGTGGTTAGTTGACTATAGCATTGAGCATTTCTTTAATTAACAATGAATATCATTACAAAGTGAACATTCGAGACATGTATATGTGTGTTTTTCTTATAGCAAAGCCACGTTGGGCTATCTATTGAACCCACCGAAGGGAATCGAGCCCTGACTTTAGCGTTGTAAATCCGTAGACTTACCGCTGTACTAGCGGGGAGCATGACACTGTGACAACTACTTAAAGGTTAATAACATTTTTACAAGAACGATTAGCATATATTCAGATAGTGGTGTATAGATATACATGTGAGAAATATCACTAAAAGCGATAAATTTAGCACCTACATATTTGGTTCAGAACAAATCTCTGGTGCAAATCACTTTAGTAGACTTATAACTGAAGGTTATTTGTACAGCACTATTTATTATTAAATAAAGAAAAGCAAAACAACATCATTAAAAACTTCAGTGTTCTTCATTGAATCAAAACAAAACACACATCATTAAACACATTATTGAAATGAGCTACAAAACCATATTCCAATCTAATGTGAAGCTATATTGCAATATATAAGCCGAAGCTTAAAGTTATTAAAGAGAAAACTGAAGCCTGAAAAAAGTCATTGCATAGAAGATGGGCATATTTTCTAGTACCGTTAACAAGGTAATCATCAAATATATAAAGTTGACAAAAAAGATAGAAAATTCACAAGTTACTAGCATAAGTTAAAACCAAAAACTGGACATATTTCCTGGTACATTAAGAAACAAGTTAAAATTGGGAAAGAGACCAAAAACGCCAATTTTGTCACATGTACATGAAGCTCCCTAATTTCGCTCCAACAACAAAATATTATGGTCTACTTGAGCGTGATTTTTGAAGCCGATATCCCCGTACAGTGGAAGGTCTGTGGATAGCTTCTCAAGACGTTTGATCTAAGATTGATCTCTCTGTTCTTCACAGAATCTTGTTAGAATAGAGTAGCAATGTCGTTCAATAATGCGTAATAATGGTCACAAAAATGAAAATAATGTACGATAAAGGAAATAGTTTCATATTTAGCTATGACCTGAAATATCGTGGTTGCTTATATATATCATTTTATTCCAAACCCTATGAGACATCTCCACGTAAACGTTAATCATATATACACTACTGGCCAAAATCTTAAGGTCAACAAAGATAAAGGAAAAATATGCATTTTGCGTTGTTAGACTCAATCACTTATTTTAGTAGAGCTTCGAAAGATGAAAATAAGAAAAGGGAAAATAAAAAAAAAAACTTTTTTATGTGAACACTATGAAATTAGCCTAAATACTAGCTGGTCAAAAGTTTAAGACCACACTGAAACGAAGCGTTAATCGGTAAACACGTAACGAAATTCAGCGTTATGCTGCTGAAAGATCCAGTGATTTCCACACAAGCGAGAGCCTTCAATCAATAAGGATCCTCTCTCCAACATGCCAATATAGTCATCTGCTGTTGACGCCCCTGTATAATCTGAAGTTCCATTGTTCCATAGAAGGATAAAGCACTCCAGATCATGATGGAACATCCTCCACTGTATCGTGTAGAAAATGTTTCCGGTGGAATATCCTTATCATGCCAGTAACGTTGGAAGCCATCTGGACCATCCAGGTTAATTTTTTTCTCATCAGAGAACAAAACCTTCGTTTATGGAAAATAAACACAATGGGCTATCTGTGCTCTGACCACCACGGGTATCGACACCTGGATTCTAGCTGGAAGTCCGCAGACATACCGCTGTGCCACTGGGAGGCGCCTATGGAGCTGATGAGACCAATAAACCTGATTTTCTGGTTTATATACTAGTTTACCCTTACTCGTAACTTTATAATAGAAGAAATATTTAGTGAAGGTATGAAATAGTTTTACACCTACACATATATATTTTCTGCAGTTGCACTTTGAAGACATCTGTTTTTTGTTTGTTGGTATTCAATTATGTGAAGTTTTGTGTGAGTTCAGGCTATTTAGTGTCCTTTTGTGTGAGTGTGGGGTATTTAGTATTTTTTTCGTGGGTGTGGAAAATCCAGTGGTGTTTTGTGTGACTGCGGGTGTTTGGTGTTGTTTTATGTTTGTAGTATTTAATATTGTGTACATGTGACGTAGTTAGTTGCTTTGAGTTAATACGAGGCATTTAGTCTTGTTTTGTTTAAGCGTGGTGTATTTAGTTTTTTTATCCATTGTATATCTTGATATGGGTCTAGAAATCGTTTGGGTCTCATTACGAGTTTAACTGAGAACACTGATCGCCTCATTTATGTCTTTTAATTGCATTATTTAATTTTTAATATATTTTCTGTAATGATATATATTTTCCCCAGTTTCAGAAAGAATGCTGTAATAGTGTTTATGATGTATTCATATGTTTGTCAGGTGTTACGTTTTTTATGTTGCAAATATTTAAGCAAAATTTATGCCAGCTCATTTGCACTCGGCAACCACTCAGCAATAGTCGTCAGTATGTTAAGTGTTTTAACCAATCGTAACTAAATAAGTTTGCATCAAGATTTGTTTCACATTTTTGCTTTTATAAATGTACTTAAGTTGACCTTCTTTCAGGGACGTAGCCAGAAATGGCCATTTGGGGTTAGTTTGAGTGCTTGATGCACTCAAGCGAAGTTATGCTAGGGGAGTCCGGGGGCATGCCCCCGCAGGAAATTTTTTAATTCAAACATAAAAGAAAAGCCTGAATTATACATTCTGAGACCACCTTTTTGGCAAATTTCAGAATGGCACACTGAGGTGTTTGTCTTATTTTTTTAATCATAAATAAATATATAGACCTATATATATAATATATAACTTAAAGTTATCAGGTCCAGCAAAATAGGCCTACAGTCCTGTCATCAACATATAAAATATAAAGTCACTCAGGAAAGAGCAAAATATATGTATAGTCTCTATAATCTGTATTCAAGTATCATGGACAGTGTATGTTCAGATTCCCTGGATTTCAAGAATTAACTTCACAAATAAACAGTGGGTGGCACCGTGGCAGACTGGCAGCACCATGTCACTAACCTAGTACCATTGGCGCTATCTATAGTGAATCATTTATAATAGATGGCGCCAATGGTACTGTGGATGTGACGTTGACAAACAGAAGTTGCGATAAACAATCATTCACTATGTCGAGCCTGAAAAAGCAAAAGACACTGCATGGGTTCTCTAAACCCATTCATGAGGCTGAACCTGATCAATCTGCTGCAGCCAATCAGGTTGAATCAGAATTGACAACTAAATTGTCAGAGTCATCACCGTGGCCTTCTACCAGTGCTGCCACTACCACCTCAGGTCCAGTCTGGGACATTGGAAATTACATTTCTGATGATGTCAGCATTGGTAAACAGGTAAGTCGACTCTTCATTATATTAATTTTGTATTAAAAATCATGCAAACACTCTGCATCGTTGGCTTTCATAGTGGAGCTGGCTACTCTACAGTCAACATGCAAAGGGTGCTTTCTCCAAGTACTGCTGTCTTTTTGCTCCTGATGTTGCTAGTGTTGGAAGCCAGAAATTGGGACAACTAGTGAAATTTCCATACACAAACTGGAAGAAGGCTGTTGAAGACTTCAAGGCACATGAATTAAAACAGTACCACCAAGACAGCAAAGAAAAAGCTAAAAATTTTCTACAGGTCGTAAACACAAGTTCATCTGTGCACTTGCAGCTTGATGCAACTTACAAGCAAGAAATTGAACAGAACCAGCAATATTTAATGCCTATTATTGATACTATATTGCTGTGTGGGAGACAGGGTTTAACTTTGAGGGGAAAATATGATTGTGGTCCAATGTTTGTTGGTGAAACTGATGAGGAGCCCATCAATAATGATGGAAATTTTCGGGCAATTTTGCGCTACAGGGCAAAGGGTGATGTCAAGCTTTCACCAAGCCTTAAGAGTACAAACAGGAATGGTACTATCTGAGTCCTCAAATTCAAAATAAAATCATCAATGCCTGTAATACTCATGTTCTTGATGCTTTGGTCAACAGGGTTGATGCTGCAAAGTGTTTCTCAATATTAGCTGATGGAACAACAGATATTTCAGACATTGAACAGTTTTCACTGTATGTTAGATATTTGCATGCCAATGACAACTCTGTTGCAATGAGAGAAGATTTTTTGCAATTTATACCTGTTTATGATGTGACAGGCAGAAACTTGGCTGATGTTATCATAACCAATCTGACAAAATATAGTATTGACATGGCTTACCTGCGAGGACAAGGGTACGACGGTGCTACTACCTCTATGAGTGAGAAATTCAATGATGTCTAGAGACACATAACTGATAAATTTCCACTTGCACCCTATGTACACTGCAGTGTCCATTCCGTAAACTTAGCAATTTCTGATGCTTGTAAAGAAGTTCCTGTGCGAAATTGCATGGGAGTAATTTCTAACATTGAAAACTTTCTCAATACACCAAAACGAAAGCACGTTTTGGTTCTTTCGGTGGAGAATAAAACACCTGAATAAAAAAAAAAGTTTGAAAGGTCTCTGCCCTACCCGGTGGGTTGAGAGGTACGACTCAGTCATTATCTTTCTAGAATTAATCCATGCAGTCGCAGATGCCCTTGAGACCATATCAGGTTGGCAAGACAGAGATTCTGCCACGCAAGTCAATCAATTGTTGCGTTCTATAACACAGCCAGAATTCATCATCACTCTACTTACCATTGCTAAATTGTTTTCCTTTAGTTTACCTCTGTGCAACTTACTGCAGCAACAGAACATTGATTTAGGTGCTGCGATGCACCACGCAGAAATAGTGAACGGATTTAATCCGTTCACTCAGAAATAATACTATGAATGAATTTAACAACATTTTCTGTGAGGCTCAAACTCTGTGTAGTGAGCTTCAAATTGACATCATAATGCCAAGGCGGGCTAAAAGACAGATGTTCCGTGCTAACCCACAAACCACTAGCCCTAAGGAGTGCTTTCGTATTGTTCTATTTGTACCTTTTGTTAATCACTTTCTTTCACAAATATGTGACCGTCATAAAACTCTCCTTACAAACTTTATGTGTCTACTACCATCAGGATCTACCACAGAACGGTCAGAACCTACAGCACAACAATGTGACCAAATTAAAGAGTTGGTCAATATATACAAGGCTGACATTGACAGACTTCACTAGCTGCAGTAGGTGAACTTAGGGTTTGGTACAAATCACTTGCGAACAACAGACCAAAAAATGTCATAGATGCACATGCAATGCAGAAATGTTCCCAGTCATTTCTAGACTGTTGGAAGTATTTGTCACGCTGCTTGAATCAACGAGCTCAGTGGAGCGTTCGTTTTCAACTCTCAGAAGACTCAAAACGTATTTGAGAAATACCATCACTGAAGATCGATTGAGTGGCCTGGCCTCATTATACACTCACCGTGATATTAAAGTTGAACCAAACTGTATTGTAGATGTCCTGGCAAGAACAAACAGGCGTTTGAGCCTTTCATAGATATTCGATTGTATTTCCCAAGTTCTGACAAAACTTGCTGTATTAAAAGAGTGTTCAATCAGAAATTTGCACTTGACCATTTGTTGTGTGTGAAATTATCTGCCATGCAATTACGGATCTTTATGAAACTTCACAGGTGGCAAATGAACTTGTCCAGAAAGTTCATGGGGGTTAACCCCAACCCCTTGGCTACGCCCCTGCCTTTTGCAGCTTTAGTCACATATAACATTAAAATCACACCACACTGGGAGATTTTCGCTACCTTCAATAAAAGAAAGTATCTTAAGATATTTGTTAAATGTATGCATAAGTCTACAAAATATCGATTATGTTATTGCATAGCAGATGTAGGTGAATACTGTAATTTAATACAGAAATCTACAAAGCGATTTACAATTGACTTATTTGTAATTCACCGAAAAGGTATGGTTTTCTGACTTAGGTCGTCAACAATGTAGTTATGACAGGTGGACATACCATGTGTCTTTCCATCATCTTTAATAACATAGGGTTTAAAAAAAAATCATTAATTTTGTTTCTTGCAGTTTTGACATAAACACGTGACCCATAAAACCAGTTAAATTGTTTCGTTTTAATATTTTTCTGTTTTTATTCTTTATAGCAAATAATATATACTTTGCTCTAGGGAATGTTGCAGTAGCATCACATATCCGTGTCAAAAGGTTAACGACTGCAACATTCTTTACGGGCTGAGTAAATGATGTCTGTACGTAACAGAGAATGAATACTGTGGAAGAATAAACAGTTACGTGGTGACATTGTCACATAGAAAAAATACGAAGTTTTTTGTTAGATTGGAACATTTATACTTTCAAATATCTACAAAACGTTTAGTTAGACAGAAAGTTGTCTTGAGAGAAAGAAAACTGCCAACTCACTGATTCAGTAGAAGCAGTCGTCCTTTTGTCTATACATATACAACGATTTTTTTGTGTTCTTAATAAATATTGCTTTTATATTTTATCAGACTTGTCTAATTTGTTTATTTCTCACATACCTCAAGACTCAGTCGAGTTTTCAAATTCAGATTATTCTGTAAATTTCCAATTTCATGTCCGATTCTTCAATTATTAAACGGACCTATCTAATACTTGCAAGAGAACCAGTTAACCTGATTATATCAGATAGTTATTTGCATTCTTACTTTTTGTAAGTCAATGTCTGTGTGACTGCTTGGAGAGCACTAAAGTCTTACAAGTTATGATAAACGAAGTTTTGAGAAAAATATATTGTATTATATTTCATTTGTTGACTGTAATAAGACATTTATTCCTAATAATTGATTTGTATAAAATTTTCTACATGATCCAGACTGTTAAGGTAACCTGTACAAATTTAGCGTGCAACTGCTCTAAGACTGAGGATTTAGCTCAGGTATAACAAATTTGTAACATAGCTACACACTATATATATAGTCAATATTCAATAATTCATGATAACCTTGAACAGACAACATCCAGCAATATCGTTCACAACAGAAACGCAAAAGATAAGCTCCTTTTCATAGACGTGGTATTTATCAAGACACATATCTCATACAACCTTTAAAAAATGTTATTTCACACTGTAATGAGCGCGAGGTGCTGATACAGTATGAATTCACATCTTTCTTTAAAAAAGTTATCTCTCTCCCACAACTAAATTATGAAGGGTTAAATGATGATCATTTTAAGAAGCCAGAGTTCCAAAAAGTTAGCTTAACTGTATATGTACGTATTTTGAACAGTTAATGTGTGTGATTTCTTATAGCAAAGCTGCATCGGGCTATCTGCTGAGCCCACCGAGGGGATTTGAACAGTTAATATCGTCTACAAATGTTATTGTACACAATGTTATTGTAATCATAAAATTATTTTAATGTTGATTATACCAAATATGATAAATGACGGTGTTTGTGCATAAATTAAGCAAGGTTAAAATAACACATAACGTTTTAAGTGCACAGTAATATGTTAAAACAGCATCAGGCTCGTAGGGAAATTCTACACGTTTCAGTGGTATTTTACTCCATCATCATCGGAAGTAGTTCTATTAACAGGTGTTTTATATATGTTCATGTGACACAAACGTTATTTTTCATTCTATTCATAAATTCACACCTTTACATAAATTGCAAAGATGTACATTTTTACTTGCTTTAGCTTTAAGGGTGTGAATTATTATCTTATTAGCAATAATGAATTTACAGAATTGCACCTTTTTACTCCCTTAAGAATGTATACTACAGGAAATACAGCGACCATAAACCAAAACATCCTAACAAATGCCATAGACTGCCTCTTTACAAGAATAAGCAAAATTTGTAATAATGAAGTTATGAAGCGAAATGGGGAAGAATGCATCACTACAACCTTCCTTGGCAATAGGCATTCTAAACACTTGATGTAAAAATACAGCGCTAATAAAAAGCAATTATATTTTATTTTCCCTAGGTCAAAGGTCTTTCTGAAAACACATGGAAAATATGTGAACCTAAAGTCGGAACAGTATTCAGAGCCACAACACAATACAATCTCAGTTCTACACACCAAACTACTTAAAGACCCAAGTGAGAGAGAAAACATCATACACAACAATGCTTATTAATGTAGACTCCTTTCTTCTTCAACAGACTTCGGCCCATGTTTTGGACCAGGGAGGGTCAGGTTCAGCATTGATCTCTTCGTCTGTCTCAGTAATTGCTATAATTTTGCATTGTTACTGAATTCTAGGTACTAACCCTAGTTTCTTTGTTGTATTACTCAGAGTATGTAAACTTTTGTCCGTTGCCCGCAATTTAATTAACACACCGTTTTTGTTCCATGTCTAATTCATGAGGTAACATTAAATTATACATTTTCACTAACTTCACTTATGCATGATCGCACTATTAGTCTATGCTCACGATAAAGTTTGTATCTAAGATTCAGTTAGCCTAGTACTGTTTGGCCTGGAAGTTTCATGTTTATGATGTTTAGAAGAGAAAGATACTTAGGGCTTGGTTCATTTTGTATTATGTAACTCTCTAGCTTGCTCATCAATTTATTTTTATTGAGGTTTTTCTCATAATATTGAAGCAAGTTATCTAGGAGTCTGTCTGATAATGTAGACCCCATTAGTTTGTTTGGTTTGGTTTAAATTTTGTGCAAAGTTACTCGAGGCGACGGGAATTCGAATTCACGACCCTCAAATTACGAGTTGAACGCTTCAATTCCAAACCAGCACTAAACTCAGCAAAATATGGCTATACCTCGAAAAAACACTCAGTTAATTTAGTTGGTTCAAGTCCTACTGGGGTGAGAGCCCGGATGACTCTTGCCTTTACGACAAGAAGACCTATCTTCAAACCTAGTCTCCTGAATAAGGGTGATAAGCAAAGTTATCTCTGCTGCGCGTAACACATCACGTGATAATTTCGTTTGGCGTCAGATTTACGTACTAAAAATTTAAATCACTGCTAAATTCAATTGTTTACTGGTTGCTTATTCATTTAAATTCCAAGTTTATGGGTTTCACCTGAGTTTCTCTACCAAATGTTTATCAAAATTGGTGTTGTCAGTTCCTCACAAGAACTTGTGATATTAAGACTTCAAGCAGACAGATAATATGATTTATAGAGATATAGTAACTAATGATAATCAGGATTAGATTATATTATAGCATATTAACCATAACAATTATTGGTATCCATCCTCCACAACATTACCCTAACTATTTAAAATTGTATGAGAATAGGATATAACTTTCTAATTTTAAAGTTTTTCTTAAAAGCAAATGCATACATATTTTAAGCAGTGTTGACCAAGATCTTATAGGGGTGCCATATATCTCTAAGTATATTTTGCCGACCAACTTCTATGCAAGTCAGCCTGGTTAAATGTTCCTGTGCACTTACAACATTTTGGTTCTGCTTTAAAAGTTGGTTCAACTCTTCCAAGCGCTGACGAAGAGCCTGGTTGGTTTGTTCAAGTGCTACGTATTTACTGAGGTCAGCATCAACAGTTCTACGGGCGGCCTGAAAAATAAAATATAATATTCTAAAAATTAAAACTTTAATCCTACCAAAGAAAACAGCTACGTTTTTTTATTAAAAACAAATTAGCAAAAATATTAGAAACTCGCATGTAAGGTCTGTCAAGCACGAGAACAACATTATTGACTTCACACTGTAAAAATGTGTAAAACATAATAGAACTTCAAATGTTAGGCGAAACATACAGAAACATCATGCAAGGTCTACCAAATGCTTTGTTTGTTTGTTTGTTTTGTAATTTCGCACAAAGCTACTCGAGGGCTATCTGTGCTAGCCGTCCCTAATTTAGCAGTGTAAGACCAGAGGGAAGGCAGCTAGTCATCACCACCCACCGCCAACTCTTGGGCTACTCTTTTACCAACGAGTAGTGGGATTGACCGTCACATTATAACGCCCCCACGGTTGGGAGGGCGAGCATGTTTGGCGCGACTCGGGCGCGAACCCGCGACCCTCAGATTACGAAGTGCACGCCTTAACGCGCTAGGCCATGCTAGGCCCCTACCAAATGCAAAAATTACATACTGTAAAACGTTATAAAATGACATATTAGAAAAATGTGTAAGAAAAATATATTGTTAAACATCATAACTCCATTATATAGGCTTACCAACCATACTACTGAATTGGAGCCATAAAAAATGAAAATATAAACCTTGACAAGAATGAGAGTTTCTTAACCTTATCAATGCCATTTATCAAAACAAAACAAATGGTGAGTGAGCTATTATGTTACTTGCAAATCAGCAAATTTTCCTGCAAACAGACAAAAAAGAAGAAGAAAAAAGGGACGCAATAAACAAATTATTAAAAATACTTTAGGAACAAAAGATTGATTACAGTGAAATGTCGTGATTTCAGCAGCACACAAATATTCATGTTTTCATTAGTTTATTTAGATAAAATTCCTTGTGGTCACCATTTGCTGGATTTCACATTATTGATTTTCATTTTCGAGAAAGGGAGGCATAAGAAAGAAAGAATAATCCTCTTATTACAAACATATCCAGTACCGATTAACATGATCTATATATGTCTCTAAAAAATACTTGACGCTTATTACACTCGTGTTGGATACCTAATGGAGAAATCTAAGATATGTAAGAACGCATTTTGGTAATCAAAGGTTTATAAAACGGGACAAGATGTAATCAAACTATAATAATTTTAGTTTCTGTTTGTTATTAAATACAAAACTATACAATGGGCTATCCGTGCTGTGTCCACCGCGAGTATCGATTGATTTGTTTTTATTTTCATAGCAAAAATACAAAATGAGACGTATACGTTCTGTTCACCGCAGAATTCAAACCCCGGGTGTTAACGTTTGAGTCGAGAGACTTAGCATTGAGCTTGCGGTTTACGAGTGTATCGAAACCTGATGTTTAGCATTAGAAGCCTTCAGACTTACCGTTGAACAACCAGGAGGCAACATTTAGCATCTCTCGTTTGTTTGTTATCAAGCACAAAGCTAGAAAATGAACTATCTATGCTCTTCTCACCACGGGTATCGAAATCCAAATTTTAGTATTGTAACCTAGCGACTTACTACAGAACCATCGGGGATAGCTTTTTTATATTTATATATATCTTATTTCTCGAACGACTAAAAGTGGATAGCAAACCAGTTATAAGGCGCATTTTTGGACTTAATATCTTCTGCAGTAGCAATTACATTCTGGACTCTTCTAACTGTATGGAATGTATGTGGTTTTATTTAGAGTGACATAATCCAAATGTTGTTTCACTGTAAGAAATAAAACGTTTTTGTAATTTAGATGTATTTAGTACATTATAATAGAAAATAATAATAAAATCTTGATGTTTCAAGAGTATCCTTATTCACCTGTAAAAGTTCAATTTTTCCAGCCTCCTTACATTTATCTGTTTATAAATCAATAATGTTTAAATGTCATTACACTAAAACTACTTCAAATTCTGAAAAATGATGATTAACATTAGTGAACTAACACATTACTAAAAAAAATAAATTTTCTAGGATAAGCGACAAGAAGGTTCTGAAACCACAAGCTTGCCAGTATGGCATTTTATTGTAGAAAGTTCTTAAAACGTCACTACAAACTTAAATGAGCTAATTCTATTGTTGCATCGTGCAGTTCTGTCTCACATATTATCATCCATAATTTATAAAGTTGCGCTTAATCATGATATTAAATGTGTCTTTTGTGACCTCTTATTTGCATTAGATCTACAACGTTCAGTAACTGTACACTCGCTATGAAAAGCTTTATGCACCTGGTAGAAAAAACTGTAGTTTAAGAGACTCCGACAGTAACGAACTTCATTAAAAAGTATTAACTTTCTGATAAATTATAACAGTATCTCATGACGAACTTCAAAGAAATACAGTAAAAGCGATGAGATGTGGTATCAAGAGATGCTAAAGTGTATAGGAAACCTACGTAAGAAAATTCCATATGGAACATAGAATATGAATATGACCCCTCCCCCAAAAAATATGACATTTTTAGAATTCAAATTTAACAAGTCCTAAAATATACATAACAACAGGCGAACAAGTAGTGTATAGTAACCTTAAAATTATTAACAGTTATTAACCTGTCTATGTCAGGTGTACAATTGGGAGATTTGCCAGTTTCTCTGCCTATGAACTGAATATCACCAGTTTTTTCACCATCGAATATTTAATGGTGTTATAAACATTGACCAACAAGAATAGTTTGTAAGCATTACGTAGCACTCGGAGCAAATGATATATGCTACAATTTTACATTAACTGTTTTTTCATTAACGAATAACGTCACATCCGACAGAATGATACCCTGTGATTTTACACATTAAAACTATCCTCACCGTCTTAAAGACATTTAGTAGTTATCGAATTCGTTCATTATAAATAAATCATTCAAAGGTTTTCAAATTTTTCATATCAACCTATTTACATACAATATGACCATATACTGAACTACTAATGCCAGCGCTATCGTATAGCAAATTAGAAAATTCCATCACATTTCTTTTTACACATTGATCCTTGTGAAGACTATAGGAATGAGAATGTTTAGAGTTTTAGAATTTAAAATGAATAGCAAAAAATAAAAATAAAAGTGTCAGTTGAAATATATTGCTTCAATCCATTTTTCTTTTCTTATTAACAAGTTAGGTCCCAGAAATTAGTGTGTTAACAACTAACCGTAATCAGTAATGTTGTTTGAAAAAAGCTAAAAAAATTGCATATTTTTCACCGTTTCTTTATGAAGCGGTAAACTGTTTCAAACAATCAAAAGCTACTCTGAACTCAGTTGATAATTATCACTGCTAGTTGCGATTCGAATTCAAACTTGAGAACCAAGTTTTAAAACATAAACTTATAACTCGGCTGATTTCAAAGCCAGCATTATTCGGCATAAATTCTTACAATGCATGCGCATAAACGATTGAGCATGTGATAACAGGTCGGGTTGTCAGTGATGTCAGTGATGTCGAGAAACCCACTTGTTGAGAAATTTATATGCAAAAACGGCTCGTTTGGGTTGAGAAAATATTTTACATAGAAGAGCGAACAACGGTCGGGTTGTTATTTGGCAAATCACATAATGTGCTCGTATTTGTAGAATATGGCCACTAGTGTACTTTTAGCTCATTAATATTGTTGCAAAATGATTATTGTTATCATGAAGGTTATAAGTTAAACCAAGAATAATGCCTTTAACTAAGGCAGCTGAATTTAATCACGTGTATTTAGATTTGAATAAGATGAAGGCAGAAGAGAACTGTGCCTTTCCAACAACGTTAGTCAATCAGTCAATAAGACAGCTTGAAAAATGTGTGGTTTTATGAAATTAATTTTATTCTACAGATTTTCTCGAGTGCTTTGTGGCTTGTTACTCCAAATTTGGTTTCTTTACTACTCGAATGTGTGTGTAAGGTGCTTATAAAGCTTTTGTTCACACAATATTTGCAGTGTGTTTGATATTTTAGTTTGTTTTGCACATGTTGCACATCTGGCTCGTACTTATAATTACATTTGTTAGCTCATATAAAAATAAACTAGACAGAAGTATTAATCATTTTTTTAAAATGCCTATTAAGTTCAAGTGACTTCCAGTAACAAATGGGATTACCTTAAATTATAAAGAAGTATTATTGAACTGAAAATTATATCATACATGCCTGACTTGAGTAACTGTTAACAGATAAAAATGTAGAGATAAAATTCAAAGCAAATCTCACACAAAAGATTAGAAGAAATAAAGAAGTTTATTTTGACACTGAAGTTCAAAAGGGCATTTAACGAAGAAATGAATAATAATGTATACAAGAAAGTGTCTTTATCATTCTATTTTTAAAAAAAGAACAAAACTGAATATAATTCTGCATATATGGCTGATTAATTTCAAATATTCAATGTCACTTGATTGAAAATCGTTTGTAAACTAGCTCGATTACAGAAATCCTTAATTAAAAACGATTCATTATTTTACATTATATAACTCTTTCAGGACAAAACACCGTATGTGTAATTACTTTTTAACAAATATTAATTCTTGTTTAAAAATAAGTGAATAGAAATTATATAGTTCACAGGATGTGAGAGTATGCATTGTTTCAAGTTTCCATAAAAAATTAGTATTTGATTCTGTTGTTAATTTTAAAATTTAGCTGCGCATAGTTGTTCCTAATGCTTAAATGATAAAATAATATGCAGACTACACTTGTGGCCCTTAAATAAGTAAAAAAAATAGTATATTTAAATGAAAATGAGCCATATATAAGATATATGTTAAGATGCAGGAGGACCCAAGTTTTTATATCTTGATAGCCGTGAGTTGTCCATCACACATTTACAGGGAAAACGAGTAGTCAACAGCACCCTCTGCAAACTCATTCTTGGACTATTCTTACCTGATTCAACAGTGAGACTCTTTAGCACACCAACAGCTCCAAAGCACGGAGCATGTTTTTGTAGCAATGTTAAAGTAAATAATTTTTGCGGTAGCTTTTTTTTCCGAATCTTTTCATGACCTCCAACATACGTTACACCCCACCCACACACAATTTGAGCAACAAGCCACTTTATTATGCCCAAAGAGGTATTATTTGTACAACTCTTTACAGAATATGATTTACTTGCGCGTTTACCATACAACATTACACAGGTCCAGCATGGCCAGGTGGTTAAGGCACTCGACTCGTAATCTGAGGGTCAAGGGTTCTAATTCCTGTCACACCAAACATACTCGCCCTTTCAGCGGTGGGAGCATTATAATGTGATGGTCAATCCCACTGTTCATTGGTAAAAGAGCAGCCCAAGAGTTGGCGGTGGGTGGTGGTGACTAACTATCTTACACTGCTAAATTAGGGACAGCTAGCGCAGATAGCCCTCGTGTAGCTTTGCGCGAAACTCAAAACAAACAAACATTACATAGTATTCCATTTCTCCGCGCTGTTGATGTTTTAATTATTTCGTAGATACTTTTGATCAAGAAAAAGAAACGATTGTCATCTTAGATCTTTCTTCCATGTGACACAATATGTTACATTTGGATAATGTACCATAAAAGCAGGAAAATAATGTGACACAAATACCCCAAATATTGATTAAACATCACGCTTCCAAATCTACATTATAGAAACTACAATATATGAAAATGGTTTTATATGTTACATTTAAGTAATTAAATATGACGATCTACGAACGTTTGAATATCTAGACAAATTTAGTGTAGGCAAATGTATATATACATAAATATATATAAATGGAACAAAACTAAGTAGTCATCGATCGCTAGACACCAGTTATAATAATAAAAAACAGAAAGCAAGTTAAAAGGAATCATGTATCTTATTTTCAGCATGTCGTTTCTGCAATGAAAGGTTAAGCACGTGCACATTTTGTTCTGCTGTAATAAACATGCTGCGAATTTCTATGCAAGGAAAGCAATATCGTAACAATCTCATTGAAATGTATAACCAATAATAGCGCCATCTTGTATCTATTTATATTGTGCAGATAGTTTCCATATTTTTTTAAAACTAAGTTCTTCGAGCGTTTCGTTTCGATTAACTTACTTGACCTGATTCTTTTCAAAAAGGAAACTGACCAAATATGATAAATATAGGAGATAAAAAATGAACAGATGAAAATAACAAAAGTTCACTTCGCCTTCATTTGAACTCAGTGATATCCCATAAGGTCATTTGGTTAATCTTAACAATTTTATACACAGTCGATCAGCCAAATGCCTCGTGCAGATGCCGCTAGATTAAATAGTTTTTAGTTCTACACCGCCAATTGAAAGAAAAGAAGAAAAAAAAAACATTGGCAGTAATGAAGGGTAATGAATGTGTACAAACAAATATATACGTTTAGTACGATCCCGTGCCACCTCCACACGTGACTTTATATGTTCAATTTCTCAAAGACTTCAATTGCGTTTGAACCCGTTTCATCGTACACTAGAAGTTTTTCAGAGGAGCGGATTCAGAAATAAGTAACACATCATCAGTAAGGTTCATACGCGATCGTTTGTTTGTTTGTTTGTTTTAGAATTTCGCGCATAGCTACGCGAGGGCTATCTGCGCTAGCCATTCCTCATTTAACAGTGTAAGACTAGAGGGAAGGCAGATAGTCATCACCACCTACCGTTAACTCTTAAACTACTCTTTTACCCATGAATAACGGGACTGACCGCCTCCAAGGTTGAATGGGCGAGCATGTTTGGTGTGACAGGGATTCGAACCCGCGACCTTCAGATTACCAGTCGAACACCCTAACCACCTTGCTATGCCGGGCCTCATATGAGACTGTAGAAACACATCAATAAACTAAAGAGGTCACAAATATAAAACTATAACGCCATGCTCGGCTGTCTTTACAACACTTGATGATATTTCTCTTGTTCATTAAAAAACAGCCAATTTTCAAGGGATTAGATCGTTTAGAAGCCTTTTTTTGTTGTTTATTTTAAGCATAAAATCGCGCAACGAGCTATCTACACAGGGCTCGCAACAGGGGTGAAATCCAGAATTTTAGCATTATAAACCCCCAAACTTACAGCTGAGTTACAGTGGAATGGTACCCATAAAAGGAAATAGAGATATACTATTATTTTTTATTTCAAATGATTCGAAACAACTACTAATAAATATCTGTTTTATGGAGTTTGGATTAAAAAAACAACTTTGAAGAAAAAACATTATCACCTTCGAAACAGAAATAACGAATAATCATAATGAATCTTTTTCGTAGATTTTACGTAGGTTGAATGACGCGTTACACACATAGAAATACATTAACCTACACGGATCTTATTTGTCAAAATACACACATACATACACACAAAAGTGACGACCAAAAACATACTGTGATGCATATTAGGTTTACAACAACTAACTTTCGATTTATGAAGTCAGTTTTCATCTTTAAAATGTCGTCATCATTACACACACACAAATATTTGCGAGTTTTAGTACAGTTTTCTTTACTCCAAATTTCTAAAATCTTAAACCTATTATATTCGGTTCGAAGTTATTCTCGTTTAGCAGAAACAATTCTATATAGTTTGTTTCTAGTTTACACATTTTATGGGTTTCGTATGTCTTATATTTAGGTGCAGGTTTAGAAAACGTAAATATACAATTTCAATAGCTCTCGTGTAACTTTGCGCAAAATTCGAATGAAGCAAATAAACTACAACAGTACGAGAATAACTCCTGAAAACAAATGTAAACTTCTTGTAGTTTTCCAAACATTTTGTTTACATACATTGCATAACTGCATTAGTTAGTACCAAACTGAGGCGATTGTTAAAACAGTGGACATAATATTGCCTTCTTTTTCAGTTCCATAATTTTTTACTGCAAACCTTTATATTGCCAACTTATATTTGCCACCCCATCATAACCATGTCCTCAGATTTGCATTACATTTTGTTCTTTTTCTTTGAAGAATATAAGAATGATATCAGTAGATGAATTTCAGAAAGGATTTATGTATATATAGCGTAGACCTCAAAACAAATGTGACCTCTTCCAGGTGTGATTCCTCAGCTGTTTCTTCAATAATTAGGCTGAATTATCCCGATTCCTTGACGTAATTATAATTTATTATCAAATGTTTGTGCTAGAACAGCAATGAATTCATTCTCAATTCCCGGTGAGAAATGATACTTCTTCCGAGCTTCTTGCACGTGTCTTGCTATATTTAGCTCTAAAATTTAAGAAAAGTTCATTTGTTGAGCAAGTCAGACACTTCTGGGTGTCTTTTAAACGACAAATTTTATTTTGCGAGAAAAAAATATAATATCCCAAAGGTGCTTTAACACTTCTTTGTCTTCTGTAATGTTCTTAATGCATTTAGAAAAATGCTCACGAGTCATTTCACCAAAATAAGGCACAATACCCCTGCTTTCTGTGAATCCCACTAAAGAGAGAGAGTACTGCACTAATATGTATTCTTGTATTTTCTATTTACTCCAAATATTACGTATAGTTACTGACACCACATTCTATCCAATTCCTCTCAAAATATTTCCGGTTTGAATTTGCAAAAATTCTCAAAAAAAAAAAAAAATCAGAAAACTGCATCTGCCATTGGTCGCTTGGAAGCAGGCGAATCTCGATCAGATGTTGCCAGAGCTGTGAATGTCCACCCAAGCACCATCGCAAGGCTATGGAATCGTCACCAACAACATGGATCAACTCGTGACCGTCCATGATCTGGCAGATCTCGTGTGACCATGCCCGCACAAGATCGCTACATCCGGTTACGTCACCTTCGGGATAGGACCACCACTGCGACGTCTACTGCCTCAACCATACCAGGGCTGCGTAGGATTTCCGATCAGGCCGTACGCAACCGTCGACGAGATTCTTAGGCCCCAAGTGCAACCCATCATGGTGAACGTCAACGACTTTTTTCAACATGACAACGCCCGTCCTCACACAGACCGACTCACCACTGTCTTCTTGAGACACCACAACATCAACGTTCTTCCCTGGCCCTCCAGATCACCAGATTTAAACCCCATCGAACATTTTTGGGAGAAGTTGGACCGACGTCTGCGACGGCAACAACCTCAACCGCAGACTCTACCTCAGCTTGCAGCAGCTTTGCAGGCCGAGTGAACAGCCATTCCACAGGATGTGATTCGTCATCTCATCGCTTTCATGGGCAGGTGATGCCAAGCAGTTATTGATGCTCACGGGGGGCATACTCGTTATTGAAGTTGAGTGACGTTAAACTTCACCTAGTGAGCGTGGACTTCGCCTTTGCAGACTTTGGATGTTCAACAGTGAATGTGCAAAGTTTCACACATGTCATACAGAACTACCCGGAATAAACTTGTTAACAATTTGTCTCAAATTTTGCCTTTTGCGTTTCTTTTTTTGAAGAGTATATAACATACATAAAAAAGCAGTCGAACATAAAGATAGATAACTAATAAATTATAATGGAATAAACTGTACAATACGTATATGTTTTGTTGTTTTTAGGGATGTCTTTGGAAGTGAGAGAGAAAAATTTAAAAACAATAACAAACAACATGGTGATCAACAGTTAGTTGTAACAATGCACATTTACTTAGTACAACAAAGTGGTTACTGATCAGGTACAACAAGTGAACTTTTTCTTTTATGTAGAACAAAATTTTGTTTCCAGCCAACTATAACAAGAGGATGGTTAGTTGTAACAATACAGATTTATTTACATAGAACAGAGTGTGGTTACTGGTTAGATACATTACAAGTGACATATTCTTGTAAGTATAACAAAATGTGGTTACCGGCCAACTGTAACAAATTATGTTTACATAGAACTAAAATGACACGGAGCCTCGATATCAGTTGGTGTTTATGTTGACCTACCTTTAAAATCTTTAAACTTCCATCATGGTCAGAAGACTAACTGAACGATCTACTACCAGCGACTTTACGCCAGGCTTAACTGAAAGCAGTAAGATTTTACGGTGACAACTAGTTCAGTCGCATGTGGTAAAGAACCAATCGATAGCCACTCCTGTTTCGGACGCAACCAATAGAAGTTAAAAGCGGGGGCTGAGTGTGCGACTCACCGACTCAAACTACATTACTACAAGGTTTTAGAAGTACCTCAAACTACAGGGAATATCATAACAAGTTTGGCGACAGTATCTACAGAATTCCCCAAACACAAATCAAATTGTAAGAAGAGATTGATTTCATGGCAATCTATGTTTACTAGAACGTATATTTTTCGTTGATAAGATAGTATTAACTTAACCGTTTTGGAGCACCGATTAAGAATATATCTCAATCTTTCTTTACTGTTTAAATGGACTTTCCCTGCTTATTCTTCTCATACAAACATACCAATACATATACATAAAGCATGGCTCCAAATCGAGCAAAGGATAAGACTGTTAGCAAGGAAGAACTGCAACATAAGAAATTCCAACTTATCACATACACGCGAACAAAAAGTAATGTCTGTGACAATATCAGCCACTTGTAATAAAAGCAACAGGTGATCCCAGAATCGATCGACAGTATCTTTATGGTTCACTATGTAATTGATTTGGTTTGTTTTGAATTTCACGAAAAGTTACACGAGGGCTATCTGCGCTAACCGTCCCTAATTTAGTAGTGTAAGACTAGAGGAAAGGGAACTAGTCATCACCACCCACCGCTTACTCTTGGACTACTCTTTTACCAACGAATAGTAGGATTAACCGTCACTTTATAACGCCCCCAGGGCTTAAAGAATGAGCATGTTTGGTGTGACGGGGATTTAAACCCGCGACCCTCGGATTACAAGTCGAGTGCCTTAACCATCTGTCCATGCCGGGCTCAGGTCACTAAATAAAAAAATATATATATCTGTCTCTTATGCAAGCCAGTGATTTGCACTGCTACCCCAAATATTGCTGCAAAATGTTTTTCATAAAACTTACATGTATGCATTATCTAATATACTTGCGGTATGATCTCAAAAAACGTAAGCACCACAACCTTACCCAACCATATTTCATTTTTAACAATGATAACTTCCCAGTTACTCATAATTTTGAAAACATCTGCATTGCTATGAAACTAGTAGTAGTTCCCCAGTGGTACATCGATATGTCTGTCGACATACAACACTAGAAACCGGGTGTCAATACCCGTGGTGGGAAGAGCACATATAGCCTATTGTGTAGCTTTGTGCTTAATTACAAACAAATAAAAAACTATTAAAAAGGGAAAATGCTTGGTTTACCAAAGTTATGTCAATATATATTTTAGACTGTTAAAAATGACATCAGATTGCGCATGTGAAAATAATATTTTCCTAAATCCATGTAGAATGCATCAAATCCGTGGATTAATGTGGCTATCTAAAGAAGCCTACCAATAATTATGGGTGAATATTGTTGTTTTGAACCTACCCTGGAGCATGTGTCATAACGCTTCACACACTGTAGAAAAACATTGTGTTAATTTTTCTCAGCCACCAGTAATGAATATCAGTGCTCTACTTCTAGATAAGGACAGGGCTGGTAGAGAGTAATGTAGTAAACAACTTTAGCCAAATATCAATTTTCAATGCAGCCAGTTTCCCAAAGGATCAGCGGTAAATAAAAAAACTTAAAAAGCTAAAATATGGATTTCACTTTTTCTGGGTAGCCCATTGTGTAGCTTTGTACTAAATAAACATCATCACCGAGGAAGTCTTAAAATCAATTACAGTGTTTCTACTTTTAGATTTTAAAATCCAAAAGAAGTTTCGCATCTTGGATACGAATAGATCCGGCAAACATTAACCACTGGTGAATATTTTATACAAATTATCACTAGTCCTCCACGTAATCAGCGTTAAGTCTTTGGATTTACAATGTTAAAATCAGGAGTTTGATTCCCCTCGATGAACATAGCCCGATATGGATTTAATATAAGAAAATATTAACATTTTACCTTTTTTTTTTTGATACTGACAAAAACAATCGTTATCATGGTTACGTAATACCAAAAAAAATCTTTTTCTAATCAAAACGTGTACTGAAGAAATGTGCACAACGACTAATTTTGCAGTTATTCCGAATTCCAATTAACTAAAGTTCTTGGAACACGCACAAAATATATCATAAAAAACACTTCTTTGAGAAAATACATCAAGGAGCTATTTACTATTAATTTTCTAACGCAGAGGGCCTTCCTCTCCGAGAATACATCGACAAGATAAAATGTAAAATAATTCCAATCGATCTAGGCCTATAATTAGTAACACAAGAGTAACAAGTTTCTACTCTCCTTAAGTTCTCCTGAACTTCCTTGTTAAAATAAAATCTTCTTGATAACAAACATACAGTTCTCTTAACGTCGGCTATTTTTCCCACTCCCATAGAGCACTACCGGTTTTCCGTGGTAACTGTCCTCTTAAGAACGGTTATTCTTCTCACACTCCTAAAACTTCGTTAGATTTCTATGATAACGAGAAATTAAAAACATCCTCTTTAATGCTAGAATCATCTACCCTAGTGGTGGTTATTCTTGTTTGTTTGTTTTCAAGCATAAAGTTGCACAAGGCGCTATTTGTACAATGCCCAACACAGGAATCTATCCACCGGGTGGGTGTGAACTTTCACTACTCGGTCTTGCATAAATGAAAAACCAACTTTTATTTCGTTCTGTTTAATTCCAGTGTTTTGTCCAATAACGCTCTTCATTTCCTCTTAATTATAATATTTTCCAAATCCTATCTTGTCTCGATGTTTTTATGGAATCGAATAACAAAAATATTAAAATAAATAAGGTAGTCCCTTATCTACAAGTTTATTAAATGAGGTGAAGGGGTGATTTTTCATAACCATCTCTCCTTACCTTCCATTTATACCCAGAGTTTTATGAGAAAAAAAAACAAATAAAAGTGGAGGATCAGAAAAATTATTCCTCATTGTTTAATGTTGTTTTGCAAAATATATACAGGGGGGTGTATAAAAAGTTTATAAACTTCTATTTGCATATTTAGTATATAAAAATCATAAGTTACACTTCCATGTAATAAGGTTACATTTACAAAAAAAAAACGTTTCTAAAATTCTAAACCTGTTTCATGAAAACAATCTGAAATACAAACAACAAAATAGGTGCAAGAAAATAGTGGCATGTAAAAATAAAATTACATACTTACATACCTAGCTTAGGAGTTTTCTTCTCAGAAAATAGACAAAAGATAGATACATAGTTATTCGAAGTACAGATACAATCTCATGAATACGACGTGGGCGTGAATACAAACGATATATTGGTGAAAAAGTTTATGAAAACTTTTATTTCTTAGTAGAAGACGACTTTAAAAACACATCACTCCTAATATAATAGTTGGTTTGACATTTATAACAAAGGGAAGAAAACATGTATTTCTGGGACTACATGAAGGCTTATGTCTGTAAAGTACGACTCAAAGGATACATAACGGCATAAACAAACCTAAAAAGGTCTAATGATAAAAAACTTTTGTACGAAGTGGGTACTCAAAGAAACATAACGAATCAACTTGAACATATCTAAAGACTACTTGATGGAAAAGGAGACAGACAAAGACTGTATACGTAGACGTACAGATATTCTATTTCTTATGTTTGCAGACATGAGTACTTTAGTTTGTTTACAATATAATCAATATAAATTATTTAAAAAAAAATACAGAATCGAAATGAATGATTTTGAGCTCCATACCTACAAACACTCACTCTTGTCGTCAACATATCTCAACATACACGCGCTTGAGTGTCTTGCATGCAACATAACTCAATATACACATACCTGACTGTCTTTTCTGCAACAAAACTCAACATACATATGGCTGAGCGTCTTGCCTGTAACATATCTCAACATACACACGCTTGAGTGTCTTTCACTAACGTGATAAAACTTAGTAAATCTAACATATGAATGTTTTATTAGTTTTGAATATCAATATAATGACGGACTATCAAATGTACAATCGTCGACGATTATTTATTTATTCTCTTAACTTTTCTCGTATTTATTTTATTTTTGTTCTTCATTTGTGTCTGAATTTGTCCTTAAAATCATGTTTTTGTGTGTATGCTTTTTGTTGTTTTGTTTGTACCTAATTATGATTTATAAGCTCTGAGTGGCTCCAAAAGTTTAAAGATATAGCGGAACTTGTTCAAGGTCAAGGATCCTGTCTTCTCTTCTTCTGTGCAGCATTCCCATGATGTGTCTATTTTCAATTCCAAAAAATGCATATTTTTAACCAATAACTGCATAAAAAATAAGGAATTTGTTAAATGGCTGTAAAGCAACATTTTAAGCGAAATTTATAAAACTGTCATCAAACTTGAGATGAAATTTCTTTCATTTTATATAAAAAGGAAGTTTTCTGAAATCAAAATTTTGAGTTCTTAATGACTTAAGTAACGAATAAACAAGAGTAACAGCAACGCCATTAAACTTGGGTTACAGACTTACGGTTGGCATTTTGTGGTATGGTTTCTTTTTGTTTGTTGCTAAATGCAAATCTACACAATAGGCTGTTTGTAATTTGCCCATCGCGGGTATCAAAGCCTTATTATTAGCATTATACGACACGGTCACTAAATATTTTGAAACTCATCGCGTAAAATTATTCACAGAAAACGAAATTTGAAAACTTGACTCTCTGTGTCATTATATGCTAGGGAGCACTGCATACAATCCATCAGCGAAATTCACAGTTAATGAGACTTCAAAACGAACCATTACAATGCTTTAACTTCAGAGGGCTCGTTCAACACAGCTGCAACAAACCCAAGCGTCCATCACGAATTTCTTCTGGGTCATAAAATAATCACAGTGTACACTTACGATGACAATAAAATCCGCAGTCACGTTCAACAGATTGCAAGAAAACAAAGACCTCTAACAGTTGACAGAAATGTTCGAAAACAGCGGTGGGAGCTGCATTGTATGACAGTTAATATAAACCCACTCTTCATTCACTCAAACTTCAAGCACGAAGGAATTGACTGTCGACCAGTGACAGAAAAACACGCGGTAAAATTAATGATGGTACTGGCCCACTGAGGGTAAGATGAAATGTTTTATCACACTCTAACTCACCCCCTAAAATAATATTAATCGAAATATCTCCGCAAATCAAACTAAAAAACCACAGCACACAGTAATAGTTGATAATAACTCCTTTGTACTCATACCCTAATACCACTCCGCCGGTAAGTTCTACTGAATTAGAAGCCCTTTCATTTGCTCGGAGCCCTAATCACTTGCTTATTCTACTTATGCTAAACGTCACCATTGGATGAGATAACCACGGTTTACTACCGACCATCAAAAGACGACAGACCTTGTGATCAGATACGCCTCATTTTGTCATCGATCTATGAAAGAAGTCTGCTAGACCAATTAAACAACATTTTAAGTTTTATGTAACAGATAAGGTTTATGGTGTGCTTGGAATATCATTAATTGCTACTCCCAACGTACTTTATGCTAACCTAAAGTATTGTCTTCATACTTTATGCCATCATAATGTTTTGGCTTTCACATGTTTTATTACATTACTAGACCACTAGAAACAGCGTAGCTTCCTCTCCCCAGTGCATGGTTTGAGCCTCCATTATCTCACAACATAACTTCGTCAAGCGTACCCGAATGAGAAACGGGTAGATTTGGGACAACGTACAATGGATACATAATGTTCACAACTTGTCCATAAAACATGAAGAAGGACTTCACACATCCTTCTTCGATACAACATATTCTGGAAATCAATCCTAACAAATATCTAAAGGACGCGACACATCTTCAGATGTTATCCTTAGTGCCATCTTTAGAGCAAACAAAACATAAAACGATTTTAAAGCCAATTATTTGCTAAATATTACGAAACACGGTGGATACTTTTCATGATAATGAGCAGCGATTTTATATAGTGACGTTTTTACATAAAATAAATTAAATAAAAATAATGCGCACGATATTTATGAACAAAGAAAACTCATTTATATATGATCAAGTTTGTTTATTGTTAAGCAAAAGCAATATAGTAAATTATGCTCAAATTTATGACATCTGAACTTTCAAATTTATCGTTGACCCATGGGGAAACTGTATAAATAGAACAGTAAACATGCGCCGTTTTGTCAATGGATTAAAGTCAAAAGTAGTATTTCCTGATGAACGAATGATTGTTTCGTAAATGTGCACAAAGTTACTCTAGAGCTATCTCTCCTACTTGTACTAATTTTGAAATGGTAGACTAGACAGAGGGAAGCTAGTCAACAACGCTCGTAGCTATTTCTTGAGCTTTTTTTTTTTTTTTTTTGTTTGTTTTTGAATTTCGCACAAAGCTACTCGAGGGCTATCTGTGCTAACCGTCCCTAATTTAGCAGTGTAAGACCAGAGGGAAGGCAGCTAGTCATCACCACCCACCGCCAACTCTTGGGCTATTCTTTTACCAACGAATAGTGGGATTGACCGTAACATTATAACGCCCCCACGGCTGAAAGGGCGAGCATGTTTGGCGCGACGGGGATGTGAACCCGCGATCCTCAGATTACGAGTCGCACGCCTTAACACGCTTGGCCATGCCAAGCCCAATTTCTTGAGCTAGTGTAATTGAAGTGTGATTTGGCCGTAACTCTTAGAACGCACCAAACGGCGAAATACGATTTTTTTTAGTTGCGGCAATAAGATACGAATTACGAACCACCTTAATATATAGTCCTGCACGCTGCTCACTCTACCACCCGTGGCCGCGATTATGAATCAACAAAAGTTCTCAACACAGAATTATTGATATTCACAATTATCTAAGGGAATTGGAACTGTTCCTAATTCCAACTACCTTCACGCCATTGAAAACGTTTAAAATAGGCAAAACACAGTTCAAATGCCTTCATTCAGAGAAAACGGTAAAATATTTGTTTGTAGTTAAGCCCAAAGCTACACAGTGGGCTATCTGCGCTTTGCTCACTACAGGTACCTAAACCATGTTTCTAGCACTGTAAGTCCACAGACATACTGCTCTGCCATTATTTATGTTTCGAAAGAAAATAGTAATAATAAATCAGCACTGTAGTTAGAAACAGACAAATAAACCTAAAAAAGTATTCAAGAAACACTACTCAATCCATCGCTCGACAGCCTCCGAAGGAACTTTGTGCATTTCGGAACTTTACGTTTCAGTTACATATGACCTCAATTAAATTGATAATCTCCTTCTCTTACGTTAGCAACGTTTTATCTAATATTATAAAAGTAAATATTGTGACCATCATCGTTTCAAGGAATAAATTGAAGCAATACTATCAAGTCAGATGAAAGTCTGCCACACAGTATTTGAGCTAAAAAACAAACAAAAAACAAACCACACACACACACAAAATTAGTGAAGCCATACTTTTTGAAACAAGACACATGATACTACTTACATATTTTTTCAATGTTTCAAGTTTTAGCATATTTTAAAAAGAACTCGCCACAGATAGTTGTAGTAGCAGCTTGCAGATTATATTTTATACAAAAAAAAGAGTTCACTTATAATAAACATGTACTTTAGATAGTAAAATGTGTGTTATTTTTAATTTTAAAAGTCTTACTCTGGTTTATATTAAATTAATAATACTATTAATTTCATCAAATATTTCAGAAAATTGTCTGTAATGAGGATTAATTTCCAAAAACACGAATATAAAATATACCTACCTCAGTTGCTCTAGATAGATGACGTTCAAGCTGTAGTCTTTCCTTTGACGACTGGCGAATAATTTTCTGGAGTTCTTTGATTTCGCGATATATAGTTGTATTCTAATAAAAACAAAACGAATCAAAAAGAGTTCAAAGGAAAATAACCATAAAATTGTTTACATATTTTATGGTATAACTCAGTGTTTTTAGAATAACTTTTCGATAGAACAAAAAATTTCTCACCTCATATAACCTTTCATCATGTGTAAATTTTACTTTGAGCAACTCGATATCTTGTTCTTTTATTTGCATAAGTTTGATTATCTACGTCAATTTTTTGTTGTTGTTATTCGTTTAACATATATGATCCATCTTAAATTCTGTGGAAGGTTACAAATTTTTCCGTGACATAAGTATTCTTACATATGTACCGCCAATGGTAATTTACACAAAAATAACAATAAATACGAAAAAAACAAAAAAATAGAGTATAGAGACAAAGCCTATTTTATTTTTCTATCTTCACCTTTATGTTTACTTCAATGCCTAAAATAATAATTCATATTTTCGTACGTTAATACTTAATGAAATCCAGAGGCGTAGATTTTTTACACCCGAAGGGGGGACGATTTTTGCAACTACTTATGTGAACTGTTCAATTTTTAAATTGGTAATCTCTGTTTACATAAACCTGAAAGCTCTAAACATGCAGTCACAGAGTAATCTTGTTGCCACGATACTTGCATGTATACTTAGGCCTACTGACTGATACTTACGAACTTAGATCGAAAAGCTTAGAAGCACGCCTATATTAAAGATGTACATTTCGGCTACTGAAAAAGCCTAAATCTAGGCTTAATTATGTAATTCGATTGGTAAGAACACGAGAATCACAAGAACAAACACACAATTTGTAGACCTGTGATGCAATAAAACAATTCAACAGACCAAACTGTAGGGGAGGATGATTGTATGCACCATATCCCCCACCTAAAATGAAGGGGGGAATGTATCACACCCATCCCCCCAGGATCTACGCCCCTGATAATATCTAGCAACAGCCACATTATTAAGCCTTACTGAAATCAATCCGCAATCAAAAATGTATTCTAAAGACGGCTGGTATGGGTATTAAAACTTTAATTAAAACAAAATACAGTACTTTATTTTAATTAAAGTTTTAATACTCATACCAGCTGTCTTTAAAATACATTTTTACTTCAAGTGGGTTTCTCGTCATCATGAACTATCAGCAGTCGCAGTATCTTTAATTAACATTAATAAAACTCAGTCAGCAACCATAGACAGTTAACTGTTTACCGGCAATAACGTATTTAATTGCGTTTATGTTTCTAATACGCTATTAAGTTCAACATAATTAAAAGTGTTTTGCTCCTGATTTTCGTTTGTATTCAATGTCCGGTGCATCACGTTGCAGTGTCCAACAGTAGTCAGCAAGCATCGACGGATTCCAGTTGCCCTGATATCGTTTTTACATTGTAGCAATGTCCTGGTGAAATTGAAGATTTCGATGAAACGGTACGTGATGGGCAAATTTGGATGTGATTTTCGTGATCAGCAGCCTAAAATCTACAAGGAACACCTAACAGTGTTCAAGAAGCAAAACCTTTGTTGTGCGGTGTAATCTGTTAATAAGCCTTAGTGAAATCACATTATTCCTTATCAAACTTTAGTGAAGTTAATCAGCAATCACATTTTTTCTTCTAAAGGAAAGGCTTAATGAAATCAATCAATACTCATACTATCACTTATTAAATCTTAATGAAATCTATCGGCAGTAACATTATCCATTATTAAGTTTTAGTGACATCTGTCACCAGTAACATGATCTATTATTACATCTTAGTGAAATCTAGCAGCAGTCACATTTTCGCTTGATAAGGCTCAGAGAAATCTATCAACAATTAACTTTCCCTCATTAAGCCTTAGTGAAATTTCTCAGCAGTCACACTATCCGATAAGTTTTAGTGAAACATTTTAGCATTCACGTTTCCCCATATCAAGCCTTCATGAAATAGCAGTAGCCGTATTTTCCCTTGTTAAGTCTTCTTAAATCTATAAGCATCCATTTTATAATTCATTAAGCATTATTAAAATTAATGAATATCTACACTATATTGTATTACCTCTTAGAAAAATCTATAAGTAGTAACATTATCCATTATTAATTTTTAGTGAAATCAATTAAACTGACATTTTCACGTGATAAACCTTTGTTAGATCTAGAAGTCACATTATCCTTTAAGTCCCAAAGAAATCTAACAACAGTTACAGTCTTAGTAAAATAAATCAGAATTCATAATTTCTTTTACAAACCTACAGTGAAATCAAGCAACAATTACATGTTCTCTTATCAAGAAATCAACCAGGAGTCATATTATCCTAATTGAGCCTTAGTGAAATATATCAGCAGTCGTATTATCCATTATAAAGGCTTAGTGAAATAAATTAGTAGACACATTATCCTTTATTAAGCTTTGGTAAACTCAATAAGCAAAATATTTCTTAATTTTTCATAAAATCTATCAGCAGTCACATAATGCCTTATTAAGCCTTTCATTAAGTCTTCATAACATCTAACAACATTAACATTATTCGTTATCAAACCTTAGTGAAAACAATCAGCAGACGCATTATCTTTCACTAAAGCAAAAGTGAAATCAATAAGCAGTCACATTATCACTTACTAAATCTTTCTGAAATATAGCAGCTGTAACATCTATCAGCAGTTTCAAGACTTATTAAGCCCTGGTAAGAACAACCAACATCTCTTAATAAGTCTTATAAAATCAGTCTGCAATGACTTTAACCCTAATCAAGCCTTTACAAATCAATCAGCATTTATAGTTTTTCGTGTAAAGGATTAATCAAATTACCTAGCAGATTAACAAAAAATCTGGCAGCAGTCATATTATTCCTTAATAATCCTCAGAGAAAACTATCAGCAATTACACTATCCTTTATTAAGCCTTACTGAAATCCATAATATACCTATCACTAATTTGAGTTTTATTAAAACCATGGGTGTTTGTAGGTCATGTGACCCCTCTTCCCCCCGCTCTTTGCTTTGGTTTACTGGAAACGTTTCGCGAAAAAGAAAAAAATTGTGATGTAACATACTTCACGTGAGCGATTGAGATTAACTCTGATGCCTGAAACAGCAGAGGAGGCCGTTAATGTGAAAGATGCACAACTTTGAGATTCTCAAATCAAATCGAACCCGTTTTTCTGTTTCTCTTTTTTATTGTTTGTTTGTTTTTTTTTTGAACTTCGCGCAAAGCTACACGAGAATTATCTGCGCTAGCTGTTCCTAACTTAGCAGTGTAAGGCCAAAGGAAAGACAGCTAGTCATCACCACCCACCGCCAACTTTTGGGCTACTCTTTTACCAACGAATAATGGAAAATACCGTCACATATAACGCCACCACAACTGAAAGGGCGAGCATGTTTGGTGTGATGAGGATTACGAGTTGAGCTCCCTTACATCCACCTGGCCATGCAGGGCCCTCTTTTTTTAATACTTTAATTAATCATACACTAAGTTTCAAAGTGTAATGGCTTATGTGATAATATGTTGAACCTGTATAAAATAGTTAAAACAGTAAGAGCCATAACAAGAGCACAGATACGTGCTGATAAATTAACTCAAACTCAGTTTGAGAAACGTTGGAATACAAAACGTTAACCTTTATTCCAATTACGTGGAGATATTATTGTTATTTTACTTTCATATTCTTTAATATATCATACAGTTTGGTTTAATGGTTATTCAGAAAAAGAACAAACTGATAGGTTATATTTTAAACCAATATATTTTATGAGCTTTAATTATGTTAAGAAAAAATATTTATTTGATAAAATGTAATTTCTTAAATCTAGACAAAAGGACATGAGTTATAAATGTAGTCTCTTCCCTTAAATTTCCGTGGCACAAATGGAAGGCAATACCTGATCTTAGTGGCCTTTTTCGTTACCTCACAGAATGTGAAAGCAGTAAACATTTGAGTACAAATTTATTGTTTATGAAGTAAACTCATATGTAGTTCTGTAGTTGCATAATTGCTTAGTTCTATTAATTCCCTCTCTTGTCCCCAAAACAAATTTGGGACACAGGATCCTACAAGGTGACGGGGATCTATAAATCTAATGCCGAAGAATTTTGTTGTTGTGGGGAATGGGAAACCCACTTTCATGGACCAGGCGTCGAAGAAGTTTGCCTGGACCGCGTATGAAGACAAATCCGGAGCAGAAAAGAAAGTCGGTGTTTGAGAAGACGAAGGTCAGTTTCTCAGAAGATAATTGTGGTCAGAACGTTGTATGTTTGGTAAAGAACAACCATAATTGTGATCTTCGTTGTAATCGTGGTATATTGAGTCAAGTAGGTAGAAGTGTTCTTGTGATAGTGTAGAATCATGGGTATAGGCATGTGGTAACGAAAAGTTTCAGGATGGTTGTTCATCGAAGGTGGGTACTTGTTGTAGTTGAGTTTGCATGGGAGTTTGCCTCCGTAGATTAAATGGCAAAAGAAATAATACTTATTGGCGTGATTGCATATTTGATTTCCGAGAAATCAGTCTTGGTGGCTTGCTCAGTAGCGGAACTTTCGCGGTTTCTTTGGGTGAATTGGTCGGTTGTAGGGAATTAATGCGTAAATGCACTTTGTTTGACGACTTGAGGTAACGTTGAATATTTGATGGGGCTATAACTGGTTGGGCTTGTCGAGGATTGCTCCTGTAATGTTTTTCAACTTTGAGGGAAAAGTAACGGAAATAGCACAAATGATTGAGAATAAGATTGTTTGTTGGTTGAATTTCTCACAAAACTACACGAAAGCAATCTCCGCTAACCGTCCCTAATTTAGCAGTGTAAGGCTAGAAGGAAAGGCAGCTAGTTAACACCACCCACCGCCAACTTTTAGGCTACCTTTTACCAACGAATAGTGGGACTGACTATTATATTATAATGCCCCCACGGCTGAAAAGGTGGGCATGTTTGATGTGACGGGTATTTGAACCCGCGACCCTCAGGTTACGAGTCGAGCATCCTAATGAAAATAAGATCAGGTGTTAGTTTGGATAGTGTGATGATCTTCGTGAACTGGGCAGTTTTGCCAGTAATCCAGTGAACTACACATAGTTTTCTGTTGGTCGAATGTTCTTGGAAATGCTGGATTTCTTCAGGTGTAATGGTAAGGTCAATGCCTCGGAAGAAAACTGAAAAGGTAAATTTTGCTTTTATGGGTTGATCTGATCATATATAAGAAAAAATTCCATGGATTAGAAAAATATGTTAAGTCAGCGTGACTTAAGAGCTGGAGAAGAATTCCTCACATTTAGAGGATTTCCGTCTTCGTGAAATCGATGAACACTACGTTTAAATTGTTATTGTTTTGAATTAAGCACAAAGCTACACAATGGGCTATCTGTGCTACACCCACCACGGGTATCGAAACCCGGTTTTTAGCGTTGTAAGTCCGCAGACATACCGCTGAGCCACTGGGGGGCACACTACGTTTAAAATGGTCGGTGAAGGCTCTGATTTGGAGCTGGGAAAAGTTGCAGGGTACTTCGTCGAGAATGACCGGAGATTCGGACAAAGTCTCAGGAGAGGAGAGTCAAACGTTCTGGGAAAGACATGGCTGAAAATACGACTTAATATATCGAAAATAGAAGTTAATCACTATTCACCTATCCCTCATTAAGTTTTAGTGAAATCTATCATCTCTCACATTATCCTTATTAAATCTTAGTGAAATTAAGGAGCAGTCAAATTATCCCTTAAGCTGCAGAGAAATCCACTAGCACTCATACTGTCCCTTATTAAACTTAAGAAGCATGATCCCTTATTTATTCTTAGTGAAATCGATTAACCTTCAAAGTATCCCTCATTAAATCTTAGTGAAATCAATCAGCAGTAAAATTATCCTTTATTAGTCTTTGTTTCGAACTTCGCTGCATGAGGCCTAGGGCTATCTGCGCTATCCTTCCCTAATTCAGCAACAAAAGACAACAGAGAAAGCAGCTAATTATCACCACTCGCGGCCAAATCTTTGGCAACTATTTTACTAACAAGTAGTAGAATTAACTATCACATTATAACGCCCCCATGCCTGAAAAGGCGAGCATGTTTAGTGGGATAGGGGTTGGGACCCGCGACCAACAGATTGCATGTTAAGCATTCTAATCATCTGAGCATGCTAAGCCCCTTTATTAAAACTTATTGAATTCAAACAGCAGTAACATTATCTTCTGTTTAGCCGTAGAGAAACTATAAGAAATCGTATTATTCCTTGTTAAATCTTAATAAAATTAATTAAGTCCCCTGCTGAGACAGCGGCAAGTCTTCGGATTTACAACGCTAAAATCAGGAGTTCGGTTCCCTTCTGTGGACACAGCAGCTAGTCCGTTATGGCTTTGCTATAAGAAAAACAAACACACAAAATTAATTAGGAATCACATTATCGCTTCAGTGAAATATATCGGGAGTCATTTTATTCCTTGTTTAGCCTTAGTGAAAGCAATCATCAATCACCTTTTCCTTTACCCTGCAGATAAATCTATTTGCAGTTACACTATCCCTTATTAGACCCAAGTGAAAGCTAAAATAATTCACATTATTCCTCATATAGTTTTAACAAAATCAACAAGAAATCACACTATCCCTTATTAAGCCTTAATTAAATGAATAAATAGTCACGTTATCTGGATCATTTTAAGTTTACTAAAATCAACCAAGAGTAAAATTATCCCTTCTTAAGTGTTACTTAAATCCCTCAGCAATTATATTATTCCTTAAGAAGCCTTAGTGAAGTCAACCAGAACTTGGTAAAACAATAGGTATATTTTATATTCATCACATTGTCTTTCATGTTAAATATAATAGAATAATTTGAATAAATTTATTAAATTTGAAATAACAGACATAATTTACTGAAAATGTTTATAAATGCTTTCTTATATGGTTATTAGAATAATCTGATGCGACTATTTAGCTTAGAGTATATTAAAGATTTTTAGTTTTGTTATTATTATATAAAATGTGTTTTAGAACAAGAACACGTAAGTGCATTTCAAATTAAAGTTACTCACTTGTGGTTTAGTATGCTGGAGAGCTTTACGTTTTTCTTTTCTTTTCTGCTCATCTAAAGTTAGTTCATTGCCTTTGTTCTTCAACTTCTGAAACTCTCGCTCATTTTGGGGACGTTTAATTCGTTCCAGCTCCAACTCCATGGCCCCCTTTTTTTTATACACACAAATAGTAAGTTATACATTTTGGTTGTCAATAAAAACTATAACAGAACTCATTTACATTTTTTTTTATATAACTTATAATAACTTTCATGAATGAGCTTGGCAATTTGTTATAGTAAATGTATCATTGTTTTACATTCCTTCGATCTTTTGATTGTTTTATATATAACGCTGCAATCTTTTTTTTTTACATTCAAAATTAGACAATGGGCTATCCGTATTCCGCCTATCTTAGGTATCAAATCCCGATTTTTTGGCATCGTAAACCTGCAAACTTACATTTGAGCCACAGGAGTGCGCGAGTAGATTTAGTATAAACTTTCCGAGTTCAATCGTAATGGGTAAGGCTTAACGACAAGAACTGTCTCAAGTTCTTGAAAACGATTTGCATCAGTTAAACGTGTGGTTCACCAAAGTATATTATTAACGAATTGTGAATCTACTATAGTGATTCATTACTAAGTTAGTTTAATCAGTTCGCTTGTTACTGTTAGCTAATTATTTTATTTTTGTGAATTCTGAATTGTTTTCGTGAATAAATGATACGAGAAAATGTGTGTATGTTTTTCTTATAGCAAAGCCACATTGGGCTATCTGCTGAGCCCACCGGGGGGGAATGAAATCCCTGATTTTCTCGTTGTAAATCTGTATATATACCGCTGTACTAGCGGGGGGCACGAGAAAATGACGCACCCATTAGAGTTTGTTTGTTTTGGAATTTCGCACAAAGCAACTCGAGGGCTATCTGTGCTAGCCGTCCCTAATTTAGCAGTGTAAGACTAGAGGGAAGGCAGCTAGTCATCACCACCCACCGCCAACTCTTGGGCTACTCTTTTACCAACGAATAGTGGGATTGACCGTCACATTATAACGCCCCCACGGCTGGGAGGGCGAGCATGTTTGGCGCGACTCGGGCGCGAACCCGCAACCCTCAGATTACGCCCATTAGAGAATTTACCACATACGCGAAATTGCTTTATTAGCGTCTAATGAAAAGTTAGAGAATATTAGTTAGGCTAAGTTCTAGATTTTGTAGTCAAAGAAATAAAATGTTTTTGTTACAGTTAAGTGGCCAGTTTGTTTGTTTGTAGTTAAGCACAAAGCTACGCATGGGCTATCTGTGTCCTGCCCACCATGGATATCGAAATCCAGTTTTTAGAGGTGTAAGTCCGAAAACATCCCGCTGCTCCATTATAAGATAAGTGGACTAAACTCTACATTCTTCTTGTTACCATATATTTCAAAGTAACACACCAAACGGAAACTACCATAAAACCTGTCTAAGCCAGAAACTGCACAGGGCGGAAACCTGTATAAACTGGAAATATCCAACTTTTGTAGCATTATCTTAAGATTTCTCTTATAAAAGGCTCTCTATATGGCCGAACCTGCGTAACGCGGACAGAAAACTATTGTTCACCGACCTCATCTATCAACAAGTAGGATTAGAACCTGAGTAAGGCGAAGAAAATGTTTTTGATTAAATATTAATTTCTTTAAATATTAATAAATTCTCGTTTAATTAATAATTTCTTTAAATATTAATAAATTCTTGTATAAATAATTATTTCTTTAAATATTAATAAATTCTTATTTAATTCATAATTTCTTTAAATATTAATAAATTCTTATTTAATTCATAATTTCTTAAATATTAATAAATTCTTGTTTAATTAATAATTTCTTTAAATATTAATAAATTTTTATTTAATTAATAATTTCTTTAAAAATTAATAAATTCTCGAACATTTTGTTACAGTAAGTATTGGTTAAATATATTCTGTTCTTTTTTCTGCCGTCATTATTCCGGAGGTCGCTATTCGAAAGAACGATTGACTACTTTTGGTCCCATTTACTGACGGAAAACTTGAGAAACCATGGGTAATAAGTAAAGGTGAAAATCTGCACCGTTTCAAAAATTTAAGGAAGAATAAACTTCCTGTGGAATAGAACACGAATAACACTAAGTAACACAAATTTGTTCCCGGATAGTATGTGTTATTTCTTAATTGCTTATACTGTAAAAGTACAGAAAATGGCCATTATTCCCTTCAAACTTTGCTTTTGTGACCTGAATAATGAAATTTAGAAATTAACCTATTTTCTATGTAAAAAGGGCAAATTTGTACATTTTCATTAACATAAGGTCTGAATAAAACAACATATGAATCAAGATTTAGATGTATTTATACTAAAGTTTTACAAAAATATTTAGAAGTGAGTAGTTTATCGAGATTTGCCACTGTAATGTAATTAAATACCTTTCACGTATCAGCCTCCAAATATAGTCTCCCATCATGTTTTCGTTATACGCTCCTTGGTAGCGGCGTTCAAAGCCCATTATATCTTGGTGGAAGCGTTCGCCTTGCTACTCTTAGTATGCTCCCATGTTCTCCTTGAATTTATCAAGATCAGCGTCAAGGATATGGACATTTAGGGATATCCTGCAGCCCATTTTGCCGTAGTTCTTCACCAGAGCCTCAAGCAGTTCCACATAATTTTCTGCCTTGTGATTGCCCAAAAAAGCCCCGAACCACTACGACAAAGTTACCCCAAGCTTTTTTTCCTTCCTACTGAGCTTCTTGGGAAATTCTGTGCACTCCAGGATCTTCTTTATTTGTAGTCGAACGAAAACACCATCTTTGACCTTTGTCTCAGACAGCTCAAGAAAGAAGTCTCGAAGGTACTTGAAAGCTGCAAACTCCTTATCAAGAGCAGTGACAAATTGTTTCATAAGACCCAATTTTATGTGCAATGGTGGGAACAACACCTTTTGGAGGTCCACACTTGACATTATGCCTCCCCACAGAGAACTCTGTGAATTGTAGCCAGTGCTTCCTGTTATAGTGCACTGAGGTGTCCTGCTATCCCAAAGGCAAAAATAACAGGGAAACTTGGTAAAGCCTCTTTGGAGAGCCATCAGGAATGCCACCATTTTGAGGTCTCCAATAAACTCCCAGCCATACTCATTATACTTCAAGGCTTCTGGCAAGGTCTTGAAGCTGTTGTATTCCTCTTTGAGGTGCACCAATAGATACTTAAATTTTAAAAGATCTAAAATTTGTATAATATAAAATATTACTATTCAAGCAAGCAAACATTGTCCGTCTTACCTTCTAGAGTTTTTTTTGCAGTGCTCGCAGGTAAAATGAAGTGTCCAGGGTTTGTCTTGATCCCCAACAGGCATGCCTAAATATGTGTTGTAGGTTTCACACATTTTAGCAGATGCTATCACAGAGTACTTTTTCGCTCTTATCTTGATAAATTGGCCACATACATAGCAGAATACGTCTGGAGAATGCTTGCACCTTCTTGATGCCATCTCTGATAAAATCAGATAGGTCTATATGTTCATTTAGGCAGCTAAAACTAAACTGTAGTGGTGAGTGGTGAGCCCTTGTATATATATTACTATGGAAAGTTCTAGAAAATTATAAAAGGTTCTTGAAGATTCTCATAAGTTCTACAACATTCTAGAAAGTTTTTGAAAATTTTTGTAAGTTCGAGAAAATTTTCTATCAGCTACTCAGCACTGAATCTACCTGGAATGTTCTGGAAAATGGGTAAATTTAAAAAGTTCATTACCCAGGTCACAAAAGCAAAGTTTGAAGAGAAAAATAAGTCTTTTCCATTTACTTCAGGTATAAGCAATTTGGAAATAACACTTTCTGCCCAGGAACAAGAAAAAGTAAAAATTTTGTTACATAATGTAATAAAGCGTAGATGAGGAGCGCTATATTCGTGGAATTTTTGAACAAATTAAACAAAAGAATGGGACAAGAAAATAGGAATATTCTACTTTTCTTAGATAATGCAACTTGTCACTCAAAAGTTCAGCTTTCAAATATTCGTTTAGTGTTTCTATCTCCATGTGCAACATTAGTTCTACAGCCAATATATAATGAAATTATTGTTGTTTGTTGTTGTTGTTGTTGTTTTGAATTAAGCACAAAGCTACACAATGGGCTATCTGTGCTCTGCCCACCAAGGGTATCGAAACCCGGGTTTTAGCATTGTAAGTCCGCAGACATGCCGTTGAGCCACTGGGGGGGCCTAATGAAATTATACAGTGTATAAAATTGAAATACAGAAAATTGATGTTTCAGCATATTATTGCAAACATGGACGACTACAAGAGAGCATCTGAAATAAATATGAAAGTTGACGTGTTAGATGCAATAGCATTTTTAAGTCATTCAATCAAATGCCAAAAAGATGAATGCGTAAATAAAGTGCTTTCGAAACTGTGGATTTATTCATGATAATGGTGGAGATTGTGGAGAGGTTGGTTGTTATGACGATTCTAGTAAAATCCAAACTCTAATTGAGAAGATTGATGCAGATGATTCTGTGAATGTTGACAAGAATGTTTTAACAGAAACTGATGAAACTGATTTAAAATCTATAATAGAATCGCAAGATGGTAACAATGTGAGAGGTTCAGAAGATGAACAAAATGGAAAAGATAGTGAGGAAATAGAAATTCCTACTTCATCATAAGTGTTAAGTTATATTAACGCTATCAAATTGTAAGCAAAAATGGGGAAAAACGAACTTCATGAAAAGGCCGTAGAATTGGCGTTCTCTTTTAACAGCATGAGAAAACCTATTAAAAAAAAACGAAACAGTTGAAATTGGACATCTTCAAATAAATTTGATTAAGATTTTGTGTACTTATGTATATTTTAAATGTCTATTTCTGTTCTTATTCTAATAAATATATAGCGTAAATACAATAATAACTTTATTCACAAACACCATACTTCCCTTGAGTCAAGCAAGTATAACGTTCCGCTCAAAAATATACATATAATTAAGGAAATACATGTTCACTGTATAAGCCAAAAATTTTACTTGGACCCGTGCGATTCCGCCTTAGAGAGGTTTTACTGTATTATTTATGAACTAACGTAATAGGTATCAAATAATATTTACTGTGAAAGAACGACAAATACCTTTAGTTATTCACGCAGTAACCATTGTGATATAAATGGAAGACATTGAAGATTTTGTTACAGTTTTTAGACTGTATATATTTGTAACTAATCCAAGTTACATGTAAAGAATAATTTTGACTGTAGTGTGTGTTTACGTACTTGTACGTGCGAGAGGGAAGTAGGGGTGGAGGGAGTCACATGCAGCATGTGCAAACAATTTAATTTTTCGCATAAGGAAGAAAATATTCGCATAGCCCAAAATTATCTGACAGCATGGATCTTCTTATGTCTTATATTATTTCCGAAATCACAGCGGCTGTTATCTGTTATCTCTTCTAACTCGCAAAGTTTATTCTTTCAATTTTGTAATAACCTACTGCTGTATAAAGAACACCAATAGAAAGTTATTCGATATTTATGCATCCTTCTACACATCAGCGTCCAAAGGGAGTGGAAAGGGTTTGCACTTGCCTCCCTTTCCTCCTAGAAACTAAGAAACATAATTCTTTCTTTAATCATTCAGCATATGTATATGAATTTTCAAATTTCACATTACTTATTACATTTAATTTTCAATGCTAATGAAAGTCACCAGGTTTTTCAACAGATTTACTTTAGATCTCTAGATATCCACCTTGTAGCTAAATATTGATAAACGTCGCTATCAAGGTGGTTACGTGCTAACTGGGTATAGGAATTGTCACTCGGATCATCGAAAAAAACGACGCGGACTTGCTAGAAACCCCAGTTATCTGGAATTAATCTGTTGAGTCGTGGTGGTAATAACGGCAGCATGACAACAACGCAACGTATAAGTCCTGATACAGCGTGGTCAAGGTCAACATATTGTTAGTGAAGTGGAGAACGAACTTAAGCACGTTTCCATGTAAGTGGTGAATCATTCGGCTTGTGAGTCGAAGAAAGACGCAGCTAACTGCGAGATTTGGTGTAAATTGTATGGCCTGGGATTCAGCCTGTAGAATGAGCGAGTCGCTTTTCTTCCGAACCCGGATTTGGGGTTTCAGGTAGCAATTCTTACTGAGATTCAGAGCCGTGAAAGTATATTCTTTCACGATCAAGTAGCTAGCCTTTCCGTGAGAATACAACCTACTCAGATTCTACCTGCAGTTTTATCGACGATATCTCCAAAGCCTTATCCCTCAATCCCCTAAATGCGGAAGTGTAAACCCCATACCGTTACCGATCGGCTAAAACTAGACTTATACGAAGTGGCGGATTCTTTATTCATCCTCTAACTCCTAAAGGTTTCACTGACCTTTGTGCCCAGTGAAACTCGGACCCTCCTGTTACCTGAAAACTTCCAAGAACTAATACATTGCAACTGTTTTCTATTCTTCAGAGCTTTGGCCAGTCCATCCCACAAGACAAATACTAACCAATCTACAGACCATTCTCAACTACTCGATTCACACAATTCACCCAAAGAGCATCAGTATATCTAAATTGTTATCACGTTTGAGTTCTTTGCAGAAATATTACTATCTTTTTCTACTTCTTTTTTTTTTTTCATTTCAGAGTTGATAAACCGAGATGACTTCCCTTCACAACCTCTAACAAAGAGCCATGAACGATCCTAGTAACACTTCCTGTCTACACTCAGGACACAACAGCCACGAACGTGTCACAGAAAACCATTTGGAGCTTTGTACTGTCAGTTTTGGTTTATATTTCAGTTTACACTACTGAAGAAGCTGCAAATGAAAACGTTGAGTGTCTTAGTTTGATAAAAACAATTTGGTGTTCTAAGGTCGTCTATTTCGAGTATTAACATGTCATCTACATACCAACATACCTACAGAAATTAAATACTTTATTCTGTTACCATTTACAAACCAATGTTCTAAGTGTCGACTAACATCTGATGAACAATGTTGTGGCAACAGTATTTTTATTGCTAAATGATGGCAATCCGAGTTCTGAAGGAAGAGACCCTCATTAGAAGAATGATAGAAAAATAAAAAAAGAACTAAGCTACAAAATTAATATCTAGTTTTTGTCAAAAATTCAGAATTAAACTCTTAATTTTTGTAGTGTTAATAATCAATTTGTGGCTCAACGCAAAGAAATACTATCGACACCAGATTTTAACATTTCAAACTTCTCGATGTAATTTTCTTGGGGGAAGGGGTCTCTATGTATTGGTTAACTACAGAAAATAATTTTGGATTACGTTCGGGGCCCATCGATGCTTTGCCCCGATTGCACGGACGTTAAATATGCCACTGCGGCATTTAAAATTGCAAACGCTATACGAGAATTGTCAAAAACAAACAACTAATGAAAAACTATGCGGAAATCGGTAAAAATCTTGAAACATGCTTGTCCTTCCCTCTCTGAAAAATGTTTAACATCCATCACTCAGAGGTGTTGGCTTGTTTACAGTAATTTTTTGTATAATCGAAAACTGCCCGTCTGTGTACGTAGACTGTTTTCTTTACAAGTTCAATTCTAAAAATAATGTAAAAAACTAAAATAGAGTACATATTTACTTTTTTGTAGAATTTTGGATTTGAATTTAACTGAATCAATTATTTCTTTCTACAAACTGAAGTCAATAACTATTTAATAATGAAAGACGGAGAACATTATCTAACATCGCTCGTTATACAGTTTTTGCTTTCTGAACGGGTATAATAATCTGCTAGAACTAAATATTCAACACAAAAATGTTTTATACAAGACATTCGCATCGTATGGGTATGCTTAACACCTACAAGACATCGTATGGGTATGCTTAACACCAATTATTGGATTTTTTTTCCAAGAGAATGTTAATGATTTTAAGACCTACATATTAATGATAACAAACTAACAGATAAAAATTAACGTTATTTTCTCTTTTCAAAGAGATCAGTTTCAAAACGAGTCATCTAAAACAATATAAAGTTTGGAATCAATGAGGACTATCAGCTGGTGATTATACAGGACGGTCGCGGAAATTTGACTATGAACCTGTGCAAGGAGGGGAAAATCCGTTTTTGGTTGATTAATCATGCCAGATCTGTTCGTGCTTGTTGTGACATCTCTGCGAGACCAGAAAATCTGTAAATAAGGTTGATATGCATTATTATCATCCTCTTCTATCGCCATAGAAAATGTGAATGACCGTAATAACTTAAAAATGACTTTATAACGATACGTGAGCAGATTGAGACAAAAAGTAAAAGTCAGAAAAAATTTATACTTTAGCTCCAGTAAGTAATTTGTGGTGATTAGCCTAGTTCTTCAATTTGGACTGTATTAACAGTGAACAAATATTGATCTTCTTAGATTTTTGACTCACTTCTCTAAAGGTGTCAAATTTCCTAAATGTTTAAATATATTTATTGTTAAATAAAACTGCCCAATGGGTATCTGTACTTTTTTCACCGCAGATAACAAAGCTCGACCTTTAGCGATATAAGTTCTCACAATTACCGCTGGGCCACAGGTGAGTCATTTTACTAAATACCTAGTTGACTGCAATTCAACTTAAACATATGAACCACATCATTTGCCAAGCTAATTAGTTAGCTTCTGATTAATATGGCCGTGTATGACTTAGTGCTTAGCGTGCAGGACTGTGAATACGAGGGTCCACGGTTAGCGTGCCACTTCCCGGAAAAAAAAAAAAGACAAAAACGCTCTGAACTTTGAAAATGAGGGTGCGTTATGTAAGAAAGGCCCAGCACGGCCAGGTGGTCTAAGGTGTTCGACCCGTAATGTGAGGGTCGCGAGTTCAAATCCCCGTCACACAAACATGCTCGCCCTTTCAGTCATGAGGGTGTTGATATGTGAAGGTCAATCCTACTATACGTCGGTGAAAGAGTAGCCCAAGAGTTGGTGGTGGGTGGTGATGACCAGCTGTCTTACACTACTAAATTAGGGATGACTAGCGTAGATAGCCCTCGTGTAGCTTTGCGCGAAATTCCAAAACAAGTAGTTATGTGAGAGAAAACAAAATTCGATTATACGATTAGAGCAATAGATGGAATTGTAGGTGGACGCTAGGCTATAGATGTGATGGCTTGTTAATCATATTATAATTAGGAACAGCTGGCGCAGATATCATTCGTGTAGCTCTTTCCAAAATCCAACAGAAGAAATATCCAAATCTAAAAAGTTCAATTTAAATTGTTATAAATCTGACGGTAAAGGGAACAAGATATGTAGATTAAAGATGATAGCAGTCTGGGTTCTGAAAAATGTTTCCAGAAACCTCAAAGGTTAACATAACGGATAGAATTTGAAACTTCGTTACTTTCACTTATAGAAGTGGCATGTTTACAATCATATTTAAATTTACCAAATAGTCAGTCGTCAGCAGCTTAACCCTAATAACACATTTCGGTGACCTTACAACAAGTTAATGTAATGAGCTAAAAGTTAAAGGGCTTCAGTCTATGTCGGTTTACTTACATGCTTCTCTAGCCCTGTAATCTGAACACACTTCTTAAGTTACATGTTCTTGTCATGCTGCTCTTCCTTAGTTGTTATAGTGAAAGAAACCACGATTTTAGCAAAAAACAATATTATTAACTGTGTTTTTGTGTTTGTTTTCAAGTTATGTAAGGTTGTCTAGTATAAGTTTAAGATTTACCTTCAAGAACAAATACAGATTTTGATACTTATTTCATTGAACACTGTCTTTCTCTATGTATCGTATCCAAAAAAGACGATTGTGGCCACGGTCTTCCACTGATCTCTTCTCCTTTGGGCACAAAAATTTCCAATGTCAATACATTCATTCATTTAGTTAAAACTCTTAATACAAGTCAATCTCTGTCTTCCACGGTATCTCCTTCCTTCAATCTTTCCAGTTATGATTAGACCTCCAGTTTCTTCTTTTTTCATATCATATATGAGAAATTCTGTCTTTTTGTAATATTAATCAGCATCTTCTTTCTTCAACCTGATCTTGATAAAATATCTTCCTTTGAGGTGTGACTTGTCCAACATACCTTCAAGATGCACCTTAAGAACCACAATTCAACTGATTCTGTTCTATTTTCCATACTGAGTGATACTGTCCAACACTCTGATGCATACGTGAGAGCTATAACATAGCAATCCAAAACTCTTAACTTCATCCCCATAGAAATTTCACCACTTGTCATTATCTCTTTCATTTTAAAAATGCATCTTTTGCTACCGTTTTACTGCATGATCACATTTACCGTATGATGTTATCCAGCTTTCCAAATAATTTAATTTATTAACCTGCCTTATGTGTTTCTTATCTACTTTGATCTTCTTTGTAATTACCATGTATTCTGTTTTCCTGCAGTTCTTACTTAAAACTCGTCTTTCCACTTTCATTAACAACTTTTTCTAAAATTGTTTTGAAGCTTCTATTCAGAATCAGCTATTTAAACTGTGTCATTCGCATAACACAAATTGTTTCAATTCTATCAACTAATGATTCACTCTGGTAAATCCTCAATCTCCCTCAATCATTGTAAAAATGCAAAAGTTAGGTGAAAAGACACAGCCTTGGCTCCTGCCTCTCATAATTTGGGTGAAACTACTCATTACATTTTCCATCTTTTGAAGTTTGGTTTCTATAGAAGTTTCTTACAATTCTCAAGTTTTTATTATCAATGTTTCGTTCTAGCTTTTTCATTAGTTCTGCATGTTAGACTCTAAGGCTTTGGTATATCAATAAAACACAATAAAATGTCAGTTTCCATTTCTGTTTCCTTCTGTGAAATGATTCAGACCACAAAGGTAGCATTTCTTGTTCGTTTGTGTTGTTTGTTTTGTTTTTTTTATTAAGCACAAAGCTACACAAAGAGCTAACTGTACTCTGTCCCCAACAAGTATCAAAACCCGGTTTCTAGCGGTATCCGTCCGTAGACATACCATTATGCTACTGGGGGGATAGGATTTCTTGTTCCACAATCTTTGATACAAATCACTATAAATGTCTCCGATTATATTCTACTTCTAGTTCTCATCATTAACATCTTTAATAGAATCTGTTACATAACTCATTAAACTGATGGTTCGATGTCTTTTGAATGTGATAAAAATCGGGTTAGAGATATCATCAGTTATTTCGCCACTTTCATAAATCCTACTGTTAATAATTGTTAAGTTTTTTCTACCTAATTCTTCCAAACCTTTTATTTCATGTGGTCCTGCAGCTTTATTAATTTTCATTCTGTTGATAACTGTGCATACTTCTGACTCAATAATTTTCAATTAATCCTTTTTTTTTTCTTTAATAGATAGCTCTTTTTCACGACTGTCGTGGAGTAATTCTTCATGTTTTAATACTTTAAATATATCACCATTGGTAGCATTTATATATCCATTAGCAATGCATCATCCTTTAATTGTGATGTCTTTGATATTCCTATATCAATATATTCCTATATTGATGTTACATCGTCATTTTGTTTTTCTATTACTACTAATTTTTTTCATTAAGCCATCTTTCCTTTTTTCATTATACAAGTTTCTTATAATTTTCTTTACATCTTCCATGAGCTAAAGGATTTCCTCCGTCATCCGTTTTCAGTTCTTTGGTCTTAATTTTAACAGAATAACCTCCATGGCTGTTCCAATTAATGTTTATTTTAAAGTTCACAATTTTGAAACATTTCATTCATTTTCAAATTCTTGAAAACAGTTTTTAACTGCAACTGTATAACTTTCTCTAAGAGATCTTTTTTTACGTTAGAATTGTAAAATTGAGTTCCTTTGTTGCTTTTGGCTTCTTAAGTTGGTGAAGACTACTGGGACATGGTCGTCTCCACAGTCAGTCCCTGGGTAAGTTTTTGATTGTTGGACAGCACTCCTGAATCTTCTCTTGATGATAATGTAATTACCTTGGTCTCTAAACTATCTCCAGAAATTTTTTTTTATCTATACCTTTAAATGTAGTACTCGAATGATGCGTTTATAGTGACGTGATCATTTACAACAACCCAATTCATCAGTTTCTTTTGTCTTTCATTTTTTTCTCCAAGTTCATGCAGTCCAACAATATTACCCATTCACTCACAACTTCGGCAATTATACTGAGCACTTCTTGAGGTTTCCACTGCTTTTTTCACTTTTATTAAAGTCTTTATATAATTTATCACTGTCTTCTTCATTTTCGACAATCAGTGCATAGACTTGTAGTATTACAGTTCTGGAATCTTTAGATTGTATTTTCACAATCACCACTCTATCAAATATTACCCAAGATATGTGCAAACACTTTAAGATTTATTCGTCCAAAATCAACTAAATTTCCTTTTCGTAAATCTGACCTCTTCTATAAATGATTTTCATATCTTCTGAAACAATAGTTTAATCATCTTTCTAATACGTTTACCAAAAACCTAGAAAACTGATCATTAATCTCTTCATCTCAAGCTTGACATTAAACAGTTTTATAATTAGGTGTAAAGTCTTCACATCCCATATGACTGCTCTATTTTGAATGCAAACAGTAGCATGCCAACAGTCGGGGGGTCAACTATCGCACATGACTTTCTTTACTAGGTGAGGTGTCATTCTTACTTCTATTAGAAACACCCTCCGCGCCATTGGCTTTTCCTTAATTTGTGAAAAATTATAGATTATACTTGGCATATTACTGCAGTAGGTTACCATTTCTTACTGCTTATTGCAGTGGTAAACAACCTGAGCAGGTTTCCTCTATTGTTGCACCAGACGACCCAACGTCCTGTACCCCAAATGACTTCCACTGCAACACTGGTAAAAAAGGCTAATGTGTTCTATGCCTTGCCGCCTAAGGTTACCAACAGACTATAGTCGCTAGAGAGTACTTGTTTCACTGTTACCCTGTCACTTGGCTATCCTACTGCTGGATAGTGTTTGACGTTATACTTAGGACAATAAAACATTGTACCTATCAGATAATGAAGTTTAGTATTGATTCCATGGACGCTGTATGGAGAAGATATATAAAGTGGAGCAAATGAAGGACAAGCGGTCTAATTAGACTAATAATAATACGAAAAAAGAATATGAATAAATGTTTGTTGTGCTTATTTAACTATCATTACCGCTCAATAATACACAGCGGCACGACAAAAATATGGTGCATGACGCATTTAATTTTTTCTGGTGTCTAAGTTATTTCTGGAAACTGGGAAAGTCACATGACTTAAAGTTACAGAAGAATACAATTAACATGTAAAAATTCCCCTAACGCATAACAATAATGGAGTTAGTTTTCAATATCTGTCCACTTAATTAGAAATCTTCAAGGTTTACCTTTGCTCTGCATATTACTTTTATCTCTCTCATCTTTGAAAAACACTGGGACAAAATGGCTTATAAGCTGCAGTTTACTTGATCTTTAGTGGCATCTCATCCTCTGATTTACTGTTCTCACCAAGTTTGAATCGGTAGTGATTTCGCTGTATTCGCAACTGTTTTTCTTTTAACATAATAAAAACACTAACTTAACCTAACCGAATTACTTATAAACGAAAAAAACAAGAATGTGATTAGTTTTCGAGGAATTTATTCTGCTGTTTATCTGTTCTATATAGTCATCCACGAATCTTATCTAAACCAGAGTTTTTCAACCACGGGTCCGTCAAAACTACATAACTGGCCCAAGACTTTCAGAAAAACAAACAAACTGGCAGTATACTCCTATGTAAATTTTCAAGGTTTTTTGTTAGACCTGCTTCTTAGTGATCAGCTACACTTATGGGAGTCAGTGAGACGGTTACTGGTATCAAAAGATTTGGTTCGGCATGGCCAGGTGGGTTAAGGCATTCGACTCGTAATCTGAGGGTCGTGGGTTCGAATCCTCGTCGCACCAAACATGCTTGTCCTTTCAGCCGTGGGGGCGTTATATAGTGACGGTCAATCCCATTATTCGTTGGTAAAAGAATGGCCCAAGAGTTGGCGGTGGGTGATGATGACTAGCTGCCTTCTCTCTAATCTTACACTGCAAAATCAGGGACGGCTAGAGCAAATAGCCCTTGAGTAGCTTTGTGTGAAATTCAAAGCAAACAAATAAAAAGATTTGGAAACGCTGGTCTAAGACATTACTTGACGCGCGTGTGTGTTCACATACAATTAGCGAAATCCTGAACCGATTTTCAGCAATCCTTAGGACTTCCGAGGGAGTGACGTAGGATGTTCGGCTTCGAATTTATCCTATACATCTTCTCCGAGGTTGAACATGTACATGAGTTAGTTTCCAGTAAAAAATGCTTATAGGACTGAAAGCTGAGTTATGATATATTTCTTATCAACCTAATTTAACTTCGCGTTTCTTTAGATACAAAACTATATACATATACCCTCATTGAAAACAACGTCACACATTAAGAGTTGAATGTCATACGCTATGACTCAAGTTTTAAAAAATGGCAACAAGAAGTATAAATAAAAATTCAACGTCAGTATGGACACATCATACCATTCAACGTCAGTATGGACACATCATACCAGGAAAAAAATGCTTTACTTTTAAATTATTTTTTTATGATCCCGTAACAAGAATAAAACAGGGCTGTAAGAAACTGCTAACACAGACGTAAAAAATGACGTGGGAGCGTTTGTGTGCGTGAGAGAGAGGGGGTGAATGGTGAATCACGGCGAACAGGGGTAGTGTAGTTATTGAAACTAGGGTGTCTTAAGAGCAAAATGTTTAACAGTTATTCAAAATTAAGTGATAGTTTTCGGATATTCTGAAGCAGTGAGGATAAAAACACATGAAAATAATGGAGAAACAACTGAAATTAATGTGAAAACAAACATTTTAATGATCATATTAAATGACCTTCTATTTTTGCATCAAAGTTTTACTTCATTATTTTTTACCACCTCCACTTAACAAATTTATTTTAGTTTATTTGTAAGTTTATAATAAATCATTATTTTGAATCAAAAACTCAATTACAATTAAGAAGAACACAATCCTATAGAGATTTACCAGAAGATGGCTAAGTGATATGCGTATACATATGTAACTGTACCTAATTTTGAACTGACAAACTAGATGGAAGGCAGTTAGTCAAGAGCATCTATAATCAACACCATAATTATTTACTCTTGTCAAAACGAACAGTGAGAGTTCACCGTCATTCTTAAAGTGCACCCACGACTCCAAAGTGCGGAACGCATTTTTGCAGCAATGAGACGCGAACCATGAACCCCCACTTGAAATCACAATCAGATCACAATACCCTTTATTTATCCCACCTCATCCGTGTTCGAAATGGAAATTCTGTAATTAAATGACCTGATTTCCATATTGTAACGGATTAACTGTTGTATATTTATTTTAATAGTTACGTTTGTTTCACTTTAATGCATGTGATGTATATTGTTAAATGTGTATTGCAAAAGAACCCCCGTTCTCTAAATTTGTAGAAGATTCTCGAGTGTAAAAAATCAACAATACGTGTTTTATGAAAGCACTAGCGTATATTCACATATTGGTACCAAGTGAATTTTGCTCAATGCGTACAAAAGCTAATTGCAAGACGCGGAGAGACAATAATATAATATTGTTAGTCAGTTACAGTCTCATAGTTTTGGATATTCTTAAGCAGTGAGGACAAAATAAATATAGTTTGTAAAACTGTTGTAAATCCTTAACAGTAATAACCAACCGTTATTATAAATTGTATTGTAGTTTATGTATTAAAATATATTTATGTTAAAAAAGAAAATTGTGTGTATCAATCTCGTTGGCAAGCACGATAAGTTTGATAGACAATAACGTTCAATTAACTTCTAAATTAAAATTTCCGGTCATTTGAAATCGTAATAAGTAACATAATACATCAGACACTCGCCCGACCCGTTGAAAATTAGTAATAACACATTTTTGAAACGATGTGTGCCAACATTATATAGGCCCGGCATGGCCAAGCGTGTTAAGGCGTGCGACTCCTAATCCGAGGGTCGCGGGTTCGCATCCCCGTCGCGCCAAACATGCTCGCCCTTTCAGCCGTGGGGGCGATATAAAGTTACGGTCAATCCCACTATTCGTTGGTAAAAAGAGTAGCCCAAGAGTTGGCGGTGGGTGGTGATGACTAGTTGCCTTCCCTCTAGTCTTACACTGCGAAATTAGGGACGGCTAGCACAGATAGCCCTCGAGTAGCTTTTTGCGAAATTAAAAAACAAACAAACACTTGCCCGAGATAAATTATAAAAAGTCATATTATGTCCTGATTTTGTAGACAATTCACTCATTCTTTTTATTTTATTACATTTCTAAGCTGTTTAATTCGTTACTAAATTCATAAAGTTAGAAATAATACATCGCACACTAGGTGGACATTGATGTTTGTTTGTTTGTTTGTTTGTTTGTTTTGTTTTTAGATTTTCGCACAAAGCTACTCGAGGGCTATCTGTGCTAGCCGTCCCTAATTTAGCAGTGTAAGACTAGATTTGTTTAAAAACGGAAGGCAGCTAGTCATCACCACCCACCGCCAACTCTTGGGCTACTCTTTTACCAACGCATAGTGGGATTGATCGTTACATTATATCGCCCCCACGGCTGAAAGGGCGAGCATGTTTGGCGCAACAGGGATGCTAGAACAACGCTACTCTTTTACCAACGAATAGTGGGATTGACCGACCCTCGGATTACGAGTCGCACGCCTTAACACGCTTGCGTTACACAAAACGAAAAAGTATTATATGTGAGAAGAGTCAGGAAAAGTTGTTTTTTGGTTTGTTTGTTTTTTTACAAACTTGAGATTATCTTTGAAACCCTATGCACACACACACGTGCACATTGAGAACGTATTTAAGATGTGCATGAAGCAGTAAAATCTTTACCGTTACACTAGGTTCAGACTTTTCGCGCAAAACAACACGAGATCTAAATATATATACATCACTGTCACTAATTTTGTACTGATAAACGTGCACGAATCAACAACATAAACGTATGTTATACATCACCTACATAACGTGAGAGAAAGGGATGGGGAGAACGATTACTTTTGGTTCTAAATTTTAACCACTGATCGAGTTATTAAAGACAAAAACCCTAAAAAGAGTTCCTTGACCGTGTATCTTTATTTTTATTTAGACAACAAAGAATAATTTGTATTCTGTCAAAATACGTCTGCATTTCTACTTCCTTTCGTTCTTTCAACTGTTGTTAGATGTGGTTATTTGAGGCTAGGGTTAGTGTCGTTAAAAGATAAATAACTAAAATCCTACAAATCTTAAATTATTCTCAAGACGGCTGGTATGGGTATTAAAAATTTAATTAAAATAAAGTACAGAACAACGTTTCGACCTTCTTAGGTCATCTTCAGGTTAATCTGAGAATACAGTTTTCTCAGTCTGCATTGTTTTCCTCCAAGTGGGTTTCTCGTCATCACAAAATCTCAAATTAATTATGCGACCTACTGTAGGTAGTATGTAATAGTATAAAATGTTTTAATTTTAAAATATTATAGACAAAATAGAATGTGCATCCAGCACATCTTTATATATGCAACATTTTGATAGAAAAGTAAAATCTGTCATTTTTAAGAGTCTATGAAAGTTAATCAATACTATTCTTTTCTTGCAAGAATAAACTAGTTACGCAGTAAATAATTTACTCTACGTTTTGTGAATGCAACAAATCGTAAACCACGCACTTTGAAACAATTAAAATACTGCACACCAAGTGTACTGATTGTTTCAAAGTGCCTTTTAAACATTACAGATCATTTCAGTAAAGAATATATAGTTGTTATGAAGTCTTTTTACATCAGCAAATGATTTAGGTACACTGTCTTTCAATGCCAATTCAACTCTATAGGATGGGCATTGAATTCCCAGAAGCGAAAGATGACTGTCATTTTTCAATATTTTTTTACAATTCATTGTAAACTAGTATTAACAAAGTCTCCGTCAGCTACACCTGAAACTAACTGGTAAATGTATTTTTCTTCTGGAAACGAAACCTTTCCATCACCTCTGAATACATCATCAATGCTCCACATTTGATTAACTGCATCCGCATCCCAAAAACTATCAATGTCCCGTAAGGCAATTGAAATAAACGAGTATATCTTGGTTGACTGTTCTATTGAAGATAATTTCTTTTTCAGAGTCAATTTTTCTTGCCTGGCTTCCTTCACTAAGCACAACAAAATCTAGTGCTGACATAAAACCATTGATACATTTTCACGAATTGCCTCTGCAGTTAAGTTCATAAAATGTCTTTCGCTCTACTGACATTATCTACATTTGAAATCAGTTGTACCATACTTTCTTTTTGCACTTTCTGTATTCCTCCTTGGATTGTGCATGCAGAGCTACATTTATACGAGGTTAAAAAGGTATACTGGAAGCAAAAGAACCACCACTGGCAATACCTCAGGTGCCAAGAAAAATGTTCTCATCATCTTCAAGCATTGTTTAAAGCCTTAAAAGCAAAAATGTACAAATGTACAAAATTTTAAAAACATACATTGTAATAAATGACATCTGTCAAACGAAAAGTCTTGCAGTGACATATCATAATTTTAATTAATTAATACTTGATATACTCAAAGATTGATGTTTTACGCAAGTACTTTTTACAATAATATTAACATAACATAATGTTTTGAAACAACATAGGCCTATTGGTCCATAATGGCTGCCCCATTCTCTAAACTAAAACTATTAATTAGTAAAGAAAAAATTTCGAATCAGCCCTTATTATTCATATACTTATCAAGATTTCTTTTAAACTCACTTAAAGTTACGGTCTCCACAACATTCGAAGGCAATCTATTCAAAAGGCCAACCCCTTTAGAAAAACAAAACTGTTTTAGGTGCAGATGACTCTACCTTACCAACATCTACATTTGTGTTCTCTAGTCTTACTATTCTCACAGTTAAATATTAAAAAAGATGATGCATCAACAGTATTAATTCCCTTTACAATATCAAACACCTCAATCAGATGAACTCTAACTCTTCTTTCTTTCTCATGAGTAAACAATTTGGGAGAGTTTAACATCTCATATGACAATCCCTCCATCCCAGGTGCCATTCTAGTAATCCTTCTCAGAACCCTTTCCAACAACTCAATGTCCTTCCTAAAGTAAGAAGCCTAAGACAGGACATAATACTCCAAATGTGTCCTAACCAGTTTTTCAAACAAACCTCTATAGCAATCTATGTCTCAAATTAATGGAACCAAATAGTCAATAGCTGCAGTAAATTATCACGAATCGTATCAGCTACCTATTAGTTATGAATATCATTTGTTACCAATTGTCTGTAATGTTAAAATAATAAACAGACATAAGAATGAAACAGGTATAAAATTAAAAACATTTTAATGAAGGTCAGTCCTACGACCACTAAAAAAGTTGATTCTACATATTTCGACGTTGCTATGTCATCTTCAGGAGAAAGTTACAAGACATAATTGTGTCTTATTTGTACTTTTTTGTTAAATAATGGTAGTTAAAAGAAGAATTACAAACGAATCATTTTGAGTGGATTTCTTTCCTTTTAAGTCTAACATGCATGCTTTTTCAGGGAGGATTCAACGGTCAGCTTTGCAGTCCCCTATTTACTTTTGCAGGATGTATAATATTGGTGTTAACAGGGCCTACAGGGCTCCTTTTTTTTAAATGACTAGGCATTTAAAGTTCAATTCGCCCCTGGCCTTTTTTGTCTATTTTTATGTATGTTTAGCATTAGCAAGCAATAGTAAAAGTTTTAAAATGTTGTCTGAGGTGAATCTTTTCTGTTTAAGGAGTATTTTTCCCCAAAGATCCTATTAGTATTAGGGTTTTGTACAGTTCCACTTCATGATAGCCTACTTGCTTTATTATCCTTGTTTCTCTTTCACAGATATGGAATTTCCACTCCTCAAACGTAACCAAACGTATCTGTGATAGTAAAAACATACCTATTATCATTCGAAGAACTTGTCTCAGGCCTAAAATTAACAGCCAAAAACAGTACGCAAAAACACGAAAAAGATTACACATATTTGCTGATTTTATTTATTGAAGTTATTAATTAGGCTTAAGAATTTTTCTTTTACATGTTATATAAACTACAATTTCCAGTTAAAATAATAAAATAAGATTATAACATTAATAATTTACATTCGTTGTGTATTTCACACAGATATAATTAAAAAAGGTTATTACTCCCATTTATTTTCAATTTATTAAAAATAGCGTGACTAACGCTATAAACTATGACACACGCTGTAACAATTTATGCTTGATTAATAGTATGTAAGTATCTATCACAGATTCGATTCAGACTGTAGACACCACGTTTGTTTTTGAATTTTGCGCAAAGCTACACGAGAGCTATCTGCGCTAGCCATCCTCAATTTTACTATGCAAGTCTAAAGGGAAGGCAGCTAGTCATCACCACTCACCGCCGACTCTTGTGCTACTCTTTTACCAACGCATAGTTGGATTGACCTTAACATTATAACGCCCTCACGGCTGAAAGGGGAAGCATGCTTGGTGTGACGAGGATTCGAACCCGCGACCCTCGGATTACGAATCGAACGCCTTAACCCACTTGGCTAGTCTGATGTAGCTTTACTCTAAAGAAAATCCAACACATCCTGATAGGTACTAACATATTAGTAATTTCTACATTCGTTACAGTATTAAAAGCGAAAACACCGATTTTATGACATCCAAATGAAACTATAAAACAGTTAAAAATAAAGTTTATTTTAAACGTTAACATCGAAAAATAAACCCTACTTATATAACTGAATTGGGTTGTCTTTGATATGTAAATATAGAAATAATATCACCTTTGAATCGATACAATTGTCTGAAGTCGGTGCTGCATAATAACAATACTGCAGGGGCATTTTTTTTAGCTTTAACAAAAATGTAATGAAACAGAAAAAAAAAAGTTTTGTTAATATTCTGTTAATTCTGTATGTACTCTAGTGTATTATATGATACTTTGAATTTGTAATTATTATTCTTTTAACTAAAACAATTGGCCATAGCATTTCGTAATTAATTATAATTCACAGTTAACTGAGGTGCATCATAATTGAATAATGCATACCATCAGCGTTTTTACTGTGAGAAGACTCTGGAGTCTTCCGTTATTCTGGTTAGATGGTCAGTATATTTGTTACAACTAACTTAAGAGTTTGATGCAAGAGATGAAGGAAGAATGTTGTTGCAGATTAAACTACCACGAAATTAACTACAGATATATATATTTAATGTATATACTATTGTCGATGCAGCGTTTCGGGCAACGCTCTTCTTCAGGTATCACTAACTGAGCAGTAAATTCGTAAAAGGAAAATATTTTAAATCGAAGGTCGTGTGATAATGCAACAAATAAACGAACGTGTGTAACAATGCACACTTGAAACGGTAGGAAGGTGTGTATATATAAAAATATATATACATACACACACACCTTCTAATTTTATCTTATTCTTGGATATTATCATTAGACATTCCTTTAGGAAGCGTCGTGTCATTTGAATGACCTACTATCATACAAACCGCTTCTGGACAACCCTCTACCGAAATATTATGAAGCCATCACCAACACTGTCAACGAACTCATTGATGCTGAAAAACAACCTACGTCTGCTAGAAATTTAATATTACTTATTTCTGACTCTAGAACTGTTTTCTATTTAGTGCCTAAAATTCATAAACCTAACAACCTTGCTAAACCCATTGTATCTACCTATAATGCTCCAACTGAACTTATCTCCAGCTATTTAAATTCCGTAATGGCTCCCCTACTCCATTTATTCCCCACTTATATAAAAGACACTTATCACGTCCTTAGACTTTTCAACACTGTTACTTTTAACCCTGAACTAGACTCAGTTCTTTTATCAAATCATTATACACCCTAATACCGCAACAGGAGAGTTTAATACCTTAATACACTTTTTTGACAAGCTTCCTTAACATCAGCCCTCCACTAATATGTCGGTCCGTTTAGCAGAACTAATTTTTAATTACAACGGATTTTGTTTTAACAATGAATTATATGAGCAGGTCAACGGCATAGATATGGGAACTAAAATAGGTTCCAATTTTGTAAACCTTTTTGTTGGATATATCGAAGAACAGATGCTAACACAATATGATGGTCCCTTACCACTACTTTACAAGAGATATATCGATAATGTTGTTGGGATATTCACGGGCACCTTTCCTGAGCTAGAAACGTTTATTTATTACAAAAACAACTTCCATCCTTTACTGTCTTACACGCATGACATTTCCAATTCATCACTACCATTCTTGAATATTATTTTTCCTATATCTTCTGATAAAATAACAACCAGTGTTCATTATAAATCTACATATACCCACATGTATTTGCACTTTAATTTTAACCATCCCATACATATAAAAAAAGAAAATCTCAAAACCCCAGTTCATTATGCTACGGAAAGTGTGTAGTGAGCCCGGTGATTTCAATGCCCGATCAACAGACTTGGAGTCATTTTTCATTAATTGTAACTACCCCAAAAACATTCTGAAAAAGCTCGCAATTCTGTAAATCAAGACTACGACTTCTCTTCATCTCTCACGAAAACAAACACTAAATTACCAGACTACCCCTTATCCTCACATGTCACACTTATAACAAACAAGTTAAAGATGTTATTCTAAATAATTTTCACATTTTAAAGGGATATAACACCACTAAACATATTTTCCAAGACCCCCTCCCCCTCCATAATTTTCTACCATCACGATACCAGTATTGGAAAGTACATAATACATAGTAGGCTTAAAACAACCACTTTAACAGTTTAGGTAGCTATCTTTATAATAAAAGGCGCTGTAACACGTATGTTCACATTGACTCAAGAACGTCCGCGCAAAATCCTAAATCAATTTTTTTACATTAAGAATCAATATAACTCCACATCAAATTGCGTCTTTTATTACATTCTTTGCTCATGTTGTGAAAAATTATACATAGAAAACACCAGTAGATTATTAGGAGAACGTACCTGAAAACATTTTAGAAATACAATAAATTGTAACACAGATAAACTAACGGTCCGACACTTTAATTTGCACAACCATACCCTTGACCATTTCAATATACTTGTTTTGAAGAAGGCCCCTGTAAAAAACTAAATGGTAAATTAAAAAACTAATAATAACAATAATTTTTTACCTAGGAACTATCCACCCCATTGGGCTAAATGAGCTGTTCAATTTTACCCACACTTAAATGGTTTTATACAGTGAATTATGTATCCATCTATTCATTTTCTAAAACTAAAGTACATATATATGTCTGCTTGTTTGTTTGTTTGTTTTGAATTTCGTGCAAAGCTACACGAGGGCTCTCTGCGCTAGCCGTTCCTAATTTAGAAATGTAAGACTAGAGGGTAGGCAGCTAGTCACCACCACCCAACGCCAATTCTTGGGCTACTTTTTTAAAAAAGAATAGTGGGATTGAGCGTCACATTATAACGCCCTGTGGGTGTAGCTATGAATACGTGTGTGTATATATATATAAGGAGATATATATATATGTTTGAAAGCAGTTATACACATTCATTTGTTACATTTTCACTCGACCTTCGATTTAGAATGTTTTCGTCTTACAGATTATACATGAAAAAGGGCATTGCCCGAAACTCTGTATCGACTTCAGTACTTATATTATATATATATATCTGTAGTTAACTTCTTGGGGAGGCCCGGCATGGCCTAGCGCGTAATGCGTGTGACTCGTAATCCGAGGGTCGCGGGTTCGCGCCATCGTCGCGCTAAACATGCTCGCCCTCCCAGCCGTGGGGGCGTTATAATGTTACGGTCAATCCCACTATTCGTTGGTAAAAGAGTAGCCCAAGAGTTGGCGGTGGGTGGTGATGACTAGCTGCCTTCCCTCTAGTCTTACACTGTTAAATTAGGGGCGGCTAGCACAGATAGCTCTCGAGTAGCTTTGTGCGAAATTCCAAAACAAACAAACTTCTTGGGGATTTGACCTACAACGACACTTTTCTTTTATATCTTTCAACAACTGCTACACGTGATTTCCTAGAGTTTGATGCAGATGAACAACGTATTTCTCACGTTTTACACATATACGTTTTGGTTGGGTTTTTTTTTTCATGAAAATAATCCCTCAGCTGAGGTTGAAACCACCCACTAAAACAGGTAGATATATTAATTAATTATATTTATCACACGACTTTACTTATGATCATACTTCGTCAGACAGAGGCGTTAATACTATAAATATTGTCGTAAACCGAAGGCAACAAGGTATTACTAACACTGATATATCATATATTCTATGTACACTAATTTATCTAGTAACGGGAGGAGTAACAGTCATAAAACATAGTTCTATTTATGTTAAAGTTTTATTAGAGATCCTAATATTTTACACGAAGTTATATAAACAAACCACATAAGATCGAAACGTGTTCCTTTCCTTTCAGTAACAAACTAGTATTCCAAGTAAATACCGTAATAGAGATAAAATTAGCTACAATTTTTTATATCCAGTGAACTGATTAATCATTTCTTTTTCTTTTCTTTGTATCGGAGTGTTTTACCGGTTATAACCGAAAATCGGAAGTCCTACACATAAGTCTCTCGTACATAAAAAGCCTTTCCTGGCAAGTGAAAACTGGTATCGTTTGCGTTCTCATTTAACCTTGAGAATACCTTAAATACAATTAGATAAACTGACATATGTCGATAGCCAGATCATCAGAGACAGTCTGATAATTATATCCAAACTACAGGCAAATGCTAAACACCTTGAGACCTAAATTATATGAGGCAAGTAGTTAAACAGCTAGAAAATCAAACACAGTCTGAGGAAGAAATTGGGAAAAACAAAATAATGAGTTTTGATTACTGCGAAGACACCATAAATGAAGAATTTAGTACCAAAAATAGGTTCAATAAATATTTTCTCTCACGTTACAACGTAACACAAAAAAATAACTTACCGAAATAGGAAGTGTAATATAAACAAACTAGCGTATTCATTGAACAATTGTACACATGCAATAAGGCTTGCAATACTGCAAAGATAGTTCGCTAACGCTCTTCGTCTGAACTCTTGACGCCAACATCCCACGCGTGTCTTAATTCTATGCAAGCAGTGCCTCAAATCCAAGTTTTAATACTTTGCGAGGAAACTTTTAACACCTCTAATAATATTTAATTTTTACTGAAATTATTTGTTTAATCACTATCAATAACTCTAAAACACTTTTAACAACTTAAATTAACATTTATGTTCAAAATTAGCTTACTAAGAGCCATCTCACTTCCATTAAGCCACTTCAACTGAAGATCAACATATGATCAACCCCATTACACAAACTTTCTTGCACTATGATTGGTCAATGTATTTTTGTAATTTGTCGAGAGGTGACGCTACATGCTGAGTGATGAACATACACTAGCTATTCTTTGCGTTATGCAACTGTGTGTTAAGTTTCCGGAGCATGTGTTTTCAGCTTGAATGACCACGCAATTTCAAAAGCTGTATTTTCAAAAACGTATATTTATATATTGGTTTAACAAATTGTTTCTATAAGAAACCATTTGTTATACCTTACCATAAACATTGTAATAAGAAACTTTTTCAAATAAAGTTTGTTACAGACAAAAACAAACAAACAAAGATTCGTCATTGATGATCACCAACCATATCAATCTTTCGTATTTGTTAGATATTCAACATAACAAGCACTAACAAATATCTTAACGGATGACGCATTTTCATCCGTTCAGAAATATTAGTTCCACAGATCTTTGTGATATTCAAACAAAAAGAAAACATTTTATTTTCCACTAGTGTTACAGTTCAAAACATTTTTTTCGGAAGCAGCTAACCGTTCAATGGTAAATTTTGGAATTGTTTGAGACATACAGTTAATGACACATGACTTCACAGTATGTCCTATAACAATTATTTATGAACAAGTCTAACATGAACAGTATGCACTTTATATAATCTAATTCTCCCTAGTCAGTTTATTTTATGTTTAAGCTGTTATTATCACACATAATTTTAGTCACTTCAAAACAGCGGAGTGATCGTGTTGAACCACCTCTCTTTGTTTGATTTTTTATGGTTTATTAAAATTCCATAAATGTGCCACGCAATGGCAGAGCACAGACAGCCCTTTGTGCGTAATTCTAAATAATTAATCAAACCTATGAATATGATATACTGTAATAACCTATAGAAATTTCACGGATGTGATTTTTCTAATTTTCGCCGTTCTTTTTTTGTTTCCCGTTTTATTTGGTCTAGTAGTTTTAAGAAAATATGACTCTAATTTTATAATACGATTGGAGAGTAACTCTTGAACTGTGTTAACAGTATCAAGACCACAGCTGGGAAACGAAGGAAATTAAAGGCTGTGTTTGATCTTCTTTTCATTTTGTAAAATAAGTGAATGGTTATATCTATCATTTCTGTGTTTAAACACCGCTTCCAGGAATATAATTTCTTATTTTGAAGAAATAAGTCTTTGATTGTATTATTTAAAAAATACTGATTTTACTATATGTTATCATGAATTACGTCTCTCTCTAGCGACCAGTTATGTATTTCTGTGACTAGTCTCAAGTTTTCTGCTCCGACATTGACAATTTCTTGGTTATTTTGTTGCTGTTTTTTACTTTCAAGTAATAATTGGCTGAAGTTTGGTGAACGTAGCTGAAGGTCAACTATTTTCGTTAACAAGCTGGAATTTTCGAAAACAGTTAAAAATCTAGAACCGATCGAAATAGAGTGTCTTGGCACATACCAACATATTCTGAAGAATTTTTTAATATGTACTTTAAGTTAGTTACTACAAAAGTCGAACATATTGTGGGGAAAAGATCGCACTCTGACATACAGTTTGATTGATGTTCATCAGAAAAGTCAAATGTTTCCACAGAACATTAAGTTTAGGACTGTTAAGCAAGAAATAAATAGAATATGGACATTAAATGAAAAGCCTTGAAACACAGTAGCGCAGAAAACGGAGAAGCAGGAGTGATCGTTTCCCCAGCTTTATGTAGAGGTAGTACGTTGGCATGGCAACATTCACTCTCAATTAGAGGAAGTTTTACGGAAAGCAAAATTAAGAAATATCCTTTTCAAGAGTACAAATACCATTTATTAAAAATTTCAAAAACCGTATGTCTACTGTATAGTGTCACTAATTACTCAAAAATAATACCTTTCGCGTGTAAAAAGATAACTGACAACTTCAGGTTTGTTGAAAGTCTCTCTCTCTGGTAAACACAAGTTTATACGCCAATCTGAACACAACCTTGTTTAAAATATAACACTCTTTACTAAAAACACAGTGTAATTTAACAAAACCGAGCGGGCCTCTCTATAATTACTGTCTGGTTGATGGGGCCGGAAAACAACAGTGAAAACAAGATAAATGACGAGACATATTCCTGAAAATACTCGACTTACATACCCTGGCAAAACGAGAACTCAGTATGGTATCCCACACGTCTACAGGTTACATACTTCAATTAATGTTCTACACACAGAACCTGTTGTGCATGTTTCTCAACTAGCCTGTTTGAATAGAAGTCTGGACAGGAATGTATACATGTGAATCTGAAACTTAAGAACAAAGACTGCAGTATGTAGCCTTTGCATGCGTAAAAGGATTAACACATACGAGTATTTATGTCCTTGAAACACCCATCAAAGAATATGATACCTGCATGGTCAAATTTCAAAATACATATATTACGTAAATATACCTGAATAAAGATATATACTCTTCAAAAAAAGAAACGCAAAAGGCAAAATATGAGACAAATTGTTAACAAGTTTATTCTGGGTAGTTCTGTATGACATGTGTGAAACTTTGCACATTCACTGTTGAACATCCAAAGTCTGCAAAGGCGAAGTCCACGCTCACTAGGTGAAGTTTAACGTCACTCAACGTCAATAACGAGTATGCCCCCCCGTGAGCATCAATAACTGCTTGGCATCTCCTGCCCATGGAAGCGATGAGATGACGAATCACATCCTGTGGAATGGCTGTCCACTCAGCCTGCAAAGCTGCTGCAAGCTGAGGTAGAGTCTGCGGTTGAGGTTGTCGCCGTCGCAGACGTCGGTCCAACTTCTCTCAAAAATGTTCGATGGGTTTAAATCTGGTGATCTGGAGGGCCAGGGAAGAACGTTGATGTCGTGGTGTCTCAAGAAAACAGTGGTGAGTCGGGCTGTGTGAGGACGGGCGTTGTCATGTTGAAAAACGTCGTTGACGTTCACCGTGATGGGTTGCACATGGGGCCTAAGAATCTCGTCGACGGTTGCGTACGGTCTGATCGGAAATCCTACGCAGCCCTGGTATGGTTGAGACAGTAGACGTCTCAGTGGTGGTCCTATCCCGAAGGTGACATAACCGGATGTTGCGATCTTGTGCGGGCGTGGTCACACGAGGTCTGCCAGATCGTGGACGGTCACGAGTTGATCCATGTTGTTGGTGACGATTCCATAGCCTTGTGATAGTGCTTGGGTGGACATTCACAGCTCTGACAACATCTGATCGAGATTTGCCTGCTTCTAAGCGACCAATGGCGTTGTTGCGTTGTGCTTCCAAAAATAGGAGGTGGTATAAAGTGTTCATGCGTCTACTTTAATGGTCAGTTGTGTAGCCTTTCAGGTGAATTACTTGGCGCAATCACTCCTCATAGCCCTCCATGATCGTTTCATGGTACTCGACTGGTATTTTCTTCCATTCTTCTTTACAGAAGGCCTCCAACTCTTGCAAGTTTTTGGATAACGCTGATGAACCCTGGCCTTCAACTCATGCTAAACGTTTTCAATTGGGTTGAAAATTCCCTTACCAGTTTCTGTATGTCATTACGTGTTAAACGAGGGTTCCTACTAACTTCTGAGAACCTTCCTCTTGGTTCTCTCTGGAATTTTGGTGGGGCGTCCGGAACGAGGGAGGTTAGCAGTTGATCCTGCAAGCTTAAACTTGGCAATTATGCTTTGAACAGTAGATTTCGGTACATTAAGTTGTGTAGCAATACCGGAAAGAGACTCACGAGACTTGTATTTTACAATAATTCGGTTTTTTAAATCAATGGACAGTTGTTTCCTGTTCTCCATGATGACCAAGCAGATAATGACGGAGACGGCGCTAAATTGCCAGAAGTAAATTTTTTGCTGGCTGAATTCCAATAATTATGAACCCAGTGTTTAGTTTTGGAATGGTATAATGTAGTTTATTCGCCAAACTTAACAAAATTTTTACGGGAATATCAGTTTTTTTCACACGTTCTGAACTATACGAACACTTTCTGCTCCTATTTTTGGTTATTTGTTTATAAACGGTTTATTTGTCGTTTAATTTACATAAAAATTTATGTAGATGTGTGTTAGTATAATATTTATATTATATTATACTTCTATTAGCCTAATCATGATACTTTTTTTAACTTATGAGCAAAAAACCACTCGGGACGCAGGGGTACGAACACTTTCTGTCGTAACTGTAACAGTACGTGAACAGCCAGCCGTACAGTACCTACTAAACAAACAAGACTTATAGAGAGAAAAAATCCCCTTCGTTCACCGTGAACATCCATATGAACCTTTCTAAAACCACCAGAAATATTTTTTACCTTAACGTGCCAGATATTTTAAACCACATTGTACCTAAAGAAAATGGTTGATTGGTACCAGTTATCCTAATTCTTTTATTTAATAAAACCAGTGTCTTCGATTACTAAACTTTTTGTTTCTTATTACACTGCTACATTAGGGACGGCTAGCGCAAATAGCCCTAGAGTAGCCATGCGCGAAATTCAAAACAAACCACTCTCACAGTTTAGTTTCATGAATTTGATAATAAAATGTATTATTAAACAAAACTGCCCAATTAATGAGTTTATTTAAAAAATAACAACAAAAGAAAACACTTAAATGAAAAAAATGGTTGTTGATCATGGAATTAAACCCGAATATTTAAGTATATATTATTATGGTGCAAAATCTCTAACGAAATAGAATTCTTGTTAAAGTTTGGATTATTAATATAAACTGATTTGGCTGCTGCTTGTTTAAGGCGACTTCAAACGTTTACAATAAACTTATCAAAAACAGTGTGTTACTATAAGTATACACAATGAAGTCAATTGCATACAATAATAATACGAAGTTGCAAACATTGTATCTCATAATGAATGCACACAGATAGTGAACAGCAATAAAACAAGGTGAAACTAGTTCAGAGGTAGTGAAAAGGTACAAGTTGTGGGTAGAAGTAGTCCACTAAATAATAGGTTAAAGCACTTAACCTATATTTCATTTGTTGTTGTTGTAGCAACGCATAGAATAATAACAAAGAAATAAAATAAAAACAAATATAATGCGAAAGAGAGAAACAGAATATACACATATTATATTAATGAATACGATATAAGAAACAAATACAAGATACGAAACAAATATACCATATTGAGCCTAATAAGAAATCCATCAATTAATAATAGAAAGCATATTATAATAAGTCTTAAAAAAGACTTTTATTCTATTCATATTTTAAGAGTTTATTTAAAGTTTATTCTAAGAGTCTATGCTCTATATTTTAAGAAATAAGTAGTGTGTACAATATGATTATTTTTAAAGTAATTTGTTTGTTTGTTTCTGAATTTCGCGCAAAGCTACTCAAGGGCTATCTGCGCTAGCCGTCCCTAATTTAGCAGTGTAAGACTAGAGGGAAGGCAGCTAGTCATCACCAACCACCGCCAACTCTTGGGCTACTATTTTACCAACGAATAGTGGGATTGACCGTACATTATAATGCCCCCACGGTTGGGAGGGCGAGCATGTTTGGTGCGACCGGGATTCGAACCCGCGACCTCCGGATTACGAGTCGAACGCCTTAACACACTTCGCCATGCCGAACTCTTTTAAAATTACAGAACTTCACATTTTAGAATGTAATTGCCTTATATTTTTATATAGGATATAATAAAACTTTGAAATGATTTCTTGTTTCTTTGCTTGATTAGAACAAAACTTTACGACGGGCTCTCTCTGTATTGTTCCAACCACCAATATCATAACCCACTTTTTAGAGCACGAGCCTTCATTCAGACTTACTGTTTAGCCATTAAAGGCATTGTAAAATAAAAGAGAAATATGCTTATAGTTTTATAAATAAAATATACTTTTCAATTTATTGTTACATAATTATATTGTACTAGATCCAGGTGTTGTAAATTTAAACTTTGTGTTATGTGTGACATATCAAAAATGGATTACTTCTGCTTGAATGCTGCTTATTATGAAGAAGGAAGAAACAGATCGTTTGTTTTGAATTTTTCTGCTATCTGCACTCGCCGTCTCTAATTTAGCAGCGTAGTCATCACCGCCCAATCTAGAGTTACTGTGTTTCCAACGAAGAGTAGGAGGGAACGTTATAAAGGGTCACGACTCGAGCGTCCTAACCATCTGGCCAAGTTGGGCCATTAAAATCGTTTAGACGGACAAAATATGTATCTAATTGGTTGCTAGAATAAGATGTGATGTTCAGTCCACACATTATTCAAAATAACAGTTTTTACTGGAAGTATTTGTATTTGTTTGTTTTTGTTTTTTGAATTTCGCACAAAGCTACTCGAGGGCTATCTGTGCTAGCCGTCCCTAATTTAGTAGTGTAAGACTAGAGGGAAGGCAGCTAGTAATCACCACCCACCTCCAACTCTTGGGCTACTCTTTTACCAACGAATAGTGGGATTGACCGTCACATTTTTACGCCCCCACGGCTGAAAGGGCGAGCATGTTTGGCGCGACGGGGATGTAAACCCGCGACCCTCAGATTACGAGTCACACACCATAACACGCTTGACCATGCTGGGCCATTTGTATTTGAAAAGCTGCAAAGCTGCTTGAGAGCTATCTGCGCTAGCCATCCCTAATTTAGCAGCTTGGGCTACTCTTTTACCAACGAATAGTGGAATTGACCGTCACAATTATAACGCCCTCACGGCTGAAAGGGCGAACATGTTTGGTGCGACGGGAATTCGAATCCTCAATCCTCGGATTACGAGTCGAATATCTTAACCCACCTGGCCATGCCAGTGCTGCTGGAAGTAAACTATATGAATTAATAACCAGATAGGTTACTCTGTACCTATTCGAAAATAATTCATAAAATTAAATTTATAATGGTGACACCAGAAATAGTTTATTTAAGAAAAATATACATATATTAAAATGGTAATTATTTTTCACCATAAATAAACACGTTATATTTAGCGGTTTATTTTTAATTGCCAAGATTACTAAATGCACAGTTATTTTCCCGTTTCTAGATATTTTATTTGTTCGTTTAATTTTAATGCAAAGTTACACAATGGGTTATGCGTGCCCTGTCAATCGCAGGGAGTCAACGATGACCGAAGAAGGTCGAAACGTTGTTCGCTCCTCTACATAGTGCTTTCTCTACTCATACCAACCGTTTTTACATATACAAAAAAACTAATACATACCATCTAATGGCTCAGCGGTATGTCTGTAGATTTGCAAAACTGAAATATCGGTTTTCATACCCGTAGAAAGCACAGCACAGAAAGCCAACTGTACAGCCTTGTACTTAATAATAAACAAACCAACTAATATATACTTCTTCCTTCAACCCATATTAATTAAGAAGTTGTGTCTAACTAATGATAACAGCCACTGTTTTTCTCCAAGATTTTTTAGAGTAATATAATTGTTTCATAACAATTACGTTATACGTATATTTTTATATGCTAATACCTACTATAAAACAATCTAACAACAACGAATTGTGCGTGTTTTTCTTAAGTTGCAGTACAAATTGTTTGACAAGAAAAAAGTGTTACGTTACTGAAAATTGTAAATTCGTTTTTTAAAAGTTATTATTATATTTATTAAATAAACCTTTCCGGTAAATTACTAGTAATCAGTAATGTGCTTAAACAGACATAGCAAGAAACAAATAATCACTTTTTAACCAACCAAAGCAGAGCTTTTACAGTATGTAGCGTAAATTCAACCCATAGAAACAAAAGGTTCAGATATTTTTTCTTCAAAGTTAGTAGTCACTTGATCAAATAACACCAATTTCCAAAAAGATCGCTTCATTTTATAACAAAATTGCTGAGTCAATCCAGTTTACAGTGTGGGTTTGTATTTATACAGCTGTATAAATATTTAAAATGAAAAGTCAAACACTGTTGTAGGATACAGTTGCCTTCTGGCCAACATTCACGTTAAAACATTCAAAATTTTAACTTACAACGATACATTTGACACCAGTGTTTGTAAAATGTACAAGAACATTAAGTGTATTTTACAGTGCTACATACACAAACAAATTATAAACAGCAGGTAACTCTAAGAATATCATTCTATTTGATAAACACCGATATAAATAAATAAAAGGTTTACGAAAACAGAGGAGTTTGATATAAAACACAGCTTCACCTCGCTATTTTCCGTGACTTCCTGCAATAGCCTGATGGAGTTCACACCAATTACTCCAGATTACAAACACTCAAAGATCCACAATAGAATGATGATAGAGTTGGAATTCATTAAATCAATTCAAGCTGCAACAAAATGTACACAGGAAAAAGAAAAGCAAAAATAAGATTGAAAGAACATCAATATGATATGAACTGTCGTATTAACAAGAATATGACATAAATATGTCAATACTATGTCCCCTACTACAGCTGAAGATTTATAAAGCTGTGATGGTAATTTTGACAGGATGAATGTAAATATCATAATACACAAAAAACATAGAAAGGAACCTAAAATATAACTTTTTTATAATTAAATATGTTTTTGAAAATGAACTCACTGTTAACAGTATTTAATTGAATACGTTCTAAGCTAACACTGTACATATTAGCCCTGATGAGGGTAACTGTGTCACCGAAACTAGTTGGCTTGAAGTCAAATTAAATATTTTACTTTTCATTGTGCGAAGAATCGTCGTATTTTTTATTCTTAATAATGATGAAATGGAAACGCAGGTCATTAGACCTTTTACTACGAATAGCAATATTTCTCATTTAACTACGACGGCCTGAGAGTGTATTATCACGGTAGTTAATTATGACTGATATTAGTCCCCCAGTGGTACATTGTACGTCCAAGGGTCACACCACTAGAAAACAGCTTTCGATACTCGTAGTGGAGAGTAGGTAAATCGCCGATTGTGTAGTTTCATGCTTAATTCCAAAAGCAAACTAACTGCTATTAATTACTTGATGGTCTCACTGATGAATAAAGAATTGGTTGCAAAAAAAATTAAAACTTCTTTTCATTAACAAATGCATACATTATACTTTTCACTGAATATTATTTTCTTCGTTAACAAATCAGAAACCATCTTGAAAACATGAAAAATACATACTGTTCAACAGGGGCGTAGATATTTTACACCCGATGGGGGGAGGATTTTTGCAACCACTTATGTGGACTGTTCAATTTGCAAATTGGTAATCTCTGATTACGTGAACCTGAAAGCTGTAAATATGCAGTCACAGAGTAATCTTGTTGCCACGATACTTCAAGGTTTCCATGTAGGTTTGTATAAGTGAGATGTTGTGAACAGTTTTCAAAATGTTAATAGAATAAAGACAAATGTGTCACAATTAACTGCCACATGAATTTATTCCTGCACACTGTACAGTATAAAAGATGGCCAATATACTTGACAAGGTTTATAATAACTTTCATTGCATGAATTACGCTTTCAAATATTAATAAAATTAGTAATTACCCTTGATAAGTTTATATCTACTGAAAAACTTCATGTTGTTTGATAAAAATAATCAAAATGTCTTTGCGAACTCTTGAAAATTACACATCAATACAATGTAGCACATAATTATTCATACTTTTCATTGAAGTAAGATTCATTTAGTCCTCTAGTCTACATGTTCCCAAACGTAGAGCTCCTTTGTGATGATCTGTTCATGAATTGTTTCATAAGCTCTTCTATATTTATTTTGTAGACCTTATCTTTGTGAGTGTGACAAACTGCCACATGGTTGAGGCGGCACTGAGACATAGTTGACCTTAACCACGTCTTCAACCGTCTTAATGCAGAAAAGCTGCGTTCACATTTGCAGCTGGATACTGGACATACAAGCAAAATTTTCATGAGAAGAAACACTTTACTAAACATCTGCTGGCTTGTTTCATTCATTCTACAGTAAGCATTCTTTGCACCTTTCAGAAATACCGCTTTTGTTGTTCCTTTGAACATGGGCAACTGAAACTCGAGCCGTTGTGCAGAGATTTCTGGATAAAAGTTTATAACCGAGTTGTCAATCTTGCCAGATGTTAACATGTTCTCAAGTGCCAGATATTGCCTCAAGTCATTATTGTCTGCATTGAATCTAGTGGTCACATGTTCTATGACTGTGTCCACAAATTCAAAATATTGGCTTCTGTAGTAATCTCTAGCTGTTGCAGAATGGTGTGCTGAGCCATCACCTGTGATCCTTCTGGGGAGTCTGCGAATGCGTGGTAGTTCAATAGACACCAGATCTAGGGAATTTACCTTTTTCACAGCTTCATCAAATATCTTGTTGTAATTTTCCTGTGTTCGCAATATCTGCAATTGCTCAACTGTCATTACAGATGCTTCAATCATGCCAGATACTGTCGCTGATTTTGCTTGGAATGCACGGTTTAGTTCCTCTAATGCAGCTAATGGATGCTGGGCCATCAATAATCCTAAAACTGTCTTTCCTTTGTCAAATCTGTCCAGCAGACCTCGTGCTTTCACTGTTACATCTGATTTTTCATTTGCTAATTCAGACAAAGAATCAACAATGTCACTGTAGTGATCATTAGCACATGTAATTGCAGATAGGCGGCACAACCAGCGTGTTGGACACAGTGGGCGGATGTATTTACTGTACGCACCACTCATGTTAGCGGCTCCATCATAAGTTTGTGCTCTTAATCCTGACAGTGGTAAATTGAGTCTAGTCAGTACATCAAGTATAGTCGAGGATATTGTTTCAGCAGTTGTATTGGAAACACTGTACAAACCAAGAAATATCTCATGGACGTCAAGGTTCTCATATCCGTATCGTACACATATTGCTTCCTGTTCGGCATCTGTAACATCTTGAGTGTCATCAACCATAATGCAAAGATTTTACTTTGCTGCACTTCGTGTGCTATGTTCCTCAGTATTTGATGGCTGAACATCTCCATTATTTCATTCTGAGCCTGGGGTGATGTGAATGTGGTTTTCTTTGACAAGTAGACCGTCAACTCAGAATCTTCCTCTTCCAGGAGCTTCATTAACTGCAGGAAGTTCCCTCCGTATCAGTATGTCCACGTAATGCTAAACCTTGATGAAGTAAGAAACGTAAACTTCTGAATATTTTGGCTTGATTTCTTTTCCATTCTTCCTGCTGCTTCTTTTTTCCATCATGTAGCTGGACAGTCACTGGAGTTACATCAAGTGAACCTTCTGGAGATATAGCGAATCTGTGCTGAGAGGAGGATTGGTGTTTGTTGAATTTTTGTTTTGCCTTTTTCCAATTGCAAAAACCGGTGGATATGAAGGTATACTCCACTGGCCTCTCCAATTTTCCTGTAAAAAGGCCTCTATTTTCCGCCTTGGCACAATGAAAGCATATGACTTTTTGAGTCTGATTGTCGAAGTGCAGCCATGGGAACTCATCAAACCACTTGCCCTGGAAGTTGATATTTTGAGATTTTGCTTTCTGTCGTGGTATTAGTTGTGCGTCTGGATGATATGGCTTTCCACACTGTATCTGTGTAGCGTCAAATTTTTCATTATTGCACAAACTTGTTTCACAAATATCTGGTGTTTCATGATGTGCAATAGTTGCACAAGCATTTTCAGACTCGTCCTCTGATGAACATGGTATTTCCTCTGTATGACAAGTTTCTATTCCTTTGCTTGAGGTTGTTGGATTATCTGCATCTGCATTGTCACTTGTAGTACCAGTAACTGGCTTGCAGAGCTGTCTAATATCGAAAAGTTTCAGACTCTTGCTTTTCATAATTGGAATCTGTTACCCAGATGACTCAACAGGCTAAAATACAGTCTTTATTGAAAAACTCTAACGTACAACGAACGAAGATAGAACAGAATGGAAGTAGGACTGAACTGTACAATGTATTTAAGTCAAACACGCGAACCTCACATTGATTACTGAGCCGACTGACCGCCTGGGCATCGCTGGGACAATAATGTGCGCTAGTTACAACACAAGTAATAGCAAGTTTCTCGAAAAATGCTTAAACAATCACAAATATATTATATTCCTGTTAAAGCTCATGAAAAGGCAAACACGTTGTGATATAACGTCTATAAGCACGTCTATTAAATAAAAACACCTAAACAAACACTAACAATACAATTCGAGTAGAGGTTTCAGGCCGTTGAAATCGCTCCTTTTGTGTTCTAATTATACAAGAAAATACAATATTTTTACTATCTATGATAAGAGAATATATTGTTCTTTTACCATAAAGCACCAGCACTTTTTTAGAGGGCGGTGATAATCTGAAATTTCATGGATTAATGAGGGCCACAAACATAGGTCTAATGAGCCTTTTTTGTAAAATCGTGGCTCACACTAAAAGGAGCGGAGGGGGTGATGTAGGGCGTGTCTGGGTCCGAGCAGCCTGAACCTGTCGTTAACTTGCACTAAACGTACACTATCATCAACGGCTTCGGCAGCTCAGGAGAGTAAGGCGTTCGACAATAAAACCAGCTAGAAATGCATGAAAACAAATGGCGTAAGAAAACCGCACAATATACACATAAGATTGATGCAGCTACAAGCTTGGGAATAATAGCTTGGTAAATAAGCTATTTACGCTTGGGAATAATATCTTCGAATTTCATGCTCTGTTCAATCTGTTGGATGAAAATTTTACTTAATCTTACACTACGTACAAGACGTAGGTAGATTCTGTGATAGTGCTTGCAAGCCTTGCATGTATACTTAGACCTACTGATTGATACTTAACGAACTATCGTTTAGATCGAAAAGCTTAGAAGCACGTCTATATTAAAGATGTACATTTCGGCTACTGAAAAAGCCTACATCTTGCCCTAATTATGTAATTCGATTGGTAAGAACACGAGAATCACAAGAACAAACACACAATTTGTCGGCCTGTTATGCAATAGAACAATTCAACAGATCAAACTGTAAGGGGGGATGACTGTATGCACCATACCCCCACCTAAAATGAAGGGGGATGTATCTCACCCATCCTCCCAGAATCTACGCCCCGACTATCCAATCATTATATTTCTTATTTAAGGATATTTTCATACAGGACCTAAAATTTTTTACAAGTTGCAGTACAGAAAATAAATGTTTAATAAAAAAATCATACTATCCTCATACTTTCCATTAGAGGAAACTTTTAAACAACTCGGAAGTGTCTTTTGGTTCGGTATAGTAGCAAAAAATAGCATCTATTATTAAAAATAAAATGGGTAGATTAAATATTCATACTTTTCGTTAGAGAATATTTTCTTTAATAACCTAGAAGTGCCTTTTAGAAAGTGGCAAATAATAACATATTAGTAAAAAAAATACACGCAATATAATTATCATACTTTTCATTCGAAGATTTTTTTTAGCAAATCAGGAGTGGATTTTTAGATTGTTATGGAATTCCACCCACATTTGCTTGGAATTTATTTTTGTTACTAGCAAAGCCTTAAGGGTTAACACTTGAAGTTGTGCTTTTCTGATATCCACAATTTTAATAATTTATGAGAAAAAAAAAACTTTTAACAGAAGAACTGGTTCCAGGGAGATATAGTATGAACTAGATTATTTCTGATATTCGTTGATGCCTAATATCTCTTTCACTGAAATAAGTGAAGAGTTCTACTCAACGACTGTCAACTGGGATTTTAGATTCATTGCAGTTTAATACTTTGTAACTAATAGATTACTGTGTAACAAATGAAAATTCATCAAATAGTTCATTATAAAACTTAGGTTTAAAAAATGCATAGTCTTTCCGACATCTGACCACCTTGTAACACGTTTTAGTGAAGCTAGCTGAAATTTCAAGCTCTTGAGAGTGACTCGGCCACTGGTCTACTATACCAAAATATGTCCCTTGATAGACTGTAGCAGCGTTTACAACTATTGGGTTGAGGAATAATTCGTGAGCGTTTTTTCAAGTTAAAAAAATATATTCATAAATGAAACGCTTTCGCAAAATATTTCATGTCATTTGGTAGATAATTTTTTGCTCTAATAGATGGTGTGTTTGATTTTCATATGTCTTTAATTTTTGCTTTCATTTTCAGCTCATTAAATGGAATGTCAAGTGGACAAAATCGAGCATTTTCGACACCATCTGCTTTTCGCATTTAATTTCTTGCAATTTCGTTTAAAACAATGCATACTATATACCTAGGTATTACATGAAATAAAGTATCATAATAAATGTCTTGGGTGTAATGTGTTCATGCATTGAAGTATTGTATAGTCTTGCATGTAATGCTTGAATGAAATTATTTAAAAACGCTCACGAATTATTCCTCAACCTAACACTTATGTATCAACCAACCCATCTTGTTAGTTTACATATTAACAGCCTAAATGAATGTAAAAAAATCAAATTAGATTTTGTTTTAGATCACTAAGTTCCATCAAATATTCAATAGTTGAATAATTTTTACTTTCAATCTTCAAAACAACTTGGTGAAAGGTTACTGTTCGACTTGCACAAAGTTAAGTAAGATTTCTGAACATGAATTTTTGGAAAAAATTTCATTTCAAACGAACATTTTTTATGACTTACAAATTACAATTTTAGATCAGGGAAACAACATGAGAATCCTTTCAACTGCAGGCGTATGTGCTAACCACAATGTTTTACATAGTTGTTCATACACGGTCTTGACAAAATCTCAAAATTATTTCAGTTCTTCTACTTTGACAGTATACATATAGAATAACGAATAAATCTCTACAATGATACTTTCCACATCAATAGGCAGGCAATCGCTGAAAGACTAAATAGAATTACATGCAATGTGGGATCCATATACAACACCACAATTAAATCTCTGTCCAAAAGTCTATTTGGTTTCTTTAAAATACTATTAACTCCTCTTTTTTGTACCCCAACAAAATTACTGTTCACGTTATCACAGCAGAAAGCAACTAATTTACTGTCGAGATCGTACTCTGTAAAACCTGCAGTTAAATATTTCACAACAATGTTTGAATTTTTACTGGCTTTGACTTAAAGTCAAGGAGTTTCACTTGAACAACTTCATAGGGCTGAAAAAACTGGAAATAACATTACATTCCCTAGGTTTGATGTTTCAGTTAACACAATGAGCAGCTACTAACTGTTTTTTTTTCACTTCAATTATAGAAAACACTGCAAAAACATTTGTAAAAAATTATTTCACCCTTATATCTGGCATACCTGAATGTTGGTTCAAAGCATACCTGCATAATATTTGATGCACAGACTGGAATCTTTGGTTTTCTTTGAATTTATGGTAGGCCTACACAACTTTAGTTGCAGTCATTTTTAAATCTTTAGCGCTAGGTATCAAGCTTTTAAAATACTTTTCATCTGTTTTTCCAGAAGCAGCACAATAATTAGTAGATTTGTGTTTTATCAAACAGATGTGTAGTTGTATCATTCGCCCCACCAAGAGCAGTATTGAATTCTGTTCTGCATTTTTCACATCAGACATCACTTTCTGCAACTGTTTCCATAAAGAAAAGATATTTAGATTGCATATCCATGATGAAATTTACTTTCATTTGAGCACTGTTGCAATCAGGGATAATATATTTATGAATTTAGGAAAGAATATGTGAAAGAAAATCACATTACTGTCACATTAGTACCTTTTATGCCAACTTTATTCATTAAACGTTTTAATGAAATATATTTATTAAGCATTGTTACAATTAATCCATGTTGTACAAACAACCTACTTCATTAAATTAGTTACTGAATTTGTTATTGCTAAGCCTAAAACAGTAAATACAGCAACACAAATAATTGTTATCTCTTGAGGTAATGTTACTGTTAGGCTAATTAAACTGTCACTGTTCATAACACACCAGTAAAAGTATTGTTACTATTAGTAATAATATTTACATCATGTCCATGACTTCACATGGACACACCAATGAGTCTCAAGTGACATCAGGGCTGTTCCTCTGTGGGACAGCGGTAAGTCTTCTAGTTCACAACTCTAAAATCAGGGATTTAATTCCCCTTGGTGGACACAGAAGATAGCTCGATGTGGTTTTACTACAAGAAACACATACAGAGACATTAGGGCTAAAGCTCAAACGAAAATACCATGCAATCAAAAAGTCAACAAAATTAATAAATTTGATAACTGTTAATAAAGATGTCAGTTGTATATAATAAACATTCATATTTTCCACAGTTATAACTAACCTAAATATGATAATTATTTAACAAAATTGTCTGACAAAAAAATAGAAAATCATGTTTAAGATAATGACAGTATGTAAGTGAAATGTTACAGTAATAATTGTATACAGACTGACATAATCTGCAAAAATGAAACATAACAGAGGTGTAAAGAAATTGTCAAAAATATTTTTGGACATTTAATCTATATCCCAAAATAAAGCAAACTAATTTCATATTACTTTGTCAGTTATGACAATATCACTACGTATGAATGCTAATATGACATTTCAATGATTTCATAGTATAAAGGTCAACAGCTAATGCGTAAAGGTGTTTCATGAGACAATACAAGAATTAATTCCATATGATTACATCCTCAATAAATATATGATTATCTATGTACTCGAATGTTAGTATATGAAAATGAACGCTGTTTATACAAAGACTGGACAAATCTTATGTACAGTACTTACCGATATTCATTTTGATAATGGGGGACATTTAATGTCATTATCTCCCAAAACTGGACATTTGCACATCCTATAAAGTTTCTGGGGAACAGCGGGAAAAGCAGCTCAAAAATGGGACTGTTCCACCAAAATTGGGGTGACTGGTTACATTAGTTTTGAATAGCTGTCTAACTAACTGTACACTAAACAGTACTTTATATGAGAACAGATAGGTTAGGACCTCTAACAAACAAGTACATAAGAAGTAAATAACATAAAAAAATTGTAAACCACAAATTACTAGCAATGCAAATTTAAGGCAAGTATTAAATATCATGAACTGCAAAAGTGGCTTATAATTAGGATCGCAAGGAACTGCACAAAAGCGAAAGAGAACGTTCAGACAGAAAAAAAAAGCACCCTAAACATTAAATATTCCATTCAAACAACACTTTACTATTGACTGCTCAGGATGTACACATGAAAAAAAATGTACAAAAAAGTTTGCATGTTAGACTTACAAGGAAAAGAAACTCTATTTAAAGCGGCATGTTTGTATATCTTATTTATTCTATTGTCAGTCTACAAAACTTTTGTAGAATACTAAATAAAGTACTGGGAAGATCATATGGGTATTTAAAAGTCTATTTGTTTCCTTTGTACTTTAGATAAGCTAAAAAAATTAAAATTATAGTGGAAGCCATGTTATCATTACCCCTTAAAGTTAGCTTCCAATAAATATATAATATCCTTTAATTAAAAACCTTAATTACAGTGTGAAATAAGGATTACCAACTAATTACAAATGAACATTAGATGGCTTTAACATCCTTTGTACACTATACAATCAGTGTCTTTAGGGTACCAACTCCTACATTATGAATGAAATAAAAAAGTAAAAAAATTACTTGTAATATTATGTTATACACATACAAGGTCTGTTAAAAAATACGCAGACTGTTTGAATTGCGCGGCTCCAGTTGGTTCCAGGGGAATCCGCTTGGTGTCACTAGGTTCGCACAGATCAGCTGATTACGACGCCATTTCCGATTGCAGATATCTTCATTTGTGTATTAGCTACGCGGTTTTAAGTGAAGTGCGGTTTTAAGTGAAGTGCTTCATTTTTTTAGCTACGCGGTTTTAAGTGAAGTGCAATTTTTTCATTTGGCGGATTTCAGAATGAATGACCTGAAGGAGCAACGACTCACTGTGAAATTTTGTGTTAAACTTGGAAAATCTGCAACTGAAACTTTTGCTATGCTTAACACGGCTTATGGTGATGTTGCTATAAAGCGTACGGCATGTTTCAAGTGGCATGAACGCTTTATGGATGGTCGACAGTCCATTGAAGATGATGGCGTCCTGGACGTCCTTCCACGCCAACTGACGACCCACACATCGACAAAATCAACACCCTGGTGCGGGCAAATCGACGTCTGACTGTCAGGGAGCTTGCTGAAGAGTGCGGGATATCAGTTGGATCTTGTTACGAGATTTTGGCCAAAAAATTGAAGATGCACCTCGTTGCTGCGAAATTTGTGCCTCAGAACTCGTGAGTTTTTGGCCAAACACTCGATCACTGTTCTTCCCCACCCCCCTACTCACCTGACCTTGCTCCTTGAGATATTTTCTTGTTCCCCAAACTCAAAAGACCCTTGAAAGGAAGAAGATTTGAGACGATTCCCGAGATTAAGCCAAATGCGACGAAGGAGCTGGAGGACATTACAAAAGAAGCGTACCAGGACTGTTTCAACAAGTGGACACACCGTTGGGATAAGTGTGTGCATTGGGGAGGAGAGTACTTTGAAGGGGTCCCAGACCTGTAACTTCTAAATAAAATACATTTTGTTTTATGACGTCAGTCCGCATATTTTTTAAACAGCCCTCCTACTTGGAATGAAAGACAGAAATGTTCATTTAAAACAATATTTTAGACTATATGTTTTATTTGGAAATTTTACTTTTCTTCTGGTAAAATTTTGTGTTTATTGGGGTTGTGTGTACACTTCCCATTTCTATGAATTTTATATAAATAATTCAGTTGCATAAAAACCATAAATACTTACTATATTCTTAAACAAATCTCCATGATAAACTCTAGCTGCAATCAAATAGTCATCAGCTACAGTAAGCCATCATAAACTGTATCAAGTATGTTTGTTATCATTGTAGCACATAAAGTTAGCTACTACATCAAGTAATCCTTTGCTCATATTTAAGCATAAACATACCCAGCAAACAAGATAAATAGAGACTTTGAAATTTGAAAAACTGCAAAAAAAAGTAAATAAATAAGGCTGGAGGTACTATAGACATTATGTACTCAAAGTATAAATTTATATTTTAACTCTACTAAATATACTTCTAGGAGCCAAAAGCAAATGTCTTCTCAACAAAATTTAAAGCAAACAAGGCTGGAGGTACCTATAGACATTATGTACTCAAAGTATAAATTTCTGGTTTGATTGTACCAAAACCAAGTAGTGGGACCAGTCGATGAAATTTATTTTCTGTCTTCCCATTGATCTCTCTTAAACTGAGGGAAAGAGACATCAGAGAAACAAATGAGAAGGAAGAAGAGGAGCAGTATATATATATATACTGGACAACACACTTTACAATGACTATGACATCTTTAACAGTCTTATATTTGTAACTTTGTCATTTCCACATGACAAAGAAGTCACCATCACTTGATAAATGATAAATTATTAAAATGCTTTTGAATGAAAAGCTAATCTAAAAAAAAATCAAATTTTCAATTATGATCACAAAAATTAGTAACTCAAAAAAAAAAAAATTCTACACACACAAGCATGCCAATAAAAGCAAACATTCAAAACATGCAGAGCACTAAGAATTAAGAAAACAACTTGCACAGAATAATTCATTCATAAAAAAGTAAGCAAACAAGGCTGGAGATACTGTAATCATTATTTATTCAACCCAGGAACCCCTGTTTTGGCTTCATGCTGTTGAAATGCTTTTGGCTCCTAGCAGAGATAAAAATGGAAATTTATACTTTGAGTATATAATGTCTATAGTGCCTCCAGCCTTGTTTGTTTACTTTTTTAGGATTCCTATTTGAAGGTTTTTAAATTCCCAATTTTGATTTATCTTGTATATTTAAACAATAAGAAAATAGATATACAAATTTGTGATACAGATAACTGTTAGAAACAGAAAAGGCCAGGCATGACCAGGTGGTAAAAACACTCAACTCATAATCTGAGGGTCGTGGGTTTGAATTCCTGTTGCACCAAACATGCTCGCCCTTCCAGCAGTTAGAACACTGGTAAAATAGTGGCCCAAGAATTGGTGGCAGGTGCCTTCCCTCTAGTCTTACACTGCTAAATTAGGGACGGCTGGTGCAGACAGCCCTCGAGTAGCTTTGAGTGAAATTCAAAAACAAAACAAACAGAAACAGAAAATAACAGTTTAGATTTAACTGTCATATCTGCTTCTAGCATCAAATGTTTGTTTCATTCTATACAGGTATCTTGTGAGCAGAAGTTAATTTCTAGACTGTGATTTCACATCGTCGTGTTGATCCTGCAAAAGTTTGCTGTATTAATATATTTCTTATACTGACAATACATTCTTTTTTCTAAAATTAAATATATAACCAAAGCATGACACTTTTAAAACTAGATAATGAGATTTCAAAAGGAGTGTGGTGTGTATTGTTTTTTTTTATATAGCAAAGCCACAATGGGCTATCTGCTGTGTCGGCCAAGGGGAATCAAACTCCTGATTTTAGCATTGTAAATCTAGACTTACTGATGTTCCAGCAGGTGACCGATTTTAAAAGGAAAACAAAATCATATTATTTTGAAGAAAGAAATATGATCAGTAACAATATTAGTTCCACATTAACTTGCAACTTTTATTTTATCCTTCAACTCTGTTTACTTAATATACTTTGCAAAACTGAATTTTATATTTTATTTAACAATTTCCAGTTATAATATATTCTATACTTTCCAAAATTCACTTACCAAACTTGCATCTTGTATTTTATTTTTTTGCTTTATTTGCTATACGTTCTGGAATGTAAACTTATATTTCAGTACTTTCCACTTATAATTTACATTTTGCTCTTTTCGTGGTTATAACTTACATTTATTTTCTAGTTAGGCCTGGCTTGACTTGGTGCTAAGAACATTCATATCTCAATCTGAAAGTCATGGTTTGAATCCCATTACAAACATGCTTGCCTTTTCAGCTGTGGGGGTGTTATAGAGTCAGTCCCAATATTCATTAAAAAAAAGTAGCTCAAGAATCAGCATTGGGCAGAGAGTTAGCTAGCTGCATTTCCCCCAGTTTATCATTTCAAAATTAGGAGCAGCTAACACAGACAGTCCTTGAGTAGCTTTGTGCAAAATACTGCAAATAGACAATTTCTTATTAGTATTACTTTCTGAGGTTATGGTAACACATTAAAAGTTTTTTTATTTCTTCAATTATGAAGTCCTGTTGCATAACATTTAACAGGTGTGTGCTCCTGATCAATTATTTGTTTTTCTTTATTTATTCATTACTGTTCTGTGTACATGAGAAAATTGCACTTTTAAAATATAACTAGCTGGAGATCAAGACTGCTAATCACTAGTCCAAACAAGACAAATCCACCCTAATTTAAACAACCTGCTCAATCTTAGCTAGTTATTTAAACTATTGTACTCTCAAAACTTAATTAGAATTAGTATAAAAACTTAAGAAGAATATTAATATTTCTAACTTCACTAATTGAAAACAAAAGTTGTACAGGAAAGTTGAGCAAGCATATTACTTAGCTTTTAAATTTTGTTTTGCCTCACAGTAATAAGACCAAAAACTGTTGTTCTGGACATTGGTGGCTTAAGTCTTAACTGTTAATAGTGAGTTTTATTGAATTTCACACATAGGTACCTGGGGGTTATTTGCACTACCTGACCATAATGTAGAAGTGAGAGTATAGAGAGAAGACAGCTAGTTAACATTCCCCACTGCAAACTCTTGGGCTACTCTTTTACCAAGTAAAAATGGAATTGACCATCACTTATACCACCTTTGCAACCGAAAAGGTAAGCATGTCCAGTGTTCAAACCCATGACTCACAGATTTCGAGTTCAACACCTTAACCACCAGACCAGGCCAGGTTTACTATATTAGTATCTAACAAATACAGTCAATACTACACAATGGGCCTACTATTTTACTATTTGCTACAACAACAGGTCAAACAAATGCAAGCTAAATTTAATATAAAATGTGCAACCTAAGTAAAGACCAAGTTGACTTTTGTATTCTCAAAATGAATTAAAATATTTGAAATAAATTAAGAGTATTAAGTAAGTCTAAAAAAAAAGCAATTCAGAAAATTTAGCCTTTAATAACATACTTTTCAGCATCCCTTTTCTAACTAAGACTAGAAGTATTGGTATTTATGGCAAAGTCTATACACCATCATTTCCAACTATGAACTAATAACAAATGGGAAGGAACCCCTACCATCCACACTAAAGGATGGACTGTCACTTTTACAATGCACCCACAGCTTATAATGCAAAAGGTATTTTACAGTAAAACTGAAGTAAAAAATAGAAATATGAAATATATTTCTGGAAAGTAATAACTTAAAATCATACTTCATAAGATTACTTTCCAGATGTATTTTATTTTTATGTATTTATTTCTGGTTTTAACTTACACAAGTATTTATATTTCCTGAGTTGTATTTTATACATAAGTTTTGTTTTTCATGTACTTATTTTATTCAGGGTTTGTTTTGAAGCAGGAAGTGCACTTGCTTACTTTTATTTAGAAAAGAGTAACCTAGCTGCTTGCTGACCAATTTAAAAAGTTAATATCTTTTATATATTTATTTTATGTCCAGCTTAATTCAGTAAATGAATAACCTTCTTTTAGTCATTCCACTCAGTTTTAACTTGTCAATCTCTCTAACCATTCTTGTTCCAGAAGCATAATTTACCTCTAAATCTGATGAAACATTAAAAACCAATAGTTCCTTAGAATCTTTTGTTAGTTGTCTCTCATCATCTAGAAACTTGTTGGAAACAACAAACAGGTCTTAAATATTATTTTTACACAACTCTGATTTTGAATCTGAAATGAAAAAGGTAATGGAATGTGTAGAAAAACAACAACAAAAAACACTACATTAACATAAAGCTAAACAACTATTGCTATCAACTGAAAAAAAAACTTTATTGGCTCTTAAAAAATACATTTCATTGCAATGAGAGCTTAAAACACCATACATTACACAAGTGTTGACAACAGCCTGATGAAGTACAAGAAATACCATGGTACTTTATAGGTCAACCAATAAACAAAAAGTGTTAATTTCTCTGTCTTAAATAACCATAAAAATTTAATTTTTACCTGTTAAATTCTGTTATGTCTTAATTTTACTTGAAAGTTTAATACCTTAAAATCCTCATATGAACTCCACTTAATCACTATCTGCATTACCCACTTTCACAAGTAAAGGAGAATGGTACTGATTGTTAGGCTTGTCTTTTCTGATTCTGTTTAACTTTGACCTCAGGTCACCTTGTACTGTTACAACACTTCGTAAATTGAACTTGGAACCCAATTTCTTTCGAAGATCTCCAGAATACCTCACTTTATTTTGTTCACTATCTGAATCACCGTCTTGAACCTGCTGTTTGCTAGACAGTCTGTCCCACACACTGCAGTTTCTCTGACCAGACTTCTGGGGTTCTAGGTCTACTTCAACTTCACTATCCTCACTGCTAATTAGATCACTGTCAGAAGGAAGATTACCTCTGTCTCGAGGTGATAACCGATTTCTGATGTCATGAGAACAAATGGCATTTCGTTTCTGAGCTGCTGCCTCTCTAAAGAAAGTATTAGAATCCACTTGTTAAACTCAGAGAACAACACATGATCATTTACTGCTCATGAATGAACATCAGAGATAACAAAATTACCAAATCACAAAAGAAGAAACTTGATAAACTGAGTAAATTAAACCTTCCTTCTTCGGGGATCAAACTTCTTGTTTTGTGATCATTTCTTTTTATACTGAATGTCACTAATATTTATTTTACTTATTAAGTCACAGAACATTCAATAATAATCATTGTTCATATCTAAAAAAATGCTTAACACACAATAAATAACTAAGCAAACACAAATACAATAAACATTTAGATATCTCTTGTTTTCTTATACCATTCATTTACTAAGGATAATGGTACAACGTAACTCATGACTGACTGACTGGCTTAAACCAACAACACTCACAAAGAGTTTATGCAAGTGATATTATAGATTTCTTTTCTTTTTACAAAAGGTAAAATTGAAAATATAATCTCTGAAATAGGGGTCTAATATATTCTTTGATTTGCTGTACTCTCTGCCATTTACTGCAGTTTCACCTATTCAAAGCTAAGCAGCACAGCTTGAGTCATCAAACCAAAGACATACAGTCAGGCCTCTTATAATGCTGATGTGCATAATATACTTTGAAGTGTTTCAATAATTTTAACTCAACATATAGCAATCTGCATTAATTTTGATGTGTGGACCATCTGTTTAACTGATTATATGACACGTTTCTTTTTTTTAACAAAATAAAAAATATAATCTGTTACATACTGCATACATATAAATTAAATTTAGGTTATAAATTTGCAAGTTAAAAAGGACTTAAAAAGTTCGATAAATATTATCTACGCATCACCATTATAATATGTCTAACAGAACTTTTTGTTTACTGACTCAAACTGTGCTGATGAGCCTTGAATAGGTAAAACTATAGCAAATCAAACATATTAGGCCTCTATGTATAAATTATAAGTAAATTTTGCCTGAGATAAAAAAAGAAGTCTAACATAATCATTAAACAGTTGGTCCACTGTATAATGCAGAATAATAAATTAGGTACAATGTCATATTATTATTCACACACTTAAATTACTCTAAACTACTAAATAGTGAAGTAAAATGACTAAAACTCTAAGTAATTTATACAGGTTTAACTCTTCTTGCAAGCTAAATGCTGGGAAGAGACAAGAATAAAACTAAAGCTTCTGATATCGAAGTTTGGTTGTTTTTTTTTTTTGTTCACTAACATGGTGGGACCAAAATATATTTGAAATACATAAAAATTTTTAATTGAAATAAAAAACTCAGTAAATTTTAATAAGTCAATAGTACAATAAAAACAGTGGAAAACTTATTCACTTGTTAAAATAAAGAAAAACAATCTGAATATATTGTTGTTTACATATTTAAAAAAGCTTTAGAATTTACAATAGTCAGATAATTATAAAGTTAACACCTGACTTAGAAAACAGATTATTTTCTTCCTCTTATTTTACTGTTTGTAATTACAAGAAACAAAGGTGTTTAAGTTACAGATAATGCCAACTTTTTGTAATTACTATACACTTTGACAAAACAAGTTCGTCATACCTTTTCTTCTTCTGCTTTTCCTCCTCTTCATCAGCATACATCTTCATACGAGGAACTTTAATAAGTGGACGCTCATCTTCATGGTCAGAAGAGATTCCACCTAGCCGATTTGCTTAAAGTTCAAACAAACACATTTAATATAAATTACAGTGCATCTTGTCACATAAAAAGGGTTTTAAGAACTGATGAAATGACAAACCAAAACATTCAAAGCTAACAAGTTGTGAATTCACATGTTAATAACTTGACAGATAATTTTGATATTACATCAACTAAAAATATGGCTAATCATGAGGACTTTAAGTGTGTTGATAAAAGAAAACAGGTTGGTATTTGCTATCTGAATAATACCTTATATGCACATAAGTTAAGTAGCCAGGTCAGAAAATCTTCAAGGTTCAGTTACTGCTGACCCTACTGACCAGACAGATGATAACCAATCAGTAGAAGCATCCACCATCATGAGGGCTTTAAATTAAACAACAGGACTGACTGTCAATTTTATAATGCACTTACAGATGAAAGTGCAGACAATTTTCAGTTGTATCATGACATGAACATTGGAAATGCTGACATGCTAACTCTCAGAATACATACAAAGTTGGTAATGTTCAGCAGTATAACAATACAAACATTGAACCCTCTGATCTTCAGTCTGGCATGTTAATTACAAGGCCATGCCTGGCCTAAAATAAACCAGAATAATATTATCTAAAAATAATACTGGCAACACTTTTGGAGTGGAATTAATGTTAAGCTTACTGAATAGGTTTCACTATGGAACCCAAGTATTTCTCAAAACTTCTGAAAAAAACCTGAAAATAAATTCTATATCAAGACATTCAGTAAATTTCATTTGTTAGTAAGAGAGAGTATAATGTACACAAGCTTCTACCAACTGAAGAAGCTTTGTAGAAGAAGTGAAATGTTTTAGTAAAGGATTTGTTTTTCAATTTCCTGAGATAAGCTGATATGGTCTGAAAGGTAATTTACAAAAACGAAAACACTTCAGATGGATGCAAAAATACTAAAATAATCTAAGAATGCTTGAAATTATTTAATATTTTACAAACTTAGTTTTTATTTTCATTAAATTTATCTATCATGTGGAAACCTATAACATACTTTTGTCTTTCAATGCAGTTATTACTTTTCATGTCTAATGATTATAGTTAGTACACTTATTAAAACCTTCACTGTAGTTCAAAAACTTCAAATGTTTTAAATATTAAGTCTTTATGAAAATAAAAAAAATACTACATGATTACTATATCAAATTCAGACAGTGATGAGAAACTAAATTTAATATTTTTGTATAGTTCAAGCAAAGTAGTATGGATCAATTTTACAGTAGAGAGCAAGATGAAACATTACACTTAAACTGTCAGTTTAGTAGTTCTAAAATCCCTTTTCCTAACTAAACAGTTTCTCTGTTATATATACAATAGTTTGATATTATAAAGTGGCTTTTATCTTTCTGAAATGAACAAATTATTTTCTATAATTTGCTAAACAAGTCTCACTCTCAAACTATAATAAAATAATCTATATTATTAAAAATTTATAAAAACACAAGAAGAAAATATAAAACACAATGTGTAATTTAATAATCATGATTTTAAATTATGCATACTCCATGGAGATCTCAAGTATGACTGGACAAAAAGTTTACCTAAATCCTTCTGTAAATCAGTCTTCATGTGCTGAATATGCTTATCAACATCTGGGTTTGTCTTCTTCATGACTACCTCTTCTAAAACATCCTGCAATTCTTGTTTTTCTTGTTCTCGTCTAAAACGTCTTTTTCTGGATGTACTTATTATACCTGTAAGACCTTCCATCAACCAAAATAATAACACCTTTACCTAGTCAACTACATATTTGTGCAACCAAGCAAAGGAAATTCTTATACAGCAGATAATTACTGTAGCTTCAGATAATTACTTTAATCCTGATGTAAGAAATAGACATGGAAAATATAGTAACAAAGCTAACATTTTTCTAATCTGAAAATTTATTTTCAATAAATACCTCTACACAGAACACATATGTTTCTCATGTGTCTAAGAGATTTGCATGTCGCTAACTTGGAGCTAACTCCCACCTAAATTCACTTGTTTAATGTGAACTGTGCTAGTGTGTGATGATGTTATCATGCAACAACAGCTAAATAGAAGGTCAATATGACTTCCATGCACAGTAAATCCCCTAAGTACTTGCACTCAAGATAATTTCATTCTTAGATGAGGGATGAAAAAAAGGTGCACTACAGGTGGGGAGTTTGAGTAAGAATGTGTGAAGAGGCAAAAATATATCAGAAATACATTTTCAGATTAACACGTTAACTTCCCAGACAATAACTCACTTTCTCACACAGAAGAGCTAGAATCCCTCATTGAATTGGCAAAGAATCTGGTGCAAAATGTAAACCTGGAAAGCACCCAAAGGGAAAATCCATAAAACGTGGCACCTGATGGCAAAGGCACATCCATAGATGACCACATCTTGTCTCAACTAAGATATATTCCTTGCTGAAAATGTGAAGGAGGAAGAGGCAAAAGAGTTTCAAGTGCTGCAGGAATAGGAAGAATCTGGATATGCTCAACCAAGCACCTACTCATAAGTGGATGGTAAACCAAAATAAAGTACTGTTAAAATGTGATCAGACTGTATAATGTATATTGACCTCAATTCTACTGAACAGATGACTTTGGCTGCAAGAGGAGGGCACACGAGCTGTTTGAGAGATGATCTATAGTACTTGGACAGTATCACCACTGCTCTACTTCTTTCTGTATTGTGGTAAGCCCAACCAGTAAAAACGTATCCAAGGTCCCTCACCCTAGAAGCTGGTAAAATGGCAAGGGTGTTTTGTGCTTCACTTGAAGAGGTGGTGAGGGGGATTTACACTGGGTAGACCCAGAGAAGTGCCCAGATTACCAATGTCCAAAAGCAAGGAGTCCTGAAATGGGTGCTCCCTTTAAGGTTGATGTAAGAAACAACTATGGAATTAGCAGAATGGATCATAAACAAACATCCACCAGAAAAAGAAAGAAAGAGAAATTTGTCTGACTAACAGTAAAAAGATTTAAGCACATTGAAGTAGAGGAAGCTCTTGTCCTTGCCAGAAGTCATGTTATCATTCTGACATGTGCCCCAACCAGAGAGAGAAGAAAATCAATGAAGAGATGAAAGTCTGGTCTGAGGAATAGTAAAGGAACATATGACACAGTCCTGGAACAGTATAGCCACTGTAACAAATCTTTGAAAAGAAAAGAGTGATTCACAATTGAAAACAATGAATCACAAGAGGTTCTACAGCTCTCACAAGATCCCCTGGAGGAGGTGTATGTCCCAAAGAAATTAGTGGTTCTACGAAAGCCAGAAACTCTCTGAAGCAAAATAAACATTTGCATAGGATAAAAACAAAAAACACAAATGTTGGAGACTAGACATTCTATTGCTGGCAAGCAAAGAGGTGAAGGCGTAGCGCAGCTGATACAAGAGTTGAAGAAAATGCCTGGATGAAAATACTCTGAAATCTTGACAAGTCATTCCAACTAAGCAGCCTCTTGTACAAGAAGGAGCTGTTAGAAGAGAATACCTTCTGAAATGGGCCATGAGAACCAATCATTCATGTAGAAGTTGAATCTCAACTCCAGACCATGAAGGTGAAGATTGAAAACCTTCACAATTTGATTGAATTCATAAGGTGCTGATGCTATACTGGAGGAAAGAATATAGGATTGGCTGGCTTAATTCTGATGGATAGAACAAAGAAAAATGTTTGCAGGATGGGGTAGTTGGAGTATGTGTAAGTAGGTGTCCAACAAGTGACCTTGGTTATTATAGAGTGAGTGAAAAAGACCACAAAGAGGAAAGAAAGTTTCTATTTAGAACCATAGAACAACCAAAAATCAGTTGAAAGACTGTGGTTCAATCATCAACTGCCAGTCTCTGGTTTTCTTGGGGAGCACAAATAGATGAGAGTAAAAACTCAAAGAAGGAGCTTGTACCCTCTTGATGGCAGTTACAATCAACAGATCCAATACTGTACCCTTGAGACACTGAAAAAAAATGGGGTCAGAAGGATGAGAAAATATGAATAGAAAGATTGTGGGTGAGAACTTGAAGGTACAGGAAAAAGAGGTAACACAGAATATTAACGAGAAAAAAATGAAGCTGCAAAAATTGGGAATTAAAAGGCAAAGAGTCTGCTAATCAAGCAGGCAAGAGATTTTAAAAACTAGAAATCTAGAAAAGAAAAGGAAGCATGGTTGTAAGCTAAAACAAAAGAATCAAGAAGGTGGGGGATGAGGCACATGGGTTCTGGTATGAAGTTGTTCAAAAGATGTCAGCACAAACCCTGGTATCAGGTGATGAATAAAATACTAAATTCTCCCAAGCATTAGTTTCATGAAGCAAAGAAAATGAGAAATAATAAGATATGAGCAAAAATTAAAGAAGTAGCATACTTAAGAAATTATGTCCTGAAATAAAGTGGAAGGTTGGGTCTCTCTTCATATGGTTTGTTTGTACCAAAACCAAGTAGTGGGACCAGTCAATGAAATTAATTTTCTGTCTTCCCACTGATCTCTCTTAAACTGAGGGAAAGAGACATCAGAGAAACAAATGAGAAGGAAGAAGAGAAGCAGTGTATATATATATAAAGGATTTCACAACACTTTACAATGACTATGACATCTTTAACAGTCTTATATTTGTAACTTTGTCATTTCCACAGGATAAAGTAGAAGTCACTATCACTTGATAATTGATAAATTATTAAAATGCTTTTGAATGAAAAGCTAATCTAAAACAAAAATCAAATTTTCAATTATGATCACAAAAATCAGTAACTCAAAAAAAACAAACTACCATTCAATATAATGCTGTGGAAAAGAAGGAAGTTATAGTGAGTGAAAGTACTTAGAGCAGTGGTTCCCAACCTTTTGTGGTCCTTGCACTCCTCCCTTAAATATTGTACATTTGTGTGTGCACAGGCATTCAAAGAAAATTCATTTCTTTCTTCCTTAATCATCAAATATTAAAACCAAAGACTGTTTCCATTTTCATATTAATAAATTGCATCAAATTGTTTCTTCTGTACATCCCCTGGAACCTCATTTTGCACCCCCCAGAGGGTTTCAGCACCCTTGATTTAGATGGAGATACTGTGGTCCCTCTATCAGTAGAGAGCTATTGTTGCATGCCAACATCTCGTGCTCCAGCTTAGTTCACATCAAACACAAGAATTTAGGTATGTGTCAGCAAAAGACTGCTGGCATGTAAATCTATTAGGCAGATGCAATAGAAGTATAGCTATTGTGTGTGTGAAAGTGAGGTACTGTCTCTGAATGCTACAACTATTGTTTGTTTCATTTATATAGTTTCTCTTCTGATACAAATAACAATCAATGGCACTTCCTGGATATGAAAAGAGACATCTTAAGCTACCATTAAAATAATCAATTCCTTCTTTATAATGTAAGCTTATGAATAAATGTGATATTTAATTGATTTATATAGATAATTTGTAAACACAAATTTTATTCAAAATTCAGGGTAAAAAATGAAGATATCTCAAATCCTCAAAACATGCAGAGCCCTAAGAATTAAGAAAACAACATGCACAGAATAGTTCATTTTAGTCTTCTCAACAAAAGTTAAAGCACTATAAACTTATATAGCTATGTGAGGCTGTACAGACTGGTACCACTGCATCCTTTATTGTATGCTTTACACAGGCTAAAAACAAACAAATATTCAAGGATCCAATTTACTGATTTTAAAAGAACACGAACTTCATCAAAATTTAATATCTTATTTTTCTATTATATTTTAGAAAAATGCAGTAATAGCTATACAAAATATTCTACATGTAAAAGTATCACCCAACCTATTGAAAAAACAATTATTCAAGAAGAAAGAGACAATTAAGTGAATGGCCTTGTGTTTTTTAACCTAAATGCTGTGCTTTGGCTGAAGCTAAAAACTACTCTCTGGTGCAATGAAAACCATATATCTACTAAACATATTATTAACAAACAGCAACTAAAGACACCACAAAATTAAGATTATACAATAACTTATTAGAAACAGTACCAAGCTCATTAGACAATTCTAAATGTTTCATCAGTATTATTTCAACCATTATCACGAGAAGTTGAACTATAAAACTATTCACTGACCCTAATGCCATTTCTAATAAATACATTATCGTGCACTTTAACAGTGCAGTGTTTTTAAGTTTACTTTATGCAAAAGTTCTGTTTTTCACCATAATTGTTATTTTAAATTGCCAATAAAATACAGTCAAGTTTTACCTGACTGACTGCTGAACATGCATAATAACACACACAAGCATGCCAATAAAAGCAAACATTCATATTCCTTGTCAGTGAGACCACTTTCATATTATTACATATATTAACAATGTTATGTATCTTGTTGTCTTCACAAATAACTGCATTCTATTATTTTAAAAGTTTTCTTAATTTACTGTACCAAACAAAAAAAACTTTATGGGTCAATGAAACCTTTTATATCTCAATGTAGTGTTTGGCCTGTATGTTATTTCAGAAAAAAATGTTGCAAAAAGTGCTGTCACATGTTTCAGTTACTACAGAGTACAAATACAAGTAAAATCGTAAACCAGCTTTTCAAAATTGTTATTCAGTTCAGATATGAAAATAAACAAGAACACAATATCAAGATAACACTAACAAAACATAATGCCCTATTAACACTTCTAATTGTTCCCAAAATATTCAGTAGCAGGGACTCAAAATGTCGATTAAAACATTCCAGCCAACATCCACCTTCATATAAATAATGATTGATCTAATCAGATATAAACTAACAAGGTGTCTTTAATAGTATATGTTTGGCTATTTCATAAAAAAAGCAGTTAGGTTAATGATACTCATTCTATTATATTGCTGTTGTCAGCATTTACATTTCTCTATTTTTATCAACAAAGTTTAGGCAATTTCTAATAAAGAACCTAGACTAGAACCATTATTAATTATTTTTTAGTAGTTATACTGAACATGCAGTTAAAAATAGTGAAACATCCATGTTCTTTACCCCAGCAACAATATTTTGATATTACATTTCTGCAAACATATCTTCAGCTTTTTTTTACATTAATAACATCTTTATAACAATAATCACATGACAAATGTACATAGTTCAAAGTCTGTTACTGATCAGTGTTGCCATCAGTATTTCACATTTTATGAGTCTCAGTTTCTGGAGACTGTTTTTTGGAAAACTGAAATAAATGCAACAATGTGAGAGAGACAGAGTAAGGCTAAAAAAACACCAATTTTCCAGGCTTTCAAGAAGTGAAGAATTCTCTCACAAAATTTCCTAACTTTCCAGTATTTCCATTAGCTGTATGAAACATAAAACAAGCAAATACTATTGCTCAGTCAATCATCATTTTTTTTAATGTGTATAGCTAAATACAGGTGCACTTCACAAACCCTTACTTATACCACATTTGTTCTCAACAGAACTAATCAATCTCAACAAACATTTAACATGAAAAGCATGATAATCTAACAATCATGTGTGAAAAATGAGCAAATATAGGTTGAAATAATGATTATCAGAGGATATCCACAATTAAATTTGTTATATATAAATGAGGTAAGGAAAGAAAAAAAAAGTTTAATCATGATAATTAACTTTCATTGTTTGTTGCATCATATCAATAAAGTCTCTGAAGGAAACAGTAACTGATTTACAGCTGTAGTAAAAGTTGCCATATCTGAATAGCATCACAAAAAGAAAAAGTACCTGTATGATAAACCAAACACATGATATACTGCTACAGTAAGGGTTGCCAAATCAGAGTAATATCAACAGTAACTCAAGTTTCTAGGGCTGCCACAAGTGTCACCAAACAAAGAATAATTAAGAACATAAACTACAAAACACATATTGTGTGTGGTAGCAAAGGTGCCACTCAAATCAGTGTACGTGGGTAATGGTGTTCTCAGTGAGAAAAGCTTGGAAACCAATGAGTAACTAATTCACAGCAGTTATTACAGGTTGATATACAAGAATAGTATCTCAACTCTTTGTTACTAAGCACAAAGCTACATGACGGGCCATCCGTAATGTAACCATAATAAATACTGAAACTCAGATTTTACTAGTATGAGATGCTGAGCCACTGGAAGGGAGGGGGGCTATCATGAAAGAAAGTATTTGTATGATAAAAACAGTAACTGTTTTACAGCTCTATTAAAGATTGCTATATCAGAATAGTATCACAAAAACAATAACTGATTTTATACCTATAGTATAGATGGCTACATTAGAACAATATCATAAAAGAAAGTAACTAATGATGAAAACACAAACTGAATTATTGTTCTATTAGCCCTCTTGCTATGGGAAGGTCAAAATGCTTATGTCACAACTTCTTAGTTACTTTCACAAGTTAAACTACTATGACATTGAAAACATAGTTAATAAATTATTTTTTATATCAGAATTTTAAGTTCTTAATTTTGATAAAAAATGTTTTAAAAATCATTATCTCCCTAATATGAATATTGTGACATTTGTTCTTTAGGTCTTACCTCTTCTCTGATTTTTTTATCAATCCACTGAGTACAGAATTTAATGTAAATTACACATTATGAGATAGGTATTACTAAGACAAAGGATAATTTTCATAGCCTTCAGTCTTATTGGTTTACAGAGCCATAAAACTGAAAATCAGACCCACCTGTCACATCCTCTCTTTCACAAATTGCCAGTAGTTCACTCTATTTTATACTATGTTATTTATAACCAATAGAAAACAAGAATAAAAGTTTTAACTATTGTACTTAACAACTAGTTTGAAAATATCTCTGTTCAACAGTACCTTAAATATTTTTTTTTACTTCTATAATTTCCTGGTTCTCATTGACTTTTTTAAAGATTATCTGATACCATTTTCTTAAATTCACTTTAAGACTCACACAAGACAAATAAGAGAGCCAAAGGTTAAAATGTTTAAATTGGTTTTTGATATTTTTGAATGTTAAAACATCAAACACCCATTTCAAATTTTTAACTAATTTATTTTAGCTGTGATGCACAAATTTTATAGTATTCAGGATGTATCCACTTTATTACAGCTTCACCTTTAGTTTTCTAGGTCTATTGCTACCCTAGATTACCAAATCATCTTGTGATCAATAGTACAATGATAGAGAAAAATAAAAACTATCACACAATAATGAACACCTCACCTCCATAATTAGGATTACCATATTTCCTGTAATACAAGCTTGATTTTTCAGATCCTTGAATCTTTCGATCCTCTGTATATAAGGTTGAAATCCACAAATTTAAATAACAGTCCTTTTAAAAACTAAAAACAAGTAATACTTTCAATGTTTGCCATATAACTAAAAGCAGATTTTCTGTTTAGTTTATTTCTTCCAAAGCAAAAAACAGTAAGAAAATTCCCATTTGGGTTTAAAATACTTGAAGCTGAGATTTTCATGTAAAAATACAGTTTCTTAAATGATAACTTTAATATGTAAACTTTAAGTATTACATTTAGTTATACAATGCTTACTAGAAGAAAGTAGCTAACTAAACATAAATCCAACTTTTCAGTAGTTCCTGTTCTTCTTCCTTTACTGATCCATTAAAACAATGTAAACTAAAAACCAAAAATAAGCAACAGTTTTCATTCACCACCCAATACCACTTTCTCAACTGAAGCATAAAAAAAGTTATTTTCTTTACCATTCATTGGACCATTGTAACTAATCATCTAGACTGAAATCCAACTGAACAAGTTCCTGTTCTTCACCTTTTACTGGTCCATGATAACTATCTAAACATGAACCCAATTTAACAACAGTTCTTATTCTTTGTCTTTTTTTTGTCTATTATCATTATCTAAGGTGAAACCTAACTTAAAAACAGCTCTCATCCATCACTCAACATTAGTCTATTACAACTATCTAAACTGTTGATGAACTTATGAGTTTTCATTCTTCTCCCTAAACTTGTCCACAAATACTATTTATATTATCACCAAACATATCAATGAACTAAATATAATTTTCATAATTTTATGTTTGCATTATATTAACACATAAATATAGATTTTAAACATTTGGAAGAACAGATATATAAAATAATACAGTTAAACAAAAGTGATTTTGCAAAAAAAATAAATAAAAAATGGTGGTTTAAGTTAATGATATTCTGAGACTGAAAAGGAAGAAAAACATATTAACCCTCTCGCTATGGGTCTTCCTATGCTCAGTGGTCAAGGGTCACGTTGTCATGTTCTTAGACTTACATTCAAAATTTTACTGATCTACTATTTTACGAAGTTATGCCAGTTAGTGTGATATTACAATTTACATTATAATTCATATTTCAGTATTATAAATTAGTTAATTTCTTAATTAAAAAAATATATATATTATACAAACACGTACACACACAAAAACGTAACCTATTTGTCACAGTCTCATGAAAGAGTGAATGATGGCAAAGGTAGATGACAATACCCCAAGAAGGAAAAAACAGCTAATCAAAGCAGAGAATGGGAGATGAATGTATGAGAAGTAGTTCATTGTTTGACACACAAAGTACCTCTAGAGTAGACATATAGGGAAAAAGGAAGGTGCATGATAGGAGTGAAGATGGAAAGAAGGAGACAAGGAAGAAAAGCACAATTAAATCACAATCTAAACCCAATGGATAAAGGAGGAAGGGAAAAATCACAGACAAAGAAATGGAGGAAAAAGGGGAAACATGGAAACTTGATTTAACAAAAATAAGCATCATGTACTAGACCAAGAGGGTCAATCAGATTCCACTGAAAAGAAACATTGAAGATGGTATGAAACAAACAAAAATTGAAAGAAATATACCACATGAGTCACTAAAATTTAGATTAATAAAACTAATCCAGAACAAAAGAAACAAATTGAACCAAAACAGCTGAGAAAAACCAAATCAGTGGCATCCAGAAAAGTTCAATCACAAAGACTTGAATCAACGTGGCATGGATGCTCAAAATTTTGGGTGAGAAGACTAACAGAAAAAAGAAACAAATAAACCTGTTTAAACTTCATGGCAGTCAGGACAAGATAACGATGAATCAGAAACCAAAGAGGTAACAGAGAAAAATTTGAAAAGTTTATGTAGAAAAGTACTCTTATAGGATATAGAGCCACCAAAATTTAAAAGAATAAAGAGGTCACTTCTTGGGAAAAAGTATCAAGATTGGAAATTCTATTAGCAATGAGGACAAAGCACCTGGAACATGACTCTTCCAGGGACATATGTCAAGTCTGTGAGTTCAAAAAAAATATCCCTTGTTTACTTCAAAGAGAAGAAGGAGTGTCATCTTGGCAAGTGATATAAGCAACCACTATCAACAAGTCAAAATGAAACAAGATTGGTCAGACTAAACAAAAAGAAGAGTGTACACTAAAGCACCTTGGACTGCAGAAGTATCCAAAGGTGAAGGGAATAAAGACCTTTGAACTGAAGAACATTAGTCTGAAGCTTCCTACTCACAAAACCATGCCCTCCAGAGATAAGCATAAAAGAAGAGAAACAATTGAAAAGAAGAGGAGGAAGCAGTAAACCTAAAGCCAAAGGGGATAGGTTGAACTATCAAGGCATACAGATGAAGCTGGAAGGGTGAAAATGAAGAAAAAACACAAAGTAAAGACTTGGATAACCAAAAATGTCTTTGGGAAAACAGATTTTCCCATTAAAAGGAGTGTTTAAAAATACACATCACAAAGAGTTTAGAATGTGTGAAATATAACATGAAAAACGTATCCAACTAACTGAGCCAACTATGGAATGGAAGGAAAATAAGAGTGTGACCACATTACTTTCATGTGAGATGAGCTAACTGAAGCCAGATATGAAATGAATGTTGTTGGTAAAATCCCCCAGATGTGTAAGATGAGTAAAATGCAGACCATCCCACAAATGATATATGAGAGACAAAGCAAGTTCAAAGGTCAAAGCATGAAACTCTTACTTAATAGTGTGGTGAAAATATCAAAAATAAGAACGTATACCATGGGCATTCTCATTCTTGCAGAAACAGCCTAATCAAATGCAATCAAAGATGATATATTAAAACAGAAAAAACCACAAAGTGATTAAGATGGAACAGATTGATCCAGAACCCCAATCAGCATGGAGCAAACAAAACAAATGAAGAATACTTATAGGTACAATAAGTAAAGAATGGTCAGATGCCAAATATATAAGATGCATAAAGTTAATAATGTTTCAGAATAAAACAAAAGAGCAACTAAAAAAATTCAATATAGTATCATAGATACCCCACGAGGCTGAGTGTACAAGAGTAATTCCAGATAAATGGACCAATGGAGAAAAATAATTTACTATAAGACCCAATTAGTAGCAGATAGTAAACAAGCAGCAAGATCTTAAAAGCAAAGAAGTTGCATGTGGAAGGAGCAACCTAAAAATTGGGAATCATCACAACATGAAAGGAGGAGAATTAACAGAAATAAAGATGGCATCAATCAGGAAGAAAATCCACTTTATGGTAAGTAGAACCAATAAGAATTAAAACCTGCATGAGTTGAGGAATGCATGTATCCAAATGCAAAGGAGAGACAAAAAAACTCATAATGAAATCATGTCATGAGTAGGGGAGTATACAGAGAAACATGTCAACAACAAGAAAAATTTAGATAGGCTTGGAAGGCATTCCATGAAAATATGGAAGAAAACTGAAAAACCTAGGTCATCTCAAAATGGATTCAGCCACTATAGAAGGAAGGCGAACAATACTGAGAGTATGTAGGGTGTGTCCTGACACCCATGGGCCCTCACAATCAAAATTAATGGGAAGTAGTATAAATTATAGGTTAAATATAATTAAGAGCAAGAAGTATGAAGTATAAATTAAACAAAAATATTGGTAAGAAGTATAAGCTATAGAGAAAAATAAAAATGAAATAGTCGATACAGTTGAAATGCTAAGAAATTGTGTAATGAAATAAACATATGAATATTATGTTATGCACTGAAGAAAAGGTAATTTCAGTATTGATGAAACCATAAACAGAACCACAAGTAAACTAAAAATAACAGACACTTATTAAACTTAATTGAACATAAATTTTATCTAATTATCGATTAACCCAGAAGTAGAACTTCAGCTAAACCATAAATAATCAGTGATGAAGACTAATTAAACAATACTTGACAAAGAATATCACCAAGCACTAGAAGAAAAACTTATCTGAATAATAAGTATGTACAATATTCGAATACATTTCTGTGGACCTCATCTCTTGGGTTCCACATAAACCAAATGAACAGGAAAAAGATAAAAGAAAAATAATAACATAAATGAAATAGACCTGATTGTATAAAATTAATGAAGTGTGCAGTAACAGTAACCTACATATATGTGATATGTGGAAGAAAAACAATGTAGTGAAATTAATGATAAAAATACCAGTAAGATGAATAACAGTAATCCAAAAATTACAAATGCCATGGTAAGCCTAAGCATATGATAGAGTAGAAAAAAATACAACTAAAACTAATGGCTAAATTGGACTATGAGTACTAATCAATCTAATATAACTTATTTTATGGAACCCGAATAATGATGGGGCCCAGCATGGCCACGCTCGTAAGGCGTGCGACTCGTAATCCGAGGGTTGCAGGTTTGCGCCCGCGTCATGCCAAACATGCTCGCCCTCCCAGCCGTGGGGGCGCTATAATGTGATGGTCAATCCCACTATTCCTTAGTAAAAGAGTAGCCCAAGTGGGTGGTGATGACTAGCTGCCTTCCCTCTAGCCTTACACTACTAAATTAGGGATGGCTCGGTACAGTGGGCTAACAACCTCCTCACTTAAATACCTGTTGGAGAATCCGCAAGCCATTGCGACCCTATGTTCCTTGATGGAATCTAATAATGAATGAATGAAATAATGATGGATAACAGTATTAACAATAAAAGTATACAATATAACATCTTATTTTTTTAAAGTCAACAGACTGCAATTCAAATGTATGTTCCCACAAACACGAGGCAAGACACAATGAAAGTTAGTTCATTGGATAATTAATCTCCTGATGAAGTAAAGATTAAAAATCTTCCCATGGAGCACTGTGACTGTAAGCCTGTGTAAATCTGCTAATAGATCATATAATCTCCAAAGTGGTAACATATAATTCATAATCCAAAATCAATAACAAACCAAAACTGTGTTGGTAAGATCAATAAAACGTTTGTTAATTAATTGTAACTGGGTAGAAATATAAAATAATTCTACTTCAGTCTAACTACAGAAATTACAAATATAACTACTATATAATAAAAATTAAACTTACTGAGAGAAATTAATAGAAAGATAAAGGAAAATATTAAAATAAAACATTTGAAAAGAGCACAAACCAAACATCAGAACATGAGTACCACTAAACAAGAAGTGAAAAAGTGGTAGTTCAGTAGAGTTGAAGAGAGGGTGTCATATGCTTTAAGAGAGTATAACACTCTTATTGGTGGAAGGTTTTTGCATCATGATTTACATTAAAGACTTGTTGTAATCAGTCAATTACAATTCAAAGGAGATAAAAGGCTTGTGACACGTATAAAACATTTTTGCATATAGAGGGCAGCACTGAATGAGAATAGCTTATGGACAGGAGGTAAGATACCTGTATCAAAATCAAAATTACTTTGCATGTTGGATAGTCAACATTTTAAAATAAAAAATGCAAAGAAAATCAGTTTAAAAAAATCTCATATTTTATGTATAAAAGCCTTGTAACATTTATTTATAATCTGCATAATTATGTGGAGATTTCACACTATATGAAAACTATAACAAGCACAAAATGGTTATGAGGTCAGTCTCTGGTACCAAGCCTATAGTGAGAGAGTTAATGTGATACATTTGGCCTATGGACTGTTTCTATTCATATTTTCAAAGTACTTTTACAACACAAACTTTACATAAATTTATAGCTTTGTATTCTAAAAGAAAATAAGTTATAGATAAATGCAAAAAAGAGCATAACTGTCCAACTTGTAAAATGGTTTTTGCCCTTATACCTCCCAATATTAAAAAGTAAAATTAAAATATTTTATCATGTATGTTTAATTCTATGAATTAAATTGACAAACCAAGTTGTCTATTAACATATTTTTCTCCATTGTGAACAGTTTTATTTACCTTTTCCAGCAAATCTCAGAAGAAGATGTCTGGCTTTTTGATCTGGATTTCCTAACCTCCAACAACCAGGAGGCACAGGTATCTCCAGTTTATCACTGGTTGACTCAGGATTCTTTTCACTCTGTACTGTATGCATAGAGTTGTTTTCAGACATTTCTGGCTCTGGTTTCTGATTACCTGCTACAGTCTTTTCTTCCTGTCAATTTTGTATTTTTCTTAAATCACATCTTCAACAAATACACCACGCAAAAGATCTCTGCACCCCTAATTTACTGCACAGGTCTTACTACAGGCTTTACATTTCTCAAGTGAAACAAATGCTCAAAAGAACTGTTAAATCAAAAACATGTTAAGCCTTTCTGACCATAATCTGCTACTTGAATAGCCATTAATTCACTTTGAGCAATTATTTTGATAAATAGATGCTTTCTCTCTTTATTCGTACATTTTCTAATACAGTACAAACATACAAACAATAACAACAAAAACTTAAGTTCACAAAAATATCCTTTCTTCAGTTATATCAGATATATATATATAAAGAACATTTGGACCTCACACATAAGCCTGTTCTCTTAACAATTTCTACAAATGGACACAATACTGAACTCCTTATATTTTAACTCATTAAATATTTATTAAGCACTAATAAAACTTTACATTTTTCAATATGGTTTTAAACTTCTTTACTGAATCTGTTCCCCTCAACACTTTTTGAAAATTAATCTTGGGAAAAGATACCAGTTAAAATTCACAGTGATTAAAAATATACATATCTCTAACATGGCTGTTATTTATTCAAAATCCATTATATTTCATTGTTAGAATATTTACATTTCATTATTTATTAACAAATTCTTACACCTGCAAGTAATTCTTCCAACTAAGAAAACCAAGTAAACTTCTAAAATCCTTACATCTGGAAAAGCTTTGTCTTTTTCAACTTTAGATTTTATCAATTCTCTTTCTTGTTTTTCTACATTTTTTTCTTCCTTTTCCTTAATCTTATCAGTGATATTCTCTTCATCATCATCTGTGTCATCTTCCTCATCACCTGACATGTATACAATTTCTTCACCTTCAAGTTAAAAAGAAAATGTTTCATAAACATAAAACAAAGCATTTAACTAACACAACAGCAAGTTAGCTAGCTTTTAGTATTGACTCAAGGAATCATATGAAGCTGATATAAAAATAATTTAGGCCTTTCCACACAACTAAAACCCATTATAAGCCTGTACTACATAACAAAAATGTTCTCAGCTCAGTTATATGGGATTTACCATTGCTTAAGTACTCTAAAAAAATATTTTACTTTTTGCTTTTACATAAATAAAATCAAGAAGAAATTAGCTACTTTCACTCCACTACAAATTGGAGAATATCACGCAGATTTCTGTGGTGATAGTTTTGTTTACATCAAACAGCGTGCCTACTCTTTCAAATAAGACAATCACAAGTGGTGGCATTTCCTGCACTGCTCAGCAGGAACAAAATGCAGCCATTTTACATTTAGTGTCGACTACAATAACTTTGTCCTGCTGTGACCATCATGTCTGGCATACAAAATCATCAGTGACCTTATTTGAAAGATTATTTTGACTGAAAACAATAGTTGGAAATTTAGTAAAGTTGCAATGCCTCCTGTGTAAGCCAAAACTAGTGGAACTCAACATACACATCAACTCTAATTTAAAGAAATACATGGAGGTAAGTTTCTCAAAATGCATAATTCCAAATCCAGTAAGTTTATACTTGCAATAAGTGAAATAACAAAGTTAAACTGTGTAAGTGTCACCACAAAAAGAATTAAAACTGTTTGAGGTCTAATTTAACAATTTGTATTTGTAGCCAATTCATTACTTGAAAAATAGGTTCTGTTTTTATCACAGACTAAATCTTTAATCATAATGTTTCTGCCTCATATAAATATACTCTAAAGTCTTCAATTAGTGCAAACACTTCCTTGTCCTCTCTTTAAGTTGTTAGATATAAAAGACTATTTACTGTAGGTATTATTAATTTATTTATTTTGCAAGTGGATATTTCAAGAGAGTTAAAAGCAATTATTTTAAAGATGTTCTTGGAGCAGAGGTTAAGTAAGTCTATTTATGTGTGCATACTTTGTTGCTCTCATGAATAACATATTAAGGTGTCACATAAATAGTATAATGATGCAAGTAGTGAGTTGATGTTTTGCATTCAGCAGATTTCTACTTCAGTCATTAACAGTAAAACCAAACATAGAAAATAAATGTGAAATGTTTAGCAGTTCAAATTCTATGGAGAAGGACTTTGAAACTTTATCACCAATAATAAAGAAAAGTTGGCACAGCTAATCCATTCTTTCAAACCTAATAACCTTTCAATTTTTATACATCAGGATTTTCCCTATGCTTATTCTTCCAGATCTTGTACAAAATGATAGACTTTCAATTATATGTGATCACTCTACAACAAATCTTTTACTGTTGAAATTCCATGTCTTTCTAGCACTAAGATGTTGAAAATTAAACAAACTGAGTTATCAGTTTAGAAGAAAATCAAGTTGATCAAATGTCATGAAAGTACAGAACTGAATCAACATAAACTAGCAAAAAAGTTCAAAATTTGAAAAACTACACGGGTTGAAATCATTTTTAAGTGAAAAGTCGAGCTAAGGTCTGCTTATGAAAAGAATGAAAACTTAACTGGGAAACAGCTCTATCTGTTGAAAGACAATGGTTTGCATAAAATTTTAGGTTACTAGATTGATTTATGCACCAATCAGCAGACCACTTATTCAAAAGATAGCACTCAAATGTGGAACACATCTTGATATCACTGAAATTCAAAGCATCAAATGTTTGGCTCAATAACTTTAAATACAAGCATCTTATCAGTGTGGCAGTTCTTTCAAGTATCAACCTGAACCTTATTAACAAATAATATCAACGTTACTACGAAAAAGGCATTTTTAACATGGACAAAACTGGACTGTTTTAACTCACAATGGTGGATTGATTGCTTACTGAATGTGGTGACTAGCAGTCCAAAAGCAAAAAAAATGTAAAGAGTGATTCACAATTGCACTGTGCAAAGTGGGAGAGTTTGAAAACCACTAGTTATTGGCCATCACAAAAATCCTTATTGTTTTTATAACATGAAGAAAACTATCCTCCCTGTAACCTGCTGGAGGAATAAAAAGACATGGATGGTGAGCAGTCTCTACGAAGAAAGGTTGAAATCTTTTGAACAAAAGATGCATTTGCCATCAAGGTACATTCTCCTGTTTGTATGAACATTTTTTATATTATAGGTACCCTACTATAGAGCATGTTTTGTCAAACTATGCTCTGCAGAGCCCTTGGGCTTCGCCACAGTTACCTGGAGCTCCACGAGGAAATTTTAGAATGTTAATATTGTTTCCAAAAACTATAAAATGGAATCAGAATACAATGTACAAATGGGAAAAAATAAAATACATCATTATTAAAACACGTTTATCATCTAATGGGCATTTTAATACCTTATTCTGCCTAAAGCCAGACGATTTTATTTACCTTAGGAGAAGTTCTCGTGGTGAGTGTGTTAATACAATCTCAATTAACTTCAACAGTGACACCACTGGTTGCTAGTAGATATAGCACCATCTCAAGATCACATGCATCATTGAAGATGCAAGATAGCCTAATAATTTTCGTACGAAACATCAGTCAACCTTGGGTAGTAATGCCAACTGTCTTTTAAAAGCCAAACCTGGATTAGGGGCTAAATTTCAAATGAAATGAAACAAAATGAAACATGATGCCATAGCGAAAACTTGTCCAATTTTGAAACATTGTGATGCAATTAGATGCAGTATCAATTGTTTCAATTTCAAAGTATATTGATATGAAGTATAATTATATTTATGACAATTATATTTGGTAATTGTGAGGTTAGGTTAGGTTCATTGTAGTTTAATTAGACAAACTTTGTACCAATGAGTTCTATGACGTCACATGCCCACATGATGTCACATTTCATTCTGTTCGAGATTTAGATGCACGTCAGATCTGGCTTAATATTTTATTATTTGTCTAAAAAATTTCTGTTAAAAAAAGTAAAAATAATAGGTTACGTTTTCCCTTTAGAAAAATATATTATTCTAATAGTCTAGCCTTTTTTCCACAAATCTTTATTTCTGACTTCGTTATGGCAACACTGATCTTAGGTCAGCATGTAATTGTATGATGATAAAACTCAAGTGCTTGAAAAAGTTCTCATTAAGAAGATATTCTGTGTCCGTGAAAATACTTTAGAAGTGCAAAGACATAAGAATAGAATTTTAGACAAATTGATAATTAGTTGTCACTCTTATAATGGACAAGTGGCTGAATATCAGTAATAAATCTGATACGAGTAAAAATCTTCTAATACAAATTTACTGGTGTTATCATTGTGTGCAAGCACTTCAATGCAGGATGATACAAGAAAGAGAGAAAGTATGATGAGAGTTTTATTGAATATGGTTTTACATGGATAGGCAATGAAGATGGACCTAGTAGGTTGTATGTTGAATGTGGAACAGTGTTGAGTAACAATAGTTTGCATCCAGCAAAGTTAAAACGGCATCTAGAAACCAAACACTTGCAATTTAAATATCCAATTTCCAAGTATTTCAAAAGAAAGTGTTTGAAATTAAATTTCAAGGAAAGCTACACTTCGTTCATTTATCCATCAGACAACAAAGGTGCTCTTATTGCTTCATACTGTGTTAGTTACCATATTGCATAAACAGGTGAAGCTCATACAATCGCAAAAGATTTGATAAAACCACATGCAAAAGATTTGGTAGAGTGCACAAATGATAAGATTTAAGCTTTCAATAAGCATTAAGAGTCTTTTGTATACAAAAACTCTGAAATTTTCAATGAGATATTTTCAATAAAAATTTTTCCATGTATATATACGGAGTAAAAGTGTTCATTCTTCCAAGTGCAAAACGATTTTCAGAGTTCGTCTGAAATTTATAAAAATTATGTTATCTCTAAAATACTCTAAATAAATATCAAATGTATTTCCAGTAAATATTTTATCTGTTATTTTCCCTATTCTAACTTCATGTTGACCAACTTTGTAACCACCAAAACAAATTGAAAATGAAAATCTTAGCTACATTTTTCTTCCTTCTAAAATAACTTCAAATGTAACAAGCCACTGTATTTGTTTATCTGAAATAGCTTTATACTATGTAACAGTATACATTTGTTTCTACTTAAATTTGATTGTTTTATTGCTATTTGAATCACATCTAAGTAATACTACTGTCATACAAGTTGTAAAAACTGCTTGAATTACAGTAATATACAGGTTACATGTGAGTTGCTTTTGAGCATACCTCATGATAATTTATTATTATTATTTACTTTACCTAATCCAATCTAAAAAGTTTATTTTTTACACTTTATTTACTTTTACAGTAATAAATAAATAAAACATATGAAAAACAAAAATTAAGAAAGCACCTGCTTTTGGTGCTGTTGACTTTTAATGAAACTTAAAGCTACTTTTTTTTATAATAAATGCACTGCTGTGCTAAATCCTTCTTTTAATCAAGTAATGCACTAAAATACAGAGAACAATACTACGAAAAATAGACGTCCTGCAACTATCACAGTTGTTCTGGCTTTCTAGCTATTAAAACAACAACAATAACAAAAAATATTAAAGATTTAGCTAAGCACACTAATGTGTTTCCTGTAGGAATAAAATTTAAACTCAAAATAAAATGGATAATTCTTTGTACAGAAAACAATGTCATATAACAGATCATTTGATACATTAAAACTTTGGGTTTTTTCACTGGCTATATATAATATGGTATTAAAGGTCAGAGCTACTGGCAATTTGCGAGAGAGAATGTGACAAGTGGATAAAAACAGAGAGGTCTGATTTTCTTGTTTATTGATTCGTAAACAAATAACAATGAAAGTTATAAAAATTATGCTTTGTCTGTTCAATGACAATATTATAATACGTAATTTATGTTTAATTTTGTATTTATTGAACAAGAGATAAATATATTAAAAAAGAGGGGATATCTAAAGTGCAAATGTCACAATTCTCATACTAGAGGATATCGAGGATTTTGCCTTATATCATCTTATAAAGGTAAGAACTTAAAACTTACACAACATTAAAATTTGTGATACTAGTTATGTGTTGATGCCAAGTTTATTTGTATACCATATACTTTAATTAATTTTTAATGTAACTCTCACTAAAACCTAATGATAAGTGCAGAAAAAGATGCACATAAAAAAAGTGTTAACAATAGCCAGAGAGAATATATCATTAATACTTATTGGAACTAATAGTTCAAAAGCAAAACTTCAAGAAAGGTAAATAATACAAATAAAAAATGTCACTTGTTTCATGAACAGATGAACAATTAACCAGTTCAATTTCAAATTCTTTTGCAACAACTTCAACAATTAAACACACAGTTAACAGTAAAAAATCTTACCCCTCTCAGATGACTCTCCTTTTAATCTCTCTTTTTTTTCTATGTTGCAGGTTTGACTCTGATGTTTCTCTGTCTTTTCACGAAGGTCCATTGGCTTACTACAGCCAATCAAAGCCCGAGCTGCTCCCATGTTGTCTAACCACACGACATTACCTGAAATATCATTGTAAAGTTTAACAGTAAGTTTAAAAATATTTAAGTAATGTTTTTTTAATAAACATATATATAATTTCCTGTGCATGTTCACAGAATACACTCATCAAGATATTAAGCTATTACAAACATTTTAAGCCATGCAATTACACAGTTTCTTAATTAAATACCTTAATACTTGTGTCTTAAGACATTTAACAGCAATAACAACGTTTTTCTAAAAGTTCAAATACCAAAAGCTAACAAAGAATTGGAAACAGATATTCATGATAAAAATCAAGTTACATTGCACTATTTCTGTCAACCTGTCTATAATACATTAGAACAATTTTGACAGATACATCACAATTTTATTAATAGATTCATATATGAAGTTTCAGATACTTAGTTACAAAATTTCTTTAATACATATGCTGCTTTTGTTTTCACTACTTGCCATAATACTGAAATGTTATATGTTTCTGCATTGCAACTAAACATGACATGCTCTTTTATACTTGATTTGTTGTCACTTTGTAGACCTTCATGATGAGTGTGTGTTTTTCTTATAGCAAAGCCACATTGGGCTATCTGCTAAGTCCACTGAGGGGAATCGAAACCATGATTTTAGCATTGTAAGTCCGTAGACTTATCACTGAACCAGCGAAGGACAACCTTCATGTTACCAATTGAAGTTTCTAGTACCTCATAGGTAGCATCACAGCCAGAGAAAGTAAATTAATAAACAATATTATATATTTGTGTGGAAATGTTATCTTTGATTTGATTAAAATTCAATGTACACATGAATAACATGCAACTTGACTGGAAACTAAACCAGTGTTTAAATTCACTTGTAAAAACATCTGTCTGTATGCACATAAACTTTATCCACCCTTACAAGAGCTCTGGGTAGCTAATATCATGAGTGTACAACAGCATAATATTTACACTAACTTGAATGGACACCTTTACAATGTTTATACTGACATCAGTAAACACCTGTATAATATTTACAGAATGGAACACCAGAATATTTTTTTATACTAATTTGTCAGAATGCTTGTATAAATTCACAGTAATTTGAGAGATCAGCTGCATAATATTAACATTAATTTAATTTTTAGTAGATATGATGTTTACATTAACTTGAATGAACATCTGCATAGTATCAACTAGATTGGACATCAGCACAGTTATTACAAAACTTGTGTAAACACACAACATTTACATCAACATGAGAAGACACATTTGCATAATGTTTACACCAACTCTAAGTAAACACCTACATTACGTTTACACTAACCCAAGTAAATACACCCAAAATGTTTATATTATTTCTAGATTAACGAGTAAAAATCTGTATTTGTATTATAAAGCTGTTAGGAATATTCAATAAATAAATCCTTCAGTAATAAAGTGAATTCCTTCTACATATAACATACACTTACAAGAATAATCATTAACCCACTCAATTGATGCAGGGCCATATTCTTTGAAGTAATTAAATACATCCTGCGTACTCATGTCATTCACACCACGAATGTGAACTGCATTCAGCCGAATGCCTTTATACTTTCCTGAAAAACAAATATTTTGAGAATTAACCTTTATAAGGTAAACTAAACCTTATAATGTTTAGAGATTTTATGCTTTATATTCTACTATACAGGTAGAGAATAATTTAATCATAAAACAAAATAACATTTCAGGAAAAATATTCTGAGGAGAAAGCATTTTTATTCTTTGGAATCTGAATTTACAAATAAAAGTTAATATAACATCTTTCTTCAAAAACTATAACTATGATAAAACTATGTATAAAAAAAGAACAAACATGTAAAACCTGGATAGATATTACAAAAGGTATCATAAATGTTTCTGTGTGGTGAAACTCCTCTTTACAAAAGATTTAATTATCTTTCTACACACTTGAATCAACTGAATTTTTGAAACAAAACTGACCTTTATACTTTCAATACAATAACTTCTAAAATGTTTTGTGTACCTTCACAAAATTTTCCAAACTTTCAGTAATTATTAAAAATTGTTTATAGTCAAAAAATTAGAATTCTTAAATGAAATACTTTCACCAAAAAATTTTCTATGAATATATGGAGTCTAAGTGTTGACTGCTTCAAGTGCAGAGTAATTTTCATGTTAAGATTATATGTACTTTTCTTTATTTGAATAATTTGATTTGCATTATCTCTAAAACCTCTGAATTAAACTTCATACATTTTTGTTTCAAAACAATTTTCTTTACTCTAACTCTATATGAGGTTGGCCAATCTGACCAACCTCATAACCAAAAAAACATTAAACATACTAAGTTATCCTTTTTTTCTTTCTAGATTTACTTCAAATTGCAACATGATCCTATATTTCCTTATTCTAATTAGCTTTAAATTCATAACAGTAAACATCTGTTTATACTTAAGTTTTATTGTTTTATTGCCCTTGGAACCATGTATAACTTAATATTCCAACCAAAAAATTTAAAAATCATTTAACAAATCTGCAGCTCACATTATCCTATCAAATTTCAGCACAGGCTACTTGCAAGTTTTTTGTAAGTGAACCTCACAAAAAATATTATTCATTTTACCTAATCTAACCTTAGTTAACATAAAAAGCTTCAAAATTCTAGTTATATTTATGATAAATAAAAGATACACAAGAAAAACAAGAAATAAAATATGTACCTTGGTCCTTTTTTTGGCTGTATACTGTTAATGAGGCATAACCCTACTTATTTATACTATTAGTACTACTACACCACATAACTTATCATTTAATTAAGTAATGCACCAAAAAACTCACAATAATCACATGCAAAAAACAGAGAATATTCCATAATTATCCAAACATGAGCAACAATGTGACATCTTTGTACTTGTTTAATTTTTTTAGATTTAATATTTTAACTTTCAATATATGTGTGTACATCTTCAAAAAAAAATAGCAGTATTTCAATTAATATTATAAGTCTTCACCATAGAAGAATCATAGTTTTTAATTAAATAAAATAAAGATTTTTCCATGAATATATTGAGTATTTGTTCTGAATAGTCCGTGTGCAAAGAAATTTCCATATTGAAAATAAAAATTCTTTTCTTTATCTCAAACTTCCATTGTATAATCCTCAAGCCTCCTCAATACATTTCAAATGTTTTTTTTTCAGTAAAACTTCATAGTTTACTTATTTTCTCTACCCTAACATAAAATGGGATTGATCAATTTGACTAACCTTGTAACCATCTGTAAAAATTGAAGTAATTCTAAATTACCCTTTTTTACTTTCTAGAATGACTTCATATTGTAAAATGAAACCACATTATTTCATCCTAAGTAGCTCTAAATTTGTAATAGTATACATCTATTTAAAATTATAAAATATTTGTATTGTCCTTTGAACCATGACTAACTACTGTTTGTGCCATCATAAGCTGTAAATCATTCAGGACATTTGCAGCTCACATCATTACATCAAATTACGTTGCCCATAAACCATTACAACTAGTACAAGCAGTTCACATGCATGCCTCATGAAATATTTTTATCATTATTATTTATTTTACTTGATCTAATCTTAACTAACCCAAAAATATCCTTACTTTTACATTTTAATTGCTTTTATAATTATACATAAAGAATAAAGAAGAAATGAAGTACTTATCCAATCTTCTTTTTTCTCGCACTTTGTTGTCAGAGAGTTGCACCTAATTTTTTATATTACACAAACAATATAGATGAATAAGATGCAGAAAATAGACAAATTCCCTTATCTTTCTAATTTTGTGACAAGAGTCGTTACAAATTCATTTAAGCCAGTCATTAACTTCCTCTTGGGAAATACATTGGTACTCTGAGTGAAACTGACATTTAACCATTAAGAACTTTATACAATATCTTATTTGACAGATAAAAACCTTGAGTTTCTATTGATTACAGGTAACATGTAATTAAATGTAAGAGTGCACTACTGACAAATTATGAAAGAAAGGATGTGGCAGGAGGAGTCTGATTTTCTGTTTAATAATTCTATAACCAAACAAAGTTCAAGACTATAATAAATATGGTTTACCTGGACAATGACAACATTAGAGAGTAATTTCCATTTAATTTTGCACTTTTTTTTAGGGTGGTGGATAAAATAAGGATGATGACATGCTAAGAGAAAATGTCACACTAGGAGAAATTCAGGATTTTTTAAAATATTGCCTTGTAGAATTAAGAAATTAAAATTTGTATGCTATTAAAATATGGATTATTAGATCAGATTTTATGCTACACTAACAACTGGTATAACATAAACAAAAACTTTTGAATGATGTGCAGCAAAGGAAACCTGGGGCGATATGGTTAAACATTTAGCTAAGCTCATTGATGTGTTTCCCATGGATATAGTTTAAACTAGAAGCAAAATAACAATTCTTTGCACAGAAAAAAAATCTAAAAAGTCATTTGACATATTAAAATTTTGACTTTCAAATGGTTATAAGTAACGTAGCCTTAAACATCAGAGGAAACTATTAGTAATTTCTGAAAGAGAAAGTGTTACAGATGGATGTGATTTTCCATTTGAGAGCTCTGTAACTAAATAGGACTGAAAACTAAAATTTGTGTTTTCCATAAGTAATGTCAACGTTATAGGTAGTAATTTATGTTAAATTTCATACTTCTTGGAGAAATGGTAAATCAATTAATGGGTAGATGCCTAGAGAAAATATCATAATTCTCATACTAGAAGAAATTCAGAACATTTTTTAAGGTTGCCATATAAAATTATAACTTAAAAACTAATATACTAAGAAAATGTGGATTATTAGCCATGTTTTTATGTCAAATGTATTTGTACATCACGATAACAAAGTAGGTTCATTAAATGTTAACGTAACTCACTGAAACCTCATGGCATGCACAGAAAAAGATACCTGTAGTGATAGAGTTAAGAAACCAATAACAGTACAGTACATATATGTATGTATTATTCATAAATTTTTCATTTAAAAAAAAATACTGACCTGGTTGATCTTTATTAAAGTCACTTGCATCACACTCAATGTCTAGACTATGGAGGATGAAAAAATCAGAAATTACATTTTTAAAGCTTTTGAAAAATGTACAACATTTGAGATACAATAACCATTATACACCTTACAAGAGCTAAAGTGTTTTTTTTAATATTCACATGAAGTGTAATTGTACTTTAAAATGTCTGATAAATATTTCATGTTTGACAGTACAGCAATTTAAATTTTAAGTTAAGAAATAAGAGCACCAGTTCAAATATAATCCATTACTTAAATGAAAAAACTAATAAGAGAAAATGATTTGTAGCTGGGACTTCTGGCTAACTAGGCCAGTATTCTATCACTGATCTACTCAAAAGAAGAAGTTGTCTATATTACATTTTATTTGTAAAGTTTCCTGCTATGAGTACAATTACCATACTATGTTATAACAGGTACAAAGGATATAATTTTCCTATACTGAAAATGTATTTGTAATAGGTACTTTCCTACACTCTCAAGATTAGCTTTTTCTTATTATGCTTCCCTCTATATGCAATTTTTTTATAATTTATGCCACAAGCATACACACTCCCCTACTGAAATAAAAAATTCTAACACATCTCTCATGCAATTCATCCTGCATCACTTCTCCACCAATAAGAGGAAATCACCATCATGTGGCACATACAACTCCCTTTATGCTACCTACTGAATCATCACTTTGAAGTTTGGCAAAATATGGAAGCATTGGAAAATTACGAGCAGGAGGGTTGCAAGTATGAAAAGAAGGAAGTACCTCTCGGAAATACATTTCCATACAAAACAATTATAATTATAACTTCCAATACAGTACTTTCCTCTGCTCACAACATTAACTAGGATCCCACACTGAAAAGGAGAAGGGACTAGTGTGAGGGAAGGACAAATGTACTCCCCCCTGAAGATACCCAAAGGATACCTCTGTAAATGAGAAAAACAGATCATATAATCTAAGGAGGTGAGCTGTACCACTTCTGAACATGATATTTCTTCGTCATGAAAAAAATGAACATATACAGTGGAAAAGGAAGGGAACACATGCAAATGAGAGGATAAGGCATGAAAGTGATCACAATCAGATAAATAACTCAATCCCACAGAAGAAAAGTGGGTAAAGAAGGATGCTTCCCATGGTGAATAATGGCTAGGGTGAGGTGGATCTTAATTGGTAAGTCAACTACATCAAAAACCTCCTTGTTGAGTACCAATATCCTTGCAAGGGTAGGATGAGGATCATACAATCTTCACCTCAAGCCATAAAATTGGCAATATGAGGAAACAACCAACTCCAAGACATAGCAAAGGAGTGAGAATAAGCTAGGGACCTGGAAATATGTCATCTGGTATCTCAGGAAAGTCCATCACATGCAATCAACCCTCACAATCATGAAGATGGTCTGAAACATCTAAAGGCCAATAGGAAATGAACCGTCCCAAGAGGAAATGAATGTATGCTCAAGATAGGGATGAAAACAATACACATACACCCTCTGTGATGCACAACACAAGGGAAGAAGATGCACACCCCCAAACCTGTGTGAGGACTTATGTTGATTAGTTCACTCGATATTCAAAACCAGCCTGCTGGGTACCAACATCCACACAAGGGTAGGATGAGGGCACCCAACTGTAGGGAAAAGCTACATTTAATCCTAAATGGTTACAGCCATTCTATTTTAAACTATCCAGGAGGATGCATCCACGGTCAACCACCCCAGCAGTTTGTAAAATGGTAAGTGGAAAGGATTCCCACACTCCACTAAAAGAAGAGGATGATGAAAATGATTAAGAGAGTCTGTAAGATGTATTTTTTGTGTTTTCCTTACAGCAAAGCCAAATCAGGCAACCTGCTGTGTCTACCAAGGGGAACTGAACATTTAATTTTAGCATTGTAAATCTGATAACTTACCACAGTCCCACTGTTGGACGAGTCTGGAGAGACAGATACACCCAAGACAGTGCAATGGGTGATCACAAAACCCTATTTTGAAAAGGAAACCACACCAATTTAATGAATCAAGGCATGGCAGGGGTGGGCAGCTATTTCTTTGTTTTACCCATACAGCCCACAGGTGGTACAGTCTAGAATGGCATATTTATAAAGTAAATTATCATGAGACCATTTACCTACAAGAGATCTTGTGAAACACCTCATCTTAAAGGCAAATACGTTGAGCCATGGATAGTGTGTATGCACCAACATGGAGTGCAGTGTAGATTTGTGAAGAAGAGAGAATACCTGACCAGACATCACTTGCCACAAAGCAAGGTCTAAGCAAAATGGAAGCAAGGTCCCCTGTAAGAAATAAAGCATTAAGATGTACTTTGTGTCATAGTTGTGCCAAAGTCTGAAATATAGCTACAAGTAGTAGTATGCAATTCCCTCAATGCAGAAACTGCAACATAATAGAGATAATGAAAGTTCACACGCCCAACTGCAGAATTTCTTCTGAAAGCCAACCAAGAAAAGAAACCAGAGAAAAGGTGAGTTGGTGGATTTGATGGGAAGTAACATGGAATAAGGTATGTTGTGAAGAGGACAAAGAGGAATAAGTTAAATGGATTAAACAATGAACACAACTAGTAAGGACAAAAGAAAGATGCCAAGAGGCAGAGGGTTGCCAGAGAATGAATAGACAGGAATGGGAACCCCTAAAGGAAGCCATGTGAGAAATATAGCAAAAAAGGACAAGAACAGGGCATAGAAGCCAAGCTGTATCAGGATGTGGGTAGAGATGACAAACAGAAGGAAAAAAATGGCTGAAAAGGAGGAGTTACTTTCACTAGCTGCTAAGGCCTTGGGAAGGAAGGAACAATAATAGAGAATATATATTGGATGGTACAGTATGCAAATTATGTCAAAATTAAATGTATCTAGCTAATACCACCTACATGCTAAAAGGAGAAGAAAATATCCCATAAGTGATAGGTGGAACAGAGAACATGAGGTAATGGGCTCAAACAGAGATAAATTAATAGAATGGAGTTCAATAATAACGTCTCAGTCTAGAAGTACCAGATGTCAAGGCAGCCAATGCATTAAAAAAGAACAGATCAAAAGGGTAAAGAAAGACCTGTGGTAATAAGGAAAATGGAATGTATGGGACAGGGCTTCTTGATACCTAGATACTGAGGAGACCAAAGACCCCTTTTCAAAAAACTATTAAAGAAACTTGGGAGACAACAATTGGATGAGAAGCTATAATCTCCTGATCCAGGATCCACGTACCAAAAAACATTCCATTTCCACATATACACAGCCATAGATGAAGGGCAATGAGCTAAATGAAATGCTACCTAATTGGAAGAACTGGATATCCTCACCAATAACCAGACAAAAGCTAGGTTTGAAGATGGAGAATGTGAAAAGTGGGATGGAGTACTGACAAAAGTAGTAGATGAAGGAGACTTGGGATTACGGGAATAGGGATGGAAAGGAACAACTGTAAGTGAAGTGACAGAACCATGATTGAGTGGGCCAGTATGAAGCAATCAGAAGGACTTGGCATGGAGTAATGTAGAAAGAGGGAGACTACATGTTGAAGTAATCAGATAGAAGAATAAACATAAAGGAACTTGTTTATCCAATCCTGCCTGAATGAATCCATACCCAAAACCCAATTACAGGAAACAGAGGACCAGAACTAAGGTATATGTTCATTAAGGAAGATAGCAAATGCATTTATATGAGGGGTAGCCCACCAACTGCAAAGCCACTGAAAAACAAGGATATAAAATAATCATTTTGCTGGGTAAATCTGAACTAGTTGGGACAGAAAATCTTCCACAATGTTGAAAGCACCCAGTATATAACATGCCATCAAACAAATATGATGATCTTGGGCCCAAAATATGAGATCTATGTTACGAAAACACAATGACCTTGATCAGGTGCCACCTTGGTGATTGATTTGAATCATTACAGTTGAATTGTCAAAGTGGATCATAAGCATTGTTCACTGGAGATATGAAGAAAATTATTCAAGGCCTGACAAACAGTAATGAGTTTGAGGACACTGTGAGGAAGAGAACATCCTCCACAGATCAATGACAAGAACCCACTCTGTAAGTGATCCATGCACCACAGACCTATGAAGAAAGAAGTAAGGTTCCTGCCAAAGTATAAGCCTTGTCAGAGAACCATTTGAGATTGTCCTTAATGAAAGAAGGAAGGATGATGGTAGAATCCAAAGAATCATGAGAAAAATTCCATTGGTCATTAAATGACCCACTGAATGAACTGCATATGAGCTTGGCCAAAGGGTATAAAAGACCACATCACTAAAAGTAATAGAACTTCATGAGTATAAAGTGAAAGAGCATATAGGGCATTCCAAATGGCCTGTTCCATAGAACAAAGCTGTAGAGAAAAAGGTTGGGCCTGACTAAAGTAGTTTTGAAGAAAACACCCAAATGAACAAGATATTTGGTAAAATGAAGGAACGATTTCTACAAGTTGAGCAACCAGACCACCTGAGAAGCTTCAAGAAGGAGATGATGAGAACGACAGGTCGACTTCCAAATACAATGAGCAAGAAGAAGCCAGTTGTCCATGCAGAAGTGAAAGCACAACCATAGGGCATAAAGATGTAGAGCAAATGTTTGCACCACCTGACAAAAAATGTACAGCTCCAAAGCCAGCCAGATTAGAGTAGGAAACTGGTATACTTCTCCACAATGAACAAACCAAAGATAAGGACAAGAACAATCTGAAATGGGAAGATGCAGGTAAGCATCGAAGATGTCCATCGTTGTCATCAAAAGACCCAGAGTAGAAGCCCACAGCGAGTAAGGTAACATTCCATGGTGAAACATGAAGTGTGAAGGCACTGCTTGAGATAGGGCAGGTCAATGACTACTCTCCAGTCCCTATTGTTCTTGGGAGCTACAGAGGGCAAGAGCAAATCCACAAACTACATGACAGACAGGGTGAGGAGGCCCTGCACAACCTAGGAAAGACACTGGTGCAAAAAGGATCCAGACAAGAAGGAAAGGAAACATGCATGCTGAATAAGGGAGAAGGAGTAACAAAACGAATGACAAAACCTTCTGAAATATCCTATGAATCTAAATGTCAAAGATGAAAGGGTGTAATCACTGAACAGAGGCTGCATATGAGCTCCCACTATACATAAAACTACTGGGTAGTCACCAGAACCATTATTGGCACACCATGTGATGTTAGGAAGATGATGAACAATATCACTATGAGATGAGGGAAGAGGCAAGAACTGGGAAGGGGAAGGTCAGGAGACAGAAACTGGTGCCACACTAAGCTCTGACTAAGACAAATAGACCACCAGATTAGAAATGGTGGGTTGCTGTTAGACTGATGCTACCCTTGACCACAAAGACTCCAGGATAATGTAAAACACAAAATATCTCAAGAAAGAAGCCATCTAAAGGTCCTGAAATTAGGTGCCAGTAGATGGGTTTACAACAATATGGCAGCATGACCCAAAAGGTCCCAACAACAAAGAAGCTATAACTTCAGTACCAGAACCAAAAAGCCAGATGGGCCAATGTAGAAATGAGAAGGGAGATGTCCAGAACCCCCAGGGCTCCTGTAAAAAGCCTCAAACAGGAGATATATCTAGGAAAGGTACCATATTCCCCTAAATAGACAAAACAAACCCCAGATATTGACAGTCCACCCTATGATAAAAGAAGATAGACTGATCTGAAGCTCAAGGGGATTGAGTTATACAAACACTGTCACCCAGAAAGGATGCAAAACATTTAGCATAATCCTGAATATCAGGAAACAAAGGAAAATTACACAAATTAGAAGGCAGAATCATATCACAGACAAGAACTTGGATTATCAGAAAGAAGAATAATAGACATAAAATGCATAATCTAGAAATAAAATCCAAGAAAGTCGACAAGAGCTAAACAGAATTCTCAGATAGGGGTGTGGTAAGGCATAATGAATTCCAGGGGTGGTGGCAGACAAACAATTTGGCCAGGATTCAAAGGCACAGAGGAAGATGAGTAACAGGAGGAGGCAAAGGTTGTCCATACAATGCTCAATCTCCTAGCAAATAAGTGCCAATAAATCCTCTGACAGATCATTCATACCTGTAGCCTGAATTACAGCATCAGACATGCAAGATGTACCTGAAATTGTAACAATAACTTCATATTTCATACTTAATCTCAAATAAACAAGCAAAATATAGGTAAATAAAAGCTTAAATTAAAATGGAAAATTCTTACCATAAAGTTAAATTAAGTACTGAAAAACTGAAAAAAAACAAACATTTGAGCACAAACACTGCCAAATGAAAAGTGATGGTTTGGTATAGAGGGAATCAGAAGTGTCAAGTGACAGTAATGCTCTTCTATCGATGGAGATGATGTATGATGATTTACATAAGAGATATGTTAAAATCTTTGTTCCAGTAGGGGAGTATGAATGTGGCATGTGTTATAAAAAAATATGCACATATTGGGCAGCAAAAAGTGGGAAAACATAATATTGTGAGCAGAAGAAATTACTGCACTGAAAACTTGCATTTATTTATTAAATATCATTATGAATCAATGAAATAGTAAGATTATTATATCATAACAATTAATATTAAATATTTAAGTAAAAAAATACTCCAGAAAAAGAACCTAAGAATCTTACTAACAATGTTACTGCTTTACCACTGAGTTCCCCATGAGTAAAATCTTTTCCTCATCAATGTTCATTTGGCTTGTATCTTTGGTAGCTCAGTAGCATTGGCATTCGTATTAAAACATATTGAATTCAAGTCTTGGTCCCAGAGTTACTTTTCACTTCTAGGCTTTCTTACTTAAACATTTAATATCAGTTTTTATGCTATAGAATTATCATTATTTGATTATTTTTGGTTTCCAAAAAAAAACAATATTGTTTCAAAATACCTATTTTTATGACTAACCTCAGTGGAATTTAAAATACTCAATAAATCAGCATTACTTCATTTCTTGTATATTTTTATCACAATTTACCTATTCAATCTAATGTATCTGACTAACATAGTTAATTATTTTGTTTTCAAATGTTAATCTTACCTTTTGTACAAACTAGTAATTTCTTCTGGAGTAGTTTGGCATTGTGGTTCAATTTCAAAACCAAAACGCTGGGCTCGCTTCTCTAGCTTAGCATGCACTTCCTGTTACAAGAAAATACCTAAATGAACTTTGATATACTTCTTTATAGTGAAATACAAGTATAAGTGTACACTCTTACTTTTTAAGTATGGTCATTAATTTTTTGAGGTACAAACAAAGTCCAACTGAAGCTAAATTAGTTTTAATCATTAAATCATATGGTGCTACATGTAATAAATAACTAATTAATGTTCTGCATTGACATTAAAGTTAACATTTTCATTTAATGAAAATGTATTTCCAATAAATACTTACCTCTCTGGACACAGTAGCTATTTCTTATGCATCTCTGTCTCTGAAATTTTGCATAGACCAATGGTTTTGAGTCATCTCCCATTATGTGACAATAGCTTCCACCTACAGGATGGTGAAATATCATCCACACACAGTAGATTCCCATATGCACTTTTTCTCAAAATTAAACAAGGAAGGAATAATATTCATCAATAGTTAGAAGGTGTACAGATAAGTAAGTATCTAGTGGAAATGCATTTTCAGGTCAAAGTTAACTTCTGAAACAATATACTTACCCCTCTACACACAGTGATGCGGTTAAGGGCCAGTGCAAGTGCAAAAACCTAGATGAGCTCCCTTTGAAGAAGATGACTGAAGGAGAAAAAAAAACCATGCTGATTTACTAGGAGGGCAACACTTGGGGAAGACTGCATCCATCTTATGCAGAGTATACTCTTGACCCAGTTGAGAGTGTGAATGGAGAATAGCAAAATGACCCAATATGAGGCAGGGAAGAGTAGAAAGAGACTTGTGAAGAAAACACCTTGCCCCAAATGGCTGGCCAAACCACTAGGAAATTGCCATAATATCTAATGGGGTGATCTGCATTATACTAATGTGGACACCTCTTCCCTAATCTCTACTGGATTGTGCTACCTACTCTGACTCTTCTTGAAAGGATCATATAACTGGTGAGAAACTCTCTAACCAATCAGCCAGTGGCTAAAAACTGGGAGTAACAAGGATCTCCCATTTTACACTCAAAGTACTGGCTGGGAGGGGAGGGAATTTTGTTACAGAGAAACTGAAGAGGTGTTTGGACTCAATCAAATGCAAGTATTGCAAAGACTTTTTTTTTTTTTTTTTTGCCAACATGCAAAAGCTATGAAAGTGGATAGACACTCTCATCATGTTGGCTTTTTCCATGATAGTATATGGAAGGTACAGTCTGAAATGGGTAATGAAAAAAAAATTAAATATATACATATATAATCTAATCTCAACAATTAGCACTTTAAAGAGATGGGTATAACTCTCTTGTAACAAAGTCAAAAGTCAGTTAAAACAACTGACCTTGTAACCACTATTGTATTCATTATATTTTCCATATTATAGTTTTTAATACACTTCGTGTATCTTCATGAAATTTGTCAGACTTTTATTAAATAAGTCTTTTATACACAAAAAAATCAGTTTTTTAAGTTACCTTACATTAAATACCAAGTCATGTACAAAACACACCTGCCAGGTTTCTGTACGTTTGAATATTCTGTAAAATTGCTCATGTTATACTTTCAAATTACATTGGCCATAAACTACTTGAGAGTGTACCTTGTAAAAAGAACATTATTATATTATTACTTATTCCACTAATTTAACCTTAACTAACATAAAAGGTTTGCTATTTCCACATTTCAGTTACTTTTATAATAATAAGTAAAGACTACACATGAAATGTGTACTTACCTGTTTTTTTTTGTTTTGCTGTCAACTGTCAAGGACACATAACTCTACTTTTTTATACTACTGGAAATACTGCACTATAATTTTTTATTTAATTGCATAATGCTTCAACAAAACAAAATTATAACATATAAAAGCAAAGCAGATAATGTCTTGTAACTATCATAATTTTTCTTACTTTCTAACTATGCAACAAGAGCCTTTAAAACTTCATCTAAACTAACTGATGTAATTTCCATGAGAATCAAGCCTGAACTGAAAGTAAAAGTGACATTTCTCTTTACAGAAAACAATCTACTATAACATAATTTGATATATGAAAACCTTGGCTTTCTGTTGGTTATAGATATTATGGCATTGAATGCCAGAGAAAACTATTAGCAATTTCTGAAAGAGAAGATGTGACCACTGGGTGCAACACTAGACCCATGGTATAAAAAGAAGAGGAGGGCAATCAGAATATGTAGAAAGATATTTAAAATGCTTCCTTAGTTGTCCATAGTCCAGGAGAAAAAGACCAATGAAAAGGAAGAGACCTTTCCATTGTGAACTGAGGAACCACCACCAGATAGTGGTTGAGATAGAGAAAAGATCAATAATATGATATCAGTTCCTAGTATTTTGGAGGTAAACAAAGCAATAAGAATAAATCTCTGGAGAGGGGCAAAGGATTCTTTTGGTGGTTCTCATATCCAAAAGATCTAATACTATGCCCTCAAGATGCAAAATACATTGATCATAAGGTGGAAAAGAAAAGGAAAAAAAAAGACTAAATGTGAAGAGAAATATCATGTAAAAACCTGAATGGCACACCAATTGGATACAAAAAAGGTTTAATACTACAAATAGTGCTAGAGTATTTAAATTCCCTACTGCATACATCACAAAATGTTATTTAGTTACATTCAAAATTTAATTACTTCAATTTATTATCACTATAGTTTAATGGAATTAGCATTATTAGAATTTGATAATTTGATATCTAGAACTATCAAACATGTTGTAATTCACAGTTTTATAATATCCAAATTATTATTCCTTTATTTTGAAATAAACCTTTGAAACAATTAATCCTTAATATTGTTGTCATGTGATATGCATGTAATTCATTCCTTACATTTCTTTTCAGTTTACTCTCATTACCAAAATGATAGTCTAGATGAGCTTTTCCACATACAAGTTCAAATTCTAAACACAAGTTTCATTCTTCAAGAAGTTTATTTCTTTCTCCTCAATGTCAGATGCCATGTTACATTCCAATATAATCTATTGTCATACAACAGATTTTCTACACTCAAATGGCATGCTTATAACCAATAGAAGGAGCATATTTGTCAGTTTAATTTCTGATGCTCATCAGAAAGTAGAAGTGATAAATTATTTTTCAAACAGAAAGCAAAACTGCCACTAAGTCAATTGTTGAGATCAGTGTTTCTAGCTTTCAGGTATTTTTTCTCACCTTACATATACTAATTTGATAGACAATCAAATTGCATTTAGGTTTTGCTTTTATATTTTAGTTAATTATGTATTATTTCAGTTTTAAAATTCATATTTGGAAGGTTTAATGATATTTTAATTTTTTCTAATAGTTGCCTTGTTCTTTAAGGATTAGAAACACTGGTGAGAACAAACCTTTTGCCACAGACTAAAGTGTCTCTCCCAATCCTCAATTACACTTGACATTTTAACATAAAAAAGATAAAGAATTGAAAAGAACAATAAAATATTATAAGCTACAAGTGAAAAGCTAAAAATGTTACATTACACATATAACCAAAAAGTTAAAAAAATTCAAGAATACTCAACAATGAGATAAAAGGCAAGAACATATTTCCATTTCTTAATTTTAACCATTTTCATTGCACTGCACTTTGATGATACTAGCTAGACTCATTTCTATAGTAGACAAAATGGAAAATAAAATAAGAAGGTTTATCTCATAAAATTGTTCATATTAATTTAGGAGGTTCTACAGATTATGTAAATAAAATGTTAAACTTTAAGATACTAAAAATGAAACTCATCTTGCAGGTGAACTATTCAGAATCCAAGGACATATTATTACATTATGTAACAAAATTTTTATTAGAAATAGTAGTTTCATTTTTCGAATGAAATATAATGATAGTGACATCAGGTCTTACAAGTCACTTATGCCTCTAAAGAGTCTGAGTTAACTGAGTGCAAAGGGGAAGACGAATTGCTAATGGCACATGTGACAGAAAACCTAACAAAATAAGGAGAGAAAGAAGCAGTAGTGAAACAAGAAATGGGGGGAAAAAAGAGAAGGGGGGTTCACAGAGTCAGGGAATGGGAATGGACATATGAGGTTGTGAAAGACAAGAATACAAGGAGGAAAGGGAGATTAGTATTTGGGAACCTTGGCTTAAGTCACAAGGCATTAAGTACATTGCAAAAGGGAACCAGTGAGAAGTCATGGAAGTAAGAATAGGGAAGACAAAAGGTAAAGAAACAAGCATCACATCCCAGAAAGTCCAGACAACAGAACAATCAAGTAAGCAGGGACAAGGCAGATACAAATATCTGAAAAGAACAAACCAAATATACCCAGAAAAAGTGCCTGGATTTTGGCATAGGAATTCAGTTAGAGATGAAAGAGAGGATAGGTAATGAAGGAGATTGGTAAGAAAAATGAAAATAAAAGTACTAGTATGTGTTGCTCAAGACATGGGGTCAGTCCTCCCAAGTAGGTAGAAAAAAATTCAGGGATTGGGGATCTAAGAACAGAAAAGGGAATGGCCATAAGATACGATGAAGGAATCCTGGAATTGAGGAAAACTACGTGCTTGATACTAGGAATGAAGTTGACCTTATGATATGTCAACATGGATAAATATGCCTGAAGGAATAGGAAATATTAAGTAGTACTCAGTACAAGAATTGTGAAGTAAGGAACAGGAAGAAACAAAAGACACGAGAGAAATGGAAATAAGGAACAAACCTGAGTAATCAAAACCATAAAGAAATTTGGAGTTAAGGCAAGAAAAGCATCAAAGAACTAATGACATGATGAATTATCACAATTAACAATCCTCCAGCAGCCACAGACAAAGTAGGGATAATATTAGCAATATTGTCAGAACCTCGGGAGTAGGTAGTAATCATCATCACTTGAGAATTCATGGTCATTGTAGCAGTTCTTTAGATTAAGATTTGATTTTCTTTAGATATTTGATGGTGACACAGCTTTAAAACAAATCAAAGGAAACCAAAGAAAGTTATTACTGTGAAACAGCAGTGCAAATTTCACAAAATTAAGTTGAAACTTAAACACATTTAAAGACAGTGCTGAGAATAAAAATGAAGTTAATTTTGAGTGCATGGAGGATGTGTCACCTTCCTGTTGGTGGAGGGCTACCGTTGCAAGATTATTACATTGGACTACAAACACATTTCACATTATAATATGTCTTAGGTGGGAGAGAGCTTAAGGTTAGTGGTATGTTCAAAATTTTAAAGGCAGACATGCAAGGAATAGCTACTGAGGGCTGAGGTAAATATACTGTTTGAGAATGTAGTGTTTTAGTTAGTATACAGTATTAAGCATTAATGTTTATGTTTTATTATCAAATAATGTTGAAGTGCTTGTTAACTTTTTATTCTTTTAAACTTATACTTCCTTATATTATTCTATGGTAATTCAACAAGCCATTTGAAACCATTGCACCATTTAAAATGATATTATTTAGACCTATTGTGTTTACTGAATGATTTTTGTTTATTTACTTGCTATTAACTTAAACAACTGGCTAGCTATGCTGTTTCCACCACTGGTATCAAAACCCAGTTCTCAGCATTATAAGCCTAAAAATTTACCACTGAGCCACTTGAGCAGTTACAGAATGAATTTGAAGAAATTATATCATTATCAACATCAGAAACTCATCCATCTCTGCAGCTATTGTATGTTTCAAATGTTTCAGGAGTTTAGGAACAGACTGTGAACCATCATTAATCTTTTTAAAATAACTGTTAATGGGTTTAATACCCACACACTGCTTTTTTTTTTATTACCTACCACTCATTATCAAGGGAAATCAGGTCATTAACAAGTGCTTGTTGAATTTATCACAAATTGTTAAAACAACTTCTGAAACCATCAAAATCACTCAGCTTTTATTCAAGATAATATAACTTTTTTTCTGACAGACAAGCATTACATAATTATCTAGATGCCTGTTGATTATAAATAGAACAGATTGTCTGAAATCAAAACACTACACAAATGTATTAAGATATTAGTACAGGTAGTGTTTTTCACAAGAATTGTTAATCTTAAATAAGCAGATTGTTATTGTGAATCTGTATGTTAATAAATATATCAGCTGCAAGATTACAAGAAAATGAAACTGAGTTCAAAGTGCCAATGGAAACTAAAGTAAAATGTGTTTCTGTACTCTTAAAAAGAAGCAAAAAGTAACAAATATCATTAGTCCTAACATCTTAAACAACATCCCATCAGTTATGTAACAGAAATTATGATTTTCAGTAACACATTCTAACACAGATGTTTTGTCAATCCTTATAAAACCAAGTGATTAATGTAATCTTACATTTTATGCAAAACTTTTGATTTTATGAATAAAATGAAGACAGAAAATTCCTGATTAATGTTAGAAATAAGACATTTATGACAATTACAAAACATAGTTTTCTTGATAGCAGTTACCTTAGATGAAAGATCAAGTCCTGTGTAAAATGCACCTGCTGGGTTTTCATACTTTTGAATATTCTGTAAAAATGACAAAGTTTCAAAAAGAATGGTTCATAGTGTAGAAAAAACAACAAAAATTGCTTAAATTAAGTTTCATTCACTTAGATGATGAACAACCATTTTTAACTCATTAGAAATACTAGATAACTGCACTCATCCCAGATATAAAAGAGCTAGTCCTACAACACAGTAGTTTGGAACTGGTACTGAAATAGGAAAGTCACTGTGCAATTTTGTAATCATATTTTATTCAGTCTATTTTTAAGCTAGCAACTGATAGTGGTGTTTAGAAATAAAAAAGAAGGATCCAGGCCTGTATTGATGCCAACTGGGGTCACTTTCAACATTGTTTATAATTGTCATTCATATTTACCTCCTGTATTCTATATTGAAACATGTCTGTTAACAAATATATAAGTGCACAGTGACTTTCCAAACACCATGTATAATTTGAAGATTGAAAATCTCAACTGCAACATGATTACTAGGTTTACAACAGTGATTTAAAACTGTGGCTGCAACTAAACTAAACAAAAATTTTAATCTTACAATTTAATTCCACACATATAGGGAAAATTATGTTTCTAACAATGTTTCATTCAATCTATAGCTAGAGTAATTACATTAAGAGTGATCATACATAGTTACATAAGTAATACAATTTTTGTGTGTCCATTAAAAATCAATAAGAAATGCTGCTTGTCTTTACTAATTATTTTACACCTTATAATAATTCACTTACAATTTATATACATTTTATATACATCATATATTTAAACATGTATGAAACTTGTACTTAAAGCTTTGTTGAACAAATGAAACTAAAATCTTCACAGTTCTGGTTAAAATTTTGAACTGGGTCAGTTTGTTTTTTTCTGAAGAGCTGTTTTAAGTTCTTTGTTAAAATATGCTTAATTGCTCATACTGTTATCCTTTTAAGAGGTTTTTTTTTGATTAGCTGTATTTTTCTGTTATTAGTTTGTTTATTCATCCCTAAATAGGATCTGTATTGATGGGCCATGACTGTGCATGTTTGGCATATACTGAGGTACTTCAACACATTAGAAGCTCAATTAACAGTCATTGCACCATTCAGGGCAGACATTTTTGGTCTCTTTTTTTTTTACTACTATTTATAACCAAAATAAATCTTGTAATAACAGACAGATCAATATTCTGGATTAAAGGAAGATTCTTTAGTCTTGTTCTCTATAGAGGTACTTGATAAATCAAGCAGTAATCTCTGTACACTTGTACAGTATACTGCTAAATTTCAAACACCTCACAAGGATGACCATTACTTAAACATTTGCAATGTTTATTGGATCATTATTTAAATGCTTGCAATGTTTATTGGATCAGCTGCAAACTATTTACTGTAATAAAGGTTTTTACAGGTTCAAAGGGCAATCTCATTACTTTGAAGATTTCTTATTGTAAACATTGTAGGATACAGAAGCTGAAAAATTCTACAGTGCATTCTCAAAGCAGGGGTCAAGTTGGCTTATTTCTGTGTGTATGCTTTGTTGATCTCAAGAGTGTCACGTAAACGGTCTAATGACACAAGATGTGATTTGTTGCTTTATATTAAGCAGATTTCTACTTCAGTTACAGATAGTAAAATAAATACAGAATTTTTAGTAGTTCAAACTCTGAGAAGTACATTGAAACTTCGTGACCAATAATAGAGAAAAAGGGACACAGCTAATCCACTCCCTGAGACCTCTGGTCAATTTTGAATCCAGTTTAACATGGATCATGTTTTACATTATGGGCTCCTTGCTATAGAGGGCATTCTGATGCAGTCAGAAGGATGTCCTTAATTTTGAGATTCTACAATATTTGGAAAACACTTTCATCAGTTGCCTACCCTCACTGTTAATAAAACTTTTGGCTGTAATCACATATTTAGTCATGTTTCAGAGAATGTTTGAAATTTTTTAAAACCAAAATATGCATGTGTAAGTATTACAAATTAACTATCACAATAAAAACATAAACGTTGAACATAAATATTCATACAAAAACTGCATTTAGTCATTTCTCAGATAGAATCAAATAGAGGGATTTGCATGCACCAGAAGAATGTGTTGCACTCCTATTGATGGAAGCTTGTTGGAAGATTTATATGGAGAGATGCAGTGAACTACACTAATTATGGCTTAGGTAGGAGTTTCAAGGCTTGTGGCATGCAAAATACTTCTGTATATAGAGGTCAACTCTGAATATAAATAGCTATGAGCAGAGGTGAGGTACAATACTGGAAACTAATGTCATAAAATGATTATACAAATAGCATCTAGATTACTAGGTCTGTTACATCCCAGCCAGATTGATGAGCCCTAGTACTGAGTGAAAATTCTCATGAGCACTGGGTATGACCAATATAATGTGGTTGACATATTACAATATATTCTTCTTGCTTTCACTTGCAACTTCTTAAAACTCCCTCTCATTTTTAAAGTCTTGAATGACAAAAGTTACCCTGTAATTATAAGCCAGTTAGTTCTATTTCTATAATAGGTTAAATTCTAGAGTCTGATAAAAGCAAGGCAACATTAATTCACTAAAAGTAGATCTTACTTAACTAATCTGTTAACTTTTTCTTAGTTGTTTAAATGATTATCTGGATAAGAAGTGGAGTTGATATCATTAGATTTCAAAAACTTTTTGATATGGTACCAAAACGAAAATTAACAAAGCAAAGCAAGTCGGTTAATATTACAAATTATAATTAACTGGAATAAAGGATGCCTGAGTAAGAGAAAGCTAAAAGGTTATGATAAATGGAATCCAGTCAATTCACATTGGCTACTACTGGTGTGCTTTGAGAGTCACTTCTACTTTTGCATTTTATTTTATTAACTTCTTGAATATTACTAGCTGTATTAAGAATACTGAGGTACTATAAAATGTCTTGAATCAACTGTTGAGTAAATATTCGACTAATCAATTTTAATTATAGTAACTAACTGAAGAAAGGATTTTGGAATAGCAATAATTAAGTCATTCCAGCTAGTACTCCAAGAGTACTCTGATACTAATACTAAAGCTAAAAGAATTTTAGGTTTATTTGGTAGAGATTTTTTGTATTAATAATAAAATAAATTTATTTAAAAAGACTTGTAGAACAAATTTTCAAACTAGGACTAGGCTGTTTACATATTACTACATTAAGTTAGGCCTAGCAAGTGTACTAATACTTTAACTGCTTTCAACTTACAGGTAAGTTATAAATAGGCTAAATAAATTACTATTATAGAGATATAATCAAAAGACTAGGTAATGCTTACTTATATTTTAATGATCAACTTGTATACTTTATTGTAAAGAAAATGTAGTAGTAAAATATCTTTAACATATTTAATTATTATCCATTACACTTAACACATGCAGAGCTTCAAAGAAATCAAATGAATTTTTTTGAGATGGTTATTATTCTTCTGATTCTTGCTTATAATACTCATATTTTTTATAAAAGGCTGGTTGCAGTAAATGTAATGTTTTGAATGAAGATTAGATAATTACAGTCAGATCTTCCAAGTAAAGGTGAAGATTCTGATGTAGATTTGTATGTGGATCATTCTTATATTGACTCTAGCTTCAATGACATTATTAGACCTACAAATATACATAAAGTTGTTGTGCTTTCAACTGATTCTGAATCAGAAAGTGATGATGATTCTACAAATGTTCCTGTTAGTGATTTGTTTTCATGCTGTAATAATGATAACTGATCAGAAATAAATATTTCACTGAACTTGGAAATGAATAAAGTCCAAGGGTCACTATCATTCCATCCAAACCTGAAAGTATTGCTACCATGATGACTTATTTGAAATATTTAGTCAGGATATGTGTACCTATCATAATCAAACTGCAGAGAAACAAAAAATGTAATCTAAAGGACTTCAATGGTCTGAAGTTACACCTACAGAAATGACAAAATTTCTAGGCCTTAGTGTACTAATGGAACAGACAGAAAATATAACAGGAAAGATTATTGGTCAACAGATCCTCTTTTGATTATCCCAATATTTTTGCATACCATGAGCCAAAACAGATTTGAAATTTGGACATTTCAACAATGATCAAAAAATGGATGAGTCTGCAGGTAGGCTCTTCAAAATTCAAACAATATTGGATTACTTCCTCAGTAAACTCAGGACATTATACAAACCAAAGCAACAGTTGTCAATGAATGAAGGCTTGATTATATGCAGAGGACGTCTGAGTTTCCAAGCATACAAAACTCCAAAACTGTAAAATATGGCCTTCTGATGAGAATGGTGTGTGAGAGTGACACAGGGTTATATTTGCAAGATGTAGATTTATACTTTTTAGGGGAAAGAATTGGACAAAACTATTCTTTCAGTTCTTGCTCCCAATCTTGGATTGTGGCATAATGTATACCAGAACAATTATTACAACAGTACTTCTATTGCAAACCTGTTCCTAGAGCCTGGGGAACAACCAGAGTAAATAGAGAGTTGCCAGGTTGAAATTTCAACAATAAAAAAGGTGAAACAGCTTTCTATAGAAAAGGTGATGTTTTCATTTTCAATATAGAGAAGTGAGAATGGTTTCAACTATCCATGACTCCTATGTTTATACCATAGAAAAGAAAAATAGAACAACTGGAGAAGAAAGCAAAAAAAACAACAAAAAACCTGTGGTCTGTTCTCCAACACAGTGCCCACATGAATGGTGTTGATCATGCAAATCAGTACCTTTCATACTACACCATTTTCAGAAAAACAGTGAAATGGATAAAAAAGGTAGTACTTTGTCTAATAAATTATAGCCTTTTCAATTCATATACAATCTACAAAGTCCTAAGTCAACAGAAAAAATACAATATAAGCAGTTCCTCCTCTCTGTGGCAAGAGAATAGATTATTGACAAAGAGAAAAAAGGCTCACATGAACTAGAGAGGAACAAACTTGATCCATTATCTGAAGGTACAAGGAGAGCCCCACATAAGAATCCACCAAGAAAACTGTCTGGAGACATCAAGCAGCATATTCTTTGGTTAATTTCATCTACAGGAAAAAAAAATCCTACCAGAGGCTGCAGAGTTTGTACCACCCATGAGAAAAGAAGTGAAATGTGATATGTATGCAACTTTTATACATTTCCACTCACCATAAGATAATGTTTTAAAAGATACAAACTTTAAACTTTTACCAGGTATTTTCATGTATACACTCTTTAAGTCTCAAATAAATAATAAGTATAGTTGAATTATGAATAAAATTAAATGCATCTGACTCCTTTCAAACTCAACATTTTAATAAATAGCACACACAGACACTCTGCATGAAACATAACTAAATTCTTAACACATCCACATCAACAAGCAACTTATATTTACAGTACTTACACTGTTCATTATTCATCCCTATGCTACAATTGTTAAAGACTAGCATAGGTGTAAAGGAATCAGGTTTTAGAGTATAATAAGTTGGTTTCATTTGGCAATCTAGGACTAGCTAGCATGCACTTTCAAGGAAGCTACTCTTGAAGATGTGTAATTTGTTTGTAAATTTTGCAGGTTAGACATGGAAACCAGATGTTTCTTTACTAGCAGAAACAATACATCAAATTAAAAACAATTAGCACATACACCTTGCCTTTTATAATTAGTTTTTCAAACCAAAGAGCAACATAATACAGTCATGTTCCTGCTCACAGTTCAGTCAACACTTGTATGGAGAAAGTAATAAACTACTGGCAATAAAAGTCCACAATATTTTGCCATTTCTCAACACATGGACATTTTCAAATAACTAAAGTACGTATTTATAAACACACACACACACATATATATATAAACAATTTTTTCCACACGCAATGTTTTTTTTCTGTGATTACATGTATGTCACTGGTTTATCAACAGTTATGAGTGAAATTATACAAGACAATGGCTGTTTGGTTTTCTGTAATAACTAGTGAAATAAATAAATGGTACCTGTAAGTGACAGAGTTTTCCTAGTGGAAAAGCTATGTTGTTGAAGTCATAATTATGAAGAATTTTTAAATGTCCATGACAGGCATGTTCCTCACAGAAAAACAAAGAGTAACTGCAAATAAAGACCAAATTAGCTCATAAGGAGTTTAAAGGGTAACATTACTTAAAAGCATTATAAATTAAAGAAATTAAAATTGTCTGCTATCAAGTAATAATTTGAGAATTATGGAATATCAAAAAATTGTTCATACAGGACATTACCCAGCTAAAAAGAAAACATGAAAAAAAAGATTGATAGGAAATTTTAAAATAATTTTCCTATGCTGAAAATGTATTTTAAAAAGGTGCTTACCTCCTCTCACATAATCTATTTCAATCTACTGAACTATAACTTCATGTTTTGACCAAAGAAGGAAGAACCTGTTTTAGTAGGGAGGAAGGGCAGTGAATACATTTCTGATACGATAAATTACCCCCACTTACATAAAAAGCTAGAATCCCACACTGATAAAGTGGAAAACCAGTAATAAGGAAAGAAAGAGGAATCCTTCAAAAACTTCCTGAGAACACTCCTTAACAGGAAACAGCAAGATTTGAAGATCTGATATGGAAAACAGCACCATTTCCAAATCAAGCATACTCTTTGCTAATTGTGGATTTAAAGTGATCAGAACTGCCTCAGGCACAGTAACATCCTTGGAATAATAAGCACTTAGGGATAGCAAAAGGGGAAGAATCATAATAATCTGCAAGTACCTCAACTATAACACATGGAATATAAATGAGGGAGGAATACAGACATCAGTAATACATGTGTGAGGACTTTTGTTGATTGGTTTTACTCTAAATCTAAAAGCCAGCCAGAGCAAATTGCAATTCTAGCATCTCACTCCCATTTCTTTTCATGTTTTATATTGAAGGATATAACATCAGTCACACCAGCAGAACACCACTGCCCTAACCTCAACTGAATGATTTAATACTGATACTACACTTGATACATATTCCAGTTACTCATTCAGAAGGATACCTCTAGAGTTCACCACCCCAGAAACTTGGAATTAGAAAGTGGTAAAAACAATCAAACTCCACTAAAAGGAAAGGGGATGAAGAATCCAAAGGAATAACAACACTTGAAACAGTACAATGGATGACCACAAAAAAGCAGACCATACTGATTTATTCAATACAAAGCATAACAGGAGCAGAAAGCTCTCTCATTCTGCTTTACTCACATAGTGCATGGGTGAGAACGGTCCAGAATGAGCAAATTTATTAAGCAATTCCATCAAGAGGATAAACCTACAAATGATCTTAAGGAACACATCATCTCTGAAGAGTACATTGTATGGCCATGAAAATATATGCAAGTCAACACAACTATATAGTGCAGATTTGATTTGGTCAGGCATTACATGTAACAAAGCAGAATCCAGAATGAGTAATAATAAGAGAGAGAAAAAAAAAGGCCCTTGAAAAGAATTAAAAATTAAAAAATAACTTACCCAGTCAAAGTCTCACTGAAATCTAAAGAATAGCTACAGGTGTAAAACAACAGCCTCATGCAAGTAGTGAGGATGAATGTATTTGGGGAAGTCTGCATGTTCAACTGAAGAATTTCTTCCAAAGGATAGCAAAGTTGAGATGCCAATGAAAAGGTAAGGTGTTGAACTTGATGAGAAGAATAAAGAACAAGAATAAGATGATAAATAGAAGTAAATTAATCAGATCAACAGCCCAACTCAACTGAGCAAAAGTTGAAGGAAAAAAACTTGTGAACAGAGGACTACTGCCAAAGGAAAAAGAGATGGGAACAGACACCATGGAAGGAAGCCATGTGGGCAATATAACAAACCCTACAGAATATAAAAATATATCCTGATTGGGACAAGGATATGGAAGGAAGGGAAATTTTCAAAAAGGAGAAGTAACCCTCACAAGTCATCAAAGTTTATGGGAGGAAATAAAAATTTGAATAAAGGAGAAGATACATAGAATGATAGAGAATATGTGAAACAATAATGGGAAATAAGTCAGACATTCAACATCCACAGGTTAAGAGGAGAAGGAAATAAGTCTTAAGGGAAAGGTGAAACAAGAAGCACATGGAGAACAATTCAAATGAAGGCAAAAAAGTCAGTGAAGAACCACTTAGGAATGGTGGCCCATGACAATGGAAAATGAATCCAGAAGGAATGCATCAACAGGGAAAAAGTAGCAGAAGTAAATACCCCATGGTATGGTAAAGGCTGACCAATAACTTGAGATCAAGAAGACAAAAGACAACCCAATCAAAAAGTCAAGCAAGGAAACCACAACATGAGAAACAGTGGATTGAGCAGGAAACAACTCTCTTATGTTAAGAAACTTCTGCAGAAGAAGAGGGAACAGAATGAGCCAGAAAAGAAGCTAACCATTGGATTAAGCAAGATTTCCTGGTAAAAACCAGACATGAAGACAGTGAACAGGAATAGCTAGATGAAGCACTGTGATTGAGGTTAACAAAGAAAGGTTGGAGTCAAAGGAAGAGGTAATGGTAAAGACAGATGCAGCTGAGAAAGCCAGCAAAACAACAGCTGAGCCATCTAGTAAGGAGCAATCAGAAGGAATTGACATTGAATGACATGGCCAACCAAAATCAGCTGATGAAGTCTAATGGGAAGATAGAAATATAAGTATTTGTTGGTCCCATCCTGGCTGAAAATATCGACAGCCAGAGCAAGAGGATGAGAAATAAGAGACCAGAACAAAAGTAATGTATGGTTGAGAGACATGGCAAAGCATCGATGTAAGGACTACCCCATAGAAGGCAAAGCCACTGGAGAACAAAAGGCTAAAGAGACCACTTCATTAGATAAGACATGTTATGATGGTAAAGCCAATTCACAACAAGATTGAAAGCACCAAGAATATGACACACAATGATATAAATATGTCATGTGAGCCTTAAATGAAAATCTAATATATGAATACAGAGGGATCATGAACAGGAGCTGCTCTGGTGACTAGGATATGCAACTGCTGTAGAATTATCAGAATCAATCATTAACAGATGATTTCTGTCCAGTTGCAGAATAGGAGAACCAAAGCATGACATAGCAAAAAGCTCCAGAATGTTTATATAATAAGACCTCTCAGCTGCAGACCAATACCCCAAATCTTCCTGTTGATCAACCCACGCCCCCATGCTTAAAACTTAAACCAATCAAAGATAGAGTCACAACTCATGAGATATACCAGAATGCCCCTGAAGAAGAAAGGTCCACCTTTCAAAAACATTTGGGTTATAAGGGTTTCTATTTCAGTTTTATCAAGACTTCTTGGACCTACGTGTTTTTATCACATCATAAATAAGTATTCATGACATCCTTCTTGGTCATCTATAAACATGGAGAAAATGTCCACCTGAGGGTTAGAAGTGTCTCCACGGTGAAATGTAAAAGACTGAGAAATTGCTTGATACAAGACAAATATTACAGACTGCCAGTCTCTGGTTTTCTTAGAGACAACAAACAGTTTGAAGAAAAATGAACAGGCCATTGATGACAAGGTAGAAGGAAGATTAATATGAGTTGACAAAGGATCCTTGTATATTCCCACCAGTTATGAAAAGGTCACAAAAGAACATGCATAAGAAGTCAACCCAAGCAAACAAGTGGTACTATAGTAAATTGCATCCCCAAAAGTAATGCAAATTCACAAGTTGTAATCAAACTGAAAACCCATCAAACAAAGTAAAAGAGGAGAAGAGCTAGTTTGACTTACATACATGTAGAAAAATATCTAAATGGACAAGATATTGGATAAGTCACAATAAATACTTTTCCAACTTGATTAAAAGCCCATTAAAGACAACTTCAGGAGCAACTGATATGGATAACGGGTAGATTCCTCTTCAGAATGAGTGAACAGTAACCAGTGGACCAAAGAAAGAGGAAAGCACAACTCAAGAGCATATAAGTAGTAAATAAATACTCTGACTGCACAACAAAACATACAGGGCCAAAGCAAGCCCAAAAGGTAGTGTGAAAAACACAGAAACCAACCCATGGATTATAAATCAGAGAGAGGGTCACAAGTGATCAAAGATTGGAATATGTAAATAAGCATTCAAGATATTCCTTTTTGTCATTAACAAACTCAGAGAAAAAATACAATTAAGGGTGAGAAATGTATCCAAAATAAAATAGGGCAACTTGAAAACTAGAATGAAAATCTGGAGAAAGATGATGAACAGGTGGCAATAGCCTGTAGAGACAGAAAATATTCTACTGCCTTAGCAGATGCAAGCTGGTGGTAAGATACTAAGTCATGGGAAAGGAAAAGGGTACCAGGGAAGGGAAAGAAACAGCAGAACAAGTCCCTCTGATAAAACCTGAAAAACCAAAATGTAGTGAAAGATTGCCAAAAGGTAACAATTCAGTACAGTCAAGCTCTCACTGGGCCAGAACCCTCATACTGTTGGCAACATGCTCATCAGCAATGAACAAAATAATGAAATGAGAAACCCCTGGAAGGGAACAAGTATGGGTAGATAAGAACCACAATGGAAAAGGAATAGGGGTGTGTCTTGGCTCCAACTGTAACAAACATGCAACCAAAGAGGAAAGGGTCGAGTGTTGATGCACAGATTACACAAGAGATGGCAACGATTCAGATATGTAATCAAAACATATCACCAAAGAAAAAATACAGAAGTCCTAAAAAGAAACAGGCAGCAAATATAACTGGGACATGATGGCATTGTGACCCAGTAAATCTCAACTACAGTGAAACCACTTCTGTAAAGCAAGAGCCCAATACAACAAACAAGTCCACATGTAGGTAATAAGGACTCACAGAAAAATGTGTAAATGGATGAAACATATCTGAGAAATCAAAAAATGCCATATTAGGCTTTGCTGATTCTGCAGGAGGGGTAGAGAAAAACAGTAATATTTGGTTATGGACGAAAGCTATCAAATCTTAATTACTCCAAACAGATTTAGCTTGTTCAAGGACTATTAGAGCAAGTTCAGGAGAAGAAGGTTGACCTATATAACAACATCATGATGGATCATAGCAGAGAAATCCAATGATGGGTCTTTCCCACCTGCAACCTGTGGAAATAGTGCAAGAGGTATAACACTCAAACTAGCAACATGGAACCTCATAATTCATTGTAGAAATATGAAAATCAAATAACAGTTATAATTTTCCTATACTGAAAACTATTTCCAACAGGTACTTAACTCCCCTCAAGATTAGGTATTCTTGTTTAATGCTGTCCTCTATATGCAAAATGTTTCTTTATGCATGTCATAAAAAGTGCACTCCCTCAATGGAATTAGTTTATTCCAACATGCATCTCATGTACATCATCATGTGTCATCCATCAACCAATAGTAGTATTGCATGCTCACATGATGCATGAGACTCCCTCTACAATCTTCTACTGAACCTTCTCTTTAAACAAAAAAAGATCCATAGACTAGAAAAGCAGAACCACACTTCTGAGTCAAGAATACTTTTTGTTGTGTGTACAAGTCAAAAAACACAGTCCCAACATTCTGCAATGGTAGAATGAAGATTATAACCTCTTCACTTTCAAGCAATAATGGGGATTAAAGTCCACTCCGCTTACCAGGTATTACACAAGAATCAAGATCTACAGCAATTCAGTACTAGACATTAGGATCAAAAGGATGGATTTAACTTGTATTGACTGGGTCACTGGAATCCAAAATGTTCAATGCTGGAAACCAATGCCCATGCAAAGGTAAGATGAGGGCTTCCAACTAAAAAGGACAAACTGCATTTTTGACCTAAGAACTCCAGTTGGCATGGAATATGTAACAGGAGGCCACCTCAACTGGTAAGGTGATAGATCAAGTCAACTGCATGTGGAAATGAAAAGCAGGAAGCCATGTCAACTAGTTTGGTGCTGTACGCTAAATGTCATTGTAACAACTTTGTTTTTTTCACATCACATATTTTAAACCAGGTTATTTGGGCTTGACATATATTTACTGTGTTTGGATTACTAATAACATTTTATTACTATTAGTATCATTGTATTTGAGTCATTGATATATTTCATTAAATGATTTTGCTGAGCATCTTTTACCAGACTCCTTATCATTTTTCCCACTATAAAAGTAATCAACTGGCCTATATTTCAAGGGCAACTCTTTACCATTATCTTTCAAAATAAAAATAACATAAATTAGTAACTCTAATTTTCACTGTTTGATCACCTACTAAGACTTACAGAGATTCATATATTTGATCTTCGGCCTACTTTAAAATCTTAAAAAAAACATTATCTGATTTTGATACATATCTATTTTTAATATTTTTTTAAATGCCACATCAACATCATTTAAATTAACTACATGTTTTTAAAAAATGTTATTCATTTTCCAATTTGTGCAACTAAAAAAACTTTCATGACATGTTCTGACTGTGATGCTAGAAATACAAAATTTTAAAAAAAGAATGAAAGATAATTCTTTCTACTTGCCTCCCTTCATAAATTACTAGAACTCATATGCTTATAAAGTACCTATTAAATAAGTAGAGTTTGTAATTCATGATGATATTAGCAAGTTTATAACTTAAGATGATTAAGTACCAAGAAGAATCAGCTTACATTCAGCATTCCTCAACCAATAATTTATAAAACATTACATCCAGAAATTGGCTGAATTCTAGGCTAACCTTTCCCAGCCATAACTGTTCCAAAATATTTGAATTTTTTCAACTGACCTAATATACCATTCAGGAAAATATTGCTGCAGCTAATTACTTATGGTAATATTTTTACTTTTATGACATTTGAAAAAAATTGAGATATTCAGTATTATACCTTTACTACATTTTAATCTTTACTGGTGTGTTTACCTCAGCTGAATTTTTTTTTTAAATGAAGAAAAATGTCACTTTTAAAGGTATGATCCCTCGATTTAATACAGTATTAAAAGTTTAAATTACTCATTAGACTACGTACACTAAGTAAATAATAACAACAGTGCTTATTTAAATATTATTATTCATATTCTACAGCGGCAACATGTAATGACATTGATTATACTGAGTAATACTGATAGAAACAGCACAGTTACATTTACAAATCTTACATTCACATAATATTAAATCTTTAAAATTACCCGAGAATAAAAATAAATACGCACTTAAGTTGAAATGGGAAGTGTTAACGATCATCCGATATATTCTTATAACTTTATTAACAAACAAAGACGCATCTTTATAAGTTTATTGGCCCAATTATTAGTTAGGCCTATGCTGTAGGATAATACGAACACTATAATTTCAATAACAGTGAAGTAATAACCCAAACAAGACTTTACCACTTACTTGTTTTACGAGTGAGTCGAGATTTACGCCAACGACTGGGCCATTTTTGGGAGATCCAACATTTTGTTCGTCATCACTGAAATTCACTTCCATTGCAGACACGTTAATTTCATCTTCCCCAGGTGTATTTTCAACTGCTATTTTTAAATTTGGCAATTCCTCTGAACCTATCCGAAGAAGCGCCATTTCAACCCACGACTTTCACGACTTACTGAGCATAACAGGAGAAAATGAACTTACATACGTAAAATGAGGATTCCAGTGCTGCTGTAATATCATTTTTTATTTAAATATTTATATTAAAATGATTCACTACAAAAATAGTAATATCCTTGGGAATATATGAAGTATGATAAATCATCTACTTGTTTACTTCATCCGTATATCCCATTATGATTGAAACCTCACTGTAATAAATAATATAGATACGTCAGACAGCTACTCGAGAGTGCTGTGCTCAATGGGGATTCTTAGATAAAGCTGGGAAAAAGAACTTGGAAGATTAGTTAGCAGGGTTCAGGAATTTGAGGCGAAATAGCCGTGGAAAGTATAAAATGCAATATCCATGAGCAACACCGTATAGCAAATGACCAGGCCCGGCATAGCCAGGGGAGTTAAGGTGTTCGATTCCTAATCTGAGTGTCGCAGGTTCGAATCCCGGTCGCACTAAACATGCTCGCCATTTCAGCTGTAGGAGCGTTATAATGTGACGGTCAAGAGTTGGCGGTGGGTGGTGATGACTAGCTGCCTTCTCTCTAGTATTATACTGCTAAATTAGGGACGAATAGTGCAGACAGCCCTCGTGTAGCTTTGCGCGAAATTCGAAAACAAATAAATAAAATTGTACATCTTTATAATTAATGAGATTACGTTTATAAAAGACATTTCGAGAGAAATACCTCGCTAAGGTACTAACCACGATTAACTTTTAAATAAACTTACTTGTTCAATTTCGTGGCTGGTCGATCAACTAACTGAATGTACATGATAAGTACAAAATATTGATCAAAATATTTAACTAAATATCTGGCTCCCTACCAACCGAAAAACTAACTTTCACTTAATCACAGGCATATTTCAATTGATATTTCACGTATTTATAATGTACACTACATGGCCAAAGCTATGTGGACACCCGACCATCACACCCATGTGTGCTTGTTGAACATCTCATTCCAAAAACCATGAACATTAATATGGAGTTGGCCCCCCTTTGCTGCAATAACAGCCTTCACTCTTCGTGGAAGGTCCTTCACTAGATTTTGGAGCATGGCTGCGGGGATTCGCTCCTATTCAGCCACAAGAGCATTAATGATGTCGGGCGAAAAGGCTTGAGCTCGTAGTCGGCGTTCCAATTCATCCCAAAGGTATTCAATGGAGTTGAGGTCAGGTCTCTGTGCAGGTCTGGCAAGTTCTTTCACACCAACCTCGGCAAACCATGTCTTTATGGACCTCACTTTGTGCACGGGAGCATTGTCATACTGAAACAAAAAAGGGCCTTCCCCAAACTGTTGCCACAAAGTTGGAAGTACACAGTTCTCTAGAATGTCATTGTATGCTGTAACATTAATATTTCCCTTCATTGGTACTAAAGAGCCTAGCCCAAACCATGAAAAACAGCCCCAGACCATTATTCCTCCTGCACAAACCTTGACAGTAGCACTATGCATTCAGGCAAGTAGCATTCTCATGGCATCCGCCAAACCTAGCTTCGTCCGTCAGACTGCCAGATAGATACAAAGCTGATATTTTGAAACCCAAGTTTCAATGGCATAAATGGATCACAATGACGACTTATTCAACCTGAAATAGACTAGTCCATTGAGATTAATCTTAGCCAGCAGTTAGGTACCTGTCATACACCTTTGTATGCCGAAACGAGTGGGGTAAAGTGTCTTCTTCATTGACACAACAGCATGACGTGGGCTAGCCTCGAATTTGCAGCCATTCAACCACAGCCCAAAATACAAAGTCACTGAGTCATGTTGCCCTTCTGTGTGACATTAATTCTTTGTATAAACCATGAGAGAGTGCTCTATTAATAATAATTTGTAACCTCGTTTTTCCAACAAGTGTCTGTCCTGTCTACTTATATGAATGCTTATTCTCAACAGCAGTACAAACGTGAGGGGAATACAAACAAATATACGTTTATTTGCAAATCACATGGTATATACAAGCAGGGAAGAACGGGTTAAACTACAATTGGGTATCATTTTGTAACATTTGTATAGGATCTAGAGGATATTAGCCTTTACATCATGTGATGTTCGTATACTGTTTAAGTTACATTTGAATATTCACATTTGGGTCTTGTGCGTTAATTATTAATTTAAATGAACATAGCTCTCTAATTATTAACATAATGAAATTGAATGATTTTCTTTGAACAGTGTCAAATTAGTAATTATGTTCCATTCGTACGTGTACTTTAGTTACATCTACAGAAATGATTTTTTAGTGATTCTAAACTGTATAACCCATGGAATATGAGAATTAACTGTTTTTATTTAACAATCAAATTACTGTGAGCTATTAAATTAAGCAAAATTACATTGCCTAGATAAAAACGCGCTTTCTTTTATCCAGCAATTTTTCTCTCTTATGAACTAACTGATCCTCCACACTTATAGAGATATTCGTTTATAAGAACGTTTTACGTAGCACCTTCTCAAATACTTTCTAAAAATCTAGATACACTTAATCTACATTCTTACTCCTTGTTTACATAGTATTTCACACAAATAACACTTAACTTGCTTGAAATTTTCTTTAAAAATGAATATTACAATAAATACAAATTCTCTGGGCTTTCTAGAATTATTTAAATCTAAAATACGCATGCTCAATTCGTTCAAGAATCATATACTTAACACTTTTGTGAACACGTATTTTAGACGCTTCTGTGTATCTACCAGTTTTACTTTCATTACAACTTTACATTTACTTTGCAATGAATTACCTTTGGTTCGTTTTGTAGATTGCTACAAACACATTTTAATATTTTTCTTTACTATTGCTTTTATTCTTCATTTTTGTAAATTTCTTTGTTTCAACTAACTAAATGCTCTTTTTTTTTTTAGACAATCATAAATACAATTACTTTATCGTTTTCTTTACGTGTAGTTTTATTAAATAACGTTAGGCCTACACGAATTTGGTTCTCTGACCACATCAGGATTTATCTGCCTAATACATAATACCTAAAAGCAAGCTTAGCTCAAAATGACGTGTGTGGAAATAATAAAATAAAGAAAATTTAGTGAAGGGCATGAAAACTACCACAATTGTTTTGTATATCATACCGTGGTTTTTAGTATTGGTGCCCTCAAACTTATTATTAAGTCCCTATAGGGCTTTCCTGTGAAAAATGGGCCAAAATATTAAAATATATACCATATCAAAGAAGTGCTGTCATTTATTACTAAGTGCCGACCTCCAAATCTATTAGTATACTTGGATCTAATGATTTAATATATCCTAATATATATTTGAATATATCAGCATTCCCGTTGGTGGCCCCACATCTTACTTTGATGGTGAGTTGATCACGAATAGAATATGTGATAGTCAGTTTCTTCTTTTAAGAGAATATCATATAAATAACAGTAAAGTTTAGAGACAGTTCACGCAATGACCAGACATTCTTTTAATGAAATGTTTTAATTCTGTGACGATAGTCTCACATGTGTCACCATACATTGGTTGGTTGATTTTAGACTTTTTAGTTAAGTCTGTAAGGGAGCAGTATTTTCATCAAATCTTAGAATAAATTTCTGGTGATATCCTGCTAATTTTCAAATTTTGGTGATGAATTTGGGGAATTTCGATATTATTCCAATTTTCTGTGGCCTACTTTCTTACCACTCACACTATGACTAATAAGATATTCCTGTAGTTGTTCATTTTGGTTCTTTGGTGGTTTCACATTTAAATTAGCATCTTATATTCACTTTAAAGTGTCTCATAAGTTATGAGAATTAAATTTGTCATTATTTGCTAAATACTATAATGGCATCAAAGAATGCAATACGATACTCCTTAGTTTCTGTTGAAATTTCGTTGATTAGCCTAATAACAATTTCTATACGAAAGGCATAATATTATATTTGTAAAGGCCTAAAAGAGTCATGAACGTTGATTTCTCCTATCCTTCAATTGCATCTGGTAATAACATATAATGAGATATAGGCAAAGCTCGAAGTGGGAATTCAGAAGTGGGAGCATGCTCGTACATAAAAAAGTGATAGAGGTTTTCATTTTTTGGAATTATTAATCAAGATACGCAATAAGTGGGGCTATGCAAAATGCCATATTAGAGAAGTTGGGATACACGTACTTCATGTTAATTTCCATTGCAAGTACTGGAATGAAGTATTTATAAACTTAAAAATCCCGATCTTTTTCCAATGGTTCAGCGACTCTTGGAATTGGACAAGAATTTGATATGGTTCTGTATATTAACAGTTATGTAATCTACATAGATACCTATCATTTTTATCCATTTTTCCACTAACACCTTTAGGGAAACAAAGGGGTATAGGAGGAACTATAAGATGTAGTTACTGCAATATTTCTTTTTTGCTTCAATAGCTATTTTTACTGCTCCTGGCAAGTAACAGGGTTAATTCTAATCAACTGATCTCTTATTAACGTAATATTGTGTACCTCTATGGCCTTTCTACCTCAAATATTGTTGAAAACATCTCCAAATGCACTTAAGTTTTTGTTAACATGGTATGGATGTAACATTTAGAATGGAAAAACTATGTAGATTCTTAGAGAACTTCTCTATGCACAAGTAGCAAAAATGGTATGTAATGTCCTTACTTTCTGGCTCATCTGTACAAAATTTCCTGCAACATGAATTTTAAGGTTCTACTCGATTATTCTACGAGGTTATTGCACCTATTATGTCGAAATGTAAATACACATTTTTATGTGCATTAACTTGCAGCATCCTGCAATAAATTTGAAACACAAAAACTAGCTCCCCATTACTAAGTATTTCTTCAGCATTACCTATCATAATCAATATGGCTATTAGTTTTCAGTAACTACTCAGTCTCTATTAAGAGTATTTCAATGTATCTAGGTAGCAAGAAGCATCATCACACAATACACTGACAAAACTGGAAATTGTTCGCTTATACTGATTACATTTATCCTAAGTTACATCAACAACAGGCATGAATATTCACCTTGTTATGTTTGCTTACAGAATTTTTTAACATCTCTAAATATACTCAGCCAGCAATATCCTGTAAGTAGTATTTCATTGGTTTTCTACATTTCTAATTTTCCATTGAATGGCAGATCATGAACAAGTCTTAGAATAATTTTATGAAGTATCTTCCGAAACAACTATCTATCTGTTCACATACACATTTTAAAAGGCTACCTATGTCACGTAGTACATCTCTCCGAAATATGCGTAGTTCACATGTTTTATTTGAGGGTAGTCCGACAGTTCTTTAAATGTAGTAAGTGCTCAATTTTTCTTGCATTTTGGTTTAAAATCAAACAGTTCAAGACTGTTCATAGGCAAAATTTTTTTTGTTCTCTTTGCATTTCTTACCTGTTTCACTCCTACTAAAAGTTTTGGTGCATCCTTCTTCTCTGTACATAATTTAACTCCTGAAGATGGAGTTTCTGACTAGCTGAGATCGTGAAAACTAATCTAGCTGTCTTTTTAAGAACAGTCTCTGTTTTTCTACCTTTATGGCAACCATTCTTATTTTTCTCACCAGTATGTAATTTCTATGGTGTATATTTTGTTGTTCGTACATCTTGCTTTTCAGTTGTACTAACAAATTCTTCCATGCTTATTCGATTGCTCACCTCAGTACAAGTTTAGGCTAGTATGTACATTTCTTTATTATACTAATTTAAAGTAGGACATTATACAGTAAATTTTGCATAATAGTAAAAACTCACTCTTCAAATGAATAAAAAGTTTTCAGCTTCATCACAGGGAGAGGCATCCAAATATCTATAACAGGTAATCATTCACGGGTAGTGACCATCCTTATATTACATTAGGAAGGACCAATCATGTGGGTAGTGCTATTTACTCTCAATAAGCCTAATGTAAATTAATTAATTGAGTAACGCGAGATTTATTCAATTTCGAATAGGATCTCAGTAGAGTAAACCATATTTATGACATTGTATCAATAAGTTAGAAGGGCTTTAAACTTAATTCTTCAGTAAAGATGACCGTTCATTGTGTCATGCAGTGTATAGTTTTACTGTGTTTGTTTGAACAAAGATTGTTTATTGTGATTGTTCAACTCCAGCTTTTGTTGACGCTACCTGAAACCAAACAAGTGACTAAAGATGTCACTGATGGACGAAATCTACCAACCCTAGCTATTTTCCATCATATATGAGAACAGATTTCAACTATTGAAGTTGGTAACTCATGGGACAATTGTGAGCCTCTCTGTCAGGACAACCATGGGTTATGGAGAAGCCTGGATAGCTCAGAGTCAATGAATAAGCCGCTTATGATAATTCACGATTCTTTTTTCAAAGAGCAGAGTTCACTAGTTTTAATTCCATGACTGAGAATGATAACAGTTGAAAGGAACTGAAAGTGCCACCGAGAATGAAATTTGCCGTCTCTAACGTGTGGCCAACAAGTGACACAGCGAGCACCAAGTGGTGAAGTTGATGATTCATTAGGTACTTATGAGCGTTTTTGTAATAATAGATATATTACTAATGTGATCATGGTTCATGGAAAAACCTGAGATAGCACAGAGATGTTTGGTAATCTGCCTGTGATAACCTGCTATACCCAGGAGCTGGCGTCATTAATTTTGTTTCCATATTTGAGGGAAAGTATACAGTTGTTGACACATTTATATCACTAGTGGAGGTATTTGCAAGCTCATCTTAAATCAATTCAGCAGTACTAAATAAATTATTTCTTCGCTGGATATATTAATGTATTCATGGGCCAAAATGGGCAATTGGATCAAACCAAAATAACTCACTATCACATACATACAGACAAAATACCTATGATCAAATAACACTCCACAGACTTTTTTGGTGCACAAGGGATGTAGCCAGCACTGAGATACAGTGAATATTAATGGATGGAATCATACAATTTTCCACGAGTGTGTGGTATTCTCCAGTAGTAAATATCATGAAGAAGGATGGTATTGATCTCATATCGGTGAACACAGTAACTCACATTGATGTCTTTCAATTCCTGTAGACAAAAGGATGTCTGGGCACATTGGAAAGTATCTAATTATACAAGACTTTAGACCTGCTATCTGGATATTAAACGTAAATTCAGGTGATAAGAATAGATCTAAGACTATCTCAACACTGTAGATGGTTTATATGATTTTCAAAGTATGGAAAGGGTCATTACATGTTAGATACTGACATTGCTTTGTTATATAGCACTTTCTGAGCCCTCAACATAGAAATGTCAATGTGTTGTCTTGTCTCATTGTAAGAATCTGTTCATTTGTTGAATCTTCTGGCCTTGAACACCACGTGGGATGTAAAGCTATATGGTAGGAGATTCTACTAGTGGTTAAATGGTTTGTTTGTTTTATAATTTCGTGCAAAGCTATACGAGGGCTATCTGCACTAGCCGTCCCTAATTTAGCAGTGCAAAACTAGAGGGAAGGCAGCTAGTTATCACCACTCACTATCAACTCTTGGGCTACTCTTTTACCAACGAATAGTTGGATTGACTGTCACATTATAACGCCCCCACAGCTGCAAGGGCGAGCATATTTGGTGTGACGGGGATTCGAAACCACGACCCTCGGATTACGAGTCGAGTGTCTTAACCACCTGGTCATGCCGGGCCAGTGGTTAAATACTACAATACTTAATATATCAGGAGTTCCAAGACGAGGAAATGAACGACCTATAACTAGTGTGGACAGTCCTTGCCATGCAGCAAGGTAAAATGTGGCTCGTGTAGATTGAGGAATATAGCATGAACTCACATAACATGTGACACTTGCAAAAGCAGATGTACAAAGTGTAGGAATGTGTACTGTGTCATTGTTATCAGCCTGTGTTGCAGATAGTAGTCCCCAGAGATATTAGATAGGGCATTATTAAGAACTTGCATGTTGCAATGACTGAAGATCATTAAGGTGTTACATACACTTGTGTTAACATTAAAGTCAAAATAAGTCAAAACGTTAAGTGGTGGGGTAAGCATGGTGTGTACTGTTCAAAAGAAAAGCTATCTTCAAACTCCATCTAAGAAGTTTTGGTTTTCCAGTACAATAGAATAGCTATGGATATCACTGGTCTTCTCCCAGACATTAAACTAGATAATTAGTCTGTGTTGATTTTATTGATTACTTAACTAAGTGAGCTGAGGCTCATCCATTGGTTGATATTTGTGCACAGTCTATCACTTATATGTTTTTGGAACATTGGCTAACTTGATTCAAGACACTTATGGGATTCATATGGACCAGGGAGATAATTTTAATAGCCAGCAATAATTTGAGCTGGGCAAAGTGTTAGGTATTTAAAGGTCATGAACTTTTCCTTATAAACTACAGTCTGATAATTTAGGAGAACAAGCAATACAAACTGTTAAATGGATCCTTACAAATGTTATAACTTCTGTCTTAACTGATTTATATTAACACTTATTATATATCATAACATACTGTGAAACGGAACAGAGATCAACTTGTTGGTTACAAAACATGTTAAGCTGAGAAACAGTCTTCTTTAGACTGTGTGTGTGTGTTTTCTCTTATAGTATAGTCCACCAAGGGGAATCGAGTCCCTGATTTTAGCGTTGTAAATCTATAGACTTACCGCTGTACTAGCGGGGAAATTCTCTAGATAGGCGAGATATAGTTCATACCCTAAAGCAGCTCTGCCACAGTGTATGCAAAAACATATGGAGTGGCTAAGGTTTGATGATTTTTGAGCTACGTTTCTTAGTTTCGTCACGATTGCACGAGCGTGTACGGTTAACAATGGCGTAATGTAGGTAAGTTCAGGCATAATGGAGTTTAAACAGATAACACACTACACTAAAAAAAAAACACAAAAGGCTACACCTCTCGTATAATCGCCTTGGTGAAGTAATTCTTGATGACAAGAAACCCACTTGAAATAAAAATGTATTTCACAACAGCTGCTATGGGTATTAACACTTTTATTGATAAGGAGAGAATAACGTTTCGATCTTCCAACAAAACACATGAAAACCAATTAAACAAAATACTACTACAAATGAAAAAAGAACAACACAATCTCAGAAAACATTTACGAAAGACCGACACACCACAACTATATAGCATCCCCAAGCCTCAAAAACTCGATTGTCTACTATGACCCATAATGTCGATCTATGAATTATTTAACTACAACCTCGGTAAATATATAGCGTGGGCATTTTCTAAATTTGTAACATCAGCCAGCTCCTTTTTCAAAGCCTCTTTTATCTTTAAATATATTATTAACTAACTAAATCATAAAGCCTTAATGACCAGTTTTGATGTAATCTCCCTCTTCACAGAAGTCCCCACAATTGAAGCCTGCAAAATAGCCTTAGAACTTTATACCCAAGACTCCAACCCATTGATACACATCCCCAGTAACCAATTAGCAACCCTTACAGAATTCACTACCACCAAAACTAACATTACGTTCAATAACCAAAACTACCTATAAATAAATGGCGTAAGTATGGGGAATATCATGTCACTAGTTCCAGTCAACATTTTTATGACACAGATTGAATCTCAAGCGATCAATTCAGCCTTACATCCACCACTGTACTGGTACAGGTGTGTTGATGATAAAATTGCTGGATTCACGTCTACAGAACACATACTTAGTTGTTTACAACCACGTTAACTCGATAACCCAAACATTAAGTTCACCTGTGAATAAGAAAAACTAATCAAATAGCATTTCTTAGCCTCAAGATCACTAGAACTGATACACAATGCAAAACAGAAATTCACAGAAAAATCACCCACACTAGATTATACATTCCCTGGGACTCAGCACATGAAACAAAACAAAAATTCAACATACTAATAAACCAAATAAACACAGCCACAAAACTATTCTCACCCGATAAAATTAACGATGAAATCAACAAAATAAAACAACACTTGATCACCATAATCAACAAATTTCTCAAAAAAAAAAAAGGTGGACAAAATTATACGCACACACCTAGACCAACAAAAAAGAAACAACAATAAATCCCAAGATACAACAAACGACAAAACCTTATAATGTTGCATACCATGATTTCCGACATCAGCGAAAAAATAACCGACATTTAGAAAAAACTTATAACAAAACACAACATTCCAGTACACACCAAATTTATTCAAAAACCAGGTACAAAACTAAGTCCATACTATGTAAAAACTACACTGACAAACACAACACCAACATAACTTATAAAATACAATGGAACAACTGCCATGACTTATATATTGGAGAAACAAGCAGAAAAATGGAAACTACGAGTACATTCAAAGAGCACAAAAAAAAACAAAACACACACCTCCACGCGTTTTAGAACACTGCAAATCAAATAAACGCAACATAAGCATAAGAAACACCCAGATACTAAGTAGGGAAACAAATATAAACAAACGCAAAATCAAAGAAGCCCTACTTATACAGCAACTAAAACCAAAATTAAACCAATAAAAAGGAACATCTTTATACTTATACTAATTAATAACCTAACACCCACCTGCAACGCCCCCTACAATCCTGTACCCACTTACACTCTCATTCCTGAGAAATGTGTTTGGCAATGGTCACTTGCAAACTCTCTCTTTCTTAACCTGAAGATGACCTAGGAAGGTCAAAACGTTGTTTTCTCCTTATCTGTAAAAGTGTCAACACCCATACCAGCCGTTTTAAGATTCATTTTTATTTCAAGTGGGTTTCTCGTCATCAAAGATCAGTCCATTCACTATATGTGACTTATACGAGTGATATGGCATAGATATGTGCATAGAGCATGTCGACAAACTATGTTGTTAGTTAGCATTTGTAGTTAATTCTTGACTGAATAAAACTCATACATAAAATGAGATATCAGTGTTTATGAATTTTCATGGTAAGAGAATGGAGGCTGGAGCTTTTCATTTTAGAACAGAACTTGCAATTTTACCCCCACTCAAATTTCTTTCCCCCTGGATCAGGGTTACCATAACAGGCAGAGATTAGTAAAGGGAATGTGGCTATATTTCAGGGTATATATATCAGCTGTTGTCATGACAAGGACACCAGTGGGTAGTAAAGTTGAGTGTTGCTGATCTCTAAGACTGATGAAACCTGATAAACTAAAACACCCATAAGTGTAAGGGATATATTATCTTCAAGCAACATGCACATGAATACTTATACCTGTAGCAAAGTCACTTGACCAAAGTAATATTTAATTAGTGGTTACGATTAGCCATCACAACATTCAAACCTACACTTTTAGCTGCACTTCTTACTGATCACAATCAAAGTGGCCAAAGATCTTTCATTGTTGAGTTTCGTTATGTATGACTGAATACTGACTTATATGGCTACTTTGTTTTTGATTAAATTAGCCACAGTTTTCTTGCATTAATTATGTTGCTTAATCTCCTATAGCCTGATATGAAAAGTTATATCTCGTCCAGTGAGTGCAAGGGTAAAATCAAGGTCAACTGTAGCCAAAGAGATTGTAGTGGAAGAGAATCTCCAGTCAGTGGAAACTTCTACTGTACAGACTTTCTGAAAGGCTGCCAAAGGATTTTCTTGTGAGGCTGAGACATCGAGATAACCATGTCAGAAGGGTTTTCAATGCCACAATGATGGCAACTTCTTAAAGTTAAACCTGATCATGCAAGGTATGTTACATTTTATGCTATTGCTAATTATCAGGTTACGAGACAAAAACAAATAATATATACATTATTTATTATATGTATAATAATCTACTGTTAAGTGTTATAATTTATATCGGATATGTTTCCGATTTATTATGTGACGTATCATATTATAATTTATCCCTGCTGAGCTTCCGAATCATTATGTTATATGTTATTATTTGAAGTAGCCGGAAATGTTAAATTTTAAATTAGAAGTTGATTAAATGTCGATATGTATCAAATTATGATATTTGCCAACAAGACTGATACACACAGTTTTCTTTCTTAACATAAATATATCTTAACATACAAACGACAATACAATTTTATAATAATGATTTACATACAAAAGCTGTTTAACCTTACAAACAATACTGGATCTTCAATCTGAACTAAAATTGAATATGATATCAATGATCCAAGATGAGTGAACGAACTTCGATTTGATATCGGTACAGTTCCCTTAATTATCGGCGAGCTAGCTGTTTCACTGAACACACATAAGTTTTTAACGGATGAAAATATCTAATGTCCTCGTAGAAATACTAGCGTCTGAAGTTAATTATCTGAAATGAAACGGTTTATAATGTTCAAAATCTATAAACGTTCCCGGTCAAATATTTGATAAGCGTTAATTTAGTTACAACTTCCGTAGTTCATAGTATACTAACTGCACGAAACTAACAACATATAAAGCCGTCTCTCTCTGTGTCGGTTCATAAACGTTGAGGCGAGGTTCTAGAAATTTCAGTTGGCAACAATATATGACATATATTGTTGAATCTTACACTCGATAATCTTCTATAAATTTAATGAACAGACAAGAATTACGCATTACACATTACACATTTAACAGTGTAAGTCACATGCATTTCTAAATGTATATTTGAGTAAAAATATTAATATTAAAATAAATATACATTATATTTCCTTTCCTAGGGAATCAAAAATTGGCATTAGACAATTTTTAACTAAGATATTATATATACATTTATAACAATACATTAAATATAATACATTATCAAAGAATTACATAACTTCAAAAATCATGTAGTTTATAAAACAATCAATACAAATAACTTTATGATAACAATGTTATATGTCGCGTGAAAGTGTATTAATACAAATATTATCTTTGGTGAAGACCCAACACAGTCAACAATCACACGACTGAGGTGTTCTTCAAAAGATGATATGTTACTTAAGTAACAGAAATTTTCTGGTTAGATTTTTCGACCAATTTACAGGTATGACAAATTTTTACAAAACTGAGAAACATCTTGCCTAATTTTTGGCCAAAATAAATATCACATAATTTTTTTCACATGTGCTGTTGACATCTAAATGACCTCCCATGAGGAGTTCATACGCAACTTTCAATATTTCAGAATGATATGATTTGGGAACAACTATCTGATAACTATAGCCAAATCCTCTAAAGCTGGTACATTTGGTGGCCTCCATTTTCTCATGAGCACACTATGTTTGAATAATTAACCATTAGGAACTTCCTCCAGTTCATCTTTTGAAAGCGCATATTTAAATAATGAAGGTATCTGCAGATCCTTTTCTTGCTTGGTTACCAGTTTACTTGTTTGTTTGTTTGTTTTTTGGAATTTCGCACAAAGCTACTCGAGGGCTATCTGTGCTAGCCGTCCCTAATTTAGTAGTGTAAGACTAGAGGGAAGGCAGCTAGTCATCACCAAGCACCGCCAACTCTTGGGCTACTCTTTTACCAACGAATAGGGGGATTGACCGTAACATTATAACGCCCCCACGGCTGAAAGGGCGAGCATGTTTGGCGCGATGGGGATGCGAACTCGCGACCCTCAGATTACGAGTCGAACGCCTTAACACGCTTGGCCATGCCGGACCACCAGTTCACTTCAAGCAAACAGTACTTCAACAGGTGGTCCAGATTATTGTGAACGGTGTTTGTTATGAAGAAGGATAATTTTGTTGTTGAGGCGTGTTTTCCTCTTGTGCTGCTATTGTTAAATCGAACAGTGGTTTTTGAACATTTGTCATATAATTCATTCATGGGTCCAAAGTAAGAAACCCATTTTAAAAGGCAATGGTAATTTAAGTAGACCATGAATCTTGGCATTATACGGTCTGAGCACAATAATTACTAGACAGTAATTACTTGCAATTCAGTGTATTTTCAAAATCGATACATTATAAGGTAATTTCGCAATAAAACCCGTAAAAATATAAATGATTTCGTAAAATGATTTCACGACATATAGTAAACTTAATTGCTTGTTTCTTTAGAAATGAAATAATGGTGTTTCCTTGTTATAGGCACTGCATGGCTAGGTGGGTTAAGGCGTTTGACTCGTAACCTGAGGGTCGCAGGTTCAAATCCCTGTCGCATCAAACATGTTCGTCCTTTCACACGTGAAGGCGTTAAAATGTGATTGTTAATCCCGCTATTCGTTGGTAAAAGAGTAGCCCAAGAGTTGGCGATTGGTGGTGATGATTAGCTGCCTTCCCTCTAATCTTACACTGCAAAATTATGGACGGCTAGCACAGACAGCCCTCGAGTAGCTTTGTGTGAAATTAAAAAAAACAAACAATTTCCTTGTTATAAATGAACGCAACCAGTCAACAACATTTACCACCCATGATAATAAAATAACATTTTATTTTCAGAATTTCTACCACGTCATGTTTTTGACTAAAATGTTATAGCAACTTTTATTTTTACTCGTATTTTAAATAGCTTTGCAGAGTGAATGAGAAAAAAACTAATATTTCATAAATCTTATTTAAATGTATGATTAGTTAGTTATCACCATTAGATTCCATCTCGGAACATAGAGCCACAATCGCTTGCGGATTCTTCAACAAGTATTTAAGTGAATAAGTTGTTAGTCAACTGCACCGAGCCGTCCCTAATTTAGCAGTGAAAGATTAGAGGGAAGGCAGCTAGTCATCACCACCCACCGCCAATATAGTGGGATTGACCGTAACATTATAACGCCCCCACGGCTCGGAGGGCGAGCATGTTTGGCGCGACGCGGGCGCGAACCCGCGACCCTCGGATTACGAGTCGCACGCCTTACGCGCTTGTCCATGCCAGGCCAAATGTAGGATTACTATGTGAGTATTGTTTGTTTGTTTTTGAATTTCGCGCAAAGCTACAGGAGGGCTATCTGCTCTAGCCGTCCCTAATTTTGCAGTGTAAGACTAGAGGGAAGGCAGCTAGTCATCACCACCCATCGCCAACTCTTGGGCTACTTTTTTACCAACGAATAGGGGGATTGACCGTCACATTATAACACTCTCATGGCTGAAAGAGCGAACATGTTTGGTGTGATGGGAATTCGAACCCTCGATCTTCAGATTACGAGTCGAGTGCCTTATCACCTGGCCATCCCAGGCCAATACTATATAAGTGAAAGACATAAAACATCATAATATAATTTAAAGTGTACATCCTATTCGTCAGCCAGTAATTTAATGTATACATACGACTTGTGAAAGAATTGATGTTAAAAGAAGAAAAAATTGATGATTTTCACTATCTTTGATGTTAAGATCATTCTTAATACGAATAAAAATCTTAAATGATTCCATGAAGTTTAAAATATCGCTTAGGCATTTAATGATTGACATAAAATATTACAAAATTTCAAATTTGGAAGTGTTTAAGAAATTAGTTATGGGATATATTTAATGTTTGTGTTGTAACTTTCTCGTTTTAGATCTTATCATTTTCATAAAGTTAAAAATGTGATTTTTTCTATTTGAAACTAGTTTAAACACACACATTATGACGCCTGTGCATATGTAATATCTAGACAATCAATAAATAAATACCCAAGATGCGCAAAATAAAGTTATATAAAGTTTGCTAGATGTCAGCACTAGAAAACTCTTCATTGCTACTCTTAAATCTCAATTGTAATTGGTCAGTACAATCCTACGGCATTCATGGTTATTGCCGGTGAACTCGTAGGATGTAACTTGTGCGTGAAAACAATCGTATATTACAGTGACACTTCAGTTAATATAAACTCGGAAACTCCAGTGAAAGACTCGAACAAAAGTATTTATTATGTCTCGATCTCGTTTGGATCAATCGCAATGGTTGTCTCTTACAGAAGATTCTCTGTTTTTGCAGGATGGTTTGCTAAGAATTACGGATTTAGTTGAATTGCCGCATGATATTAATAGTCTAGGGGATGAAGGGGAACGTGACGTTGAATTTGTTACTGTAGAAACTGATAATCTGGACGATTTAAATGATAGAATTTTAAGGCTATGCCGAACTCAAAATAATGCTTATACAAGGCTTTTGGAGTACCGTTTGAATGCGTTACGAGGTTTGTGGACTGCCCAAAAACAGTTTGCCGTAGATGAATGTGAAAGAGGAAACATTGGTCTAGAAGATGCTCATTTTCTACTCAAAAAGTCATCGGAAAATCAACAGGAACAAGCATCATTCTCTTCTCGAGTTAGTTTGCTTCTTGTTTTTCCCCTCCTTCAGTCACAAAGCAAAACTGACCCTAGTCTTTGTGGCATTACAGCAAATCTGTTATTAAATTGTCTGAGAGAATGCCCTCCACTAAGTCTTATGAAGGAACCTGCTGATTGCCTTTCAGGGTTGGAAAATCTTCTGTGCTCTTGGCTGGGGGAAGAAGGATTAAGTGTAGATCTTGACTATGCTATTGTAAAAGATTCTATCCAACGACAGAATACTGCAGCTGCTTTGGTTGCTTTAGCTTGTGCAAGGTAGTTTGAAACTACATTGAAAGTGACCAAATATTTATTTCTCTTTTTGTGGTGGTTATAATAATTGGAAAAATTTATTCTAAGAATATGTCATTTAATGTAAAATTCAAGCATAGTATTGTTCCAAAAATGTTGTAAAGGAATTTCACTGGTTTATTTCTACATTTGTAAGAAATGTTAACATTTCAAAACATACATAATACTGTTTGATAGAAATTGCTTCTTGCTGGTGATTTAATGTATTGAATTATCTTCTTATACAATAGTAAACAAATATATGACAATTTTAGTGCTAGAATGTTAATCTGTAGTTTGATTTTGGCCACTGACTATTGCAAAGGTATAAAACGTTATATAATACACTTTTGAGTTCTTTTGGTGTATTGTAAACTTCTTGATATTGCTTACATAATTCATTATGTTTAACTTGTATACTTAGTTTTTATAACAATTCAGGGGCTTCATAAAGTTTTGTAAATTTGTATTTAATGATTTTTGATTGATAAAGATTGTTTTCTGCAGTGCTAATGGGCTATATTTAATCTTTATAATTACATTTCAACCAACTATAAATTATTTTCAACAGAAGCTGAATCAAATATAAAATGCATCACTTAACAAAAGTGAATTTTTTCAGCTGATAAGATCACTACTTATGTTGTTAAAAGAGTTAAAAAATTATTTTGTCTTACAAAAACATTATGTATTTCATAAATTTTTTTAGAGGTTCTTTGCAGATGATGTTGCATGTAATATACCTCTTACAAAAAATGCCCGAGTTAAACAGCCTACCAGTTGCTGACATCTTACAGAATTTAAGGCAGGTTCGAAACTTGTGTACATCTTCCGTCATAGGATCCAAACATATTCTCAGCTGGCCTTTTGAAGACAGATTAACTTCAAAAGGAGACAAGAATGAACAAGGTCTGTCTTTATTTCTGTTTACAGTTTTGTTCTCTCATTTATTTGACCATATACTTATGTACTAAATTATCAGTGTTTGAATCTGATCATGAAGCCCTGTGAATGCCACTTAATGAACATGTTCACCATCAGTGAACAAATTATACTAAGAATGAATAGTTTGATGACATTGGCTTAGTCCAGTCTAAATTGTGATCATTAAAATGCTTGGCTATATACCACATTTATTGCCAGAATGCTCTTTGTCAATCAGTGTCTCTACAAGTAGAAGGGACTCAAACTGGACAAGACATAAGTTATTCCATTCTGTACAATATTTGTATAATCATTTTTACCACTCAATGCCACCACAAATAGATGTGCTTGAAGATACTCTGAAGCATTGGATTAATCAGATACCAAACCCTGAATAGTGATTTTGTAAGTTCTGTCTGTTCTAGTTACTGTTATGCTATTTACAAGTTCTTAGTGCAGATAAGCAAATCGTTTTTGATTTTTGTATCATTATATTATAAATACATTTAGGTTGAATTTTAAGGCTTCTTTGTTAAATGTTTTCAAAGCTGGAAATCAAGTAATCTAATTTAAACAAAAGTAAAATATATTGCTTTTTCCTTTTCTTTCTCCCTCTGTATTTATACATACAATTATATTTTAAGTCTTTTCATTACATCATGTTAAATTTCAAAATCAGCTTTGCTACTTTAATAATAATACACGAGAAACACAAAAAGTATATTTCTCTTTCTCCCTCTATGCACATATATTACTTAAGAATAATAAAATGCAAGGAGACAGAAAGCCATTTGACTCGTCAAGTTCAGCTCTCATCTAAAAATCACATAAAGCAAAAAACAAAAGTATCAAATATCTATTTCTGCTTATTTTTTCAAATGAACTAAATATAATCTTCATGCCTATAAAACTATACAAAAAATGTTTAGGTAGTTAACTTAAACAGCATAAGCCACATAATTAGGCAAGTCATACAATAATTGTATAACTAACCAAAAAAACACTTGTCTAAAACAAACCTGCATTTAGGTTTCCAAAGTTTGGAAATTTTGCCTCTGATATTCAAATATGCATTTTCAATTTCTTTATTCCACTGCTGAAACAGACAATTTGAAAAATATCGTCATTCTAACAATTTGGAATCAAGTCCTCCCTAATTCTTCTGTACTCAAGAAAATGTGATTCTAAACTATGCCTGTATATATAAATGAAGTGATTTTAGATAGAAATTATTCTAATAGTTTCTTTGCCCTCCTTTCACAATGTCATTATCCTTTGTGTAGTAAGGAGAACTGATTTGCATGTAATATTCCAAGTGAAGTCTCACCAGAGACTTGTTCAAGGCTAAAATATTCTTTCTCTTATATTAAAAATTTCCAGAACACTTGACAGGTAACTTTGAGGTCTTATCAGTAACAACATAAATTTTGTTAGAGTCTGCCAAGCGCAACTCTGAAGCCAACTGTAAACCACCAAAACTTGGTTTTTATTTATTTCATTTTGTTCTAATCAGTTTGAACATGCACATTTTTTTGTTTAGATGTTGAAGGCAGTCGAAGCATTACGTGTGATGGAAAACATCTGTATATGACAAGCTCAAATGGACAAGGGCTAGTTAAAGTTGGAACTGGTTTATATGGTACACTGAGGTAAGGATGCATATGTTAATTTTCCAAAAAAACACCTTTTTGTTTAAGAGTTAAATATATTCCTTCAATTTTGTCTGGCATGAAAGCTTAAAACCTATTGTTTGATTTTCCATATATTATAGCTCTGGATTAAGTGTTTTGCAAAACAATATCAGCAATTTGTTACTTATTTATTATACAGGGTGTTCGGAAAGTCACTGTGCACTTACATATTTATTGACAGACAAAACTGCACAGTGACTTTTCGAACTCCCTGTATAATACGTACTTGTCACATTAATAGTGGTAGATTTGTTTTGTTATTTGAGACCTGATTTCCAGAAATGTAAAATACGAAGATGAAAAACCTTTTCATTAAACTTATGTTGGTGTTTAGTATATGTTTTCTGTAGGGCCAATAAAAGAGAAGGAACTGAGATGCCTTAAGCTATAACTGGTGAAACTATCTGAATAGATTCAGATCTTATTGTGTTTAATATTGTCCAGTTACACTTTAATTGCAACTTGAACAGGGTAATCAATTGTATATATTAAAGTAACTTCATTATGTGGAAATACTAATGGTTCATTTTGTGCTTTTAACATTTCTAGCTGGCTTAAACTAAGAGATAGAGTTAATGCATTGAAAGTATTACAATAATAACTTTAAAAATCATATGAACCTTTATTCTCTTGCAGTTTAATATACTCTATTTCTTTTGATTTAGGTTAGGTTATAATAGGTATTATATTTCTGTTTGCTTGCAGTTTAATGCAAGATGGAAAATAGATGACAGAAAGTTTATTTAATTATTAATCAGTTGATATCAGTTGTGGAGTTTTAGTAGTTACTTTAGAAAAATAGATTAAATAATTTAGCTTGTCTTGGTGAGTGTGGCTGTTTTCAAAACTTATACCAATAGCTTTGGTTTTACATGTTTATTAGGGGCTTCATCTACTCCCGTACCGCAGATCTTAATGGTGGGAGGGTGGCTTGGGGAAATGGTTTACTACTTTACAGACCATATACATTGGATAAAGATTTGACCTTGCTTGCACTGTTGATTAATCCATTTACATTAAAGGTTAGTATGAGCATTTAAATGAAACTTCATTTAAGTTTGGTGTCAGTACAGAGATATTGTTTTAGAAAAATGTTCAACATCAGAAGTTAACACTTATTAAAGTTTCATGGCTATATGTTCTTTTTAACAATCAACTTTAACAACAGATCGTTATCTTTCAACTAGTAAATTTTCTGTAATCTAACAAGAGATAAATGTCTTCCTAAAAGTGAACTTTCTTTAATCTAGCAAGAGATGGTTGTCCATCTTTCAAATGGCTACCTTGAAGAGAAGAGCATGACAACAATCCAGTTTACTAGTGATGGTTCTTATTTTTACTTGATCTGGAGCCCATTTGTTCCCATACGCCAAGGAACAACACAGCCTATATATATGGATATATTCAATATTAAAGTAAGCATCAGTAGTGTATTATTAAGTGTTACATAAAATGCTTCGTTTGTTGTTAAATGTGTAGATAAATTGTCACGCAAAGAAATTATACAAAAAGATAAAAAAAATGAGTGGAGATTATGTTAGGTATTAATCAGCTGACCTCAATACATCATGTGTGTTTGCATATATAAATCTATATATAGTTATATGTGTGTATGTATATATTTATATATACCTACTCATGTATGTGTTGTATATCTATATATATGTGTATTTGTGTATATATGTACCTATGTGTATGTGTGCTTTGGTTTAAAAGGTAAGAATGAGCTTACATGTAAAAGTATCACATCAGAAATGTTTTTTGCAATACCTAAATATCTTAGTTACTTGTATTGTGAAAAATCAGTTTACATACAATAACTTGAAAACTAATTTCAAATAAACAGTTTGTATTTTCCTTCCACATAGATTTGCAGCAAGTCACAGATTATTAAAAAGTAGTGTACTGAGCTAAATATAAATGTTGTAGTTGTGAGGAGAAATGTGTCATCAGTAACAAAGTCTTAATATATTTTTCATGTAATCCTGCAGCAACACCAAGACACTCTTCATGTAGTTCCATTGAAGACTAAAATCCTACTTAAGAAGAAAGAAGAAAGCTCAATCAAAATCTCCAGTGATACCATCTTGCCTCGACAAAGACCTTTTCGTTCCACGGTTGTGAGTGCCATAACCTTAGCTGCACTGACAGGCTCTGTATCGTCCAGTGTGCCAAGTCAGGAGACCCCAGGTTCAAGTGGGACTGATTTATGTTCTGTGACAATTTAGATTCTTTATATGTTTGTGTACTTGCTGACCATAATGAATGTTACTGTTTTCAACTGCTGCAAAAGTACATATGTTTAAAAATAATAGCATATACAATTTACATCCAGTTTGGAGTTGGGTAGCTTCACAGTTAACATTGTTTTCAGTCCATTTACACTACATTATTCAACTGAAATAATCAGCTTTTTATTAAAAATGTATATGTCTTTCCAGTATCATTAAGACTTGCAGAAAGGAATGGTTAACAAAATAAATAACAGTTAAAACAAGGCTTAGTCACTGTTTATCTGTTATAGTTAAATACTGAGTTTTTTAATTTGATTTATTTTTTCATCATTACATTGTTTATTCTTGTAGATTTCTACAGATCCTGTAAATATAGTTGATGATATATTATTTAAATATTGTAAAGATTTTACTTTCCTAAGTTAAGAACAGATATTAGAGAGAAGTAGTACAGATGTAGATTTTATGCATTAATAGAGAATAAATTTTTTCTGGTATATTTAACTGAAGTTTCTTATGTAGTTTTTAAATTGTTTTTCTTTATCTTATAGCTTCAAATACAAGTTGCGGTCTTAGCATGAAGAGTCTCCTCAGATGCCCTATATTTACTTGTGGAACATACATTGTTATTTTAAGTGCTTCACCAAGCAGCAGTTCTAGTTCAGCAGCTCGCTCTCTGTTTGGCAGTGGAACTGGTCTTTCTTCGTTACGTTGTATGTGTATGTGTGTGTCTGTATGTTTGTACATGTTTAATTATGATTCATTAGAAAAAAATGATCAAGTTGTTTTGTAAGGAGTTGTTTTTATTAAGATTAGTGTATAAAATAAGTTTCAAATTTGCAACAAAAGAAAATCAACAGTTGTCTAAACTTACAATGAAGAAACTAAAGTAAAGGAAACATAGTTAAAAACAACACTACATGCTTTGAACTTGTAGCTTTAGGTCTTGAGAACCTAAACTTATAAAATCAGAACATTTAATGTTGCCTTTAACAAGGTTTGCTTAGTTTGTATTGTAGTTTTCAAAGTAATTAATTTACTTTAGTTTTAAGTTATTAGAACTATAATCACTAAGACAACGATTTAAATATGGAAAAGGAAAAGTGAACTACAAAGGTGTAACAGTGCATATCATTTGTTTTTCATATTGATTTGTGCTGGTGCCATTATTAGCTGTTCCTTTTATTAAATTATTTTGATGGGATAGTTTTTATGGTTCTTAAGAAGTAACTTTTAAAGTTGTTATTAAATTGCAAATTTCATCTTGTTAATATAGGGTAAATCAGAATTTAACACAGCACTCATGGATCCAATTTTGGGGAGGGAATCAGAAGTTAATGCAGGTTTTCATGTAATTAATTTAGGGGGATTAAAAGTTAAAACAATTCTTTTATAATTAATGTGATGGATCAGAATTTAAGACAACTTTTAACCCTTTCTGTGTGGGTAGGAGTCAGTATGCATATAAACATGTGTAGACTTGCATTCAAAAGTTTATTAAACTGCTATTTTATGAATGTATGTTCATACATTTTGAATCAGATTGTAGTTTGTAATTCAACTTTTAGTAATACATGCTATTTTATTTCCTAATCCAAAAGTAAATATTTAAGAAAAATTGCTAAATGTTGATATATTTGTATGTCACATGGCCCATCCTCTTTTGTTTTTGTTCCTATTATATTGTATTGTGGGTGTTATAAAATGTACAGTTTATAGTTTTTGATGAATTAGAAACTCAAATTTCCAATATTGACAAGCTAGGGTATAAAATAACCTCTTACTTTTTCTGTTTGCTGAGATATATATTTAGGTAACTACCACAATGGCTTTGCCTATCTCTTCCTCTTTTGAACATTATTGTTTTCCTATGTTTTTTTGTCTTAAGTATATATTTATAACCAATCAGAGGTGTTCATTTTAAAATCTTCAGTCTTTCTGAAGTATTTATGGGGGTAAAGCCATTATAACTGTTGGAGATTGAAGAGTTGTGATCAAGGTAATTTTTCAATCAGAAATGAGGTTTTTTTAGACTGAGATACAGCTTAGTTAGTCAGCCTGATAAATTATAGGTGATTTTTGTTGTATTGGTATTGTAATTTTTAATTTTATGTCATCGTAAGATACACATATACTTCTTTATATCCTTCACATGCAAAATTTGATGAGGCTTAACAAGTATGATGGATGAGTACAAAACCTTCATAATGTTGGAAGTAGTAGACATTGTTTTCTATATATTTTCTATTTACTGTTCTATATTTTAAGAAAATAATTGAAATTTAAGAATTTAGTTGTAAATAGTAATAATATGCAAATAATAATAATATATATCCACATGTAATGTGTGGTAATTGAAATGTAACAGTATTTTACAAAATACTGATATATTAGTACTAAGATTAAGAAGAGTAAGCAGTTGTATTTTGTAAAGATTAGTTCTATGTTGTTTGACATTGTAACATAAGCTATATATGCATCATGTGATTTACAACTAGTGTGGCAAGATTATTTAGCTAGACAAAGTTCAAAGGTCAATAAAACAAAAAAATTAATAGATATAAATAGATTTATACTGTTATGAGATTTAAGTTATTTAAAGTAAATAACTGTGGTTTTCTATTACAATTTGCAGTGATTCCAGAAAGATAAAGGGTAATTTTGATTTATTTCCTAATTTTTTATGGTGGTTTTGAGGTCTGTCAAATTGGCAAATTCCATATAGTTTGAGAAAATAACAGATAAAATATAATATTTCGAAAGTAAAATGTTTGATGCTTATTTAGGGGTTACAAATATTATGCAAATGAAACTTGACATTTTTCAGATTAGAAAAGTATTTTTAATCTTAAAATTAAATTACAGTGCATGTTGTATAATGAACATTCCAGAAGCAAAAATTCATGAGGAAATCATAAAGTAAAATCCTTAGTTAGAAAATTGGATATACTGTAATGTGTACTGATAGCAAAATCTGATGAAGATATGCATGCATTTTCAAAAGTTACAGTATGATCAGTTTCATGGTTGCTTTGGTGGTTAATTGGTAGGTGTAATGCCTGGTAGTCAAAGAGTTTATATAGTTAATGTGAGGGATCAAAAATTGGCACAATGTTTTTGTAGTAAATTTTGTAATGAACAGAATTAATAGAAGATACTAAGCTATAACACAAAGCTTCAGTACATAAACACTGGATTGAAATACTGATATTGGTCAAGCACTCTTAAAGCCTCTAGTTTGGATATTGGGCAGCAGTTTGTTGAATTCAGTATAAAACTTGTTGATAAATGTTTGAGAAATGAAACATGAAAAATGTCGTAAAATAACTTGTGTGTGAGAGAGATGATCTGCATGGTGTACATGTAGAGTGCCATGATTTATAAGAATTCTCAACTTGAATATCTACTGTGTTGTCACCAAATGTTATTTTGCCAGATAAGGTTGGCTGTTTTAGTTGTAATTCATATATAAATTTAGTGAAGTTGGTTGGAATTACAACAGCATTTAAAGAAAATTATTTTGTTATAATATTTTAGGAAAATATAATTAAAGTTTTATGGAAGAATACATCGTGCATAGTAAAATCTAAAAAAATGTTGCAAAAATATATTGTACTTCTATACAGAGAAAAAAAAGGTATGCAACAATACATTGTTTTTATAAAAATCTAGGGGAAGGACTAACACATTGTTTTTGTCATATATAGAGAAAAAAAAGATATATAAGAGTACACTGCACTTATTAAATATGTAGAAAAATACATGAATACATTGTATTTATCAAAATATAAAGAACTCAAGAATATCCATGCTTACTTCTTTTACTGCACAAGCAAGATTTTCTGCCTCATGTTTTAAAAGCTCAAATGTATAAAGATTTTGAAAAATTATTATTAGTTGTTAGTTAAGTAGTATAACACTTCTCAATTTTATGTTGTACAAGAGATGCACATTTAAAAGCTCTTTAGTGTTAATATGGACTTGAACCATGCACTGTAATTGTTTTCTATGAATGTATGTTAATGAAGTTAATTTAGTTAGTGAGCTAATTTGGTTATCCTTTTTATTTGTATTAACTTTTCTAACACGTGTTGAATGGCCCATTTAATGGAAGTATTTGCAATATTTATTACATTTAGAACTTGTGTGGATGTATGAGGTTTGGATCCTACAATGTCAGTTGAGTGTTAAAAGGGCAGCAATAAGCTGCTGAAAGTTTAATTATATAATAAACAAAAATATAAACTTGGCACCTCCTTATAAGAGCTTTTCTTGTGAGCTGAAGTAATCTGAATTGAAATGTGATGCCACTGAGAATGCTGTGCACCTTCAGCTTTTTGGTATGTCATAAAAACAAGAATTAATCCTGTTAATTGGTACAAATTAACAAGAACGAAACTAGTTCTTGTGACAAAGTGCTATCAATGAGCTATCTATTCTGTGGTCAACAGTTTGAAATTAGGAATGTCCATACCTTAAATTTCTGATGTAATATCTTGTGTCTTATAAAAAGCTTTCTCTATTTATGCTGCTTTTTATCTGCACAAATTTTTGCTCGCCACTAAACTTGATAATCCCACCTACTTTCATGTATGTTAAATGGGAGATATCTGCATACTACTGTGCAAATGATTATATAGCAACTCTCTGCCAATAGGAGTGGAACACTACCCATATCATAACTAGCACTTTCTCTAATCGTGCAACTGTTAATTACTTTTCAATTGGCAGTCTTACTGAATAGATGTGTTTTCACTTGCAGTTTGATTAACTTATCCACAATGTTTTACTCTCAATTTTTGTACTTCCATTCAGTTGTTAATTACCATTTACTGTTTTTGTTCTTTATGATGGAGAGTTATTATTTATTTTATTTTTCTTCTCTCTGTCTTTCATTGCAGTAATTGTGCACTCACAATTTCAAGTGATCACAAGTACAACAACTGCAGTAGATTTACCAGCCATCTCCAATGGGTTGAATCCTGATTATTGGCCCATGATATGGGTGTAGTATGTTGGGAGTTGACCAGTTTTGTGCAACTTTCAGATCCAACTGATGATTATCCTTTAATTCCTACTCAGGAATAGGGTGATTGGGAAGGTGAAAATTTGAACAGCCTTTTCTCCCTCATGAATATGTCTCTCAGTTGCATGTTGTTTCAGGGGGAATTGCTCAGACTTCTTTTCCCCTTCTGTGGAATTGATTAATCAGGTATGATCTGTTCTGTTTTTATATCCTATTTTCTGTAGTTCCATTCTGCTCATCTTGAGTTTCAGCCTTTGTGTCATTATTTAGTGTTTCCTTCATCAGATATTGTAAGTTGTTTTGGGATGCATCTGTGTTCAGGAGTTAGTATGCCTTGACCCCATGTACTGCAGAAGGTTATGCTTTTTCTTATCTTCGTTCCAACTTTCCCTGTTTTGATTCACATTGTTTGGAGTCACTTATCCCTTTCTGGAGATTGACTCTGATACTTTGATTATTTTTCCCCACCGTTTTCCCATATTCATCTTGCTCTGACCACTCATTTCCATTCCTTATTCTCCCTTTACCTTTCCTCTGAGGCTGTTCATTGTTTGCTTGAAATGTTTTCAGCTGTTACTTGGAATCTAATTTTAGTTATGATAACATGTCTTTCCTCTTCAGTTCTGGCATTACAGATGTGGCTGTTCTGCTGTTTGAATCTTCCTGGTTAAGATGCAATTTTCCATTTTATCTTAGGTTTGTTTACCTCCCATATTACTGCATGACTTATACAGTTATGACAGAAAATGTTTATACCCCTGCATCATGAGTAGTTTTTTCCTCATAACTTAAAAAGTATCATGATTAGGATAATGAAAGTATAGTATATTATAAGTATACTAATACACTTCTACATAAATTTTTATGTAAATTGAATGGCAAATAAACTGTTTATAAGCAAATAACCAAAAATAGGAGAAGCAGAAAGTGTTTGTACATTTCCCTTCCATATGTATCCTACCTTTATGACTATTTCAATTCTAACCTCTTGTATGATCTTTCTTTCATTACTCTTACAAATTGAATCACCAGTTTATTTGCCTGACATATTTTTCCATATTTTCTGATGACAGTTGACTTTTTCAAGCTTCTTTCCATCAGTTCCATCACCCATGTTCCAGACTGCATATTTAAGTTTTTCCTGGAAGGCTATCATTAATGTTGGTATGTGTGGATCACTACACATACCTTTACATCTCATTATCTTCACCATGATGCTGTTTCCTGCTCTTTGGGGTTCTGCATATCTCCTGTCACCATTTTGTGCTCCTCTGTTTCTCTGTGAGATGTAAATCTTTACTTTTATTTTATTTTCAGGTATCTTTATTGCATCTTTGAATCCCTTTCTTTGGCAGTGTTGCCTGACTAACTATACTTATTCTTAAATTCTCACTGAACAACCTTTGATCATATACCATGCTAGATGATTGTGATATTGAGGCTTTTCTTATGACAGACCTGATTTACAGTTCCAGATGCCATCAGGTGTTGGTTATTGACTCCATCACTGTGTTTTATATGTTTTCAAAATACAGTTTCCTAATACATGTTCATGCCATTTTACACCCATTGTTGAGATGGGGTGTTTTGCAGAATCCTCTCATAATTGTACCTTGCAATCTTTTGCTTTATAAATATGTTTGTCCCAGACCATACACTCATGGACTAACAAAAGTAAAGCAAAGATTTTTGCCTATCTTTGATGATCCATTGCATTTGATGCTTGTCCTGCTGTGGGCTTGATGTGCACATGTTGTATGATGTACTTTATCAATGTGATTTTCAGTATAGGGTATTGCAGTCACCCATTGCACAGTTTCTGATTCAATGGTCTTTTGGATTCTCCAACACATTATTTCTCTCTTTCGTCTACTGGAGTATGGCAGTCCTTGTCACCTACTTGTTCCTAGCAATTTGGATGATGGAACATAGAGGCCTGTCCTGAGTGTGCACAATACTATCCAGTTGTAGCACTCCACAATATATATTGCAATTTGCCACTCCAACTGAGACACCCCCCTTTCTACCATCTGCCAGATGTTGGTTTCAACTGCATCAACCACATGAGTCCCCACATCTGTTTGGATGGTTACTCTTTTCTTATTGTGAACCGAGAAATAAATTCCCAATACCACCAACATTTGAACTGGGTCTGGAGATGGGAACTCTAATAACCATCCCTCTTTCTGTCTGCTAAATGTTGTTTTCTGGTAGATATGGTGTTGGTTGGAACTGGACAAGACACACAAATATCTACAGCATAAAGTTTAGTACCCTGCTCCTACTGAGGATTGGATGAAAAATTCCCAGTACCACCAGGTTTTGGACTGGAGGTGAACATCAACCTGGGCCCTCCACCTTCCTACCATAGGCTGGATGTCTGTTCCTTGTGGATCTGGTGTTTGTTTTGTTGGAGGTGTGCACCTGTGGAGATGGGTTATTGCTACAGAAACTCCTCCTCTTCCTTTCTGGTACTTATTTTTGGGGCTCAAGGCTGAGTACAATTCCAGGTGCCACCAGATGTTGGTTGAAGTCAAACTTCCATTTATTTCCTGTTTTATTATGTAATTTTTCTTGGTATCCCTTTTTGTTTCTGCTTGTTTGGTGACATATTCTGTCAAGCAGTAATTATACCTGTCTCAGAAGTGGTGTGATCTCCTATGGACATATTGTTTTTAGCTCATTCTTACACACAATGGTTTTGCTTTGAGTGCTTCCTAAACCAGGATCATCTTCTTGCCAGCTCTCTACATGTTCAATATGGGATCCTAACTGTTTGTGAGAGGGGGTAACATATCATATGGGAAGTCATTTTCTTAAATTGAAAATGTATTTCTGAATTGATGCTTATCTGCTTTTTCATTTATCATCTGCCCTCCCACTTTCAGTGTCATTTGGTATGATCCAATCAATCTTGAAATTGTTAACAGTTGCAAAATTAGAGAGGGTGCTAGTTACTTTAGGAGTAGTGTTACACTCTTATTGGTGAAATGTTGAGTAATCATTTGTATGTTAGTATGCAGATATCTCGCTCCATCATAGAGGAGGGAAGTAAGAGTAAGAGTACCAAGGCTAGTGGCAAGAAAAAATTTGTGCTGGTAAAGGGTAGTTTAAATTTTAAAAGGTTTTGTGGGAAGAGGTAAGAATCTATTGGAAATACAATTTCAGTTTAAGAAAATGTTAACTTTGGAGATTTTGACATTACATAAAGTGCCATTCAGTTTGACATTTCTAATTCTTTTGTTGTTGTTTTTATCTACACAATGTTAGTATTAACAGTAAAAGTATTAATAGTTTGGAATTATTCTCTAAGAATGTTTTTTTTTATTTTTTTGTCTTTAGCTTTAGCAACAAATCTGGTGTTCAGTGTGGAAGATGGCAAATTTTTGTCCAAAACAGATCTAATGGATTCTCCCTTATGTTCATTAGCAAGAGGAGCTTCTCTCCACCAGATTGGTGAGGCTTTCTTAATGTAGTCTACACTTTCTTTTGGTTTTCTTTAGATTTTTGCATTAGTGCAATGTACTTATGCTAGTGTTAATCTTAATTGAACATAAAAAGTATAAGTTAATCTCATTGTTTAACATTTGAATGATAGATAAGATTGTTGAAAGCAGAATTACTTATCTTACTCACCCTTTATATTTGACTTAACATTTTTGAAGCACAATGTAACTTCTCATATGAATTAGATTTGAACCTTATATGGCAGGTGATTGCTCCATCAATTGAGCTAAAAGTTTAATTTTCTAGTAGTTACAGCTAAAATACCTTTTAACAACTCAACTGTTTACTTTGTCAGATACTTGGTTAATAGTTGATGATAAAATCCTCAGTATATTGCCACAGGTTTATAAACTTTTTAACAAGTAAACTGTTAAATACTTTAAACAAAACTGTTCATTCAAATAATTTTAAATGAAAAACAAGGGCTTATGTTAAACAAAGCCTTTATACATTAAAAATAAAACTTTATCATTCTGAAGCAGAGGACCAATATGTACCTTTAGCTCAGTTTATAATTTTCTGTTATCTTTTAACTTAATTTTTTTTCTTTTGTGTATTTGTAACTATTTATGTGAAATGATCTTCACATTAAGTGTTTAAGAGGCAAAAACATCATATTACTCAATATGATACAAAAAATGTACTCCACATGTAGGAAATGGTATAGAGTTGGTAATTTGAGTGTCAACATCTCATCTTGTTTCCCATAGTTCAAGAAATATTAAGTGATAGACTTGAATATGTTTTTTGTGTCTATTTCTATCTGTAAAAAAAACAAAAGCTTAGATAATATGTTTAATAGAAATTCCCCAATAATCTAGTCTATATTCTGTTTGATAGGTATCTGTTATGATGTTATCAATAACATGATCTGGACCTGTTCCAATGACCATGTAGATCAGTTCTTTAATTCAGGACATCTTGCAACACATCACGTGAACCAGAAACTTGGAGCACAGCATGTAGTAGTGCCACCATCTCTTGGTAATACTGACAGATTGTTATCTTAATAAGTCAGAAAGGAATAAAAGATAATTTTCAATACCATTCTGTTTGAGTATATTTTATTTATTTGTCTACTCTTGTGATAGAGCTTAGCTCCACTTTGATTTTTTTTAAAGAACAAATTTTCAAATTAGTCTAGATAATACATACACTTTAATAAATTTATTGAAATTGTTCACATTATTAATAAACTTTCTACTGACATTTAGTGAGATATTAAAAAATGCTATATTTTCTAGCTCCATTTTTGGTTACAAAAATAGCACTGTTTCATATTTATTAAAGAATCATTTCTAGCAATTGGAAAGTGTATTGTTTAGTTACTCATTGTTTAAAGTATGACTTTCATATGAAAATATCTAATTTTAAAAGTATTCAGCTTTATCTAATTGGAATTAATAACATTCTTACACAATTTAATAACATTTAAGTAAATATATTGATAATTAGAGATATTTTTATTCATTTTATTAAAAACATTACATGTAATTTTGGTGCATTTGTTTACTCCTCATGTTACCATATCTAAAGTGGATTTGACTGATGTGCATTTTTATCTTTTGTTTAATGATAGCAAAAGCTTTAATAAGATATTGCAGTTTGGAATTTGTTTTACACATATGAATTTTGTAAGATTCAAGCTCTTCTGTATTAAAGAAAATGGAGAATTTGACTTTGTGTGTTCAGAAATGAAATTACTCAGTGCATAATTATTAGTAGTAATTATATTTTCTTGTTATTGAATATATTTGTTGTTAAATATATTTAGTAATGAAATGTGTACTTCAGTTAAAATGTTTGTTTCAGATAACATGTCAAATTCTGCAGAAGTCATCTGCCAGCTAATGTTACATGTGGGCTCCACATGTTGTCATCATTTATCATGTGATATATCACCAAATCCAGCATTGCTAAATGTAGCTCCACATCATCAACTGTCTGTCAACACTTCCCTCTTAGCACAGACACTAAGTATCTTAGAAAGCACTATCCATTGTGGAGAATCTCATCTTGTTAACTGCACTCTTGTTGTTTTACAGGTACTTGCATAATTTCAAAATGTGCAGTTCTTAGAATTTAAGTACTTGACCATGTAAAACACATAGTGCTTAAGTATTATTTATTTGGTTTTATCATTGTAAGTTTTGTTTTTACTTTTTAACAAGTATTGTGATTTATTTCATTTGTTTTAATATTATTTGATAGCATAATTTTTTCTGCAAAATAAAACATTAAAATAGTTTGGTTACTAATGGAAAGTCATTCCATGAAATATCTCAGAAAATAGATGTTATTTTCTCATTGGTGAATTATTTTTAAAACTTTTGTTATCAAGAATAACCAAATGAAAAACACCAAGCTGATTGATGAAAAGGGGCAGCATCATATAGCATAGTGCTTGGAAATCAAGAATAATTTCAAACAATATTTATATCATGTGTTATGGTCTGAAGTTTAATATAAAATTACAGTTTTGTCAAGTTATTTATTGTAATGAAAACCATGCTGAACTTACCAACTGTTTTTTAAAGCTTTAGATTAGAATCTCTTTCTGTTTCATAAGTGGAACAAATCTACAGCAATAAATTTAGTTATCCAGGTCTGTTTTTCAAAGTGCTTTAATTCATCTAATAATAATCTATGGTTGGCACAACACAGAGAACCTATTGCATAGCTTTGTGCTTAAAATCAAAACAATAAAAGTTTATATATTATGCATCTCAAAATATGGAACAGAAATCATGTTATTTTACTTATTATTTTTCAGTTTATATTCAAGACTTTTGAGTTTAAAGGAATTGATTCCATGGAAAGAGAACTGATATCAAGAATTTCAAGTATCTTATGGCAGCTTGTGAAGGGAACAGATGCATTTAGTGCAGCATATGGCCCTCAAGGATGGCAAGGTGTTCAAGCTGAAGCTTGCAGAGCTATAGCCTTTGGTTTGAACATTCTGTATCCCACAGTTGATGATCGTAACTTTATTATTTTGCAACTTCTTTCTGAAGGTATGAATTACTTGTTAGTTTATGGTGTTCAATAACAAAACTGGCAGAAAGATGAAACTTTAGTACAGACCTAAGATGCAATGAAACATCACTTTCTACTAAAATAGTTTAAAACACTTCAATCTAATTCAATGTTTTGTCACATTTATTAGTCCTTAAAAAATTGTTTTGAGTTATAGTATCAAGAAATGTACATTAAAAACATCACAAAAGAAATTTATAAAGTACTTTTATGCATTAAGGGTGGGATATTACCTTTGTAAACACTACCATCAACAACAGTGCATTATATATATATATAACATTTGGAAATCATGGTTTTTGACACAGTACTTACCTCCCTCACAAAATTAGCTATTCCTCTTCAGTGTGGCCTGACATGGCCAGATGGTTAAGGCACTCAACTCATAATCTGAGGGTCCCGGATTAGAATCCCCATCCCACTAAACATGCTCGCCCTTTCAGCAGTGGGGGTGTTATAATGTGACAGTCAATCCATCCTACCAAACATGCTCACTCTTTCAGCCATGGAGACATTATAATGTGACAGTCAGTCCCACTATTTGTTGGTAAAAGAGTAGCCCAAAAGTTGGTGGTGGATGGTGGTGACTAGCGGCCTTCCCTCTGGTCTTACACTATTAAATTAGGGACAGCTAGAGCAGATTGCCTTCATGTAGCTTTGCACAAAATTCAAAAACAAACAAACCTCTTCAATGCTGCCCTCTATATGTAAACTTTTTTGTCCATCATATATCTCATGCAAATCATCATGTGTCACTTCTTCACTAATAGGAGCATGACATGCTCCTGTGACACATGTGACTACCTTTATACTTGTCTACCAAACTGTCACTTCTTGTTTGGCAGTGCTTGTATTCAGACATACTTCTTGTTTATTTAAGGATTCATGTTTCCTCACAAAGTGGTTTTCTTTATTCAATTTTCATTATGAAAGTTTCTTCACTTTAAATTTTTATTAATCGGATGCAATTGGATTATTCTTTTTCACCACTCTAATTATGTGGACTCTTCTTCATGATGAATTATGAAGCTCATGGCACTACTTCAGAAGTTATTCCAGTAACTTGTATTCTTTCTCAGGTCTCCTGATAGTGATTTGTCCTCATTTATTTGCCTGAAGATGGAATGATACATGGACCAGCTCTTACCCCTGAACATCACCCTTGTTTTTCCCAATTGAGTGAAACCTGTTCAGACTGATGACAACTTGGATCATCTATTTTCACTTCCTGATTTTGCTTCATCTTCCCATTCCCTGTCCCAGACCTGATACACAGGTTAATGCAAAGGTTTCTTTAGGACTTGGATTTTGTTTCTCATGTATGTGACATTTTACCCCTTTCTCCTGTTTCTTATGAGCCATATGTTTCCTTACTCTGTGACCAAAATTCCCACTCATTTTTGGATTTTCTTTCCTACTCTGATATTCAGGTTCATGCTGATTAATTTGCCTTGCAATTAAGTGGTGGGATTATCATGTCTTATCATCAACAGTACCAAGAACTACCCAATGATGGAAACATGGTTTGCCAATTTTCTTCATTGTTCACGTTCCTACATTGGGGATCAAAGGGTTCTTCAGATTTTATTAGAAGAATTTTCGATTTCCTTTCTTTACCCACTTCCCATTTCTTTCCCTTCTCTTCGGGATCCCCTGATCAATCAGTGTATATCAGAATCAGTTCAGAAAATGCTATTTCAGCAGGTTGTGAGATCTGTTTTCCATCCTTCTGTGGGCTTTTATTCCTGACATTTTGTTGTTCCTGAGAAAACCAGGGACTGGAGGCCAATCATGGATTTGGCTCACCTCAACCACTTCATTTACTTGCCCCACTTTACTGTGGTGTCTGTTTTTCACCCTGAGGTGGGCATTTTCTTCAGGTTTATGGTGACCAAAATGGATGTTGCTAGCACTTACCTTCACATACTTATATTAACTAGATCTTATCTTTGGTTTGTCCATCCTGGGGTGATTTATCAATTTTGAGCCTACCATTTGGGCTTTCTCTTCAGCCCCTTATATATTCTGTTGGATACTCTGAGCAGCTGCTCAATAGCTTCATGATCTGGGAATGACTTTGCACTATTGCATGGATGAGTGGCTTCTTCTGGCTCATTCCAAATGGAGTTAGCCAGCTATATTCAGTAGCTCCTTTCAGTGTTTGCTTGTGTGAGCTGATTAATCAAGCTGGGGATATTCTTCCTCAGACTTACTCAGTATCTCATTTATTTAGGGTATTTTGTTTGATGCTGGTATCATTTGGGCCCAGCCTTCTCCTTTAAAACTTCATTCTGTGGAATTTTCAGTTGCTAAGCCACCTCATTTCCATCACTTTTGGTAATGTGGTCTTCAATGATATTACTGGTCTCTCTCAGTCATGCTCAGATTAGATCCTTTCAGTGAGGTTTTTATGATCAATGGAACCTTGCAAAGGATTCTTCTTCTACTCCCATTACCCTGCAAGATGGCCTACTTTGTCGATTGGACAAGGCACATACATTAGTGGGTGCTTCACTTTGTCCTCCACATACTGACCTACATCTTTTTATGGATGCATCCCTGCATGGTTCGAGTGCACGGGTCAATCACAAGGAAACTTTGCACTATTGGTCTGTGGATAAAAGTACTTTGCATATTGACGTTTTTGAACTTCTAACTATTTGTCAGGCATTCAGTCATTTTCTTCTTGCACAACATTTTCTGGTGATGATTCATTCCAACAATTCTACAGTGGTGCCACATATCATTGATCATGGGGGTGCCCAATCAAGAGATCTATGTTTTAAGATGTTGGATCTTTTATACTGGGCTCACACACAACACATTTATCTCATTACATGTCACATGTTGGGTGCTTTCAGTCGTGTGAATCATCTTTCCTGTTCTGACTGGATATATCCAATGGAGTTATTTTTAGATCTTCTTGTTTTCAGATATCTTTGCAGTTGATGGGATTCTCCCAATGAAGATTCAGTTGTTATGAGTCTCAATCATAAGTTACCTCTGTTTTGATCACCAGGCCCTTATTCTAAGGCTCTGGCAGTTAATGCCTTCACAAATATCTTTATGTTTATCCTCCTACCCAATTACTTTATTGGGTTATTTCTCTCATCCATACCACTCATTGTTGGATCCTTCTCATTTGCTCTGTATTGGTCTGCTAAGCCATAGTTTCAACACTTACAGCACTTGCTACTTTTTTCTTCTATACTTCTTCCATCATCACCCTCTTTTTCTTCTTCAATCTTAGTTGCAAGTCCTACATCTTCAAGCGTAGCTTTTATCTGGTCATTGGAGAGGATATCTAGTTTCTCCCATCGAGTTGCTTTCATTTTAGGTAGTTCTGTGTGCCCTTCTTCCATGAAGGTTTATTAGCATGAGTGAAAGATGCTCTACAGTTGGTCTACAACTTGAGGACTTCCTACTGACAAGCCTACTGTGCCTTGAGTGGCAGAATGTCTCATTTGGCTATTTGATAAAGGATCCTTACTCTTGGGTTTTCTGGTGGCTTTATCCCATACCTTTCATTTTTCCTGACACTGTAGAATTTTTACTTCATCTGTTGTTACCATGCTCCTGCACTCCTTTTCATTCCATCACCTCATCAAACAACCTATCCTTTCAACTTGCCTGTTGATGTGGTACTCTATTCCTTCACTTTATCTTCATTTGAACCATATTTTATGTTAATTATGTTCCATATTTTATCTTTCTCTCAAAACATAGTTCATTCTTTTCTCAGCCTGTGTATGTCAACAGTCAGATTTGGTTACCATTGATGTTTCACATACACTTTATCACCCTACTTGTCTTTTCTTTTATCCAGATCTTCCTTCTTTCCTTTCAAATACTTTAGCAGCTTGTGAGGGTAGCTCCTCATCTTCACCTACTTCCTTCCATTTCTCATTTTACCCTTAGCAGGATAGGCATCTGTGTTTGATCATGGCCCTTTGTTGTAATATTGATCATATTGCTTCCTTCCATGGTACCAATTCCAGACCCTTTATCCTCTGGTAGTCTTTCTCCCTTTGTGATCTTTCACTTTCAACCCTCATTAATTGGGTTTCACAATTTATCTGATTGACTAATTTCTCCTTGCCTTCTTCCTCTTGTAATTTGTTTAGTGTGCCTTTATCATTCATTGTAGGAAATTCTACAATCAGACATGTGGACCCTGCCTAAAATGTTTGTTTCCCATTTCTATATCATATTGCAGTTTCTTCTTTTTTGAGTTTTCTTTTTTCTACCTGTGGCCATTCTTCAGACTTCATTGTGACTCTGTCTGACTGATAAGTTTCTATTTCTACTTCTTTTTTCTTTTCAGGGGCATTCTCTTCATTCCTCATTATATGGATCCTGCTCTGTGGAGAGTGGTGCTTGTCCAGGTGTTCTTTGATATGAAAAGAGAAGATGCTAGGAAACAAATTTCTTATAATATTGTGAATTTTTGAATATTGTTTGATTTTATTATTTTTATCTTTAGAAATTAGATGTGAATAACAAAAATTTTAGTAAGATTGGGGAATGAAATCGTAGGTATAAGTTTAATTTAAATTTTAGTGGTGTAATGTGTAGTATAACATTCGATTAGGATTTGTACACATAATAGCTCTTTAGGCTTAGTTAGAATTCAACTTGCAGTGAGATTGTAAGAAAATTTAAATGCATTGTTTTATTCAATAATTACAGTCTAAAAACTAGTTAACTATCATCCTTAGACATAACAGTGTTAACAACAGATTACTGGTATTATTGAGTGTTTATTTTAATTCTACAAATAATGCAATGGTTAAGACTAGTTTGGGAGCTAAGCATTCCCTGTTTCTTAGGTGTGATAGATGCATGAATGGAATGGGTTTTTATTAGGGAACCATGGACTATTATGCACTTTCAAGGAAGCTAGTAGTGAAGATGTTCAATTTATATAGTAGAAGTTGCAGGTTTGAAGCTATCCAAACTAAAGTTGAAGAAATAGATAAAGAGAAGTATAAACTTTGAGAAATGATGGCAGGACTTCAAGAGAAGCTTAAGCTTTTACATGCAAGGGAGGCATCAAATAATATTAACAAAGACATTCAGGGAGTTAGAAAGGGTAGTATTCAAGTTAAAAGTAGTGAACTGAATTGTAAAGACCCTATCTGTTGAGCAATAGATTTCAGCAATTAGCTTATGTAGATGAGGAATTGTTGGAAGGAGGGAAAGCAAAATGAAGAGAAATGGACATGAACTATAAACTTAAAGAGGTTATAGTTATAGGTAATTCCTTGACATGGCATGTGGATAGGATAGCCTGTGGGGTAAATAGTGAGAAAAGAACTAGATTATGCTACCCTGGAGCACAGATTAAAGACACAACTGACAGAGCAAAAGATATGATGAAGGAGACTAGTAATGATGCAATCTTTGTTGTGCACATAGGGGCTAACAGTAGAGGAAAGAGTCAGCCAGAGGAGCTAATTAATAAGTAGAAGAACTTGATAAAAGCCATAAATTAATTATGTCAGTGATACTGCAAAGAATTAATTGTGGCAATGAAATTTTGAGTAGATCACTAGGTCTAAATGGTATCCTGAAATTAATATGTAAAGATAAGCAGGTGAGCTGGTTGAACTTTTGGGATCAATTGTGTAGGAGAAGGAAATGTTTTGGAATGGATGGTTTTCACCTAAACTAGGACTAGATAGTGGTGAGAGCAAAGATGAAGTGAAGTAAACAAAACTGAGGTATAGAGGAAAGTTTAGCATAGGAAATCAGTATTAAAGAATAGGCTTAATTGTTGCTATTATAGTGCTAGAAGTATAAGAAATAAAATAGATGATTTAGGGCACTAATAAGAAAAGATTTTGATGTAATGGAAATAACTGAAACATGGTTAAATGTAGATGATTTTGATGACAGAAATTTCTTTTAAACACATGACTATAGGTTATTTAATAGGGATAAAGTAGTAAAGAGAGGGGGAGGAATGGCTGTATATGTAAAATGCGAGTTACATCATGTTAAAGTTGAGAAAAGTAAGGATAATAGCAAGGAGATTGAATCCATTTGGGATTCTGTTGGTGAATATGAAGGGAAAAACCTCTTGGTTGGAAACTTTATACTAAGATTAACATTTCATCTTCAGGTCAACCTGAAGATCACCTAGGAAGGTTAAAACATTGTTCTCTGCTTATCAATAAAAGTGTTAATACTCATACCAGCTGTTTTGAGATACATTTTTATTTCAAGTGAGTTTCTCATCATCAAGAAGATTTCACCTGTTAATGAAGTCATACTTATGGGTGGTTTTAATTTCAGGCATATAGATTGAAAAATGCTAGAGTCAAACCATGAGGGGAAAAAGATTTCTGAAAACTATTAATGATTATTTCTTAACCACTTGGTCAAGGAATCTACTAGAAATAATGCTATTTTAGGTTTCTTGTTAACTTCTGATTTAGAAATAGGGGAATGCCTACTGAGCAAAAGTAGAAAATTAAAAAAAATGTGTTTTATTCAGAACAGATATATTCCTTACAGAAAGAAAATGGTAGCTGCAAATAAAAAAAAAACAGGTTGGTTCACAGAGGGTTAAGAAATAAAATTAAAGAAAAGTATTACAAATTTAAGAAATTTAAATTGACTGATATTAGAGAAAATTTATAAAATTATAGAAGATCAAGAAGTTTTGTGAAACAGGAAATTAGGATATTCACAAGGATGTATGAAAAAATTTGGCTGAAAACATAGAAATTAACAGCAAGAATTGTTTAAAGTACATTAGGGGTAAATATTGTGTTAGAATGGGGATAGGACCCTTGATGGATGATAAAGGAAGGTTTGTATCTGATGATTATTAAATGGCTGGGTTGTTAAATTTTGCTTTTTCTTCAGTTTTTATTAATGAAGACATGAGCAATATTTCTCATCTTGAACAATTAATATATGAAAACAAAGCTGAACAAGACAGTTTCATAAATTTTGAGCTTGTTAAAATAAGATTGAGAAGTTTAAAGAATGACAAGACTCCTGGGTCAAGTAGTATTTCCCCAAGGGTTTTAAAGGAAGTCAAGGACTGAATGTATGAGCCACTTGGCATATTTTTTTTTGTAAGTCCCTGAACAGTGGATTATTACTAACATATTGGAAATTAGCTAATGTTACTTCTGTTTTCAAAGGAGGTAAGGGAAGTTGTCCCAGTAACTATAAGCATATTAGTCTTACATCAATTGTGGGAAAAATTTTGGAAAGTCTGATAAAAGATACTTTGCAAAGGTATTTAACAAAGTTTAGAATAGTTGATTTACTAAGTACTGTCCATTGCACCCTGGCCCCTCTACACTTGAGGGCACATCCACTGTTTTACCCACTTTTTTACCCCTTGGTGTGGATTTTGTATGTGGTTAGGGGACCTCCCAGGGAAGGTTCTGTTCTTTCAGTTTACCTCCTCTGGGATTTAAACATCCACCCACGTGTTTGCCGTGTGTGGCGACCCGTGAAGGGGAGGAGAGGATCCTGGTGGTTGAGGGGTCCAACCCTAACACACCACTTTGGCCTTTAATTCCTGTAGACGGGCAGCTTTTGGGTGGCGTCTGTTGGGTCAGTCGGCTGCTCCACTTGGGCTAGGGTCAACCAAGTACCAGTGTTGGAAGTTTTCAACAGGTTGTGGACATTGTGTCTGATGCTGGTGTTTGGGTATAGTGCTCACGAAACCCTGGTGTTGCTGCAATGTCCTTGCATGACATTGTAGTGGGTCCCCTCGTAGGGCTTTATGGTGGGAGGGTACCGAAATTTACCATTTTTCCTATGGATCCTCCAATAAAAAGTTTAAATAAAATAGTGACAAAACAGTCAATAGGTAAACGACCACATCTTGAAGATTCTGAGCAGCAATCTTCAACATCTGTAACACATTTACCCCATTTTCTTATATTACATTCTCTTTCAGAAAAACCTTTAGGGCAGATGTCCCCTTTTTTTATTCAGAAGGGACTAGAGGGACTTGCTGGCTCTCCAAAGTCAGTAAAGAAGCTTCGATCTGGAGACATATTGGTTGAAACATCCACATCCCAACACAATGAACTCCTCTTGAATTCAAAGGCAATTGGGGATGTACCTATTGAGGTTACCCCTCATGCTACCTTGAATTCATTACGAGGAGTTATTGTTGAGAGGGACTTGAAGAATGTCCCCGGGTCAGAGATTCTCGCTTGTCTCTCCACTCAAGGGGTTTCTGCAGTGAGGCGCATCTCCACTTGCAAAGACGGAGTTACACTGCCAACAGATATCCTTGTTTTGACATTTACATCACCATGTGCACCTGCCACCATCAAGGCAGGTTATGTAAATTGCAAGGTATGGCCGTACATTCCAAACCCTCTCCAATGTTTCCAGTATCAGAGGTTCAGCCACTCAAAGATGTCAGGTTGTGGTTCCCTGACGTGCTCGTTATGGTGGCAAGGACCATGATGCCTATGAGTGTGGCACGGACCCACATTGTGTCAACTGCAATGGGTCTCATCCTTCCTACTTTCATTCTTTTCCAAAATGGTTGGAGGAAAAAGAGGTGCAGCATTTGAAAATGACTCATAACATTAGTTATCCTGAGACTATGAAATTGCTTTCCCCCACTTCATCTCGGACATATGCTGCTGCACTTCGTTCCACAACTAGAGTGGGAGTGCAGACAGATCTCTCTGTGCCTCCAAGAGAATCGTTTTCAAAACATATAAAATGCCTTTTGACCTCCATGGTTAAAAAGGTTGATGAATCAACATCTACACCCATGTCTGTTCCTCTTATACATTCAAACAAACCCCAAGATCCACATCCTATGATTTCAAATACAGGCATTTCTTCAGATACATTTTTTCTCCCACCCCAAGATGCAAAACAATCATTCATTCGCGTCCTCAGTCACTGGAATCCCCTTCCAACAACAAAGACCTGCCCAATCGACTCAGGGCAGGATCCATGGAGGTCGATAGACCTCCTCCGAATAAGAACAGTAAGGAAAAAATACGTGGTCGTAAACAGAAGGGTTCTCCAGCCTTTATACAATGGAACTGTCGAGGTTTACGTTCAAATCAGGATGACATCAAAACACTGATTGCTTTCTGCCATCCTGTATGTCTTTCCTTACAAGAAACATTTCTGAAACCTGCTGATACAGTCACCTTTCGGCAGTTTCCTCTGTATAGAAATGACAGGCTGTGTGATGGACGAGTACATGGAGGGATGGCACTGTTGGTTGATCAGCATGTTTTCACCCTTTCTTTGTCATTCAACACACCCTTGGAGGCCGTAGCCATCCGTGTTTCCTTGGGTCATACCATCACTGTATGTTCTCTCTACCTGTCCCCTGGAGAGACATATGATCAATCAAACCTTGATGCTCTCGTTAAACAGTTGCCATCTCCCTTTCTAATCCTAGGGGACTTTAATGGGCATCATCCCCTCTGGGGAAGTGCTGTTATTGATAGGAGGGGTCGCTCTGTAGAGCATATGTTCTCTGATTACAATCTTTCTCTTTTCAATACTGTTCTTCTACTTATTTTCATGCATCTAGTCAGTCCTTTACCGCTATTGATCTCTCAGTTTGCTCCCCTTCATTATTTTCCCATTTTTTATGGAGGGTTGACAATAATCCACTAGGCAGTGATTATTTTCCTATACTTTTGAGAGAGACTGGCCGTAGTCGATGCCACCCTACTTATGTGCCCCGGTGGAAGCAGGATCAGGCAGACTGGTCCACTGTCACTGCTCTCGCAGAACTTGATCCTGCCATCGTGAATCAGCCATCAGTAGACGACTGTGTGGCAGCAGTAACTGACTGTATTATACAAGCAGCTGCTCAGTGTATTCCTAAAACCTCGACACATTTTCCACAATATCCTCATCCATGGTGGAACCCTGCTTGCCACTTGGCATGGAAGGCTCAAAAACGGGCCTGGGATACTTTCTGTAGATATCCCACACTTTTGAATCGCATCGCTTTCCAAAGGGCCTGTGCACATGCTAGGTTGGTAAGACGTCAAAGCCAGAAGGAATCTTGGATTAAGTTCACAACTAGCATATCTTTTACCACCAGTTCCAAGGTCATATGGGACAGGATTCAAAAGGTCAGTGAGCACTACAATTCTGTCCCCTCTCCATCTTACTCTGTGATGGCCAAGAGGTAGCTGATGTCTGGAGCATTGCCTATACTCTAGGTGAAAGCTTTTGCCGGGTATCTAGCACTTCTGCTTGTTCCTCCACCTTCTTGGCCATCAAGACTCGGGCAGATTGTTCCCCTCTTTCCTTTCGAACTGACTGTCTTTTTGACTATAATTGTCCCTTTACATTGGTGGAACTGAAAATGGCTCTTCATCGGTCTGGCAGTACATCTGTTGGACCTGATGATGGACACTATGACATGCTGTGCTATCTCTCTTCTGCTTCTCTTGATATTCTTCTAATTGTTTTTAATCGGATCTGGCAGGAGAATGTTTTTCCTGATACCTGGCACCAGGCTATTATTGTACCTTTCTCTAAACCTGGGAAAGATCCCAAGATTCCTTCACACTACTGTCCAATTGCTTTGACAAGCTGTTTCTGTAAGACCTTAGGGAGGATGGTTAATGGTCGTCTTGTTTGGTTCCTCGAATCAAACAACCTCCTCTCGCCCATCCAGTGTGGGTTCCGACGACAGCATTCCACCACGGCCCACCTAATTCAACTTGAAACATCAATCAGGGAAGCCTTTCTCAAATCCCAACATCTTGTTTCAATATTCTTTAACATTGAGAAGGCTTATGACACAACATGGAGGCATGGCATTTTGCGAGACCTCCATATATATGGGTTACGTGGCCATTTACCTATGTTTATTAAAAATTTTTTAATGGACAGGTGATTCCAAGTTGGTGTGGGTTCGACACTTTCCCGTTCTTTTGTACAGGAACTTGAGGTCCCTCAGGGCTGTGTTTTGAGTGTCACACTTTTTGGTATAAAGATAAATGCCATCACTGAACAACTCCCTCTCACTGTTGCAAACGGACTCTATATTGATGACTTTCACATCTCATGTCAGTCGTTGAACATGAAATATATTGAGCGGCAACTACACACTGCCCTCAATGGTGTACTGAAGTGGACTATGGCAAACGGCTTTAATTTTTCTCTCTCTAAAACCGTTTGCATGCACTTTTGCCTCTAACGGGGTATCCATTCTGATCCTGAGATCTGTATCGGTGAAGTTTTGCTGCCAGTGGTCCCGGAGAAAAGTTCTTGGGGCTTATCTTTGACCGTAAGCTGATCTTTATACCACACTTACAGCAGCTACAGGTCAAATGCACAAGAGCACTGAACATCCTCCGTGTCCTCTCTACTGCCAGTTGGGGAGCGGATTGATGTTTTATGTTGAAGATATATCGTGCGCTTGTTCATTCAAATCTCGACTCTGGATCACTAGTTTATGGCTCTGCCAGACCCACGGCCTCAAAGATGCTGGACCCCATTCATCATCAAGGACTTCAACTCTGCACTGCGGCTTTCTGCACCTCTCCAGTTCAGAGCTTATATGTGGAATCTGACGAACCTTCTCTGCACCTTCGCCGTTTGCAACTGTCTTTACTGTATTCTTCAAAACTTCACTCCTTACCAAAGCATCCCACTTGGGAATGTGTTTTCCTTCCTCAGTGGGCCTTACTTTTTCAAAACAGATGATCTGCCATTGCTGCTTTTGACCTTCGCATCCAGGCGCAATTGGATGAATTGGGTCTGTTCTTGGAAAACATTGCAGAATTCACTGGTCAGCCCATCTCCCCATGGCTTATTATAGCCCCCAAATGTGATCTTTCTTTAAGTCATCTGAAAAAGGCAGATACTCCCAATTGGAAGTACAGTCTTTTGTTTACTGAACATCTTTTGAACAACCTTTCTATTCCAATTTATATGGATGGTTCAAAATCAGGTGACTCTGTGGGCTCTACCATGGTTTGTTATGGTTCGGTGGTTGCGCGCAGAATCCCCTTTACAGCTTCTGTGTTCACTGCTGAACTGTACGCCATATCTCTTGCCCTGGATCATATTGAAGCTGAGCAGTACTCCGACTGCACTATTTATACTGACTCCCTTAGTTCTCTGCTGGCCTTGGAATCACTTCACGTTGGCTCACACCCTGTTCTCGCTGATATTCAAAACTGACTGGCCCATTTCTCATTAACATCTACTTCTATCCAGTTTTTCTGGATACCAGGCCACGTTGGTATTCGCGGGAATGCGCTTGCAGACATGGCAGCTAAATCTATCTGCTTTGGCACTATCACCACTGTGCCTATTCTGTACATGGACTATGGTCCTGTATTGAAGGCTCGGCTCCATGCCAGCTGGAGTCCACTTGGAGTGAGCAACGTGACAACAAGCTTTTTCAAATCAAACCCTATATTGGGCTTTGGCCCTCTAGCTTTCGTAAAGTTCAGAAGGAGGAAGTTGTTCTAACTAGACTACGCATTGGTCACAGTTTTTTAACTCATCGTTTTCTTTTATCTGGAACTGATGCACCAATGTGTAGTCTGTGTAACACTCAAATCACCGTAAGCCACATTTTACTTTCCTGCCATCGTTATGACTCTCAACGACAGCACTATTTTAAACATGTTCTGTCCCAGGGTTTGTCTGTAACATTGGACAGTGTTATTGGTGATGGTGACACTGTTCACCTTGATAAAGTTTTTAATTTTTTAATGGCCATTAATCTTTTTAACCTCATTTAAGTGTTTGATATTTATTCATTACACCTTTTTAATTGTAGTTCCCTTTTCAGTCTCAATCTCTCTAGTTTGATTTGAAATTAGAAAATGGTCGTAACATTAAATAACTCGACACCAGGACTGGAAAGGCCAACTTCAGGTGACTAACGCTGCTGTTTGAACTACCCGTTAGTCGTTCTGGCGAGTTGTTATTACACTTTTGCTGTATGTCATTTAACACTTTTATTATTTTACCTTTTAGTACTGGCCATAATGACACACAACCTGGAACCAGGACTGGAAAGACCAACTTCAGGTGACTGACGGTGGTTCTTGTACTTACCTGTTAGTCTTCCTGGCGGGTTATGATCATTACCATAATGACACACAACCTGGAACCAGGACTGGAAAGACCAACTTCAGGTGACTGACGGTGGTTCTTGTACTTACCTGTTAGTCTTCCTGGCGGGTTATGATCATTACCATTCTGCTACAGGAAGTCCTTTACAACTTTGTAGACTGGATGTCAACATTGGTTTTACGCCATTTTATGTTTTAATTGCTGTTTTGTTTATACCTTTTTTCCTTTTATGAATTTTACTACATTTACTTTACTTTTACATTTTTACAGGACATTTGGCTAATTTTTATTACGATTTCGCTATATGTCTTTTAACACTTTTCTCATTTTACCTTTTGATAATGGCTGTTATGACAGCATAACCCAGAACCAGGACTGGAAAGGCCGACTTCAGGTAACTGACGGTGGTTCTTGTACTTACCTGTTAGTCTTCCTGGCAGGTTATGATCATTACCATTTTGCTAGAGAAAGTCCTTTACAACTTCTCTTACTCTGCTTTCTCTCTTAACATTGTAGACAAGGTGTCAACATTGATTTTATACTTTTTCTGTTTTTCAATGATGTTTTGTTTTACCTTCATTCCCTTTTATGTATTTTACTACATTTAATTTATTTTTACCTTCTTACTGGACATTTGGTGCAGATAGCCTAGCTGCTTTGTGCCATAAAACACTATATGAATAAAACAATCAAACCCACTTTTCTGTTTGTGTGAGCATGTCATGCTCCTATTGGTTGAGAAGTGACAAATGATGATTTGTATACAAGAGACACAGAATTTTTCAATTCCAATAGGGAGAGCAGAGGACTTGCAGCATGCATATAGAAAACATTTGCATATAGAAGGCAGCATCAAATGAAAATAGCTAATTTTATGAGAAGAAGTAAGTATAAATTAAAAATACATTTTCAGTTCAGGAAAATTGTAACTTTTGGCTACTTAATTGTTTGGGTTATATGGTAAATATAGATGTGTGTAGGCTGGTGTGCTGTTTTGTTAGCTAACAGTAGTTAAAATCTAAATACTGACTAGTAAAATATGAATTAGTATTGATTGTATATTAACGTGGATGATTGCCCCAATAACTAATTCTTGTGACAAACAAAGATTTATTATCTTTGTCACTTTTGCATATCATAACTAAAAACATATCAGGATATTATTATTAATTTATGAGCTTTATACATTAAAACTAAAACTGGCTATAAAATCTGTCACTCAGTTAGGCCAGTTTTTGGGAATTTTACCTCTCAGTAATATTAGATGATAGGAAACTGAAAAACAAGATGGCTTGGCAAGTGGTGAAATGTATGTTATATTTATGGTGAATTTTGTTGTCCTTTACTGACTGCAGTGAAAAATCTGTTTTTATACAGAATTTGAACAATTAAAAATAAATTAGTGGTTCAAAGGTACACATTCTTCAAATCCTGTATAAACATAAGTTTTTTACTATTCTGAGTAAAAACAATTTAAAAACTATATGTATATAAAAGTGGATGTCTTGTATTATTAACAACTTAATAAATATCCTCTGTTTATTATAACTAATAGGGGCTTTATTGTACCATGATTAACCAATTATAAGAATTTGTATTAAAAAACCACTTCATTCTACACCCTTTAATTTTCACAATGTGTTTTTTCTTTTTCAGTATGTAACTTCAAACCATGTTTTATGTATTAATATTGATAGCCTGATTTATAGTTAAGATATATTTTCTCTGAAAATTATACTAAATATACATATTCTTTACTTTGATGTGATGATGCTTAAGTAGTAAAAAAATTATTTGAAATTTTTTCTGCCAGAATGTAAATAAACTGGTAGGTTTTTTTGGTATGTCATACATATTTACTTTAATAACACTTATTAAAGGGAGTGAGATGTCTTAGAATGCTTTCAAATGTGGCTTTTACAGTTGATTGCTTGAAACTGTTGTTGGATTTGATGCAAGTTGGAAAGTCTACATTGTTCTTTATTTAGTGTATTTTTGTCTTCAGCAGAGGAATCAAGTCCATTAAACTACTTGTGTGGACTGATTTTGACAGACTTTTCAGAAAAACTTCAGAATGTATCATTAAATGAGAACATTTCTGAGCAATTAAGGTAAAGTTTTCTCTGATCACATTACCTGAGTTTTGATGGTACTAGAGCAATGGTATATTGTTGTGTTTTTCCTTGTCATTTAAACATTATTTGCTGTCTTTACAGAATTGTCTGGTAATGAGCTGAAAGTTCTGAATATTAACATCTAAATCTCTAGCATAACTGTTACTATATGAAATAATTTCTTCAGTCTTGTTAAAGTCTTCAGCTTTTGTTCATGCAGCAAAAAAAAGTGTATTTTATTGTACTATGTTGTTATATTATAAGTTATTATTGTTTCTGATGCATAATGTTTTAAAATACATTATTAAGATTACTGATAGTTAACACATTTTCTTTTTAGACAGTTAAGCATTGTTTTCAGCCCTAAACGAGGATTACTAAAATTCTAACTGCACTTTGTTAGGTTAGATTGTTGCTTATATTTTCTCCAGTTAATGTTCTGGTGGCTGTGTTATTACAGTAGTATTTTTTCACCTACTCTTAAGTTTACACTTGTTTGTAGGGGTTTGGTACTTTATAATACTATTAATAATTCAGTGAAACATGTTTTAGAATGAATATATTCATCAAAATAATAACTTTTCATGTGTATGTAGTATGCATTAATAATAATGTTAATTTCCAGACTCCCTCAAGACATCATACATGTCTTGATGAAGAAAGTTGTGAAGGATTCTTGCATGTTGCTTCGGAAATGCACAACGTGTCACTATACAGACTTTGAAATCTTTATCTCTGCTGCTCCTGTGAGTTGTTTATTATATTTCAACTTGCATCATGTGGTTAATGAAGAAAAGAATGCTGCTTTTTTTTTTTCTGAGTTTATGAAATTTTATAGAATTACATAATATTTTAAGTACTTAGATGTAATAATGAATACTTGTGTAAAAGTTGCTTGTAATGTAAAAGATTGTATGGATTGGGTAATTTCCATGAATGAATTCTTTCAGGAAGCATCAGAGTGTGTTCGATACTTAAGTGCCTATCAGTTGCATCTTTTGCGATTAGCTGTGTTAATGGAATCTGAAAGTGACAAAAAATATATGAAAGGCTACCTATCACTAAAGGTAAAAATTTTATGAAGTTCCTTCATGAGAAACTTTGTTTAAAAATTGATATCTATGTTTCTTATAGACTGGATGTGGTCTTGTGGTTTGTGTTCTGGACTTTGATTCTGAGGGTTCATGTCTTTTTGCCACAACTTTGTAAGTAATTTGTTTGCTAATCTAAGTATGTTCAAACAATAATCTTCATCAAGAAAAGCAAGGCACCTCAACTATTAGTTTCTGTAATGGACAAAATGGTTCAAGAATCATTGTGTCCACATAGCCTTGGTTTCAGGGAAAGGTTCAACTAATAACAACATTGGTTCTTATAGGTTTATGGTTTCAAAAGTAAATTCCTCATAATACCCAATATGTTACTTTATTCATGCAACAAAGTTGTCAAGCTTTACAAATTTACTGTCATTGTAAATGTTTTTTTTCCCAAACAGTACTACTTCATTTCACCCAAATCTCTTTCAGTCCTGGGTTGCCCTCTAAGCATTGCTGGAAAGTGTTTTTACAGTGCATCAGTTTTGCACCATTTCAGAATGTGCTAATCATGTGACTACTCTCCACCAGTCATACTGTGCCATACATACTGGTGTAGCAAGCTCACTCAGCTATTCTAGAACAGCCTTCACATTGTTGATTACCATTGTAGTGTGTAGATGTGTTATAATGTGTTTTTCATGTGACTACAAAATTTTGATTATGCTTGTAAGAAATTTATATCGGTTTCAACTTCTTGTGTTTTATTTCCATTATTTCTACTCATTTGTTTAGAAATATTTCTGTTTTCCAAATTCTGATTTTTTCATGAGTTTGAGATTTAATATGACAGCTGATGGAGTTCTTATGACAGTCAGTAATGGTTCTAACAAGAGTCCCATCAGTCTCATGGTCTATGATGTCTGCTAGGATAGTACAGGTTTTAATTTGTAGGGAATTAGTGTCTTATGTTTGGCTAAAAATTTGTTCCTTTAGTGTTATGATATTTTTTTTGAGGAAGGATATAACTACTGAGAGGAAATTTCTTTCTATGGCACTTCCAATCTGTATCATGTTTCCATGTAATTTCCTGGATTAGATATTGTTCTTTGTTCCAAGAGATCTATATTAAGTTTTAAAACAGATATTTCACAGTAGCAGTAGGTATATGTAGATTTAATGAGTTTATGTGAGCTTATGTGGATTAACCTTATTACCTCTTGTGATAATTTAGGTCTTTCATGTCTTCTTTGTTCAGTACTTGGTGAATTAGATTTTTGTAATTCTTTTACCATTTAAAGTTTGATTATTACTTTGTTTTTGTTTAATATTTGGTGTAGGTATGGGTTTTGCATGGTAGTGATTTGGATAATTGTAACCAATTTTGTGAGTGTATTTGTATGTTATTTATACTTTGTTTCATTATTTATATTATTTTCTTCACTACTAGCCACATCTAATTGGATATTAAATTTGAATCAAATTTTATTTATGTTAACTTGGTGCCTTTTTATTTTCATGTCCTTTGGGATAGGTTTTACTTTCTTGTTTTATTGGTTCTTTTAGTGGACTTATGAATTCAATATTTATGTGTCTTTTGTCTCTCAAGTTTCTTTAGTGGTTTTGTACTTTAGGTATTACCTGTTTTTTAAGATTTAGGTCAAATTGCATAGTTTTGCAAGTTTGTTATTTTTATGTAATTTGTAGACTCTTCAAGTGTCTAGGTTTTTTAGTTTGTTAGTAATGAGTACTTTCCTAAAGTGTGTTTAGTTTATGTATCTTTTTGGCTACACCTCACAATAGGGTTCTGTGGATTCTCTCTGAGGATTAATGGCTTCAGTTCAACTCCCTCCCTCCATTTTCTAGATTTCTTTCTGTGTCAGGTCCCTTGCCTCAACTCAGGGACTCGCCTCTTGTGTAGCATCTTTCCTTGCTCTCTTTTTTCAAACTTTTGCTTTGTCTGTTTAGTAGAGGTGATGATCTATCTTCAGACCTTGGTCCTTTCACAGTGGCTTTTGCCCTTCCTGTCCTTTGGGACCTGATCTTATCCAATTCTTTGTCTGGTTGTTTGATCAGTGTTTTTCTGCATTAACTGCTTCTAGTTATAGGGCTGACCTGTAGAACTCTTTCCAGTTCTCTCATTTATGTAAAGCTTTCTCCTCCTCTGTTCTTTCATCCTTCTTTATTCATTTCATCTTGGCCCTGTGTGGCAAGGTGGTTAGGGTGCTCAACTCCCAGTCTGAGGGTTGTAGGTTTGAATTCCCATCACATTGAAGATGCTTGCCTTTTCAGCCATGGGGACAATATGATGTTATGGTCAATCCCACTATTTGTTGGTGAAATAGCAGCCCAAAGTTTGCAGTGTATGGTGGTGACTGTCTGCTTTCCCTCTAGTTTTACTCTGCTAAATTAGGAATGGCTAGTGCAGATAGCCCTTATGTAGCATTGTCTTATCTGTCTTCCATGCCCTGTCCAATTGTCCATTTCAACCTATTGTTGTGTTTTCATTGTACTTTCTTTCCCTTAAGTCCTCTTATTTCTTCTCTTTGCTTACAGTTAATGTGTTCTGAGATATATGTCACTGATGTGTCTTGCATTCTTTACCATTCTTATTATGTTATCCTCATCAGGCCTTCTTTTACTAGACATCTGCTTCCCAGGTTGAGGATTTGGCTTTCTCTCTTGTTCATTTCCCGAAATGTTACATGGCTCGTAGTGCCTCTTTTCATGTAATCATTCATGTCTATTTGTTCCAAGGATTCCATATCTGTTTTGTGAGCTGTCCCCTATTATACTCCCTGATTGGTTACATCAGTTCCTATGTCTAGCGTATTCTGAGTTGTCCACGGAAAGTTTCCATCTGTACAATGTTGTTTTTTTTAACACCCAGTTCACCAGCTAATTATGACTTTAGCTGCTAATCTTTGCTGGCTTTTTTGAGGAAATCATTCAGGCTAAAACGTAAGCAATTCCAATCATATTCATCACACATTATCTGTATGACCTAACTGTGTTTTTCTCATGTGGCAATTCTACAAACATCTGTTTTCCTTTGACTGGGATATTACATTACTTGTATATATTTAGTTGATATATTTCAAGATTGCACCTGGTGGCAAATATTACCTAATCAAGTGTGTTTTATGTTATATTTGCACTAGATATAAATAATCCTATAAGCTCATTGATAAGTGGGGTGTTTCTGTAAGACTACTGGTGGCTTTTTCAGTGGTATGTGTTTCTATATATTTTTTATTTAAAGTTACTATGTTGATTTATAGAGGACCATCACTCATGGGCCTCATGAGTAAAGCATATGGGGAATTCTGCCAATCCCTGCTGACCCATGATTCCTACATTAAGGATCTGTCTGCTTTTCAAAATAGGGAATTGCAAACATCCATTGCACTATCTATGGTTTATCATTTCTCAGCTAGAAGAAAGTTATAGTTCTTATAATCATTACAATAACAAACAGTGAATTACACAGTAGTATTCAGTATCCAAGGCACTTTCCCTTGATGTTTTACCCAGGCAGACCATAATCATTGATCATATTTTTCTTATGCAAGGTACTTCCAGTGGATGTTTTTTTTGCCAGGGTTAACTGCACTTGGCTTAATTCTTTGTATCCAAGGTTCTTCCCCCTGGATGTTGCCCAGGCAGACTACTCTTGATTGATATCTGTATCTTATGCATGGCACTTTTACTGGATGTTTTTGCCCAGGTAGAAAACACTTGGTATGATATGACATAACCCAAGGCACTTCCAGTGGAAGATTTTTTGTCAGGGTGGACTAAACATAACCTACTTGAATACATTTTATAGCCATGTATTGTTATTTCATTTTTTTTCTAGTTTGTTTACTGGCACTGTACTATGATTCACTATCACTATATTTGGTGCTACATCTTGTTTGTTATGATGATTTGTTATGACATGGATGTAGACAGAGGTCTAGTTATGATGGCCCTCATGATTGCACTATTATTAGTAATTTATAATCCATATCTTTCATAAACATACATATCCAAAGCATTTCTTCTAAATGTTTTTACATGGATGAATCAAACTAGTTGAACTCTGTATCTTATAAAAGACATCTTCACAGGATATTTTGCCGAGATGAATTGCACTTGGAGCAATATAATGTAATCAAGGCACTTCTCTTGGCACATACATATAAGGAAAAGTCGCAGCATGCATACAAAACCTTCCATGTTCATCAACACCATGCTGATTCATTCCATAGCTATCCAGTATTTCCTACACAGATTCAATGCTATATGTCTCTTTATTGACTTCAGTTGTGGCTGTCGATTCAGCTACACCTAAATTGTGTTGCTGTATTGATTGCTAGTGAAGATCATACATTTTACCTAAGTAACGGTGTACACCATTGGTGTGTTTTCTTTTCATATTCTAGCATACCCATTCTTTCAGTGCAATAACTTTCCACTTGATTTGAGATTGGTGCACTTTCAAGGCCTCTCCACCTGGATGACTTAGGGTTCTAGCTTTGGATGAAAAGAGGTAGTACCATTTTGGAAGTTAACATTTTCTTACTTTGAAAATGTATTTGCAATAGGTACATACCTCTTTTACTCACTTGCCACACTTCCTTTCCGCTGAGATGCTCGGGTTTATAGTTTGTGTATGCCAGTTCTCAAAAGTGAGAACTGTTTTTGTATAGTAGAGGAAGCTAGCTGCACAAGTGTAAATGGCACAGTATGATTGGTGAAGAGTAGTCACATGATCAGCACATGTTGTGAAATGGTACAAAACTTATGGGGTATAAAGATTGATGCACTGTAGAAATATTTTTTTTGCAAAGCTTAGAGGGAAAACCACTATAAAATGCTTTGGGTAAGAGGAGATAAGTACCTCTCAGAAATACATTTTCAGAGTAAGAAAGTATTAACATTCATTTCTATTATACAGGATATCCAGTTTCTAATCAAGAGATTTGCTAATCATTTGTTTACAGGAGCTATTGAAGTAAGTTTTTGAGGAGTTACCTTGTTTATAGTAAATTTTTTTGTCACATGCAGCTTGTAAAAAAAATTTAATGCATGCTAGTTGTCATTTAAATTACCATATTGTAGTCATAGGTTTTGGTTTGAAGACTGTAGAATGTATGGAATATAGTTGTGATAATAGTTTTTGTTTACTAATCTGATAATCAGGATTTCTATTCATGCTAGTCTTTCTACTTTTTTCTTTCTTTTTTTTTATCTTGCATCAAGAAATTTATTAGCACTGATTAGTTAAACAAGTTTGTTTGTAAAATAATTTGTACTGTTAATTACACATAATGTAATTATAATTCCTGAAAAACATTTGCTCCTCTTTAGTAACAAAAATAAGTGTATATTTGTAGGATTTTTTGCTAGTTGCCCTTAGAGAATCTGAAATTTTTAAAGAATTTTTGAAAATAGTGCTTTTTTTGTCAAATGTATTCAGCCTAATTATATCTATGTAAACAGACATTTTTATGAATGAATATGCATAGCATCATATGACATTACTTATTGCTTATACAGTGTGTTTGTTTAAAAATTATGTAATTAGGCTTTTGTCAGATTAAGAATGATTTCTCAACTAAATGTAAAATCAATTCTTTCAAACTTGACAATTTTCCGTTTGTGCTCAGAATGGAATATTGCATTTGTTTTGTTTAGCAAAATTTAAATAAAGCTTTCATTTTTTTTTAGTGTCACTTACTATATGTATTATATAAAACAGGATGATTAATAATGTAAAACCTTTTTTTTTTGAGCTTCAGAGTTAGAACTGTCTTAACTTTCTACTGTCATTGGACAGGTAATAATTGTATGTTTCAAAACAACATCATAGTTTATTGTTTCAAGTTCTTAATTTTGTTTTCATCACCTGGATGATCTAGGTTCTGGAAACTTTGCTAGAAGGGTGTAACACCATGATATACAAAGGGAGTACCACATTAGAGTGGCCACTGCAGGACTTGGAGAAAATTGTTAAAGGAACAATTCTTGGTTTGCTTCTTCCTGTACTGACAACTTCACTCACTCATTGTAGTTTTCAGTCACTTGACTTAGCAGATTCTTTGATGGCTCAGCTTACTCAACTGGTCATACTTACTAGTCAGGTTTGTAGAGTGAAGATATCACTTGGTGAAATTGGTCATTTAAAATCTTAAATATAGAACTAGTAAGGATTTTAGAAAGTGAAGATATAATATTTATGGAGGTGTTTTGTATGTGTAGATGTTGCATATATGAAATTCTTTAACTTAAATAATCAACTGAAAAGCAGCTAAGGAATATTTTAAAACTTAAACCATTAGAGGTAGAGCATCTCAGCTCAAAACATTGTAAACATTAAAACATCTATTTGTTATTAGTCAATTCTGTGGTTACACTTGTGAAATTAGTTAAATGAAGTAATTAATTTGTCAGTTTTTACAGTGAAGGCTTTGCATTTGTGATGTTGGTTAAATTAAATTATTAAGTAGTCAATTTATAGAGAGTGAAAACAAGAAAATTGTGAAATTAGTTATAATCTTAAGGTCATTTTAAAGACATAAAAAATTAATTTGAAAAAGTGAAGATAAAAGAGAACTGGATTTGATTCCTTGAAACTACTTGCCAAGTAGATTTTTTAATAAATTAAGCTGCAGTGTAATAATCATTATGAATATGAGTTTTTATCTCATTTGTAAGGATATGTGTATGTACATTTTAGTATTATGAAGTGAGATAATAAAGTTTTTTTGTAAACTTGTGCATAAGGGGTGTTTGGAACTATTGTGTATATGATCAGTGCTGAAACATTCCTCACAAAAAAATCAATATATCTCTTACAAGATCAGCTTTAGGAAATGAAGACTAATATGTATATTTTCATCAGTATTTTCTATCTTAGATCTATTGCATTTTATATGTTGTAATGATAACAATAAAATTATCTTAAGGTGGCACTGACTTCAGAGAGCACCCCAATATTTCAAAAATCACATTTTCAAGTTTAGCCTAAATTACAAGTTTAATCTCTTTTTTTTTTTCCTACATAAATAACACATTTTTGTCTTAAAATATGTAGTAATTAACCTGTGGTAAGTGATTAAAAATAATCTAGTTTGTTTTCATTTCATTTCCACTTCTCCATTGAAGCCAATAGCAGCATGAAATTTAACACACTTGCTAATATTACACTTTTCCATAGATTGAATTATTTAAAATTCAAAAATATTTACTAATTATCCTGTTCTTGATATCAGTCTATTTACCACTAACAAGGACATTAGTTAAAATTAATTGTCTTTAGCTCATTAACATTGCAGATAATGTGCAGAGGTTTTAATTTCAGCTATGAGGATGCTCACAGGGAGCATGTATGTGAATTTTCATATGTTTTTAACATTTCTAGGTAATGCTGTTAAAACAGTTTGTTATGCATTTTTTCATTGCTTCATTAATAATGCATATGATATATGTGAATGAAAGTGTACACTAAGAGATTGTGACATCATATTTTTGTGCTCAACTTGAAGGTTATAAGAAGCATTTTCTCAGCATGTACATTTGTCTAGTTTTAAGAACCAGTGTTACCTTAAGGTTATAGTGCAAGTAAATGAATTAGCTGAGATTTCAAACAAATACCCTTAAAATAACTGAGTAGTTATTATTTGTTTGTGAAAATGTTTAAAAAGAACTAATTTTGTACAACATAATCTGATTTATATTGATTGACTGAAATTATTCAAGGCTTAAATACTTAGAGAGAAGTGTAAAGACATAATATTATTGTTTCAGTTTGGGTGAAATTATATTTAACTAAGATAACTACTTATTAGAAATGTCTAACATTTGATCAGAAACTAAAAAGGGAATCTAATTAAAAACAGACTTTAAAGCTCTTTGAATATGGGCTTTTATACTTTTGACTGACCTTGTAACCAGTGTGTAACCATGAAACTATGCATACTACAACTGTGAATATACTCTTGGTATGTTCACAAATTTGGAAACTTTTATGAAACAGTAGAAGACTATTCTACACTAAAAGTTAGACTTTATAATAAAGTATTTTTCATAAAGATCTGTCTATGAATTTACAGAGATTCTATTTACTGAATCAATCTGAGTGAAAGGTGGTTTTAATGCTAATAATAAATGCACTTTTTTCATCTTAGTTTCATATTGCATTTGAATAACCTACAGGGCCTTCTATATTAATGTTTAAAGTTTTTAGTAAAACTTTATTTTTTTCTATACTAATACTAATAGTAGCAAAAATAAAAAAAATATCGTTTTCTTTTTGTGGAATGGCTGAAAATTGTAACACTATGTAACACAACTTTTATTCCTGGATGGTATGTGTTATTTCTTAATTTCTTATGTTGTAAAAGTACAGAAAATGGTCATCATTCCTTTCAAACTTTGTTTTTGTGGCCTGAATAATGAAATTTATAAATTAACCTATTTACATCCAAATAGGCAAATTTGCACATTTTCATTCAGACATGGTCTGAATAAAACAACATATGAACCAAGATTTACATGTATTTACACTAAAGTTATACAAAAATGTTTAGAACTGAGTAGTTTTTCAAGATTTGTGACTAATGTAAATGAATTTCATGTACCAATCCCCAAATATAGTTTCTCATCATGTTTTCATTATACACTCCTTGGTAGCAGCATTCAAAGTCCAGTATATCTTGGTGGAAGCACTCGCCTTGCTCCTTTGAGTATGATCCCATGTTCTTGAATTTAACAAGATCAGCATCAAGGATATGGCCTTTAGGGACATCCTGCAGTCCATTTTGCCATAGTTCTTCACCAGAGCCTCAACCAGTTCCACATAATGTTTGGTCTTGTGATTGCCCAAGAAGCCCTGAACCAATGTGACAAAGCTGCCCCAAAGCTTGGGAATCTTCATTTTTTCCCTTCCTACTGAGCTAAGATAACAGATAATCTTGGAACAACACCTTCTGAGGTCCAAGTGGCCTCTTTGGAGATTGTCCCCATGGCTAGTGCTTCAGTGAATGCCACCATAATTTGGTAAAAGTCTGCCACCCAATAAACTCCCATCCATACTCATCATACTTCAAGGCTTTTGGCAAGGTCTTGAAGCTGTTGTATTCCTTTTTGAGGTGCACCAAAAGATACTTAAATTTCAAAAGATCTAAAATTTGTATTATATGAAAATCTTACTATTCAAGCAAGTAAAAAGTTATTGGTCTTATTTTCTAGAGTTTTTTTGCAGTGCTCGCAGGTAAAATGAAGTGCTCAGGGTTTGTTTTGATCCCCAACAGGTATGCCTAAATATGCTTTGTAGGTTTCACACGTTTCAGCAGATGCTGTCACAGAGTACTTTTTCGCTCTTGTCTTGATAAATTGGCCACATACATAGCAGAATGCATCTGGAGAATGCTTCAAGTTTCTTGATGCCATTTCTGGTAAAATCAGATAGGTCTACGTGTTCACTTAGGCAGTTAGAACTAAACTGAAGTGTTGAGTGGTGATCCCCTGTATATATATTACTATGGAAAGTTCTAGAAAATTATAAAAGGTTCTTGAAAATTCTCGTAAGTTCTACAACATTCTAGAAAGTTCTTGAAAATTCTTGTAAGTTCGAGAAACTTCTCTATCAGCTACTCAGCACTGAATCTACCTGGAATGTTCTGGAAAATGGGTAAATTTGAAAATTTCGTTACCCAGGTCACAAAAGCAAAGTTTGAAGAGAAAAATAAGTCTTTTTCCATATACTTTTAGGCATAAGCAATATGGAAATAACACTTTATGCCCATGAACAAGAAAAAGTAAAAATTTTGTTACATGGTGTTATTTATGTTAACAATGTTGATTCTGTTGACTTTTCACAAGTATTTTCATTTAATTATTTTATTCTTTTTGAACTGTATCTAATTACTATGACAACTAATATATGTATATCATTCAGAAGGTGCTTGACAGTTTAGTAGTAATAAATTGGTTATTATATCATTTTTTCATTAACGTTTTCTTTTGAAATGTAATAACTTGTTAAAAGCTGAATTTTAGTTAATTTTGTTAAAAAAATGTAGTAAATTAATATATAAATTTAGGAATTTCCTTAACCATAAGCTGGTTTGAACTAAGATGCCTTTTTTTTTAATATGTTTGTTGACAAAAATAATTTATGTAACTTTCAAATGTACTTTAGAATAATAAAATATATTAGGCACAAAAATAAAATGTTCGAAAGCTACCGTCATTTATCTAGCATTTTAACCAAGCTATAAATATGCCAAAAAATGTTACTCTCCAGAGTACAGTTTTTAGTCTATACACATTAAGATCTAACGTGAAATATTGACGTTCATGGAGTATCATCAAAATCATGTAGTTTTAATGATATACTGTGAAAGTAAATACAGTCTTTCTGTTGGTTATAAATCTGTATCATTGCTAAATAAGCATCAGCAAATAACTGATTTTGAAAGCATGAAGCTTAAGGAGGAGTTTCTTTGGTGGATGTGATCAATTTATTTATATCAGAAAATAAAGAAGGTTGAAGATTGTTATTTTATTTTCTGACCTGTTGATTTTTATAGTTTTGTGTATCATTGGTTGAAACTATATATATTTCATAAGGGAAGAAAGAAATCTAAAAAGGAAATTTCAGAGTGCAGGGGATCACATGACAGGAAAGTGAATAATGAGTATTTATTTATTTTGAAATTAAAAATAAAATCTTAAATTGTATGAGAAATTGAATTATAAACTGTGTTTTTATGTCAAGTTTACTGGTATACATTGTTAATAAAGTAGTTCAATTACATTTTGAATGTAACTCTGTAAAAGGGTTGTGATATGAATATTTGATTACCTCCTGTCTGTGTCTAGAGACATCGTTTTTTTTGTTGTTTTTTTTATAAGTTCCTTATGTTTTCTAGTAGTAATCACTTTGTTTTATTTTACTTAAGAAACCCCAACTTTCTACATTTTTATTATGAATAGTAATTTTTTTTTACCTTAATGTGAGATATCACTTTTTAAGGGGTTGTAATTGTATTTATAACAGGCTGCCCTGTTGTTGAAAAGTCAGGTTCAAGCTATTGAACAGGAAGAACTTCTTCAGCCAGTGACTCCAGACACTGATTTTGTGGAACTCTTTCCTGAATCTTTCCCTCTAGAAAAGTAATTTACTTTCACTTAATTTTAGTGTTTTAGAGCTTACATACTTTTTCTATTTATGTGCTTAATGTCTGAATGTAATGAACGTATATATAAGTTACATAAGTTCTCAGCTAAACTGAAATAATTTTCTTTAAAACAGTTATGTATTTACAAATGTGTATAATATTAAATTATGTGAGGTTTCTTCAAAATTAGACAAACTTCTGTCAAACAGCTTAATATCAATATGTATTTGCAAATGCTATATTACCAAGTTATGTAACACTTCCCACAAGCTTTCCTGTCAAATGTATGGTTAAACTTGTAAATGCTAGTCATGCAATGCAACATTTAACACCAGCATTTAATTTTATATTAGTGGTCATGAACTGGAAGAAAGGGAGGAGTCTGGTTTTTTGGCAGGACTCAAGATTCCCACCCCCTGGGCTACTGGCAGAACAGTAGAGTCTGTTCATCCACTCAGAGATAATTACAAGTTCCGAGAAACTGTTCATATTTCAGGTGCACGTTGTCTATACCTGCACTTTGACCCTCGTTGTTCCTCACAATATGATTATGACAAGGTGAGATATCCTGGAATTTGATAAAGACAAACAATTAGTATAAGTTAATCTTTCTTTTCTGAGTTTAAGGCACAAGATTTTTCTCTAGTTTAAACAAGATTATCTGGTTCATTGATGTAATATTTATAAATATTTCATTATTATTTGTTCTAGATTAATGAATCACGTAGATGATAAAATAAGAAAAAATTGATAATATTTAGACGACTAAATTACTCACATAATATTCTTTGGTCAACATAGTAAATTAATGAAAATATTAAGAATGAATTTAAACAAAAAATGTTATATATCTAAATATAAATGCATGTTGAGTAAAAATACTAATATATCTCCCTAAATAACCTCCCCTTGTATGCAGCTGTCAATATATGCTGGTCCAAACAGCAGTTCTACCAAAGTAGCTGAGTATGGTGGTAATACACTTGGGTATGGTAGCCGTAGTGTGCTGGGAAATGGTTGGCCTTCTGACTTTGTCAAGGTAGAATCTGACTTTTGTTTTGTACCCTAAATCTGAATTTGTAATTCATGATTAGATATTGAGATATTATAAGTTGCTTTCTCTCTTCTTTTTTTTTTAACATGGGTTAGAATTTAGATTAACTTTGATCACTTATTTACTAGCCTTATTTCTCTTGTGGGGCTTTGGTCTAAAATAACCTGTCATTAAAAAAAACTACATTTAAATCTTAACACCAAAGATAATATCCACTATTGAAGCAAACTTTTGTGGTGAAAAACTTTTGTGAAAAATTTAACTTTACTCCACATTTCATTTCAGTTTCCTCAAAACAAGTTGTATTCAGCATTCCAAATAAAAGCTGTAAAACAAAATGTTGAGTAAATTAAATATTTTCATTTAAAGTCTTACTGTTGTTCTCTTTCATTTTACCACATCAGCTACACATCAGTCAACACTACATTTGTATATTAATTAATACATTTATTTATAATACCAATCATAAAGCAATACTTGTCAATGGTGAATGTTCTATGTTGTAACTAATAATTCCTTATCTAGTAATTATTTTTTAAAAGGACAACCTACAAGAGCTTTTGTTGTTTCTTTGATTTAATCTTTCAGACTTCACATTTATTAGTAATGCTAGCATGATCTTAATATCCTTTGCAGTACTGTGTTTGTTTGTTTGTTTGTTTTGAATTTTGCACAAAGCTACTCGAGGGCTATCTGTGCTAGCCGTTCCTAATTTAGCAGTGTAAGACTAAAGGGAAGGCAGCTAGTCATCACCACTCACTGCCAACTCTTGGGCTACTCTTTTACCAACGAATAGTGGAATTGACCGTCACATTATAATGCTTCCTTGGCTGAAAGGGCGAGCACGTGTGGTGCAATGGGGATGCAAACCCACGATCCTCAAATTACAAGTCGCACGCCTTAACACGCTTGGCCTTGCCGGGCCCACAGTACTGTGAATTGTTCTCATATCTTTGGGAGTGTATGCATAGAAATTATCTATGTTTCATATGATGCTTGTTCTATAAAGGTTTCAAAGGCTTGTATGTATTATAGAATGAAATGTTTCTAAGATCAAACTCAAGTAATTAATTTAAGTGAATAACAATAATTATCTTATCTTTAGGTAGATGGAGACACTGTTACATTTTCTTTTGAAATGCGAAGTGGACGTGAGCATACCAGCCCAGACTCAGCAATGTGGGGATTTTTAGTTACAGTTCGGGCTCAGGTAAGTGCTCTTTGTGATTATTCAGTTTCTATATTTAATATAAGTTTCAATGAAATGTTATATATACATATGTTTGCCATAGATCTATTTATTTAGTTTACATATTCAGGTATACCTTCTATGCAAACTGTCTTTAAATGTATTTCTTCAGTTCACATACTCAACTATATCTTCTGTATGAACTGTCTGTAAGTGTATTGTTTTTCAGTTTATGTATTCAGGTTGACCCTTTGTATGAACTATCTTTAGATATATCACTTTATTTTATGTACTCAATAATACCTTCTGTGTGTACTATCCTTAGATGTGTTGTTTTAGTGTACATTACTCAAGTATACTTGCTCTATGAACTCTCTTTAGATGTATTGTTTCAGTTTACGTATTTGGATGTGCACCCTCTGTATGAAATATCTGCAAGATTGTTTCAGTTTACATTCTGTATGAACTATATATAGTGTTATATGTATCATTTCTCTTCATATCTATCATTCTACTCATCTTATTCTTTGTTTATTTGTATTCTAACTTACTTTAAGTGTTCCTGTAGAGTAAATCATTGGTTTTATTATTGTTTCAAAATCTAGATGCACATGATAAAATTCCTTAAATAATTTGGTAATTAGACTTAGTGTTAAATATTTTACCTCATCTTTCAAATATTTTTGTAACCCATTAAAATATTTCTATATGAACTGTTTTATGGATAATACTTAAAAAAAAAAAACTGCATAAGTGAAATATATGTTTGTGTTTGTTAATGAAATATTTGATGAAATCATTTAATCAGTTGAATAGGTATTATAGTTGTTATGTACTTCTTGAAAGCTATATTTATTGAAAAGTTGTGGAATAGATCAAAGAAATACTCACAGAATACTTGTAGGATTGAAGCTACAAAGTAAGAATTGAGTTAACTAACTCTGAATAAAATTGTTTTAGGAATCAGCTGAAGAAGTAACAGGAGGTCTTCCCTTTCTGGCAGATCTTGCCTTGGGTCTTTCTGTGGTAGCCTGTACCATGTTGCAGCTTCTCTATCAGGGAGAGCCATTATCTGCTGAGGATGAAGAATGTAAACATTTGCTTCAATCAACAGTTTTACAGAGGTTTGAAACTGTTATATTCAAGTGCAGTGCATTATTTTATTGGTTATAGTAATACTAGGATATTCTAGGCAGTGCATTATTTTATTGGTTATAGTGTCAACCCTCCACCATTAAAGGTGCAGCATACTTTCTTGAGAAAAGCAACTACCTCAATTCAGTTTTATCAAACTACTACTACTTGTTTGGAAGCATTTGTATTCAAATCTTTTTTTTTATTTTGGTACTCTTTCTGTGAATTGTGATTTTAATAGTTTAATTTCCAAAGTGGGATTTTTTTCATTGCTATTATTTTTATTTACATTGAAGAAATATTTTAATTTAACTTAATTTCCTGATCTTTATATTTTTTCTTTGCACTTGTATATTTTATATAAGTATTTTTGTTTGTTTTATGTATTCCTACAGTGAATTCTGAGGTTCATGTGTCCTTCTTCTGGTGTTATACCTTTGGCAATATTTTCACAGGTTGTAGGTGGGGAAGACTCATCCTTGGATTTCTCTGCTATTTTCCATCATGTAATTGATCGTTATATGGGTGAATCTTTTTTTCTTGAACTTGCCCCACTACTCTACCTGAACAAGCCAAACCTGTTTGGGATGATAAAGATTTGATACTCTTTTTACATTACTAGACTTTGCCATGTTTTTCTCTAACCCTCCTGAAGAATAAGATAGACTTAATTTGCCATTTTTGGCATGATTTATCAGGTATGTTTTATTCAATTTCCTGTTTTGCTATGTTGGCTCATTTGTCATTTTGGCTCTTTCCTTATGCATGTGGTTTCACTATAATTAGAATTTTCTGGGTCATGATGTGACTGTGTCTTGGGTACATTTGCTACCTCTATTCTCTTTGGGATTTCTGTATTTTTGTTTTTGTGATACGTATTTGATCATGTATCTGAGACTTTGGAATCTTGTATGTAATCTATGTGTCAACACTTGACTCTTTCCTCTTTGGTTGCACATGTGTCGCAGTTGGAGCCATGACGCATCCTACTCCTTTCCTGTCCTGGACCTTACATACCCGTCACTGTTCCTTTTCCAGGGGCTTATCATCTCGTTACTCTATTCAATGTTGATGTCATGTCATCAACATTACTAGAAACTAATCACAGGGTTTCAATCCAGTGGGAGTTTGACTATATTATATTGTTAACATTTAGCAATTTTTCACAACAGTTCCATGGGTTCTTCAGGTTTTATCAGTGGGATTTGTCATACTCTTCCTTCTCCACCTCCTTTGTCTCTGGTACCTTTATCTTTCATTATGACTTGGGATCCTGCCACCAGCTTGCATCTGACCTAGGAAGTACAAGACTTTTAGGCTATTGCACCTGTTATCATATGTATCCAGGCTGTTTGTTGTCCTCATGTCAGACCTGAGACTGGCAACCTGTTCTAGGTTTATCTCATCTCATTCTAATTTCAGTCTGCTCCATTTTCTCACCCTTAGGTGTACTTTTTCTCCAGGCTTACCAATGATGAAGAACAATTTCATGAGTGATTTTTTTGCATATCCCAATATTTTGTCACTTGTGATCGTGTCTTCACATGGTTTCTCTGTTTTGTGCACTGCCTTTTGGATTTGCTTTGGCCCTGTATGTTTTGTTGGCAATTCAAAAACATTCATTAATACTTTCATGTTCTCAGTTTGTGTGACTATCTTGTGATTGTTCATTTCAACCAGAAGTCTATCTGTTACCCTGATCAGTTTCTCTTGGAGGCTGCTATACTAGGTATTAAGTTGTAGAAGTTCTGGCTGTGACTTATCCAATATCTTGTTGATTTGGATGTTTTTTTCACATACCTAAGTTGGCCTTCTCTTCTGCTCTTCAACTTTGTTCAATGGGTTTTCAGTTCAGTTACAACTTGTGAGATTCTATCACTTTTAGGGATGTAATCTTCTGTGATAGCCCTTTTCTTCTTAGGTTAGGAGCACTTGTGGGCTTTTTTCTGGGTTTTTTATGACCACTGGGATTTCACAGAGATTCTTTGTTGGCTCTTATTACCCTTCCTTTTACCCTTGTCGTTGATCACCATTGGTAGTAGGTATGACTCGCATGTCAGTGAGTTTTCTGCTTCTTCCTCCTTATTTGGTTTTCTACATTTCATTAATGCATCTCTTTGGGGATGGGGATGTGGGTTGATGAATTAAGCAATTTGGGCTTTGTAGTCTGCAACCAAGAAGTTCTCTTCTATCAGTGTTTTGGAATTTCTTGCTGTAAATAGTATTTTGGTTCATTTTCTTCATCTGGCAAGAAATAAAGAAGTCATGTGGTCAGTTATGCTGATTGATCCCATCTTATTTTTTAATAGAGGGTCTTTTAGGTTAGATAGTAAGATGTTAATTTTATGTGAATATTAGATATTGTAAAATTAGTAGCAATATGCAATTTTAGTATGTAATATACATATATTAGTACAAAAACCGATTTTTTAAAGTTCTTGATGACAAGGAACCCACTTGAAATAAAAATGTATCTCAGAACGGTTAGTATGGGAATTAACACTTTTATTGATGAGGAGAGAACAATGTTTTGACCTTCCTAGATCATTTTCAGGTCATGAAAGAGAGAGTGAACACATTTTTGAACACTGCAAGTCAAATAAACACAAAATAACCATAGAAAACACCCAGATATTAAGTAGGGAAACAAATATAAGCAAATGCAAAATCAAAGAAGCCCTACTTATACAGCAACTGAAACCAAAATTAAACCAATATAAAGGAAGATCTTTATACCTATACTAATTAATACCCTAACATCCACCTGCCATGCCCCTATAATCCCGTACCTGTTTATACTGTCATCTGTAAGACAAGTTCAGTGACAATCACATTCAAACTCTCTTTTTCTTAACCTGAAGATGACTTAGAAAGGTCAAAACATTCTCTCCTTATCAATAAAAGTGTTACTACCCATACCAGCTGTTCTGAGATAAATGATTGTTAATGTCTTTGATGAAAATAAAAAAATAACTATTTTAAATTATTTTATAATAAATATAAAAAAGTATTTACATAAACTTGAAAAAACAACATAAAGAAATTATATGTATATGTGATGAAAGTAATTTTTAAAAATTTATTGGAGGAAAATAATTAGAATTAATGATTTGAGCAATTTTATATGTTACAAACGTGGATTAATGTAGTCATAGTACTTCTTTTATATAAGACCTGCTACTGTGTAGATATCTTTAGAACCATTCATAATCCAGATTGTAGCCTGGAAGGGTGGAGGATGAAAGCTATACTAATAGTTAAAGTTTGGTCTTAGTATAGGAATACTGTAACATCTTGGTATTGAGGGCTAGAATGCTAATTTCAAGAACAATTTTTATGTCTCCCTCATTGAAGTATAGTATTCTAATTATTTTATTTCTTTTTTTATTTTGTGAGCAACCATCTTCCAAGTTCTAGCTGCAGACAGCAAAAATTGTTAAAAATGTAGGATGTTGTATGCTTAATCACCCATATATGTTTTTTTTTATCTTAAGCATATGAGGCCAGTGAAATATAGGTTAAACTGAATAGACAGTATATTCTGACACAGTTTGAATATTGTTTCTACAAATACCTAAAAAAACCCAAAGCACATTGCATAATAATCCACCATATGATTTGTTCCCTAGAGTTGGATGTTCTTCATTTTTTATATATTTTTCATTTATACAGTTATTTATATTTCCTATCTCTTCTTTAAAAAATTAAATTTAATTGTAGTCAGCTATCATATAAAAGTAGATGGTATCTTGCCATTGCTAAATGTTTCAAGCATCTGTTTATTATGTAGTCATAGTCATTTATTATATAAATGCAGATGACAACTTTTTCTCATTAAACTATTTTCTGAATTTCCAATTACTACAGTTGTCATAGCAACAGAATTAGTGTACACCTGTGCCACTGACATTCATATCAAAAGCACTTTAAATGTTTAAAGTAGTTTAGTTATCATAGCAGCAGAAATAGTGCACACACATAAACTACTTACATACCAAGCAATAAAAAAAAGTTAACAATGGCTTGCATTTTTAGTCAGCTCAATTCTCATCATTACAATGCATGCACTCTCAATTATTTTTTTTATATTGTGCACTTTCACATCCAAGCTATAAATTAATTCATATTATCATGTCAGAAAATGGTCATTTACACATTGAAAAATATGTAACCATTATTATTGTTCCAAAGAAACTCACAATAGTATTGTTTAATACCAAGTGGATAAGCTAAACATATTAGGAACTCTGGTGGTTCTATCTTCTAATCAAAGGAATACCATTTACATAGAGTTTATGCATGATTTTTTAAAAAATATATTTGACTTGTGCAGTTATTAATTGATTTTTAGACACTAATTTTAAAAGGATCTACCTATCTAACTACATATCTGTTTACCTATCTACCTACATACTAATTTAAAAAATGTCATAATATTTTGTCAGTAATATTTGTGGTATTAAAACGTTTGTACAAATTGTTTTTCACTTTTTAATATGCAGGTGTGTTTGGCAGACAGCAAGTGATGGAATATTTGGGCCATTAGCTACCCAAACAACTCCTGTTCCAGAAATTATAGATGAATCCACAGAGTTAGTTGCTTCGTCCCCAACCAAGCTGCCTCGAATCAGACTGACTCCAGAGAGGTTGCAAAAACTCAGAGAAACCTCTGGACTTTCTGCTCCTCAGCTCAGACCCAGCATAAGGTATATTAAGCTTAATTGTAATGTAAGACACCAGAGGCTGAACATATGGTACTTAGTATGTATATTATATACATAAATATATGTGATCATATGGAATGGTAGAAACTTAAATGGTTGTAGTTATTTCAGTATGTGGACTTGTCTACTTCAGGAACTTTTTCTTTTTGGAGTTGTTCTACACTTGGTATAAGAAACTGAGCTAAGAATGGTTAACTTCAGGTGGTTGGTCTTGACTGAAACGTTCCAGCTTTTTCATATAATTTTGACTTGCATTTGAAGTGGTTATATAGTTTCTGACATAATATTTCTTTTTTTGCTCACAAAAAGATTTGACAAATAATGCCCATTACTAGCACAGAATTTTCACTCATCACTAGTCTTGCAACTGCCACTTCTTTCTGCGTATCAATACATAAATGATCATACAGCAATTTATCACCAAGGGGAATGTGACAGTTCCCCTATTGTAACTAGTGCCCTCTCTAATCACACACTTGGTAATCAATTTTGATTGGCAGTCTTACTGTACAGCTGTATTGTTTTCACTAATAGGAATTTTAACTTTTGTATATTTTTTCTAATTTAGTTATTGTTATTTTTCAACTTTTTTGTGGTGAATTGCACTTTATTTTCATTACTTACTCTCTTCTATTTTTTGTTTTCCTGTTATGACTATCACATATTTACTAACCACATCTATGAAATCAATACCACTGTTATCGGCCACTAACAGGACAGTTATGACCCATAGGGAATTGTATGATTTCAGACAATATTCTGAATAACATCCACTTGTGTGTGTGAGTGTATGGGTGGACATGACATTAGTCAGTCTTTTTTTCCCCCTCCTGAATATTTTTATCAGCCACATGTCATTTCAAGGTCTCCTAACCTCTTTGTAGACTCTAAGTCAGGCATGTCATGTTTTGTTTTTTTCTCCTGTTTTTTTTCCAAAGATCCACCAATGCTTATTTAGGGGATTATTCTTTTGAATTTTTTTTTTACTTTTTACTCAGATACTGTGGTTCTTACTAACCATTTTGGGGAACACTTTCATTCAGAGGATTGATATGTTTTATCTGCCATATATGTCAGACAATCATGTTTTTGTTTTATAGTTCTTTCTACCCATAATTAAACTCTTACTTATTTGAATTATTCTTCTCCCTATGTGATGTTTGGATCCCGAATTACTTTAATTAATTATTCCTTATCTCCATTTTCCCATATAGTTCCCTTCGGTGTGGATTCCTGTACTTGGTGAAGGTACCTCCCGGGGAAGGTTCTGTTCTTTCAGTTTACCTCCTCTGGGATTTAAACATCCACCCACATGTTTGCCGTGCATGGCAACCCGTGAAGGGGAGGAGAGGATCCTGGTGGTTGAGGGGTCCAACCCTAACACACCACTTTGGCCTTTAATTCCTGTAGATGGGCAGCTTTTGGGTGGCCCACCTTAGGTCAGTTGGCTGGTCCACTCAGGCTAGGGTCAACCAAGTACCAGTGTTGGATGTTCTCAACAAGTGTTGTGGACACTATCTGATGCTGGTGATTGGGTATAGTGCTCATGAAACCCTGGTATTGCTGCAGTGTCCTTGTTTGACATTGTAGTGCATCCTCTCATAGGGCTTCATGGTGGGTGGAGTCAGTGGGCACCGAAATTTCCCTTTCTTTATTGTGGATACTCCAATTAAAAATCTTAATAAAATTGTGAAAAACAGTCCATAGGTAAATGACCACGTCTTGAAAATTTTGAGCGGAAATCTTCAACATCTGTACCTCAGTTGCTTACACTACATTCTCTTTAAGACAAACCTTTAGGGCAGATGTCTCCCTTATTCATTCAGAAGGGACTAGAGGAACTTGCTGGTTCTCCTCAGACAGTAAAGAAGCTTCGATCTGGGGACATATTGGTGGAAACATCCACATCTCAACACAGGGAATTCCTCTTGCATTCAGAGGCAAATGGGGATATACCTGTTGAGGTTACACCTCATGCTACTTTGAATTCATCAAGAGGAGTTATTGTTGAGAGGGATTTAAAGAACATCACCAAGTCAGAGATTCTCATTGATTTTTCCACTCAAGATGGAATTACGATGCCAACAAATACCCTTGTTCTGACATTTACATCACCACATCCACCTGTCACCATCAAGGCAGGTTATCTTAATTGCAGGGTATGGCTGTACATTCCAATTCTTCTCAGCTGTTTCCAGTGTAAGAGGTTCGGTCACTCAAAGACATCATGCCATGTTTCCCTGTCATGTGCTCGTTGTAGTGGCAAGGGTCATGATGCCTGTGAGTGTGAAACAGAAACTCGTTGTGTCAATTGCAATGGCCCTCACTCATCCTACTTTCGTTTTTGTCCTAAATGATTGGAAGAAAAAGAGGTGCAGTGTTTTAAAACGATTCATAACATTACTTATCCTGAAGCTTGAAAATTGCTGTTCACCACCTTATGCTGCAGCACTTCATTCCACAACTACAGTGGGAATGCAGACAGATCTCTCTGTGTTTCTAAAAGAATTGCTCTCAAAACAAATGAAAAGTCGTTTTGACCTCCATGGTTAAAAACGTTGATGAATGAACTTCAACACCTATCTCTGTTCATTAAATACATTCCAAAAAACCCAAGATCCACATCCTTTGGTTCTGGGTACAGGCATTTCTTTGGATAGATCTTTTTCTCCCACCAAAAGATGCAGAACAATCATTTGTTTGTGTCCTCAGTCACTGGAATCCCCTTCCAACAACAAAGACCCGCCAAATCAATCCAGGGCAGGATACATGGAGTTCGACAGACCCCTCTGAAAAATTGGGAGTGTAAGGAAAAAAAAGACGAGATCGTAAACAGAAGGTTTCTCTACCCATTTCACCTACACTTAAATAAAAATGGCTACCATGATATAATGGAACTGTCGAGGTGTACATTCTAATCTGGATGACATCAAAACACTGATTGCTTCCTACTATCCTGTATGTCTTTCCTTACAGGAAACATTTCTGAAACCTGCTGATACAGTCACATTTCGGTGGTTTTCTTTGTACAGAAGTGACAGGCTGTGTGATGGATAAGTGCATGGAAGGTGGCACTGTTGGTTGATCAACATGTGCCCACTCTGTCTTTGCCACTCGACACACCTATGTCGAGCACTTCTGCTTCTTCTTCCACCTTCTTAGCCATCAAGACTCTGGCAGAGCAATCACCTCTTTCCTTTTGAGTTCATTGTCTCCATGACTATAATTGTCCCTTTACACTGATGGAACTTCATCAGGCTGGCAGTACATTGGTTGGACCTGATGATATACACTATGACATGCTGTGCCATCTATCTTCTGCTTCTCTTGCTATTCTTCTGATTGTTTTTAATCAGATCTGGCAGAAGAATGTTTTTCCTGATGCCAGGCACCAGTCTATTTTCCTATCTTTCTCTAAGCCTGGGAAGGATCCCAAGATTCCTTCAAACTACCATCCAAATGCTTTGACAAACTGTCTCTGTATGACCTTAGAGAGGATGGTTAATGCTTCTCTTGTTTAGATCCTCGAATGAAACTTTCTCCTCTTGCCCACCCAGTTTGGGTTCCGATGAGAGTGCTCCACCATGGACCACCTGGTTTGACTTGAAACGACAATCAAAGAAGCCTTTCTCAAATGACAACATCTTGTATCAATATTCACTGACACTGAGAAGGCTTATGATACAACATGGATGTATGGCATTTTGCAAGACCTCCATATATATGGGTTTTGTGGCCAGTTGTCCATTTTTATTAAACATTTTTTAATGGACACGAGATTCCAAGTTCATGTTTATGTCAAAGACTTTCACATCTTGTGTCACTCGTTGAACATGAGGTATATTGAGCAGCAGCTACAGACTGCCCTCAATCGTTTACTGAAGTGGACCGCAGGAAACAGTTTTAACTTCTCTCTCTTTAAAACCATTTGCATGAACTTTTGGCACCAGCAGGGTATTCACCTTGATCCTAAAGTCTGCATATATGAAGTTGTGCTGTCTGTGATCCATGAGACAGAGTTCTTTGGACTTATCTTTGACCATAAGCTGACCTTTATACCACACATCATGGACTTCGGCTCTGCACTGTGGCTTTCCGCACTTCCCCAGTTCAGAGCTTATACATAGAGTCTCATGAACCTTCTTTGCACCTGCAACTGTCTTTACTCTGTGCTTTGAAACTTCATTCCTTAACAAAGCATCCCACCTGAGGTTGTGTTTTCCTTCCTCAGAGGGCCATACTTTTTCAAAACAGACAGTCTACAGCTTCTATGTTCACTGTTGAACTGTATGCCATTTCTCTTGCCCTGGATCACATAGAAGCTAAGCAGTACTCAAACTGCACTATTTATACTGACACACTTAGTTCTCTGTTGGCCCTGAAATTGCTTCAAGTTGGTTCACACCCTGTTCTCACCGATATTCAAAACTGACTGGCCCATTTCTCTTTATCATCTGCTTCTATCCAGATTTTCTGGAAACTGGGCCACGTTGGTATTTACGGGAATGAGCTCACTGACACAGCAGCTAAATCTATCTTCTCTGGCACTATCACCACTGTGCCTGACCCCATACATGGACTATGGTGCTGTATTTAAGGCTCGGCTCCGTGCCAGGTGGCAGTCGACTTGGAGTGAATAATGCGAAAATAAGCTTTTCCAAATAAAGCCCTATATTGGACTTTGGCTTTCTTGCTTCCATAAGGATCAGAAAGAGGAAGCTGTTCTAACTAGACTATGCATTGGTCACAGTTTCTTAATTCATTGTTTTCTTTTATCTGGAACTGATGCACCATCATGTAGCCTGTGTAACACTCAGGTCAAAATAAGCCACATTTTACTTTCTTGATGTCCTTACGACTCTCAACGATGGCACCATTTTAAACATGTTCTGTCCCAAGGTTTGTCCATAACATTAGACTGTGTTTTTGGTGATTGTAACACTGTCAACCTTGGTAATGTTTTTAGCTTTCTAAAGGCCATTAATCTTTTTAATGCCATTTAATTTTTTAATTTATACATTACACCTTTTTTAATGTGGTTTCCTTTTAAGAATCACAGTTCATCTAGTTCGATTTGAAATTAGAAAATGGCCGTGACATTAAATAACTCGAATTCAGGACTGGAAAGGCCAACTTCATGTGACTAATGCTGCTGTTTGGACTACCTATTAGTTATCCTGGTGAGTTATTATTATAATTTTGCTACACAGCTTTTAAAACCTTTTTATTACTTTTTGAAAGTGTCTATAATGTTAAATAACTCAGAACCAGGACTGGAAAGGCAAACTTCAGGTGACTGACTGGTTTTTATACTTACCTATTAGTCTCCCTGGCAAGTTATGATATTTACAGTTACGCTACAGAAAGTCGTTTACAACTTGAGTTACTGTAGTTTTTTCTTAACGTTGTAGACTGGATGTAAACAATGGTTTTTATGCTATTTATGTGTTTTTTTTTACCTTACTTTTCTTTTATGAATTTTACTAAATTTTCTTTAATTTTAACTTTTTACCAGATGTTTGGTGCAGATAGCCTAGCTGCTTTATGCCATAAAACACTAAATCAACCAACCAACTCATATAATTCCCATGATATTCATTATTATGTCTGTATTGTGCCTCCTTAAATTATTGTTTGAGACTTTTCATCTGTTTTACTAAGGATTTTTTGCTGATTATGGTGGTCTTTTTTTTTGCTCCCATGCCATGCCTTTACTCTTCGATCGTCATTTTATAAATGTGGCTGCTCTGCTGTTTGGATCTTTTAGGCCTGAACATTGTTTTATCAACGTTTTTTTTACCCTCCTATTTATTGCAGGAATTGTGCATGGCATTTTTTTTACATCAAGTTGTACTTGGGAGTTTTTTAAAGTGTTTGGAGTCCAGAGTTGATTCAGCCTGTCTGTATAACTCCCTTTCTATTCATCCCCTCCATTATATCACCATGTTATTTCTTCTTCTTCCTCAGTGGGGTCCAGTTTTTTGCCACTGTCAGTTGGATGTGGCTGACAACTAACTAACTTCTCAAGGGTGCCATCGAAGAGGAGATCCTTCTGATTAAAGGTTTATTCTCAGAACTTTTTTTTGCCATTCCCAAAATTATGGGACATAGGAAACCAATTTTTGATTTATTGTTTCTGACTGCTAACTTGTTATTTTTAAGTATACCAGGAAGTCTTACTTTACTTTTTATTTGGTTTCTCAGTCCTGGTTTGTGGATGAAGTAGTCTCACATATCATATGCATATCTACGTATTCCCTTCTCCCCAAAATTCTAATGTTTTTTTGTTGTTGTTTATTATAGTTGTGTTTTTCAGTATGAGTGTTCTCCGTGATGATGAGAAAACCAATTTGTAGAGGAAAAATATATATGTGTAAAAACCAGCTGGTATGGGTTGAGATTTTTTGTTTTTTATGTAGAGGAGTGAACAACGTTTTAATCTTCTTCAGTCATCATCAGGTGAACCTCTACATATGAAAAAAAAAAATCTCAACCCATACCAGCTGGTTTTTACATATACAGTTTGGCGTGTCTGTTCAGACTTGCCTTTCCCCCTATTTACTTTGCTGAGAGCTGTTCAACTACTTCATTCCTGTGTCCTTTGTTTACACCATTGCATGGATGACAGGCTACTTCTAATTTTCTCACATACTACATATTCAGTTTCTTCTTCAGAAATATGCCTTGGTTTGTTCTAATTTCTCATACTTACTCAATTTATGGTTCTTCTTGGTGCATTTCTCACCTTATTTTCTCTGTTTGGACCAACATTCTCCTCTTCAGCTTAAGAGTTATGGTACAACTCATATGCAAAGTCATCTGTTCTCCTTTTCCTTCTGCATATGAAGTTCTATCTATTTTAGGGACATAAGCTTCCTTTGAAGTTCTCATTCCTCTTTGTTGTACCCACATGCAACATCTTTAGTGGGTTTTTATCAACCAGTGGTACTTTCTTTCAGTTATCTTGGATGCTCTTTTTACCTTTTCCCCATATTTGATTGGTGGTTAAATTATAACAGTGTGCTGGTAGGGGTTTCCTCACATCATCTAAATTGTCACCTTTTAGAGAATGCTTCTCTTTCCATTTGAACGTTTTGGGGTGGGTAACTCTTTTTCAATCTGTTCTTCATATCAATCTCTTGGACCTTCTTTCTGTGCATTAGGCAGTATTTACTTCCTTTTTGGCTTTCATGACCAGGTGATGATATACTGTGATAATTTTGTGCTAGTGTCCTACATCACCAGATTTGGTAGCAGTTGGTTTTAGTAACCTTTATTTTCAAATTTTGGAACTTTTATACTTAGGCCAGTGCCACAATATCACTTTGTTGGCATGTCTTATAACAGATGCCTTGAATCTGGTCATGAATTGGTTATCCTGTACCAACAGAATTCTACTGACAGGAGATGGTCTTCAAATTTTCTAGTTTTTCAGGAGTTGTGTACAATTTAGTGTTTCACTTTGGATGTTTTTGCCTCTTATCTCAATGCACATTCCAAATTTTTGGTCTCCTGTTCATCATCTATTGGCTGGAGCAGTGGCTGCTTTCATTCTGGATTGGGCAGGTTGTTACCTTTATGTATATCCTCATCTATATCTTCTTTGTCACGTCGTATCAATAGTTCAGACCATTCTCTGTAAAGTTCTGTTGGTGACAACATATTTCAACACAATCTTCATGTGTGGCTTTTATCCAGTCCCTTGCCTGAAGTCTGGAATTTCCAAGTATTTAGCTATCTTGGTTCCCCATCAAGTTTGTCTTCCTCTTTGTCAGTTCACCAGTGTAGGTGATACACTTAATACTGTTGGTTTATATGCCTTGGTTATTGTTCTTCCCTCTCTATCATTCTTTCATTGCTGTCCTTTTTGATTGGCTTTATGACTGGGAACTATTGATTTCCTTTGTTGAGAGTAATAGGGTAGTTTTGTTCTCCATTTTCTGTTTACCAACTTGCTTCTGTTCCAATAACATGCACTGTCAATGTTATTTTGTTCATTCTCCATTGCTCGTCCTCTCTTCTCTGCTTTTCTACAGGATTGTAACCTTAATGTCATCCTTCATGCTCCACTCATCATCTGTTTGAACCTTTGTTGTCATGTTCATTATATTACTTTTCTTTGCTGTCCATATTCTTCATATTATTGGCACATGGTTACTGTGTTTGCAGTTGGGGCTCATTATGTTTTATTCCATAATTCCTGACCATACTTTTATGTCCCAGACTTCAGCTGCTTGGAAGAGTAATCTTTATTTCACTCCTTATACCCTTCCCTCCATCTCTCACCTTTAGGACTGTTATGATTCTGACCCACTTTTTTTCCCAGTTAGGGCATTTAGGTATTTTTTATATGACATGTACATTGTCCTTCTGTGGTTTTTGAGTCCATTTGTTTCATCATTGGAATCATATTTTTCCTGTGATTTTTCTCCCATTACCCTTATGGTTAGATTTGCCAGTTACTTTGCTTGGCATATTCTTCCTTTTCCCTAGATGTTTGTTCTCTGTTTCTTGTTTCTTTCCCCATCAGATATGTCACCTTACCTTCCATGTGGCTTCCAATGCTGCTAGGTTTTAGACCAGAGATAAATGTCTTGTAAGCTCTCCTTACTTCCTACCATCTGCTGGATGTTGGTTTCAACTAGTTCCATTGTCGGCTATGTTGGAATAGCACAAATATGGAGACAGGTTATAGGTATGGAAGCTCGTCTTCTTTCCAGAAGTATCCATTTTTGAGGTGAGAGATAGAGGTTCCTCTTCCTTCTATGGACCTGATATACAATTCCAGATGCTGCCAGGTGTTAAATGAGGTTAAGCTTCCATTTATGGTCTGTCAAGCCCTAGCAACTTGACACCTAAGAGTCCCTTTCCTGCTGAAAAACATTCTGGGCCCCAACCATGTTTGATACATTCCCTCACTCTCTGAAAACAGGGTTAGTCAATATGACTGATCACATGACCACTTTATACTAATTTAAGTTCTTTGTAAATTTAATACTTCTAACTTTCAGTATAGTATGTATATTTTCACAATATTTGGCAGTATTTTGCTTGATATAACAAGTCTTTAACAAATACAAAATCAAATTTTAGTGAATTATTTTTAGTAAAATAAAATAAAGATTTTTTCCATAAATATATTGAATATTTGTTTTGACTAGTTCATGTGCAAAACAATTTTCATCTTAAAATTAAAGACACTTTTCCTCATCTCAAAAATCTCAAACTTCCTTTGTGTTATTCCTAAGACTTCCTGAATACATTTCAAACGTTTTTCTTCAGTATAACTTGATACCTTATATGTTATTTTCTCTAACTTAAGATGGGATTGGTCAATCTGACTGACCTTGTAACCACCAATAAAATATAAAAATCTAAATAAATGTAAATTACTCTTTTTTCTTTCTAGAATGTCTTCCTTTTGTAATATGCAACCACATTCATTTACCTTAATTCTCTGTAAGTTCACAAAAGCATACATCTATTTATAATAAAATTTTATTGTTTTATTGCCCCTTGAACCATGACTAACTACTGTCCATGTTGTAAAGCACTCAGAGAACATGCAGCTCACGTTACACTATTGAATTATGTTACCCATGAGCTTCTACAACTAGCACAAGCAGTGTGTGCATGTGCCTGGTGAAACATTTTTATTTTCATTATATTTATTTCACTTAATCTAATTTGAACTAACCAAAAAACATCCTTATATTTACAATTTAGTTGCTTCTATGATTATACATAAAGAATAAACATGAAAAATAAAAATAAAATACTTATCAAATCATCTTTTTTCTTTCTCTCAGTTGTCAAAGAGAGTTAACCCTAATTGTTTGTATTATTCAGAGTATTGCAATTAATAGTTTTTATTTAATTAAATATTGCTCTAAGTAACATAGACTAAAAAAACGTGCAAAAAGTAGACAAATTTCCTTACCTCTCAAAAATTTTCTCGCTTTGTAACTCTGCAACAACAGTCATTACAAAGTCATCCAAGTTTCTCATTTATAGCTTACTCATGGGAATGATGTTTGTACTCTGAGTGAGATCGACATTTAAATGTTCAGAACATAATGTTATAACAAATGTTATTTGACAGATGAAAACCTTGAGTTTCTATTGTTATAGGTAATATATAATTAAATGTAAGAATGAACTATTAACAAATTAGGAAAGAAAAGACATGACAGGTGGGTGTTGCAGGAAGAGTCTGACTTTCTATTTAAATACTTTGTAACCAAAAAAAGTTGAAGACAATAACAAATGTGGTATATCTTAGTAGTGACAACTTTATACAGAGAGATTTACATTTAATTTCATGCTCTTTTGAAGGGTGGTGGATAAATTAGGGATGATGACATGCTAATAGAAAATGTCACACTAAGGGGATACTTAGGACTTTTTAAATATTGCCTTGTAGAATTAAGAACTTACATACTATTAAAATATGCATGATTAGCTAAGGTTTTCTGCTATTCTAATTGGTATAACATAAACAAAAAGTAGTTCAATAAACTTTTGATTGTAAGACACTAAAACTTTGTGTCATGTGTAATAAAAATTAACCAGGTGTATAAAGTAAAGGATGAAGAGTATACAGAGTATGATGTTTGTCATTACTTACTGCACTTTGTGATCTTTCTTTGGGTGCTTTCTCAAGTGGGATTATATTCTTACCAGCCTTCCACCATTTCTGTGGGATTCTAGCCTTTTGTAAGAGGTGGCAAGATATCCCATCGGATGTTCACTTTTTCCAAAATTGAAAATGTATTTCTGATAGATACTTTTCTCTTCTCACAATCCTTTCCACTGCTGGTGTGATTTGGTTCCATTAATTATGACTAGTCCAGAAATGATAAACAAGCACATGATAAGAGAGAGTGCTAGTTATGCTAGTTATGATTATGTCACACTATCACTGGTGAAGGGTAGTTGCATAAGCATTTACATGTTGATATGCAGAAAGAATTAGGAGTTTCAAGGCTATTGGCAAGCAGAAAATTTCTGCAAAGATGATAGTACTAATCATGAAACTTTATGTGAGTAAAAGTAAGCATCTATTGGAAATACATTTTCAGCTCAGGAAAATATGAACTTTTATTGATCTCTTAATGCCATACTGTACTAATTTTTGAAAATAGTTTGGAAGCTAGGTTATTTTATTGAATATAGCATTTGGTTGGACTCTTAACTAAATGTCCTGTATTTTCAATACTTCATGTTATAAAGTAACTAACTTGCTAACAACTGGCTGCAGACAGTAAATGATAGAAAAATATAGAACAATATGGATTAAAGAAAGTAAACTTTTATCTCTGATTACTCTTTTTTTCATATTGTTGTTTAGTGGATTTCTAAAGATATGAGATATTCCAATGTTCTTATGTGATATTTTCACAGATATCTTCCTTTATAGTTACATTTTTACAATATTTTTATATTTATAATAATAATAATAATTTTTTTTTTGCAAAATTCTATTTCTATTAATGTTAACTTATAACCTATGATAATTAATGATACATGTATTATATTTTCATTTTTGTTATGGTTCTTATTTTTTCACCCTAGTGCAATTGTTGCAGTTTGAATTTTTGTATTTTGTTTATGTATGTATGTATGTAAATGTACCTAAATGTTCTTTATTCTCAGCTGTAGACCTACATTAAAAAGTTTTTATTCAGTATTAAATGCAGTACAAATCTGAATCACATGGATTTGTCCCTATATTATGCTCCTTTCCCAGTTTTTGTTCCTTATGCTTTGGACATTTTTCCAAACACGCTTCATTTCCTAATAATTAGTGAAGGTGTAGGGTGGAAATTATTTATATTGCCATCCATAAAAATTATTCCATATGTGAACACAATATTCTAGGTTATTGCCATGTGTTTAATTACTTTTGTTGTTGTTGAATTGTTCTTAACTTACTGGTATGTTTTTTCTCCTTACACAGGGATATTATTCAAACTGACAAGTTAGAAGAGATGATAGTGTCTGCTGTTATAAAACACCTTTCATTAGATGAAAGTGTGAGACAGCTAAAGGCAGAGCAGGAGAACTTAAGGAGTCTTGACCAGCGATTACTTGCTGAAGCTATGAAACAGACATTTCGACGAATTGATGCCTTGATTCGAAGACTTCAGGTGATTTTTTTTTTAATTATTTTAAACAATAAATTTTTTTTAAATTATTTTAAACAATAAATAAAAATATTTCAGAATGGGTTGTTATCTATGGAATACGGAAAGCCTTTTTTGTTCTCATTCTGTCAGCAAATCATGTGACTCAAAGTTGTATTTGTCAGTTTACCCATAATTTCCCCTTGGTGTGGATTCCTGTATGTAGTGAGGGGACCTCCCAGTGAAGGTTCTGTTCTATCAGTTTACCTCCTCTGGGATCTAAACATCCACTCACATGTTTGCCATGCATGGCAACCCATGAAGGGGAGGAGAGGATCTTGGTGGTTGAGGGGTCCAACCCTAACACACCACTTTGGCTTTGAATTCCTTTAGATGGGCAGCCTTAGGGTGGCCCCCCTTGGGTCACTCCGGCTGGTCCATACAGGCTAGGGTCAACCAAGTACCAGTGTTGGATGTTCTCAACAAGTGTTGTGGACACAGTGCTGGTGTTTGGGTATAGTGCTCATGAAACTCTGGTGTTGCTGCAGTGTCCTTGTTTGACATTGTAGTGCCTTCCTTCATAGGGCTTCAGGGTGGGTGGGGTCAGTGAGCACTGAAATTTCCCTTTCTTTATTGTGGATACTCCAATTAAAAATCTTAATAAAATAGTGAAAAACAGTCCATAGGTAAATGACCACATCTTGAAGACTCGGAGCAGCAATTTTCAACATCTGTACCTCAATTGCTTATACTACATTCTCTTTCAGACTACAGTGGGAGTGCAGACAGATCTCTCTGTGCTTCCAAAAAAATCGTTCTCAAAACAAATGAAAAGTCTTTTGATCTCCATGGTTAAAAAAGTTGATGAATCAACTTTACCAACAAACCCAAAGATCCATATCCTTTGGTTCCAGGTACAGGCATTTCCTCAGATACATCTTCTTCTTCCACCACAAGATGCAAAAGGATAATTCATTCACATTCTCAGTTGCTAGAAAATCTTCCAACAACAAAGACCTGCCCAATCAACCCAGGGCAGGATCTATGGAGGTTGATAAACCTCCCTCAAATAAAGACAGTAAAGAAAAAAAGACTTGGTCATAAACAGAAAGGTTCTCCACCCAGTTCGCCAACACATAAATAAAAATGGCCACCTTGATACAATGGAATTGTCGAGGTTTGCATTCTAATCTGGATGACATCAAAACACTGAATGCTTCTTACCATCCTGTATGTCTTTCCTTACAGGAAACATTTCTGAAACCTGCTGATGCAGTCACCTTTCAGTGGTTTTTTTTGTACATAAATGACAGGCTGTGTGATGGACGAGTGTACGGAGGGGTGGCACAATTGATTGATTAACATGTGCCCATCCCGTCTTTGCCACTCGACACACATTTGGAGGCTGTAGCCATCCGTGTTTCTTAGGGTCACACCATCACTGTTTGTAATCTCTACTTGCCGCATGGAGAGACATAATGATCAATCAGACCTTGATGCTCTCATTGAACAGTTGCTGTCTCCCTCTTTCCTCCTTGGGGACTTTGAGGTTGATGCCACCTGACCTGCATGCCCTGCTGGAAGCTGGATCAGGCACACTTGGCCCACTGCTCTCTCAGAACTTCATCCTGCCATCATCTGTAAGCCATCAATAGATGACTGTGTGGCAGCAGTAACTGACTGTGTTATACAAGCAGCTGCTCAATGTATTCCTTAAACCTCGACATGTTTTGTAATATATTCTTGTCCATGGTGGAATCCTACATGCCACATGGCATGGAAGGCTGAAAAAAGGGCCTGGGATGCTTTCTGTTGATATCTCCCACTCTCGAATCATATTGCTTTCCAGCAGGCCCATGCACATGCTTAGTGGGTAAGACGCCAAAGCCAGAAGGAATCTTGGATTAAATTCACAACCAGTTTCAAAATCATATGGGACAAGATTCGAAAAGTCAGTGGGCAATATAATTCTGTCCCCATCTCGATCTTGCTCTCTGATGGCCAGGATGTAGCTGATACCCGGAGTATCTCCAATACTCTCTGTGAAAGCTTTTGCCAGGTATCTAGCACCTCTGCTTTTTTTTCCACCTTCTTAGCCATCAAGTCTCAGGCAGAGCAATCACCTCTTTCCTTTCAAGCTGATTGTCTCTATGACTATAATTGTCCCTTTACACTGGTGGAACTTGAACTGGTTCTTCATCGGTCTGGCAGTACATTGGTTGGACCTGCTAATATACACTATGACATGCTATCTCCTCCTTTTCTTGCTATTCTTCTAATTGTTTTTAACCAGATCTGGCAGGAGAATGTTTTTCCTGATGCCTGGTGCCAGGCTATTGTACTACTTTTCTCGAAGCCTGGGAAATATCCCAAGGTCCCACAATCTACTGTCCAATTGCTTTGACAAACCGTCTCTGTAAGATTTTAGAGAGGATGGTTAATGCTTGTCTTGTTTGTTTCCTTGAATCAAACAACCTCCTCTCACCCACCCAGTGTGGGTTCTGATGACAGAGCTCAGTATTTATGGGTTACATGGCCATTTGCCCATTTTTATTAAACATTTTTTAATGGACAGGAGATTCCAAGTTCATATGGGTTCGACACTTTCCCATTTTTTTCTACAGGAACCTGTAGTCCTTCAGGGCTGTGTTTTGAGTGTCACACTTTTCAGTATAAGAATTAATGCCATCACTGAACAACTCCCCCTCACTGTTTCAAACAGGCTCTATGTGGACAACTCACACATCTCATGTCAGTCGTCGAAGATGAGGTATATTGAGCAGCAGCTACAGACTGCCCTCAATTGTTTACTGAAGTGGACCACAGCAAATGGTTTTAACTTCTCTCTCTCTCAAACCATTTGCATGCACTTTTGCCACCAATGGGGTATTCACCCTGATCCTAAATTCTGCATTTATAAAGTTGTGCTGTCTGTGATCCCTGAGACAGAGTTCTTTGGGCTTATCTTTAACCATAAGCTGACCTTTATACCACACACCAAGCAGCTACAGGTCAAATGTACAAGAGTACTGAACATCCTCTGTGTCTTCTTTTCCACCACTTGGGTAGCTAAAGATATATCATGCTCTTATTTGATTGAAACTTGACTATGGATTACTAGTCTATGGTTCTGCCAGACCCTCAGCCTTAAAGATGCTGGACACTATTTATTATCAAGGACTTTGGCTCTGCACTGGAGCTTCCTGCACTTCCCCAGTTCAGAGCTTATACATAGAGTCTCATGAACCTTCTTTGCACTTCCACTGTTTGCAACTGCCTTTACTATGTTCTTCAAAACTTCGTTCCTTAACAAAGCATCCTACCTGAGGTTGTGTTTTCCTTCCTCGATGGGCCATACTTTTTCAAAACAGACAGTCTGTCCTTGGATAACATTGGTGTATCCACTTGTCAACCTATCCCACCATGGATTCTTACAGTCCCCAGTTGTGACCTATCTTTAAGTCATCTGAAAAAGCAGGCACTCCCAATTGGAAATTGTGCTTGCTATTTGCTGAACATCTTTCTGACCATTTTTCTTTTGGCCATGGAATTGCTTCACATTGGTTCACACCCTGTTCTCGCCAATATTCAAAATTGACTGGACCATTTCTATTTAACATCTACTGCTTTCTAGTTTATCTGGATATTGGGCCACATTGGTATTTGCAGGAACGAGCTTGTCAACACTGCAGCTAAGTCTATCTGCTTTGGCACTATCACCTCTGTGCCTGACCCATACATGGACTATGGTGCTGTATTTAAGGCTTGGCTCCGTGCTATGTGGCAGTCAACTTGGAGTGAGCAATGCGAAAACAAGCTTTTCTAAATAAAACCCTGTATTGGACTTTGGTCATCTTACTTCCATAAGGATCGGAAAGAGGAAATTGTTCTAACTAGACTATGCATTGTTCACAGTTTTTTAACTCATCCTTTTCTTTTATCTGGAACTGATGCACCAGTGTGTAGTTTGTGTAACACTCAGATCACAATAACCCACATTTTACATTCTTGTCATCATTACGACTCTCAACAATGGCACCATTTTAAACATGTTCTGTCCCAAGGTTTGTCCGTAACATTAGACAGTGTTATTGGTGATGGTGACACTGTCCACCTTGGTAGTGTTTTTAGTTTTTTAAAGGGCATTAATCTCTTTAATGCCATTTAAGTTTTAATTTATACATTACACCTTTTTAATGTGGCTCTCTCTTAAAAAAATCACAGTTCATTTAGTTCGATTTGAAATTAGAAACTGGCCATAATATTAAATAACTTTAAACCAGGACTGGAAAGGCTAACTTTTGGTGACTAATGCTGCTGTTTGAACTATCTGTTTGAACTACCCATTAGTTATCCTGGCGAGTTATTATTATAATTTTGCTACACGTCTTTTAAAACCTGTTTGTTACTTTACTTTTTGGAAAATGGCCATAACGTCATATATCTCGGAACCAGGACTTGAAAGGTTAACTTCAGGTGACTGACAGTGGTTTTTATACTTACCTATTAGTCTCCCTGGCAAGTTATGATATTTACAGTTATGCTACAGAAAGTTGTTTACAACTTGAGTTACTGTAGTTTTTCTCTTAACATTGTAGACTGGATGTAAATATTGATTTTATGCTATTTATGTGTGTTTTTTTTACCTTAATTTCCTTTTATGAATTTTACTAAATATCCTTTTAACATTTTACCAGATGTTTGGTGCAGATAGCCTAGCTGCTTTGTGCCATAAAACACTAAATCAACCAACCAACCATCCCATGATTCTCCACTATTCCTCTTTCTATGTGACTTACTATACATGTATCCATAGATCTGATATAATTTTGCTTTCTCACCACAATTCAGATTTTCTTGTTGACTGGTTTTTAAAAACGATTAATTGTTTCTAAAATTTGATTTGCATTTGACTATGTGAACCAAGTAAAATGATTTTGAAACAGGTAGTTATCTCTGAAATATAGTCCCATTCATTTTCCTACAACTGTTAACTTCTATTATAAAAATGGTTGAGAGGGTTAAAATTGGGGAATAAATAGATACAAGTGATCATTGCTGTATTAGTTTTGATGTTATGCTGCATATGGAACTCAGGAATAATATTTTTATTTCAAAATTCCCAAAAACCTATTTTGAAGGTATGCAACAAGAATTATCTGTTGTGAATTGGGCAGCTTAGTTATTTGGGGACACTGAGTGACTGTGGAAAATGTTTAAAATAAGATTTTTCAGTATTCAAAGCAAATATATTCCTTACAGAAAGAAAAGGGTAATTGCAAATAAAAAAAACAGGTTGGCTTAAAGAAGTATAAGAGATAAAATTTAAAAAAGACATAATAAATTTAAGAAATTTAAATTGACTGGCATTATAGATTATAGAAGATTGTTTTATAATCTGGCATTATAGATTATAGAAGATTATTTTATAATCTGTAATACCAGTCAATTTAAATTTCTTAAATTTATTATGGTTTATAGAAGATCATTTTATAATGCATAACACCAGTCAATTTAAATTTCTTAAATTTAGTATGAAATTTACTGTGTTGATAATGTCAAGGCTATTGCTGACTGTGTTCCTTGTGTTGATGCTGCTGCTTTACAAAGGATTTAGATCATTTGGTGAGTCATGTAAATAAATGGCAGATGCATTTTAATTATGATAAATGCAAGATTTTCCATGAGGGTTATCATAATTTGAATTATAAGTATAATTTGGATGAGAATAATCTTAAGAGTATCATGAAAGAAAAGGATCTTGATGTAATGTTTTATTAGCCCTTTAAGCCATTTTAGCTGTGTGCTGTTGCAAGTGGTAGGGCAAATAGGAATGTAGGTTATATATACAAAAATATAGGAAACAAGCCTAAACAGGTTATAATTTTGTTGTACAGCTCCACTGATTAAGTCACATTTCAAATACTGTGTTCAGTCTTGGGCTTATTACCTTAGAAAATACATTGAATTGTTGGTAAGGATTTAGAGGAGAGTTACAAAAATGTTATCTTGGATGGAGGAGTTCGTCATATGAAGAGAGATTTGAGATCCTTAAAATTGTTTTATCTTGAAAAAAAAGAAGAGTTACAGGGGATTTGATTGAGTGTTATAATGTTGATGTATCAATATTTGTCATACTTAACAGTGTGAATTATAAATATATGGGACACAAATATAGATTTCGGCAAGGTAGAAGTTATCTTCAGCTTAGACAATTTTGTTTTTCATATAAGGTGGTTGGTCTATGAACTGGGTTGCATTTAGATATTGTGGAAGCAGTGAATTTGAGTGAGTTTAAAAGAAAGCTTGACAGACATATGAATGATAAGTGGTGGATTTATTTTTTATTTATTTAGTAGTTTTAGTTTGGTTTAAAGGATGTAACAGCCAAGATGGACCAATAGGTCCTTTGTTGTCCCTAAAAATTATGTTATTATATATAATTTTCCACAATAACTGCAAATGTGAAATATGAATTAGGACAGGAGAGCAGAGCTTGTATGACATATAATGTGATGAGCAGGTTAGTTGTTGGTTGTTGTTTTGACTATTATAAGCAATTACAAATTATTTATATTGTATTGAGGAATGCAGTGGCAAGTGGAACACACAACCACTAACTGCAGGAAGTTTAATGTTAAAGTAAAGAATCTGACTCTGAAACTAAGATTCAATCACTAAAACACTTTTAATATGCTTTTACAATATTTTCTATTACAATAAATTTGGAGAATAACTTTGAATAAGCTAACCACACTCTTTCAATATAAACTAACAAATGTTCTTTAAATACTTTTTCAGTAACACGACATCAAGTTAAGTGTATTTTAATCATGTTATTTGATGCCCGGAAAGGTGGCAATACGTTACAGAGAATTTAGGTGAGAAACATTGGGGAGATTCATATAAGAGTAAACATGATTCTTATATCGGCCTTAGAGAATCTGCTGGCGATGGCTCCAACTTCTGTCATCAACAACTTGATGATGACTCAGTTTTAAACTCTCAACAACTATCTTTAGAGCTACAAACACTAGTTTCTATACAAATTCTTTATGGTATTCTTATGATCTTCCAAATAGTGTACTCAAGTACCCACAAGTAAATCTGACATTCCCAATTATCAAAATCAGAAACAAAACTATTTGTCCATTGGTTGCAGATAGTCTGTAAATCAGCAGCTTTTTTATTTGTATCCATATGTACATATTTGAAATGAATACTACATCAAACATCTGACTTATTTCATTTCTTGGCAGCTGATGTTGCCACAACAGTGAGGAGATAACAATCTAATTTTCCATTTTTCTAATGAGGCTTTTGTAATTCTTCTCATGACCTCGATAGTTTTGTTTGTAGTTAGCATAAACAGGGCTGTTTCTCAACATATCTCTCTTCTTAAACAGTCATCATTATATAATTATTTTTATGCCTTTGTGAATATATATCACTCTTCTACCTACTGCTTATATTTGCTCAATACTTATAACATCTGAAATGCCTAGGAATGTTACAACTACTTCACTCATACCATCTGTGAAAGATGGGAAATTGGTGAATTTTGTGTAATGTTGTGTGTATTTTGTATTTTGTGAAAGATGATTGTTAATGGTATGAAAGGAACTCAACAAGAAAGGCTTTTCAGTATTTCAAAAGTAATTACCTTTGCTTGAAACTTGTTTTAATTTTAAAATGTAAATTTTAACAGTTTGAACATTATTTCTATTAAGTTCTTTAGAATAAAGTTTATATTATTAGATAGATGGGAGTTGATTTCCTGATGTTTTTATGTACTGTTACTTATAGTCTATTAGATAGATGGATATATTCCTCATGAAAAATGAATGATTTGTTTTCCCGTTTTTGCTTTATAAGTAACTATCTAGAAAGTTAGTTTCATGTTACATATTATTTAGAGTTTATTTTACATTTTTTGTTATTAATTAGACAATATGTTATTGGAATTAAAAAAACAGTTTAACACCTTAGCTGTCTGTATACAAACTCAGTCATTTTGACCTTCCTTGTAAATATCATGTTACCATAAAACTATACATACTATAACTGAATAAGTATTTTTATAAAATGTGGCAACTTCTATAATCATTACAAGCCTGTTGTTTTGAAAAAAAATCAGATTTTTTAATAAAGTATTTTTACTGATGATTTGTCTGTGAATTTATCAAACCTATACTGAGTGGAAAGTAATTTTCATTTCAATATTAAATATCCACCCATTTTTATCTTACAGGTTTTGTATTACATTTGCAAAGCTTCTTAATTCTTTCACAGCAGGTGGGTCAAAGTATGTAACAATCTTTTATGCAGCTACATTCAAAATGTAATTAAACTACATTGTTACTGATGTATACAAATAAACATCGTATCAAAACATAGCTAATAAATCAAATTTTAGTATTATTTAAGTTCTTGATTTTACAAGAAAATATTTTTAAAAATTCTCAATCTCCCTTAGCATGAAAACAAGTGCTATTTGGTCTATAATTTACTTCTCTAATTTATTAACCATACTTCCAAGAAGTAGGGAATTTAACAATAATTATTCATTATAGTATAGCTGTTGCTTAAGCAAAGTACAATATTTATAGCCTTTCATCTTACAGTAGTTAACATTTCCTAACATTTTAGGAAGAAAAACACCTGGGTAAGCCATTTTTACACTATTAAATTATATAACATTTAACTTAGAATACAGAGCTTGAGGAACTGATGCAACCTGTGGTACAGTTTTAACAGGAAAAATTTCAAAATCAACAGTCATTGAAATAAGTGTTCAATTCACAGTCAAGATAATTTCATTACTTTATGTGACTACTTCGAGCATTAATGACTGTTGCACAACAACTGTGCGTGCTCTTGATCAGTTCAACCAATCAGTGTTGCAGAATCTGTTTGTCATTCTTGAGTAAGGGCAACTTCCAGGTCCTAGATCGTTCTAGATGGGGCCTTACAAGCTTGTAGCCTTGTCTGTAACTGTTTCTAGAAGTGCTCTATTAGGTTGAATTTAGACTTAGGTGGCCACTTCATTATGAAAGTGTAGACACATGTGGCTATTCATAAGCAGGAAGTCTGGCCATGTTGCACCTGGATATGGGTGGAAAATAGGTGCAGGAATCTCATCTCTGTATCTTAGGCTGGTGAAACTTCTGTTTTGGATTATTTCAAGATTGGTATGGCCTGCAGTTGAAATGTGTACCCCACATGACTGAGCCTTAAAAAAAACGATCATGTTCTGAGGCAAATTGTGCTCACCAGGAAGTCTGCAAACTCTCTTGTGTCTGTCAAGAAAATCCACACAGTAGTGGGGGACACATCAGTGAAGAGTACAGTTGTCCATTGTTGCACAGTGCACCTCCTCTGTTCTCTAGCCCACTGCAGTTGTGCCTGCTTATGCTGTCGGCTTAATGGAACATGAACAGTTGGATGTCTAGTTGTCAACTGAACTTCATGAAGGTATCTGCACACTGTCTGCATAGACATTCAGACTAATGTGGCATCTTGGAGGGAGTTATAGAGATTTTAAGAGCTGGAGCAGAAATATTTCTTACAGCCTTGATGGTCAAATAGCAGCTTTGTTGTACAGTTGTTAGTCGTCTGTTTCCTCCACCACATCTCCTATTGATTCTACCAAACTGTCTGAACCTGTTTCAGACCTTGCCATCATACTTTGGGATCTGCCAGGAGTAGCAGCAATTCTGTGTTAAGTCACGCCTCCCTGCAGCATCCCAACAGCCCTGTTAAGTTCTGAGGGGAAAGATGATGCCTTTGAACTAAGCAAGGCATTTTCTCCACTGCATAATCTCAATCAAACCAATTTTAGCATTTAGTGATTTCAAATTATGAACCTTACAGTTTCACTGTATAACCTTTCAATTGTGGGATATTGTCAGAAAACAAAGCCAGGATCCAATCAAAGTTATTTTGGCAAAATGTTTGTGCTCAAGAAACAATGTCAAGATAATGGACTTCCAAGCTGTCTTTTTTAAAGCTGAACTTTATTAACATTAGTTTTCCTGTTATGTAAAAACATAATCCCTAGCAAATGGTGACTACTGAATCTTGTTTCAGAGTCATAAATTAAAACAGAACTCTCTTATCTCATTCACCTGTCACATCCTCTCTCATAAATGTTAGATCTCTGTAATATTTGATACAGTATTATTCATAACCAATAGAAAGCTAAAGTTTTACTTATCAAATGACATATTATAATAGATTGTTTTATGTACAAAACATTCTTTCTCTTTTAGTTCAAGCTTTATTACTACAGGAAAAATGCATGCAAGTTTAGCTGAATTTTTAACAGTTCTTATCACATATTGTTAGAGAGCTATAGGATATTGTCAATTTTTTTCATTTTATTATTTTATTTTGTTAGGTACATTATTTAACTAAATAAAGAAATAGTTAATACATTATTGTAAAAATTAGAGTTAAGTTTCATCAAGAGTTGACCCCAAAAACAAAAGAAAAGAATACTTAGGTAAGTACTATATTTAATGTTTTTCATGTGTATTTTTCATTGTAAGAATACCTAAAATCTTAAAATTAAAAATATATCAGGTTAGAGTACATAATGTAAAGAAAAGTAATAGCAATAATAAGATGGTTTAAGAGGTGTGCTTGTGTGTTATCTTTGTGTTACATAACTTGTTATGGTAACATGAGCTATATGTTGCCAAGTGATTGGCAACTTGTGTCAAGCTGGATTGTTAGTTAAACATAGTTTACAAGACACTGGAATGATAAAATTAAGTATAAATAGATGTATATTGTTAAAAGCTTTAAGCTACTTGAGATAAGCAGTTGTGGTTTCTTTTTACAATTTGCAGTCATTCCCCTCAGATAAAAGGGTAACTTAGAACTATTTCCTAATTCTTTTTATAGTGATTGAGGTTAGTCTTGTCAACCAACTTTGTATAGAGTTACAGTATAGAAAATGAAAAATGAAAGGTAAAGTTTTTCTTAAAAAGTCGTGTGATAATTATTTAGGAGGTTTTGGGTATTATGAAAACAAAATTCAATTTTCAAATGAAATAAAGTATTATTAATCTTAACATAGATCATTTTGCACTCAGAGCAGTGAACACTCTGGCATCATATAATTGCAGGCAAAGTTGTTGCAAAAATTCTTAATTGAAAGTTAATTTTTTTTTGTCTAAAAAGGACTTGTAGTTTACTGAAAGTTTGCTAGGTTTTGTGAAGATACTTTAAGTACTTTCAAAGTCATTGCATGTATACTACCATGGTTATGTGATAACTATATGGTCATGTAAAATATACAAGCTTATTGCAATAAGGTTAAACCTTCCAAATGGATATGTAAAGTTTTACTTGGGAAAACTTTATATTTTATTTCTTGTTTTGTTCATCCTAATACTAACTGTTACAAAATCATCTGAAGCAAAAATTTAAAAATATGAAATAAATTCAAAAATACATTTTTTTTATAAAGAGACTGAAGATTGTAACATACAATTACAATTATTTATCATAAAAATCTTCAATTTCACATTTTCATTCATTTAAGTTTAGTGTTTTATTGTTGTTTGAACCATGTCTAAACAATTAAGTAAATAACCCAGTGATGTAATTACAACCTGCATCTATTTCTTGAGGACCAGGTTCCTGTTTACTATTTTTTATTTAAGTTTTTCATCTAACTTAATCTGCTTTTTTATTATTTATTTACAGCTTTGTTGTTTGGTCCAATAAACCTGTTTTTTTCACTATGTTTACTTTTCAAAAATAATTCATATAGGGTAAAAACATTCCTCCATTCTTTCTAATGAACTACTAGCCTTAACTGCTGAAACAAAACAAAAAATTGTCTGATTTATGTAGTTTAGAATATGCTATTTTTTTGGTTATGGATATGTCCAACAGCAATGTCAAAGAGAATAATAGATATTTTTAAAAATGAAGAGGATATATTAGAGGTGAATCAGTGTGGGTTGAGTAAATATAGTGATATCTCAGTAAAGCAAGAAGTTAAAAAGGTGAAATTTTATTTTTTGACTGCGATATGTGTTTCTAATTGATTGAAAAATGTGAAACCCTTATAATGATGGAGAAAAAGTCTATAAATGAGAAGTCGCAGAACAACCGTGTCATGTGGGCTAGAGAAGTACAGATTAATCATGTATTTAAATATTTCTTTTTGGAATTAAAATTGAGCTATTGATGTATACCTCCAGTGAAATTGGAAGGAGACTATGAATTTTTACTGAAGTCTGTGACAAAGGGATAGAACTGAGAAAGTTATGTATATGGTTGTAATGTGTACCTTTCTGATTGATATCTTCCATCTCACATGTCAGGTATTGGCAGAACTGGAGCAGCGATGGCAAGCAGAAGTTGAAGATATCAGGAAAGGCTTGATGCCATCTCACCTGTCCTTGTTCACAATGTACCACCTATTGGAGGTATAGGCCATTGGCCATTTTTTTAAGCTTAATAATTCTGTTAGCCACTACTAGGGGCTATCATTAATAGTGTTCAGGAATAAACCAACCAGTTATATGTGAGAATAGCTGGCTAAAACATGCTGTACATGAGTCTAATATTGACAAATGTATAAACGTTTTTACAGATTTTGCTTTAAACCTGCTATACATTTGATATCTATTTCTAATTTGTGCCTGAAATTTATGAGAGAGAGAAATATTAATCAAGAATATTTTGTACTTTTTATACATCATTGGAAAATTGCACAGCTTTAAATAATCTTTTTGATAATCCTAGACTCTTGACCTGATGTTTTACTTTAAGGTATTGCTTGTACTAATCTTAGTAACATAAAGCTAATTCGCAGGGTGATTATAAAAACATTTATCATTTCAGTGCATCACATCATACAAATGGTATGGCATAGGAAGTATAAAAATTGTAAGTAGGTGTTAAGGACATTTCAGGATACAAATGAAACAGTTGCCAAATATTGTCACTAGGGCCACCACTGTGATATTATGCCTTTTGATAACTGTGTTTAAATTGGGTAAAAGTAATCATTATTCAAGACTTTAACCCCATCTGGAACTTAGAGCATCTTCTAGATGTTGAGTGCACATTTGCTTATCAAATTTCTAAATTTTAGTAAAAATAATAATTCAAACTTTATTCCAACCATTTTTAGCTTGTATCTTAAAACTGGTATTTCATCATAATGTAATGTAACATATGTTTAGCATAAATATATTTAAAAACTCATTTTTGTGCAATGATGGAGAGATCCAGTATGGTCAGGTAGTTAGGGAGCTCAACTCATAATCTGATTGTCACAGATTCAAATCCCCATTACACCAAACTTGCTTGCTCTTTCAGCTATGGAAGCATTATAATGTGATGGTTTTACTGTTCATTGGTAAAAGAGTAACTCTAAGAGTTGTCAGAGGGTGATGATGACTAGCTGGCTTCCCTTTAGTCTTAAACTGCTAAATTAGGGAAGGCTAGCTAGTACAGATAGCACTCATGTAGCTTTGTGCAAAATTTAAAACAACCAACACTGGTGGATATTGCCTGGAAAAAAACACATTTATCAATTTTTGTAGGATTTTTTTAAACCATTTATAAACTACCTATCATTGAAAATTTAATACTTCATGTCTTTTTCCTTGAGTACTTTTGTTGTTATATCGTTGTGTTGCTTCATTTTTGTGATGTAATAGCATATAATTTGAACAGTTAATAATGAAGCTCAGTTTTGAAAAAATGGCTAAAGTAGCAGCTATATATCATTGGCTAGAGGAGATTACACACTGTGTATTCCAGTGTAGAGTAAGTGAAGTTGTTTGAACAGTATTTTCAAGAATGAAAATCAAGTCAAGAATGACTATCTAGTCATTTTCAAGAGGATAAACAAAAGTTTGTAAGTGAAGTTTAGAAAGCTTAGGAACAAACCATATACCTAGAAGTTGTGGTATAATTTCTTTTGATATTCATTTTCACATAAGAAGTTCTATATCTGATTAACTTTTGAAGGTCATGCATAAAAGGTCAAGAACAAATGTAAAGAACTTAAACATACAGTATAATATTAGTGGGGTTTACAATTTCCTTCTTTTTAGAATGAAAGAGTATTAAAAACTGTATTATAAAGCACTTTTATTTGTTATCTAGTCTCAATTTAAGGAGCTTGCATTTTTATGTTACCTGAAAGATGTGGAGTATGATCCTTTCAACCTTGAAGCTGTCATTATAGCATTAAGGTTAGTGGAGTTCTAATGGATGTAAAGAAGAACAGTTAACAAGCAAGTTCAACTAAATTGTGTTTGAATACTGAAAATATAAAAATATAGTAAAATTTGTAAAAGAAAGAAACCATAGTTGATATTTTCTATTGATAAACTTTCATTGTAATCGGTGAAGGTAATGTGGAAGAAATGTTGACTGAATTTAAATATTGAGATTAACTGTTTCTGTTTTTGTTTCTAATGTACAGTGGTACCTTGGTTCTCGAACTTAATCCATTCCAGAAGGCTGTTTGAAAACCAATTTATTCAAAAACCAAATCAATTTTTCCCATAAGAAATACTGTAAATTAAATTAATTCATCACAGACCTCCAAAAATTACGCATTACTAAGCATTTTAAATAAAAATATTGCTTATTTATACCTGTATAATAATACATGCATAAAGTCAACCACAAAAACTATAAACACAATAAAAAAAACAATAAATGAAAATTTAACTGCATTTTACCTGTGCTGAGGAGAGCTTATGGCATAAGTGAAAGGTGATGAGGAATGTGGAGAGTAGGAGGGTTATTATTGTTAAGAAGGGGAGTCACCTTCCATAAAAATGTCAGGTAACTCTCCTTCTGGGGTTCTTTCTCTTTTCTGTCTCTTTGCACCACTACAACTTGCTTGAGACTCACTAAACCTATTTCTCACTAAAAACTTGTCTAATGAGGTTTGTTTATGCCTGCATTTTAAAATGTTTCTGAATATCCTCAACAACAGGCTCAGCCTCAAATCCTTCAAAGTATCTATCTGCAACTGAGTCAGGCCACAATTTCTTCCAGGCTGAGTTCATGGTCCTCAAAGACACTTCCCTCCATGCTTTGTCTATGATTCTCAAGCAGTGGAGGATATTAAAGTGATTTTTCCAGAACTCTTTGAGGGTTAACTCTGTGTCAGAGACCACTTCAAAGCAGCTTTGAAACAGTGCTTTGATGTTTCTTAAAGTTCAATATGACCTGCTTGTTCATGGGCTGAATGAGAGGGTCGTGTTAAAAAGCAAGAGCTTCACTGTAATGAAACTGTACTCCTCCACCAACCTGTTTTCTAAGCCTGGTGGGTGAGCAGGTGCATTGTCCATCACAAGAAGGGCCTTGAGTGGCAACTGTTTTTCCATGAGGTAATTCTTTTCTCTTGGGGCAAACACTTCATGGACCCACTCCATAAAAATTGCCTGGTTACCCATGCTTTACTATTAGCCCTCCACATGACATTTAGTTTACTTTTCAGGATATTATATTTTTAAAACCCTTGGGTTCTCAGAATGGTACACAAGCAAAGGCTTAAGTTTTACGTCCCCACTTGCATTACTACATAACAATAGTTAGCCTGTCCTTCATTGGCTTGTGTCCTAGCAGTGACTTCTCCTCCTTGGTGATGTAGGTCCTCTTTGGCATTTTCTTCCAAAAGAGGTCTGTCTCATCACAGTTGAACACCTGTTGGGGAATAAAACCCTCAGCTTCTACATAGTCCTTAAATTCCCTAACAAATTTATCAGCAGCATCTTTGTTAGAACTGGCACCTTCCCCATGTCTCACCACACTATGTATGCCACTTCTTTTCCTAAATTTTTCAAATCACCCCCAACTAGCCTTAAAGGCATCACTTGTATCAGCACTCATTCCAGGGGTGTTTTTCAGGAGGTCAGCATGCAACTGCTTTGCTTTCTCACAAATGATGGTCTCAGAAATGCTATCACCAGCTAACTGTTTTTTGTTTACCCAAATCAACAACAGTTTTTCCATTGTTTGTGATCTTTCTTTTGTAAGCACTGTCACTCCTTTTGCAACATCAGCTCCTTTGATGACCTTTTTATTTTTCAGTATGGTGCAGACTGTAGACTTTGCCAAACTGTGTAACATGGTCAGACATGCGAACACCACTTTCATACTTCACAATGAGATCTTTTTTCACCTCTATTGTGCCTCTAACAACTTTTCTTTTTGGTTTGCTGCTTTCATTATCCTTCTTTGACTCCATGGTGGCTTATTTAATCAGAATATTTAGAAAAACAACAAAAAAGAAAACGAGAACATTCACAGCAGATTTTAGCAGGGGTGTGGACTGAGCGACAGGTGCAAGTAAAGTGTTTTGGGCAAACTTGGTGTGGGTTGAAAATGGTTAAAGAGTCGTTCAGGTTATTTCAGGGTTCGGGCCATGACAGCTTGGTTCGGGAATCGAGTTTATGTTCGACAACCGAGACATTTTTTTCTCAAACAATATTTTCAAAAACCAAATTGTTCGAGAAGGGAGTCGTTTGAGAACTGAGGTACCACTGTATTTCTGAAGCAGTTTTAACAGTTTTATTGTTTTATTAATATAAATATTTTTCTTTTATTCCAATTTTAACAGATTATTCATATACTAGTTTTAATAACTGTTTTATTAATTTATTAACACAGGATTTGATATTTTCATTAATGTGCTTGCTTTAACATTTTCATCATTGTACAAGTTTTTATCATTCTGGTAATAATGACAGTTATATATTGTTATAAATGTTTATCGGAAGTGTCAGTTTTTTCCATTGTTACAATTTTCTGTTATTTTTTTTTTGATAACAGTTGTAATAGTTTTGTTGTTATACCAGAGAAAAGATGGACAATGAAGCAGGAACAAACTACAAAGAAGCAGAACTTATCAAGCCAATGGCAAAAACACAGAAACTTGTCAAGGGAATTGTAGAACGAACCCAGCTGCTTCTCAATGTTACCATTGCAAATGATGAAACTGGTACATGTACATTTTGAAAATTTGACCTACTTCACTCCATTTCCCCCCCAACCTATTGACTCTAAGTACATGAAAATGTTGGCTGATGTTACCCTAAAAATAGACAAACCTAAAATTTTCATTTTTGGGAACTTGTTTTAATGCTATTCATTTTAATTTGGTGCATAGATACACAGAATGATAATACTGCTATGTCAAATTCTTCCACACTAAATCTTATTAACTACCATAACCTTTGCTTTTTTTAACCTTAAAAATCTTCCATAAAACTAAAAGCTAGTTTTAACGTTATGGTATTGAAAGACAAAATTCAGCAAAGTAATGAAACCAAAAATGCCAAGTAATAGTTACTAATACCCCCCCTTTCACTAGGTACTGATATGTGGTTGACAGAATAAAAGATTAAAATTGATATTTAATATGCCTTCTCTTTGTAATCTTTAAATACAGTAAGGAAGAGGAATGTTAAAAAGTCTGCAATTAATGTGAATTTTTTAAATATTATTTGGCCTAAAGAGCTGGTTTTTTTACTTTAAAAATAAGTTAACCAGATATTTCAGTGTTTAAAACAGATATGCTGCTCTAAGTAATACTGCAGTTTCTGTAGTTTTTTTTGTTTTTTATGAGTTTCACAAATATGAATGCTACTCTTTGTAATTTTTAAATTCATAATTTTTCTTTTCTTTAGGTTTAGATATTCTTGCAAAATGTCTATATTGTATTCATTAATAGAATATTATATTGAGAATGAATTTCCTGTCAGAATTCTGAGCAAAGCTAAATGATATAAGGACAATAATATGAATAACTTGGATAAAGTTTATTTATTAGCCAGCTTTAAAATCCATTTGCATTTTATTCTAGTTGAACCTGTTTTTATTGATCATGAAATTTTCATACCATATTTTTTTCAAAATTGAGTATGAAAGATCTCTTTAAATCTGTACAAAAGTTAAAATTGATAGTACAGTGATATTTGTAAAGTTTAAAAGCTTATACTGAATATATTTATCTTAAGTCAAAAATCTTTAATTCCTGTTTGTTTGTTTTTTATTTTCTTGCAGAAGGTTAGTTATTTAATACAAGCACTTTATTACTGATTTCTAAAAGTGATCTAACTCTTCATTCAGGCTTAACTCTTTTGTGCATGTCATAACCTTTCACACTGTAACCTTCACAGCTTAATTAAACAATTCTTTATCAATGTGCAGGGGTTGACAACAAAAAATTATTCTCCCCCTGAAATTGCTGGTAATTTGTTATATATTATTAGATAACATAATAATATTTAAAATTATGTTTTAGAATGCACATGATAAGATCTATTGAAGTGTGATATCAAATCCTAATTTTAACACTGACTTTCATAAATACTTCAATTTTTCATGACTTTAGTTTCATATTCTCATAAAAACTGTTGTGCACCTGATGTAGTTTCTTTGATCTTCATAGTCTACAAAATGATCAAACAAGTTTCTCTGCAGTAATCAAACATAAAAATGCACATAAGATCTATTCAAGTATGATATCAAATCCTAATTTTAACACTGACTTTCATAAATACTTCAATTTTTCATGACTTTAGTTTCACATTCTCATAAAAACTGTTGTGCACCTGCTGTAGTTTCTTTGATCTTTGTAGTCTACAAAATGATCAAACAAGTTTCTCTGCAGTAATCAAACATAAAAATGAAACTCAAAATAACTCAAACCAGTTTCACAAGTTAATATTTAGTTCACATTCCCATGGATTTCAGTACTGCATTACATTGTGGCATGCATTGAATGAGTTTGTGCAAGTATTCCTGAGATATTGACTGCCATCCTTCTTTGAGTACTTTAAAATGTTCATCTTCTATGCTTGGCACACAATATTTTTATTCGAAAATGTAACAAAAATCTTCCTCACTGATTTCCAAGATTGTTTTTTCAAAAAAATGTTGCAAATTGAAGGACTTTTTTTTTATAAAAAACAGAAAAAGCAGGTTCTCCTTTACTTAACTTTTACCAAGTTGTTATTTAGTTTTCCTGCATTAACCCTTAATTATTTCAATTATTTGTTATGTAGTAAACATGTTTTGATGGTGCAAATGATAAAGAAATTTTAAAATATATTTGTAGCTTTCTTAGAAAGATGGATATTTTAAAATAACTTTGGGATATTCTATTTTAATGACTGGTATATTTTTTGTGCTCTCAAGTGCTTATTTGAAAGGTACTTGAATTCTTTGTGGGCACCTAAATTTGTAAGTTTCAACAGGGTCTTACAGAAAAATTACTTTAATTTATTTGATTACAAATGAGCTAGAGTACACAATAAGTATGCATGTGTCTATTCTTATATGTATAATTTAATTATTGTTGTTTATTCCTTAACAGAAGTAACTAAAATATAAAAATCTGTAATTCTTTAGCTTAGACTAACAAAACTTCAATAACACCCAAATTTTACGAGCTTGAGCACCCTGTGAAATGTTACACTCAACAACCATGAATTTTTTTACTTTAGCTACAGGAAGTAGCTTATATGCTCCCACTGTGATTTTGTTGCTACTGATATGATGATTACTACTCCAGTGGTATGGAGTAGTATGGCAATGAAAGCATACAGTTCAGAGGAAACAGGTGTAAAAAGGTTTGTTTGTTTGTAGTTAAGCACAATGCTACACAGTGGGCAATCTGTGCTTTGCTTTCCTCAGGTATTAAAACCTGGTTTCTAACTGTTTATGTCTGTAGACATACCACTGTGCCATTGGGAGGTATAAAAAGGTTAACAGTTGAAACTGCTAACATATGTAATTTGCAACTTGCTGTTTAACATTATAGTTAGTGCAGAGTAAAAAAATTATATTACTCATATTGTTTTATATTTTTTAAATTTTCTCTTTACTATACATTGATAATTTATTCATAATTATTGTTAAGATATAGAAAATAACAGAATAGAAAGTTTTTCTGAATAACACCTTAGTATTCATTTAGGAAGTTCTAGGGGCTATGTAAATGAAATATAAAACTCTAAGATCAAAAAAGTGTTTTTTGGGGTTTGGATATAAAGTTCTAAAGACCCAAACCCATTAATACATATCTCCAGCAACCAATTAGCAACCCTTATAGAATTCACAACCACCAAAACTAATTTTACATTCAAAAACTACCTGCAAATAAATGGCCTAAGTGTAGTGAATCCCATGTTACCAGTTCTAGCCAACATTTTTATGACACCTATTGAATCTCAAGCAATCAATTCATCATTACACCCACCACTATACTGGTACAGGTATGTTGATGATACATTTGCTGGATTCACATCTACAGAACACACACTTAGTTTTTTCAACCCCAACATTAAGTTTACCTGTGAAAAACTAACCAAATAGCATTTCTTAACCTCAGGATTACTAGAACCAATACACAATTCAAAACAAAAATCCACAGAAAAATCACCCATAGCAGATTATACATTCCCTGGGACTCAGCACATGAAACAAAACAAAACAGTTTTTGTAGGAAATTTGTTGGAAATTATATGCACACACTAAGATCAACAAACAAACAGTAATAAATCCCAAGATACAAAAACTACTAAACCTTGTACTGCTGCATACCATATGTTCTCAACATCAAAAACAACAACAAAAAAATGGAAAAACTTATTAAAAAAAACAGCATTCCAGTAAACACCAAATTTATTCAAAAACCAGGTACAAAACTAAAGAGCATACTATGTATGTGTTTTTCTTGTAGCAAAGCCACATTGAGCTGTCTGCTGATCCCACCAAGGGGAATCGAACCCCTTATTTTAGGATTATAAATCCTTAGGCTTATCAGTGTAAAAACTACACTGACAAACAATACCAATATAATTTATAAAATACAATGCAACAACTGACACCACTTCTATATCGGAGAAACAAGCAGAAAAATGGAAACTAGATTCAAAGAACAAATATAAAACACTTTCACACGTTTTTGAACACTGCAAATCAAATAAACACAACATAACCATAGAACACACCCAGATATTAAGCAGGGAAACAAATATAAACAAATGCAAAATCAAAGAAGCCCTACTTTTTCCACAACTTAAACCAATATAAAGGAACACCTTTATACCTATACTAATTAATAACCTAACATCTAACTGCAGCGCCCCTACAATCTTGTATGCATTTATACTCTCATCCATAAGACGTGCCTGGCAACAGTCAGTTGCAAACTCTCTTTCTTAACCTGAAGATGATTTAGGAAGGTCGAAACATTGTTCTTTACTTTATTAGTAAAAATATTAATACCCATTTCAGCCATTCTGAGAAACATTTTTATTTCAAGTGGGTTTCTTGTCATCAAGAAATCACCTTTACTCAAGCTGATCAAGTAAAGGCTTTGGAAATTTAGAGAAAAGATCTGTAGTAAAAATATATAAAACACTTGGGTACAACAGGCTTCTACTATTTACCAAAAGCTTGTAATTTTTTGTGAAGACACATTTTGTAAATTCAGAGTTAAGAGTCAAAGTTACAATGTACAATTTCACAGATCCCAGGATTTGTGAATTTGATGGAGTTCAAGAACAGTTGGTTAAGATAGATGATTTGTATAAATTTTTTTGTTCTGTTATCATTGTAATTGATCTTTCAGTAGTAGAAAAGGGGTCAATGTGACAAAGTTGTGTAAATTTTATGCCACCCAAGTATAAAGGAATTAGGCTTACACACTAACCTGTATGTTTTTTTTCCCACTTTTTGAATGTGTTCAGTCTAACACAGTGTGTTGTATATTTTATTTTTTTGTGTTAAAAACAAGTCAGTCCCACATACTGATCAGTCAGTGTATTTTGTTTCCTTACAGTAGAGAGAGGTCAAGCTGACACAAGGTTATGTATATTTTCTCTTTGCAGTAGAGAAAGGTCAGTCTGACAGTAGTCTGCTGATCTGTAAACATTACTCAAGGAGTCTGTCTGCCCCATCAGAGCTGGAAGCATCTAAAGATGATATGTGTTTGAAGAATGGTCACCCGGCAAAAGAGAAGCGTCTTAGTGGCTACTGGAAAGATAAAGATTTTGTCTTGCAGAATCTTCTCTTGGAAGAAGGTCAGGTCACTAAGGATCAAAAACCTGCATGTTCAGCTTTGCTTGACCAGCTCTTTTCTTTCATTGGTAGTCACCCAGAAAAATCAGTAAGTGACTTTCATTTTTTTAATTATGATTTTATATTAGAATTTTGCAGAGTTACCAAAACTAGGGCCATAAAACTACTTTGTACCAATGTGTTTTGTGTACAGTATGCTAAATATATTTAAAATTAAAGAATAGACATTCAAACCATTATTTAAAAAAATATTGCCGATCTGAAACTTCATTTACATTTACAGCTGGTAACTACAGAGAAGCTGAAGGGTCTGATGTAAGTTCAGTATTAAGATTAATGGTATCACTACACAACTTCCTCCTACTCTTGCAAATGGGTTCTATGTTGAAGTCTTCTACATCTCATGTCAGTCATCAAACATGAGGTTTATTTAGTGGCAGCTTCAGACTGTTCTTAATTACATGTTGAAGTGAACCACAGCAAACTGTTTCACCTTTTCTTTCTCCAAAACCGTTTACTTGCACTTTTGCTGCCAATGAAGTGTACACTCTTATCCCAAGCTCCATCTCAGTAATGTTGTTCTTCCCATTTTCTCTGAGGCAAAGATCTTGGGACTTATCTTTTACTTTAAGCTGACTTTCATTCCTTACATCAAGCAGCTATGCATCAAGTCTACAAAGGCATTGAACATCTTCTGTGTCCTCTCTTCCATCTCTTGGGATTTATGTTCTATGCTCAGGATCTGTTATGCCTTCAATTGCTCCAAAATGGCCTATGAGTCTCTGCTTTGCAGTTCTGCTAAGACCTCAGCCTTGAAGATACTAGACTTCATTGCCATCTGGGGCTTTGGCTCTGCACGAAGGCTTTTTGCATTTCTCCAGTCCACTCTTTGTACAACGAGTCCCACGAACCTCCTCTTTACCTCTACTGTTTGCAACTTTTTTGCATTATGCCATTAAATTTTGGTCCTTACCACAGCATCCTGGCTGGGACTGTGTGTTCATTTCTCAGTAGGCTATACTCTTTCTGAATATATTCCAACATTCTTTCTTTTGACCTTCGTATCCAGGTGCAGCTGGTTGAGTTGAGTCTGTCATTGCATGATGTTGCTGCTTCTACTAATCAGCACATACTACTGTGGCCTATGACCATTCTTTGAGTCATCTGAGGAATGTGTTTACTCTTGATTGCAAGTATCATCATTTCTTTGCTGAACATCTCTCAAACTATTCTTCTATTCCCATTTATGTGGATGGTTTGAAATTGGGTGACTCTGTGAGATCTTCTATGGTTTGTTGTGGTGTACAGCTAACTTGTATACCATTTACTTGACCTGGATCATGTATAATTATACAGTACTCAGAATTTACTCTTTTCACCAACTTTCTTAGCTCTCTACTGGCCCTGGAATCACTTAGCATTAGTTGTTACTCTAGCCATTTTTCTCTGTCTTTTATTCATATCCAGTTTTTCTGGATACCTCGCCATGTCATTGTTCACGGGAACAAGCTCGTTGACATGATGACTAAGTCGATATGCTCTGGTGCCATAACAATTGTATTTATCTCCTATATGGAGTATGGTCCTGTTTTGAAGGTTCAACTTCATTCTATTTGGCAATCAACTTGGAATGAGCAACATTATAAGAAGCTTTTCCACGTCAAACCTTTGTATTGTTCATTTTGTTTCCATAAGAATTGGAAGGAGGAAGGTGTTCCAAGTAGTTTATATCTTGGTCAAAGTTTTTTAATTCATTGTTGTTTTTTATCTGGAACTGATCTGCCAGTATGTGTCCTTTTGTGACATTCAAATCACAATAGCCCATGTTTTACTGTTGTTATGACTGTGAGCAATGGCTCCATTTTAGGCATGTCTTTTCTGTGGGTTTACCCCTGATGTTGGACAATGCCATTGGTGGTGGAGACATTGTACAACTTCCTTGTGTTTTTAACTTTTTATGAGCCAGTGTCCAAATTTTGGACATTGTTTCATTTTATATTGATTTATTTTTACATTTTTGTAATAATTTTACTTTTACATATTTTATTGGTTGCTTGGTGCAGATAGCCTTGCTGTTTTGTGCCAATAAATGCCAAACAACCATCCAACCTTATTTAAGTTTGGGAAAAATGCTCTGTCTAATACATTTGTTGTGCCACTTGCTGTATTAGATGAATACAGAACATTTTGCTAAGTCCATCTGCTCACAAAGAGTAGTATTGTCAGGATTTGGTAGATCTGTGTGACTGACAGAAAAGTTCCTTATGCATGCCCCTACTTCACCCAATTCCTTTAAATTACTGATGGAATCAAGGTCACTGCTTGTAAATTTTTCTGTGAGTCTTCCCCAAGTCTGTCATTTAATACTATTATAATCTCATCCACTATTAGAACTTCCACAACTCTTTCAGAGTAATCTGATTTTTCTTTGCCATTGCATTTGCACAATGGAATTGTCAGTTAATAGCTCTTGGAGCCTGGAGTTCAACATTTACAAGACTAGAGATAACAGCTGTGACTCTGAAGATATCTTGGTGGAAATTTTTGATATTTTGGCATATTTTCTGAAGGGTATTAATGACTTATTTCAGTTCAGAGACAATTTTTATCATGTCCCTAGTGCTATTGGAACTGTAGGCTGATGTTTATTGGGAAGACATATGAGAGAATCTCTATTGATATGTATGTGAACTGCATGGAGTTAAAGAGAAAAGATCTGTTGATAAAACTGTATTATGAAGCAAACAGCTTATTTAGGTTATTGTTAGACCAAAACATTGTTATGAAGTAATCAACTTAATTAGGTTATTGTTATATTAATTTATTGTTATGAAGTAATTAATTAATTATATTATTGTTAGACCAAATCATTGTAATGAAAATATTAGCATAGAGTGAAAACAGTTACATTTGCATATTTCTTATAAAATTATAATACACACAGTATACATGTATATGATAGTGACAATTATTATAGTTTATTAGGTAACCACAATTATTAATTATCATATGCAGATTGAGTTTACAAAGGAATTTAATTACTACAGATGTGGAAATAGAACATAAACTAAACATTTATGTGCAAAGAAAATAATTAGTTTGCCACATTCAATCTCATGGTGCATAATGCAAGTTGATGCCCATGGGACATAAGTCTAATTTTCAGTTCTAAGACTATAAGGGCTTCAGTTAATCTTTATACACAGTTTCCTTTTGTTAGAATTTCATAATGCTCAGTTCTGCTTGTAATAAATGTCTAAAATGTTGGGTAAAAGACAAAAACCAATGAAAATCAGAACCTTCTTGATCTAATTTGAGGAATTTCCAATCAATTAGAGATCACACAAAACAAACAACAAACTGAACTAGCTGGACAAGGCCTATAGACCTGGCTTTAAATGGAGTTACATGAGTTAAAATTAAACAGTGAGATGTTAAAAGGTACTCACCTTTCCTTATTTTTCACAGGAAAATGTCTCTGTAGTTTTTGTAGCAGTTTATTGTACATCAATACTTGTTGTATTTGTTCAAATGGGACAGAATTTTTTTGATGTGAACAACTTTAAGTATAAATATTGCTCAAATCAACCCATTACATACAGGCTTGTAGAATCAGATTGGACACTGTTCCCCTAGTTCTCTTATGTTCCATGATATCAGTTTAATTAGGTTTTGTTAGGCTTAACTGTTATAAAATTGAGCTTAATTAGGTTATTGTTAAGACTACAAAATATTATGAAAGTTATCATCTTTATAAGGTGATTGTTAGGTCAAACTTTGATATATAGCTATCAACTAAATTAGGTTATTGTTAGACCAAATCATAGTTTTGAAAATATTAGCTAAATTAGAATATTGTGAGATTATATCAGTTATGAGTGGTCAGCTCTATTAGGTTGTTTTTAAGCATATTTTCCTAAATAATTTTCATAGTTGTGTTACTATATAAAAGTACGCTTTGAATACTATTGAATTTTCATTAAAATAATAAGTGTTGTTTGGGCCAGGTTTCACCTCAGAGTTTCTTAATGGCTGCAAAAGTTCGACATTGGCGAGGGAAGACCAGAAAACAGGCACTTATCCACATGAAGGAATTATTAACAGCAGCATCTCGAGTTGGAGGTGCCACACATTTGGTTGCAGCTGTGGCAGCTGTATTACAGCGTGGAGTAAGGTGGGTTAAAAACAATGTAAACAGTTAACGAGTTTTTAGTTTTTGCAGAACTGAACTTGTTAAGAGATAGGATTGAAAGAAAAATGTCTAAGTGTTTAACCCTTTTGCAGTGGGCATGGTACAAAATACATGAGTTTGTATACACATTTACATACATTAAGTGTTTATACTATAACTTTTAATACAGTTAGTGTATCTTCACAAAATTTGGTAAATTTATAGTAAATATTACAAGCCTTATGTACACAAAAAAAATCAAATTTTTTGATTAAGTATTTTTATTGAAAATGTGTTTGTGAATATATTGAGTCTGTATTCTTACTATTCTGAGTGCAAAGTGATTTTCTTTTTATGATTAAAACAAACTATTTTTTGTCTTGGAAACATCAGAAATCATTTGTGTAATCTGTAAATAACACCTAAATACATTTCAAACAATTGTTTTCAAAAAACTTTAGAGCTTATCTGTTGTTTTCTCTAACCTAACTCTAAACTGGGTCAGTCAATTTAACAAGCCGCATAAACCATCATAAAAAAATTACAAAATAAACATAAATTATGCTTTTTTATTTTAGAATAACTACAAATTATAACACAAAAAAGTTGTAATGATGCAGTTCATATGCAGTCACGTTACTGTATCCAAGAATATAAAACTGGCCTTTACAAAGTGACTTGTCTTGGCTGTGTTTTAATGGATTAGTATTTTGTAAAATAATAACATTTCACTTATAATGCATTATATATGTATATACATTATTACTATTTACAAATAATTTCTTAAAATTTGATTATTATTATTTTTTTATAAACATAGAACAGTAAATAAAGAAGTATAGTAAACAGTTACATTTTCTAGTTATAAAATTTGTACTCATTTGCTGCATTCTGTTAGTGGCTAAATCTTATAAAATTTCACAAATGGAGGACATTGAATGAAATGTTTTTTTAGGTTTTATATATACATTTTGAAATAACCAAAAATCATAAAAATTGCTATATCAATACCACTGAATTCCAGTATAATTTATCATGCTTAATAACTAAGCCCTGAATTTGGGTATAAAAAAATATGAAATTTTGAGCTCATTTAAGTCTTACCTTACTGTTTAGAATCTACCATGAAAAGAAAGATTTTGCTGCCTGAATACTTCAGAGAAACTGAGAAAGCCACTAGGTGGACATTCTGAACTATTAATTCGTTATTCACATATCAGAGACAGAAATAGGTGTACATAAGCATTTCCAAAAATCAAAAGAGATGAACAGGGCTTCTTTGGTTAATTCAATAAATATAATAATATCTTAGAAAATAGGAAAGATAGAAAGTTCTTATTTTATATTACAGCTTGTTAATATTGACAATTTGATTTTGTAATTCATAATAAATTGTAGACTTTGTACTTGGACATCAAAAACATCTAATATGATCTAGTGCTTCATCCAAAATACCAAGTGGCACACAAAAATCAATATTTAGATGTATTTCTTTTAATATTTACTTTTAAATTAAGAACTTAACTGATGTACAATACTAATATTTTAATTAAAATCTACAGTTTGATACTAAAGCTATTGACATAAGCTCATAAAATAGTATTAAATAAAAGTTTTCAGTTGAGTTATGTTTTGTGTCGTAGTGGTTTGATTTGTTGTTACACTGATATATTATTTTAATATTTTTGTAAATTGGACTGGTGTATTGCTGATTGAAGATATATGTGACACTCTTTGAACTGTATGAAATAACTGTAAGAACTTAAATCTAAATAAGTTTCTTCCATTTTTGGCTTTATATAAATTTTGGAAACTGTTCAGATTGTAGAGAGCACTACCAAGGATACTGTAAAACCAAATTATAAGAAAGCTTAACATTTTTCTTTTTAATTTAATAGTTGTGTCCACTTAGTTTATCATTTTTCATGTCTTTCATGTTTTAGGATTGATGAACTTGCATGTGGGGGAATGATGAGTAGTGTCAGTGAAGCTTTTGGAGAAACCCTGGCTTCTGTAGTACAGCTTGTTGCTCGATATCCTCTTGCATGCTGTAATAGCATTGGGTTACTCTGTATTATTCCATATACAAGGTTAAGTAATGATTTTCTTCTAAAAAAGTTATAAGACATGAAAAATATTAATGATATTTTTCAGCTATTATTAGAACAAGAAAAAAATGTATATTTTTTTCGATAAACGAGATAAAAAATAAACTGAGTAAAATAAAAAAAAAACTACTATAAAGATTGAATAAAATATTTGTTATTCACTAATCATGTATCTGGAAAATTAAGTTTTCTGATTTGGTACATTAGGTCTTTCTGAGCAGAACTTCTTATTTAATTAAGTTTTGTATAATTATTCAGATATTTAATTTCTTGTTGACAGAGCTGAGGAAAAAAGCCTGGTACGTAGTGGTCTTGTAAACCTTCTAGATCGTCTCTTAAGCTTGAATGGCTCAAGAAGAGACCCAGGGGTAAGTGAATCACAGACAGCCCATCAGAAGGTATCAGCACTAGTATGGGCAGGATTTCAAGTTCTGGCTAATCGCTGTATACAGTGGGAAAAGGAAGAAGGTGATTTTGATATTTTTATCGTATTAGAAACATTCTTTTAATTGTAAACTACTGAATTATTCATGGTAATAACAGATGGTGAGGGCAGCTTTATTTTGATGCTAAAAAGAATTACATAATATATGATTTAACTGTTTTGCAACAGGCTCCTGTATTTTTTTATATAACTTATAACCATGAAGGTATACACACTATAACTAAAAAAGTAATTAATGGATGTTTATGGAATTTGGCAACCTTTCAGTAAACATTACAAGTCTTTCTAGACAAAAAGAATCGAAATTTTAATCGAGCATTTTTGCTAAAATGTTTATAATTGTATAATATCAGTGCTCATTGATCTGAGTGCAAAGTGATTTTCATGTTAACATTAAAAATACTTTAATTCATTTGAAAAGTTTCAAATTTTATTTGCATAATCTCTAAATTCTAAATAATTATCATTTAATTTTTTTGAAAAACTTTATATTTTATTTTCTATGCTATAACTATATATTTGTATATAATTATATGGCTAATGTTTTCTACTTAGTATTAAGATATTGGACAACTTTTTCATTTTAATAACATAATTTGTATGAGAGAGAAAGTGACTTATTTCTTTTATTTCATTTCTTTTTACATCCCCAATGCTACATTAAATATAACTTGATTCTAGGCTATTTACTTCTAACTGTAGCTTAGGGTAAGGAGCAATTATCTAAAAGTATGGAATGACTTTAAGACGTAGGGTGGAATGGGCATTATTGCTGAGTAAAGAAGTGGTTTTTCAGAAATTGAAATAGTGTTGGATTTTTAAATTTAGAAATGAAAGCTTCTGCTTGAAAATAAAGAAATAAAACAAATTATATACCAAGATATCCACAGAAAAAATTGAGTAAAATAATTAAATAATGCACTTTAGTACAAAATTAGTTGAGGAACTAACAATAAACAGTGAGTATTTTTTTGGTGAAAATAAACACTGCAGTAATCATAAAAATATTTAAAAACAGAAAGAGAATTTTTCTGAAATTTAAGACTTTTATTGTTTCTTAATTTTTTTATTCATATTGTTCTTTTGTTTCATTTTTTTTCTTAATTAGTTTCATTTCTATGTTTGTATATTTTTATGCTGTTGTCATATTGAAGTTCTACCCCAAGGTCACAATTGATTTGCTACTGTCATTAGTCCAGCATTACCTGTCAGTGTGTATGATGTAATTTGTGCTTTATACAGAGGCTCAAGATGATTTGGAACACACAGGACTAGCACGACAAGTATCTGCACTTCTCAGTAATCACTTAACCCGTGCAACAGAAGGGTATCATGGCCAAGCAGTGGGGAATGATGCTTTACAAGAAGTTCTGGGGCTTCTAAATAACCTATCTAAGTAAGTTTACTTAGTATTTGTTTTAAAAGAAGACATTATAAAAGTTAATGCTAATGCCTTCATACTTAACAATGAAATTTTAGTACAAGAAACTTGTACTTGACATTTTCCACCAAGATGTTCAGAAACTCAGTTTTCTTGCTTGAAAGTTGTCCTTTGCCTGACATAAGGGCCTAACTTCTAAGGTTTCTTCGTACTTAACTAAATCTCTCTATGATTGTTTATCAATGGAAATGGAATATTTATCATCAATGGTGTATTAAAAGTAATTTTATCTCTCTTTATCCAAGAGTATCTATCATATTCCATATTCTAACTTGGGTATTTAAGAAGGGTCTTGCTTTGTCTGTGGTGGTTTTTATATAAGTCATCCTTATCAATTATTTTTAGGTATTCTAAATATTGGAAGGTTTTTTAATCCACAGTTTTATCAAGCTTACTAAAATTTTTTCATATTTTTAGGCCCAAACAAGCTTTTCAATTACCAAAATTTGGATTTTACAGTGTTTTACATGTACTGTCTCATCCTTCTTTTGAGCCCTTAGCTTCATGTTCTTTGTTTCACCTTTGTATTAAATTGTATTTTTTGTTATTGTTGACCTGTAGACATCATCAGTCAGAGTTGTTTGCAATTCACATGCACAGGATTCTTTATTATTCCAGATTTGTTCTACTTTACCCTGATAGGTTGTTTATTCCCCAGACTCTGGCAGCCAGGGAGGGGGAAAGATCCTTCTCACCAATCCATTTGTCACTCATTTTTATGACCACTCCAATCCTGATCATTTGTTATGTCCTGTCAGGGCCCTCAAGTGTTATGTGGCTCATACCAACTCATTTCAAGGTACTAAGAACCAATTGTTCATTCATTAGGATCTTTTTTTCTCAGTTTCCTGTGACTTCTCTCCTATTATCCTCATAAGGTGGTTTTGCAAATTTAATCACAAGGCTTATGAAGGATTATCATTTCAATAGAGGAATTTTTGGCATGTCATATCTCACCAGCTTCATTATAACTCCATGTCATTACCTGCTCAGTTGAATTGCCCTCTGAGTGACACTGTGTGGGCTGGTGTGTAGACTACTGCCAATAATTTCCTATCTTATTGCTTATGTGATCTTGTAGTTTTCTCTTCTGAGGGTTTTCAACTACTCCATATAGCTATTTTGACCACATCTGTTAGATTTTCACCAGAAGTATTTTCCTCAATCACATCCTCTTTTATTTCCAGAATCCTTTTATTTTTCACTGAATCCTACTCTGTGGCAAGTGTTACCAAGGCAGGTATGCTTTCTTTTCTTAAATCTGCACTAGCAAACACTTTTACTATAATTACAACAGGTTTCAATAAGCCTTATTGAAATGGGTGTTCAATAAGACCATCAAGGCACCTACTGGATGGTATTACCTTATTATAAATAATCATGAGTAAAGCTAAAGGGCATCCTGCCCATCTGTGCCAGTGATCAGGTTTTTTTATGGTTATTTTATAAATATAGGGAACTTGGGTCACCTATTGCACAGTTTCCATAGCACTGTTCCTCAGGACTACCCAACACATTTTACCCCCAGTTGCTGGGGTGTGGTATGCTCAAATGTGTTCCCCCACTCTTGGAGAAGAGAGCAAATTTGAGGGTCCTCCTATTAAGGTCCCTGGATGTTTTTCCCAGATGTCAGTAGGACTTGCATCAGCTCATCTGATCATTGTTGGTTTTGTATATTATTAATGGAAGGTTGTTCATTATCTCCTAATAATTCCAAATATGAAGTGGTCCTATCTTAGGTCCTTGGTTGAGCACAGGTTCCATGTTCTTTCCATAACTCCAGAGGTAAGTGGAATACTCCTTGTCCTCTTGGTTGGGGAGTGAGGATGAATCTTCATAATTCCAGACTGGATGAGTTTTGCTCTTTCAATTGAGTACAGCATACACAATTTCATTATTCTGAGCTTGGGGTGTTGCTTTTTTGAGTTTTTCAGGTGGACGAGAAAGGTGTTACTCTCTTTGTCATCATGATTCTGGTGATGTGAAATGCATCATTCTATGGCTACAGGTTGGGATTCAATCAAAGTGTATATTTGAGTCAATATATATAACATTATGGTCCAATAACCCTAACCACCAACTTGGGATATAGGTACCATGAACTTGTAATTTCAACCCTGAGTCGTTGAACTTTGGCCATCTAGTTGGGGCTGGCCTATACTGAAGATTACTCATTTTTTATTCCAATTTTGACATAGGAACTATGTTCCAGGTAAATAGCATACCTGTTCTGGATGTAGTGCTGTTTCCCCACTCATTTGTCATTTTTTCTCTTGCTATACACCTGTTCTATATAGATGGTTTCTGTATGGAACATACTTTCACTGGCTTCTCCACCTTCTCAATATGGAATGCTAGCTATAGTGTAAGCAGATGGTAAGTTAACATTTTCCTGAATTGGAAATATATTTCCAATAATACCTCTGCTGACACTTTTTCACTCTATCTCCCCACTAAAATCCAGTTTGTCTAAAAATGTGATTACATTATCGGGATAAGGTGCTTACCTAGATAGAGGGCACATTGAAGTTGGTGGAGAAATTTGCAAACTAAAATATGCTTAAGACATTCAAGTTAAGTATAAAAAACTGGAGTAAACATTCTCGGTGCTTAGATGAGCAGAAAGTGGGTTATGATGCTGTTTTATTTCAAATCCATATAGCTACTCCATATCTTTGAGATTTGAGTGTGGCTCCATTTTTAAGACATTTTGTCTTTGATACTTATCAGAATCGTTGGAGTTTTGAGTGTGTTACATATTATAACTTATCCCGATGAGCCCCCGATTTATTATGTTATGTATTATAATTTATTTTGGATGAGTATTCAATTTATTACACATGTCATGTATTACGATGTTATATAGTCAGAAATTTTGATTTTGATTTAGAAGTTAATTAGATGCTAATATGTATCAAATTTATTATATTTGCTAAGAAGATTGGTACACACAATTTTTTTAACACAAATTTTATAGATTTTAATACATAAACAACAGTACAAGTTATAATAATGATTTTTACAAATATTGGTTTATATACAAGATATTTACAAACTTACAAACTATACTAAGTCTTCTATCTGGTATAGAACTGAACATTTTATTGAAGATCCAAAACCACCACTGGAAAATTAATTCTGAGTTTATATTGTTACACCTTGCTTAAACTAACACTGTCTTTTCTTGGCTGGCCTCACACTGGTTACAAGGTGACATTTTCAGATGAAGATATTTAATCTGCTCCTAGAAATAATAAAGTCTGAAATAATTCACTGAAGTTGAATGGTGTGTAATGCTCAAAATCTATGTATGTTCCTGGTCAAATTCTGCAGTTTTCCAATTAATAAGCATTAACCAAAATTATAGCTTCCAAGGCTTATAGTATACTGACTGTAGCTGATAAATAATAACCTGTCCTTCAGTGATGCTCTTTCATCTCAGAAGTTTGAGTTCTTGCAGTTTTGCAGAGGGATTCAAAATTCCATTTGTTGCTCTACCTTCCTTGTGTTATGTACCTGTTTCCTTCCCTTCTCCTGATGATCCCATAACTTGCCAGCATCTATCAGAGGTGGTACAGGATCTCCTCACCCAACAGGCCATCAAACCTGTTCCACATTTTTCAACAGGGTGTTACTTTCATCTATTTGTTGTTCCCAAAAGTACTGAGAACTGGAGGTCTGTCATCAGTCTTTCCCACCTCTGTTTTTTTTTTGTTTGTTTTTTTTTTCATTTTCCATTTTTCACTAATCTTTGGTTGGCTTTTTCTCCAAGTCTACAGATGAGGAAGATAAGATGAATGTCTCCAATGTCTCTCTGCATACTCCTATCTCAGAACAACCTCATCTTCATACAGTAAAACCTGTCTTAGCTGGAAACTGCACAAGGCAGAAATGTGTACAAGCTGGAAATATCAAAATTTTGCAGCATTATCATAATCTGTAATGAGGACAGAAAACTATTGTTCACCTACCTCATCTGTCAACAAGTAGGATTAGAACCTGAGTGAAGTGGAAAATATATTTTTGATTAAATATTAATTTCTTATTTATTTAATAATTTCTTTAAATATTAATAAATTCTTGTTTAAATATTAATAAATTTTCAGACTCTTTGTTGCAGTACGTATTGGTTAAATATATTCTGTTTTTTTGTCTGTCGTCATTATTCTGGATGTTGCTATACTTTTAGTTGCATTTGCTGATGGGAAAACTAGAGAAACCATGGGTAATAGGTAAAAGTGAAAATTCACACTGTTTCAAAAATTTAAAGAAGAATTAATTTTCTGTGGAATGGAAAGCGAATAATAAAGCGTGGATGACAAGTGCTATATTTGAGGAATTTTTGAACAAATTAAACAAAAGAATGAAACAAGAAAATAGGAATATTCTACTTTTCCTTGATAATGCAACTTGTCACCCAAAAGTTCAAGTTTCAAATGTTCATTTAGTCTTTCTACTTCCATGTGCAACATCAGTTTTGCAGCCACTAGATAAAGGAATTATACTTTGTATAAAATTGAAATACAGAAAAATGATGCTTCAGCATATTATTTCAAACATGGACGACTGTAAAAGAACATTTGAAATGACCACGAAATTGACGTTTTAGATGCAATTGCATTTTTAAGTCTTTCAATCAAATGGGTAAAAGATGAATGCGTAATAAAGTGCTTTTGAAACTAGATTTATTATTTATAATATCAGAGATTGTGAAGAAGTTGTTTGTTATGATGATTCTAGTCAAATCCATACTCTGATTGCAGATGATTCTGTGAACATGGAAAGTTTTTTGAATGTTGATAAGAATGTTTTAACAGAAACTGATGAAATTGATTTAAAATCTTTAATAGAATTGCAAGATGGTAACAGTATGAGAGATTCAGAAGATGAACAAAATGGAAAAGATAGTGAGGAAATAGAAATTCCTACTTCATTGCAAGTGTTAGGTTATATTAATGCTATCATACTGTATGCAAAAATGAAGGGGAAAATGAACCTCATGAAAAGGCCAAAGAATTGGCATTCTCTTTTAACTGCATGAGAAAGCCAATTATAAAAATGAAAAGTTGAAATTGGACACTTTTTTCAAATAAATTTGATTAAGATTTTCTGTACTTATGTATATTTTGAATGTCTATTTTTGTTCTTATTCTAATAAATATAGCATAAAGGGTATAATAACTTTATTCACAAACTTCTTATTTCCGTTGAGTCAAGCAAGTATAATGTTCCACTAAAAATTATATGTAACTAAGGAAATGCATGTTTACTGTCTAAGCTGGAAATTTTACTCGGTCCTGTGCGATTCCGCCTTAGACAAGTTTTACTGTATTAGGTTCATCCATCGAGGGGTAGTATACCTTTGGACTAGCTTTGGCTTCTTCTGTTTTCCTTTGAGTGGTACAAGCTTTTGCTTTTCATCTTCATGCCTTGAGGTTGCATTTACATTTTTACACAGATGACCAGCTATTTCTGGCCCATTCAGAACAGGGTAGGCTGCTTGATCAAATTAGAAAAGTCCTTCCTTTTTCCACCCAATACCTTGTACATCTTGAGGTCTTTTTCAACACTAATCTCAGTGGGGCCCAACCATCTCACCTTAGTATCCATTCAGTGGAATTATTAGTTTACCACTCCCTTTCTGCTCCCTCACTTTCTGCATGTAAGGCTCTGTCGCTTTTGGAGACATGATATTCTGTGACGAAACTAATCCCCCTTGGACGCATGCACTCCCTTCATTGGTACCTTGCCCATGATTCCTTGGATGCTCCCATGACTCTTCTTTCTTCCCTTTCAAATGATATTTTTTTGTGGTTGAACAAGACTCACACAGGAGCAGATATCCCACTTCCTCCTCCTTGTTTGCACTTGCATCTGTTTACAGACACCTTCCTTCAGGGCTGTGGTGCATGGATCAATCACTAGGAGATTATGAGTGAATGATCACTAGAATAACAATCTTACTACATAAATGTTCTAGAGCTGCTAGTCATTTGTCAGATTTTTATCACTTTCTCCCTATTGCCAGACATTGTATGGTAATAATCCATTTCAACAATCCCACAATGGTGGCTAATATCAAATACCAAGGTGGTACCCATTCATGATCTCTCTGTTTTTGCACCTTGGATTTCCTATATTGAACCCACATGTAACTCATTCATTTAATTGTGTGTCATTTCCCAAGTTCTTTCAACTTTGTGGTGAATCATGTTTCCCACCCTGACAAAATTTACCCAATAAAGTGGTCACTTCATCCTCTCATTTTCCAGTGTCTTTTCAGTCTGTGGGATATTTCTTCTTACATCGATGCTTTTGCAACTGCCCTCAATAATCATTTACCCCACTTTTGACACCTAGTTCCTCATTCTTGGGCTTTGGCTATAGATAACTTGAACCAGAATTATGCACACGAATTGTTTTATGGTTTTCCTCCTACGTAATTGCTCGATTGTTTCATTAGGTAGTTTTCCTGGTTTGGGATTTTATTAATGTTCTCTTCTGGACAGCATATCCTTGGTTTTCTCAGTTACTCCCTCCATTGTCACTTCTTTTAATACCTTACTTGCTTCATCAACCCTAGTCAGTGGTTCTCCATCATGCACTCCCTGTCCTCTATCTTCACACCTGGCTTTTGTCTGATCCTTGGCAAGGAAATCTGATTTCTTCCTTTGTGTAGTTTCTCATTTGGCTCAGTCCATCCATTCTTCATTCTTGGAAGTGTATGAATAAAAGTGGACATGGACCTAGGCTTGGAGATTTACTGCTGTTTACTCTATTGTTTCTTGTGTCTCCAAGTTTCTTACATGGCTTTTTGACTGGAAGGTCTTTTGTCTCTTCAATTCCAAATTATTGAGCAGATTTATCCAAGGCCTTTTACCTTTCCCATTTTTTTTCTCTCTCCTGTCCTTACCATGTTAATCCATTCCTTCTGGATTTCTCAAATCACTCTGTAACTTGCCCTTCTGGATTGAGATATTAATGTGGTTCTCTATTCTACTTTACCTCTGTTGGAATCTATATCCTTTTTCTTTGTTTAACCTATCTTTAAATACAGTTGCTATGACCTACTGACAATGAAGTAATTATGTAACTTTCATAAAAGTTCTTTAAAAAATGAAACTAGTTGATGAAATATTTTTAAATTTGTCTTGCACAATCCTAAGATTATGTAGTTTTAGAAAAATAAGACATTTAACTGTGATTTTTGTACCATTTGTAATAAAACATTCATTATTTAATGTGTTTATTTGCACTCAAAATAGTTCACAGACAACGTGATTTTTATTTTGAGTATAAAAACACTATTCACTATCTTATAGTTTTCAAATTTCATTTGCGTAATCTCTAGAACCTTCTAAATGAATATTAAATGCTGTTAAAAGTATATGTATATATCATTAACTCTAGATATTATCATTGATGTACAGTGCAATGGAAATATGTACATACCTCTTAAATGTTTCTGAGTATTTTGTAATATTCTTTTTTGTCATGTGCCTAATTTCATGTCTTACACTTATAGTTTATGCTTAATTTTCTTTTCCAATTCTTTGTGTTTTATTATTGATTTAGGTATGCCAACCTATTCCTGCCAATATGACCCTATGATTATTATAGTTATTACAGGGCAAAGGTCATCCACAAACTTTCTCTAATGCTTGCACACATGAATGATGCCATCTTGCTTAGACATTTCCACAAGTCAAACTACATAAAGTTAAATGTACACAATCATAAAATTTTCAAATATACATTTATAAACACAAATAATACATAAATAATGAAAATATAAACATAAAGCCTAAATACACTCTGTTTAGCTATGATGATGCCATTTTCAACCCATCTCTCTGCTTGTTACTTAGTTATATTAAAAATCTGATTAAACTACTTTACTATAAATGTATTTTAATGAAATTATTAATATTATATATATTGTAATTAAAAGTTTTGTATAGTTATTTATTTCTTTATTTTAAAATAAACCTCTAAAACAATAATTAAAACTTCAGCATGTGTCACAACCTCAGTTAAAAATCTGAACCTTAAGGCTATATAAGAAAAACAAGTTTGAAAATGTAGGCTTACCTTGATTTTGGTGGACAAGGTAAAACATGTACAGTTCTTTTAAATGTAATTTGAGATGTTGCAAGAACTAATGCAGTTGATAAAGTGTTAAATATTCCAGAGTTGAAGATGAGACACACCCACTTTCAATGTAGAAGCTGTGTTGCTAAGAAACAGTTTTAAGTTTGAGGGCATGCTTATAACAAATAGGAAGAGCATATTTTGTCCTTGAAGGTCATTACAATAACAAGAAATGTATTTGTATTCATCTGTTTTCAAATTATGGGAGATGAGTCTAAGTCACATGCATATTAGATTGATATTTAAATTTAGTTAATATCATGAGAAAACTTTTCATTAACAAGCAATAGTGAAAATAGACTAATCCTAGTGAAAAAAAAAGCCATATGAAGAATGTGGATAGGTGGAGAAAAAGGATAAGAATGTGAGAAGGATTGACACAAAGACTGGCATAGAATATTTTTTAATCTCATTTTTCTCATATGCATGATTTCACATATTAATCTTTTCACTTGTAGTTTATTTTTAATTTTCCCTTCCAATTTTTCTCTTTCATTCTTGGTGCAGGTATGTCAACCTGCTCCTGCCAATATGACTCCATGATGTTCTAGACGTTTCCACAAGTCAAACTACATCAAGTTAAATGTACACAATAATAAAATTTTCAAATATTCATTTATAAATACAAATAATACATAATTAATTAAGATATAAATGTAAAACTTAAATGCAATCTGTTTAACAAACTAATACATATAAGATAAGATACTTGCCAAGCACTAGGCACACTTCAAAAGAACAATGGACTAAGATTTTTTCTATCTCATACTACAAATCCACTTGTAGAGGTCTCTTCAGACTATAATTGAATAGTGTAAAATCTCCTCTTTTAATTGGTTGTAAACATGTCATTAAACTTCAAACTGTCATCTAGCAACACAGCTTTGACTTTGCAAGTGGATATGGCTGATCTTAAGCTTAGAAATCTTAGAATGTAAAACCCCCAACGAGAATTTCTTGGACATTTTCCAGATGATAATGAAAGACAGGTGAAACTTCAATATGACCTTGTATGCCAATAGTCTTTGTCCCATTCTCACAGTTTCATTTATAATAGCTCATAAAATTGACTTTTAACCATGAGTAGGTCACATGACAAAAATCCTGCAGTTTTAAATTTATTTTTTTAAAATAAAGGAATACAACTTAGATAATATAAAACTCTAACTTATAACATACTTTATAAGAGTAACTTCATTGAAATACATTCATGTTAAAGTGTTTTAATTAAATTTTGAATGTAACTCAATAACATGAACAGCAGGCATTTAAAATTGGCATTGGTGATATCTATGGTTATAGGGTAAAGGCATATTTTTTCTCCTTTTAGCCTGTAGGCATTAATGGTATGACTTGTTCACCATCAGTTACACACCTTTTACCTTGTTTTTTGTCTTCATTGATCTCTGGAGGAAATCCTGCAGTAAGCCATGTGAACCATTCTAACACATTCATCTCCCATTATTTACATCATATTGTGATTTTGGGTTTTTTTTGAATTTCCACCTTCTGTCTAGCTATATTTCAATCTTTGGTGCAACTCTAAAACAGGGATAGTCTTAATTAATTATTTATTTTCTTTCAGAGGCTCAGTCTTCATTTCTTTTATTGCTCTGACCCCATTCAGTGGTGAATGGTGCTTTTAACTCGAAATCCACACTATTCCATGTTCAGTCTCACTTTCTTTCCATGGTTCCCACACTCAACTTTGAGATGGGGTGTTTTACAAGATCACTTTTAAGTGAATAATATCATGATATTTCCTTCATAAATTGGCCCATTCTGGACTAAACCACCCATAGACTTCATTGGTAAAGCAGAAGGGGATAACTGTTATCCCTGGATTGAGTAAATTGGTCTGCTCTGCTTCTCAAAATATGGTTTCTTACCCATTGCACTGTCTTGGATGTCAACATTCCTTCAGGCTCTTCAATGCATTCTCGTCCTTCTTCCTTCTAGTGGCATTTGGGAGTTCTTACCACTTACTAGTTCCAAGCTGTTGGGGTGGTTGACAATGGAAGCACCTTGCTGGATGGGTTCCACATAAGGTGGCTATAACCATCCAGTTCAGAGTAGATTAGTGGTGTTCTGCCAATGTAGGGGACATAAAATCCTCTGGTTTGCAATTAAACATACAATGGAGTGAGACTTCCAAATGTAGTTCACCTTTTCATTGGAAGCCTTCTTCGAATCTTTACTCAGATGTCAGTATCCTGTGAGCTGATTTTGGTTTTCTAGTGAATCAATCAACACAAATTCTCGCATAGGTTTTGGGTTGTCTGTTTTCTTCCCTCTATTCCTCTTTCTGTATTGCAGATCACAGTAGAGATATGTGTGACTGTTCCAGTTCTGTGCTTAGCTCTCCCTTGTTCTCTGTTACATGGATGTTATTGCTGTTTGGATGGTCTTGATTGACTGTTTCAGATTGTGGGAGTTGATTGCATGTGATAGACTTTCTTTCAATAGCAAATGACACATTCTTGTATCAATAGTTCAGAGCTACTTCCATGTAAAACCCAGGAATTGAAATAGTTCTAAATAACCAGGTATGTTCTTCATCCTACCCTCATATGAAAGTTGGTACCCTTTGAGGAGGTTTTAGAAGTATTTGATTTGCCAAGTATAATGTGCTGTGCCTACCCATTCTGTACCATGGGATGCATCCTTGTTTACCCACTTTTTTATTGTGGGATTGAGTCACAATATCTTCAGTTAGGATCACTTTTGTACAATATTATCTCCCACTAGGATATGCTTCGCTCGTTTTCCACTCTGATTTTTACATGTTTCTCAACTGGGCAAAAGCATACCTTGAACAAAAGTGTTGGAGTTCCCCTCTCTAGATTTTAGGATCTGACTATCTCATTTACAAGGATATAATTTTAATGCTTTTAGGGGATATCTCTCTTTTTCTCTTATATCTGTCCCTCCTAATCGATGTGAGATTTTAGCCAATCTTGTGAGTGGAACAAAGTACGATATTAGAAGTTATAATTTTCCTGTGCTAAAAATGTAGTTCTGATAGATATTTCCCTCTTTTCAGACTTTCCACCCTTCTTCACCATACTAGTATTGGATGAATGATGATTTGCATGAGAAACATACTGGAATCTTTTGATTTGAATAGGGGGATGAAGAAGGCTTGTGGCATGAGCAATAAAAAAGTTCTCATACAGAGGGCAGAAATAAATGGGAATAAGTAATCTTCTGAGGGGAAAGAAGTGCTTATTGGAGATACATTTTCAGGATAGGAAAATAATAACTTCTAATCTTTACAGGTTAAGAACATAAAAAGAGTATACCTAATTCTTTATGCCCAGTAGTTTGTTGATTTTAAGTTTTTTATTATTGTTAATAGTTTGCTTTAGTCAGAAGTCAATATTAATTTTTAATGTATTTTAATTTTCAGGAGTAGAATGGGCAAAGCTATTCTGAGTCAACCAGCTTGTATTTCAAGGCTCTTGTTACTACTGTTGGACGAAAGGTGGGAGTCTCAATATTTTGTTAAAAATCTTGTAATAACTCTCTGACTATGGATAGATTAAAATGTGCATGTCATGATTTTTTAGAGAATTATATTCAAAATTTAATTAAACTGCTTTATTATCATTGTATACAAATACATTTGGTACCAAAACATAGTTATTAAATAAGTTTTTTTATTAGGGAATATTTAAATAATCTTCAGTTTTCACTAGAATGGAAATTGTGACTTTCTCTCTCAAGGTTTTCTATTTTCTCTGATTTATTCACCACCCCTCTGATGTATATGGAAATTTATGTAAGTTATTCATTATAATATATATTACTCAGACAAAGCACAATATTTCTTGCCTTTAACCCTATTTGATTACAGAGCTATGAAGTAGAAAAATCGGACTCGATTGCCATGTCCACTTACCATATCCTTTATTTTGCAAATTGCCAGTAGTTGTTTCTGAAGTTTAATACTACAATATTTATAACCAACAGAAAGACAAGGTTTTAATATATCAAATGACTTATTATAATACTATTTTACCCACAGTTCATTTTTTTTTTTTTTCACAGGAAACATGTCAATGAACTTAGCTGAATTTTTAATAGCTATTGTAGTATATGTAGAAAGCCAGCAAAATTGCAGTTATGGGATATCGTCTGCTACTAGCATGCTCTTATTTTGTGTTGTTAGGTGTTAGGTACAAAAATTATTTATGCAGTACTACTATTTATATAGAAATTAGGGTCAAGTATTGTTGACAAAAAAAGAAGACCCACTTATGTGCTTTATTTTTTTTTTTCATGTATATTCTTTAGTTATTGTTATAAGGGTAGCTAAAATGTAAAAATTAGCAACATGTTAGGTTAGATAAAGGAAAATAAATAAAAACTTCTCATGAGGTATGCTTGTGACTAGCTCAATAGGGTGATGTAAGTTACACAAATACAACTAATATAGTGGAATTAGTAGTTAAACATGGTTTAAAAACCAAGTAAGCAATAAAACTTAAATAGAAACACACACACACACACACACACACATACATATATATATACTGTTGTAAGCTTTATGTTATTTAGGATAAACTTGACTTGAAGATGAAAGGCGGAAGACTTTTGAAATGTCATCCTCTACACTTGTGTCTCCACAACAGGCAGTTGCTGTCCATTCTACAAAGTTTCATTATGAGTACTCTGCCTAAACAATCTATGAAAGAATTCTAATTTTTGTCTAAGAAAAGACTTGTAATGTTTACTGAAAGCTTGATATAATGAAGATACCTAAAACATATTAAAGGTTATTGTTTGAAAACTCAAAGTCAGTTTAAAGTCATAAACTTGGTTGAATCCATTGAACCCAATTCAAAATAAAGCTTTCAAACAACAAGAACACAAAATTTATAACTTAACAAAAGCAATCAGTAAACTTGCACACAGCCAGGAGTATGAAAAACACTAATAAACAATTCAATATAGATCTCAATGTGACTTATTTCATTAAAAAATCAAAATAATTAGGAAAAGAACCAGAAGAAGAAAAAATACTTAATTTGCCAGAGAATAATGCAATATTTCAGTGTTAAACCACTTCTCAGTATCAAGAACAATATTGAGTAATCATTTTAACTGTATCTTGTGAACTAATTTATTTTCAAGATTAAGAAAGGTTTTTTTATTTAGTGGTTAAATTAGAAGGTTACACATCATGTGACAAGCTATAACCATAAGTCTGTATAATCTTTCATAACATTAATACCTTGAGAAAATTTGCATCAGTTTCATAATACCTACATATGTATTCAAAATCAATGTGCTCTACACAGTAGGTGAATTAGCAATTCAATGTCACTAAAATTTCTTAGTTGAACTAAACAGTAGAAGAAATAGTAAATAAACAAAACCATAACAAAATAAATGTATAATTCACTATTTCACTCTATAGACATCAGTTAATTTAGTGGATAAAACAATCACCAAGAAATGGTGGGTAAAACAATATTCTGAAGGATACATTCAATTTTATAATCCTCATTTGATGAACAGTGACTTGTGTTTCTGAAAGGACACTGCAAATATGTAGACTAAATGCCATTTATGTTTACAGTTAGGGTAAATTTATATATTTTATAAAAGAAAAGTGTGAATGTAGGTAAAAAATAATATGATATAGATAAAATTTTAAAAAATAGTTATTTTGTGAGTACATAAAGATAAGTTATAGGAAGTTTAATTATGATTTATATGTTTTTTTGTTATTTTTAGACCATCTCCTAAGCTGGTTATGATTATCCTGAAATTGTGTCATATTGCTCTCCCTCTTATAAGTGCAGAAGAATGTACAAAGTTACTTTCTCTCCCATCTTGGTTTGTGGCAGATTGTGATAAACTTTCACCAGATGTCACTGACACTCCTAGCAGAGTTGCTAGTCTCTTTTTGACACGTCTTGGAGACTATATCATTCCAGGTACATGAACTATAAAAATGTACAGATGTTTCATAATTCACTATGCAAAGCTGCCATCTTGTGTTAATTTTATTCCTTAGGCTGTTATTAGTCTTAATTTGGTGTCTTGATTTTTTCATTAGTTAGAAGCTTATGACCTGTATTTTGGATTTCTGGTGGTATGTATTTGTTGGAAGGATAGGCTATGACTTGTGTGTATACAGGTTTGTATTACTTGAAAACTGATGGACTGTATTTTGGGTATATAGAGGTATGTATTAGTTTGAAACTGACAGATTGTGACTATGTATTGATTAGACTGTAATAACCCAATACTAAGGCCACCTTCACTTAGGTTCAGTTTAAGCACTGGTAATATTTGGATTGTGGAAATACATGCTGATTAATTGGGTGTGATGGATCATGATATGTTATTTGTAACTATGTGCTAGTTGGTTGTATTGGGGTGTGACATGGTATTTTGGGCTATGTACTATTTCGGGGTGTGACTTGATGGGCTGTAACATGATATATGGAGCTACAGCAGTAGTTGAGTTTGATGACTTGTGATATTATATACAGAGTTGTGTCTGAAACTGTGTTGTGGTTACATATTAATAATGTATGATACTAGATATCTGAATTATTAGTTGACTGATGATGGATTAGGTGATATCTTCATGAAAGTGTGCTTGAAAAACTCGTGTGAATGATAAGTTGGAGTAAAGTCAAAATACTGAAAAATTTTAATTTTTTAAGTTATAAAGATTACTTGGTGAGGACAGCCTGTTTTGTTCTTTTTCATGTGGAAAAACAATTTAGTGGGTTACAAGGCAGGTCATAAATATGATATATTTAAAATGGTCTGAATGGGACAAGCTCCTTAGTAGTGACATAAAAACAAAATGTCGATTATTTTCTTGTATTCTGGTGAGCAATGTTTTGGAAACAGTACACAAATGCTTCTTTTGATGAGTTTAAAAGTTGTAATAGTGAAGGTTTTATATACTGTTGTGTTAAATGATTAAAATGACAACATAGGGAAACTCACTAGGATTAACTAATATGACATGTTTTTTGTCACTAATTATGGGTAAACATAATTAGTATTTAATTTCTTTTCTTATCCTAGACAATAACTTGCCTCCACACTTAGTTTAGCTATCTTCCTCTCACATTTGCCAAGAAGACTTGCATGCCACCAGCATTGAGGCAATTCCCACCTCGTTTCACATTACTTGCACTGCTGCATGATGATGTCATCAGGCAACAAAAGCTCTCCAGCAGTAGGAGAGTGACACAATTCCATGTGTACTAACTCCTTCCTATGCATTTGCACTCATGTTAGCTTCATTCTATTCCTCAGCATTGTATTGAACAGATGTATTTAAATTTCTCATCTGATTTCAGATTATTGAGATTTGCATTGTTATTGGAAATTTGGATGTTTGTTTTCTCTTTTGTCTCAATCAAGTTCATTTTTGCAAACAATAGCATATGTGGTCATCATGTTTTACATTTCTTGTTCTCTTCCAGCATGAGAGGTTCTTTCACTTTTGGGAACTGTGGCTTCTCTGGAATCTCTCATTTCTATGGAGTATGCACTAATGTATCTTCTACAGTGGATCTTGCATACCCAGAACTTTCTTTTTGTCCTCATTTACAAGCTTCTCCTTAAAGGATTTTCATAGAGACTGGATCATGGTCACACTCCTTCCAGTGCTCATTTTGTATCTCTCCCTACTTTGACATTTTTCCTCTGGATGAAGTACATGGGTTAGTGAGGGCTGGATTAATGTTTCGACACTGAACAAGTGTTAACTCTACCTCAGTGAACTTGACTTTCTCACTATTCATCTGGTATGTTTTTATTCTTGTCCTTTTTTCATGTTCCACCCAGTCTGTTTCAAAGTTATTTCTTCCTTAAAAGGTATGTACATATTACCATTTAAAATGTATCATTGCACTGTATATTGATGCTAGTAGCTAGAGTTAGTAATACAGTAGAGGATATAGAAAATATTAATACATACCTTACAAAAACATTTGATATCCATTTAGGAATTTGTAGAATATGCAAATGAAATATGAATACTGTAAAATAATTAGTAGTATTTTTATACTTACAAATCATCTTGCAGGTGAACTGTTCAAAGTGCATGTGCAAATAACTATATTAAATAATTGATTTTTTATTAGAGATAGTACAAAAGGTCAAAATTAATTATTTTTTTTTTTGAATCTACATAATTTTATGAACATTTTGTCAAATTTTAAACAATTTCATCTACTAGTTTTACTTTTGGAAAGAAATATGACAAGAGTGACATTACCTACTAATAATATTAATAGCTATAAGTCATTGGACTAATCTTATTTGCTAGTAGTTTACATCATGGTGGCAGGCAGCTTTTCTAGGACAGTATACTTTCAACAAATAGAGTAGTCTGTTCACTCTTAGGTCTTTCATGGGGTTTGCTCTTGGTTGGTGATGCTCTCATTGACACATTTGATGCCCTTCTCAACTCTAGGCTTTCTCTTCTAGTCCCCTCTTCCTCATCCTTTGTCTCTGACTATTTCTTTTCTTAGCCATGACTGCTCTCTCTCACCTCTTTCTATGTGCTTATTTTGCTATTAGTCTCCTCCATTTGAACCTTAGCTTTACACACTCCTCTTCATTTTGGTCCTCTTTGACCAGTTTAGTCTCAACATTCCAACCATTTCCTTTTTTATCAAATATTTCTTTTCTCTCTTGCTTCAACTTCATGCATCATTTCTTCATTGAGAGATCTCTTCCCTCATGCCTGGAATTTACTTGACCTGTTTTCTATTTGGCTATACATTCAGAAAGTGTGGCATTCTTATTCTCACATTCTAATCACCCTTCCACTCTTTTTTTGTTTGTTTTTTTACATTGCCAATTATGGTATGGCTTTTGTCATTAACCCTTCTGCCATTCCTTTCCTCCTAGCTGCCATGCTGTGAACTACATTTCTGCCTTTTCTGCTTTGTGCAAATGTTTTATCAGTCCTACCTTTCAAGATGTCTTATCTATAGTATTTTGCCTTGCCCAGTACCACAGAATGTTACTCCCCATTTCATCTTCACTCTCTCCTCCTCACCCAACTCCAATGCCTAATGGAGATCTTAAGCAAGTTTTACTTAATCTTGTATATACCCCATTTGAGCTGTTAACATCTTGCCTTCTTGTATGATCTTTCTCTTCTGACTTGTTTCCTCTTCCTTCTCACCAACAATTACTATTGTTCAGACATTTTTTCTTTTAAATGCTTCTTACACTCTTCCACTATACTATATCCTTTTCTCCCTGGACTGAGTTTCCCTTCCTGAGAATTTGACAACTTGAGAGGGTCACTGTACTTCTCTTAACTTCCTCCCTTCTATCTCTTGCCTATTGGACTGTGTAGACCCATATCAGCTTTTGTGCTCTGTTTAGGCTATTCATTTTGCCTTATCATGAGCCTCTCCCTTTTGGGGTCTTCACCTTTGTTTACCCCTACTTTGGGACCTCTTTCGTTTTTTTCAAAGGTCCTTTCTTGTTTAATGGATCTGTTGATTCCTTCAGTTGATACATTTATCTGAAATATGGGTGCTTGCAGACTATTTCATATTTCTTTGTCAACTTTTACATTCTCTTAAAATTTTTCCTTTAGCAACCATAGGACAAGCTCCTCCAGGCACACTTGTTACGATTAGTCTACTTCTTTACACCTTCTGGTTGTTTTTTTTGTTTTTACCTCCTGATGGATTTCATCTTCTGCTGGTTACCATTTTTCATTCTCCCTGCTGTCTTTTAAAATATTACATGTTATTATTTTCTCAGAGACCCTTTTTCATTTCATAGGATTCTATCAGGTGGCTGGTATTCTCTCCAGAAAATACTTACCCTAATTGCACATTGATCTGAAATAAAAGAAAGAGCTTATATCATCTGTCCTGCACATACTAGTGTATACTGTGAGATAGAGTGTTCTGCAAGACAACTTGAGTTATTCTCATGGTATATTTATATATTTATTTACTTTTCTTATCCAGGCTGTATCTCTTCCGCAGACTATCATAAAAAAAATTAGTACCATAGAAGTGCTCAGCCCACTTCTTTGGCTTGTGTTTGCTAGCTTTTAAAATAAATTTTCTTCATTAAAAGTATGAAGAGCATCCAAGCACTTCTCTGGGTTTTCTCAGTGAAAATTCTCCTCCTCTTTCTTAAGGAAAGCATGGGAGACCCTTGCTGCTTACTAGTTTCTAGCTATGCAGTGGTGGACCATGAAGAATTTCCATTAGTTGAACTCAACATCTAGGGCTGTATACAGAGTTGCAGGATGAGGAAAAGTAGGGCATTGGTGACATTATCAGTCTAATGAAGTTCATACCTCTTGTTTCCTCTTTCTGCAGTCTGGAGTACATCCCATAAAGTGTGAAAATATTTGAGAGATGAGCACATACTATAAAAAGGCATATTATATCACTATCCTGCTTCTCTCTGCAGCTGGAGCCTGTTCTGGAGTTTGATGGCAGAGTTGAGGTGTGCACACACACTATATGAATTTATTTTACATAACTGTTGTACCCTACTGTTGCACCTGGAGGCTGTCCCATAGAATTTGATAGTAGAATTGAGGTAAGCACACATTATTGTTTGGATACACCTGAACCATAATATACATATCAAGTATTTGTACATTTATGCTCTTATTCTGCTCAGCCCTGTGATACATGGACTTGAGCCTTTTTTGTCCCTTCTCCCTTTTGTTTCTAGGGGAAGAGTATATCCTGACCAAGATTAGATGCAGTCTCTGATGTATCTTTATTTTCTTTAAAGAATGAAGTTACCTCTAGATAAATTGTATAGGAGGTGCCAATGTGAATGGAGGTGTGTCTCTCTTCTGTTGGTGGAGGGCTTTAATCACATGATGACATTATCATGTAACAATGCAATTCATGTTGAATTGCTTGAAATTAGAAGGGAGTTGCCTTAAGACTAGAGGTATGGAAGTCTCTAATGGATATGTGAGGAAAATAATTAAACTTTGTATGGAGGTATTTAACCAGAAACACATTTTTAAATAAAGAAAATGATGAATTTTTGTTATCTAAGACAGAAAACAGGTTGTTGTGATGTATATTTTTGCACTGAAATATGTATTGAACTTATAAAAAGGAACATGGCTTGAAAAGCGTGGCAGCTAAACATGATTATAATCAGAATTTTCTGCCTGATGAAGATATTTTCATCTTTAATTACACTGCTGTTTTTTGTTGAATATCTAACATTTTACTATAAAGGTTTCATATGAATGTGTTGGAGAAATGTTTATACTGAAACATATATGAAATGTTGAATTTTTGTTTTTAAGAAAGTTTTTAATTTCAAAGGTGTTATGGTGATATGCTAGTGATTTTTAAAGAAACTGAACTATACTGAAATTCCCTTATGAGTTGCTTGTAACTTCAGGCTGTCAGTTGTTATCCAGACAAGAGTCACAGGAAGTACTTTCTAGCGACGTTTTTTTGGTGAGTGTTAAAGATAATGGTTCTCAAGATAGGGACAGAGGACTAGAGGACAGTGACATACAGGATGGAAAGCTCTCTGTGTTTTTACACAAGCGAGAAGACCAATCATCGCATGAAGTGATACAACCACTGCTAAGGTAAGGTTGAAATCAAGCAGCTTATTGTGATAGACAAAAGATATTTAAGAGAAAGAAATTTTATTGCATAAAATAATTCTCTTTTCTTACGGGCTCAGTCGAACTGGCCAAGTTTGTAACTTCAAATTTACTTTTATAGTTTCTTTACTATGACTTCCATTTTGTATTATGTATTTTCACAATGTCAGTTTCAGAGATTAATTCATTTCAAGACAGAAAATGAGAATTTTCAATGAAGTATTTTTACTGTAAATTTCTCCATGAACAGATAGAGTTAAAGTATCAACTGCCCCAAGTGCAAAGTGATTTTTCATTTTGAAATTAAAAGTACTTTGCTTCATCTGAAAATTCTAAAATTTTATTTGCATAATCTCTAAAATCTCTTAAGTAAATTTACAGTTTGTTTTTTGTAAAAAAAATTTGTGTTTTACCTGTTATTTTTCTTATCCTAACTATATGTAAATTTGAACAAAAAAATCAAAATAATTCTAAATTACCTTGTGACATCTACAGAAAACGATTTTTATAGTGAAACTCTTAAACCATGAACTCATTTCTTTTTGCTGCTTTCAAAACAAAATTTATATATTTGTGTTACTGTTTTTACATACTCAAAGCTTAAGCTTAATAGTCAGTTTTAGGTAATTTAAATTGTTATAGTAATTATATCATTCCAAGCAGAAATAACATAGCTAATGTAAATATTGTTATGTAAAGCATTAAACATGGTTTAGAATATTAAAGTCAAGACATTCTTAAAATTTAGTAATTCAGATTTATCTGAATATTACATGAATAACCATAAAATTGTATATGTGTAGAAAAATATGTAACTAACCTCTTTACATTTAACCATTATAATGTGTGAATAACAAATGTTTTTGTTGCTTAATAAGCATTCATTTACTTCAGTTCTGTTGTTGAATGCTCTTAAATTCAAGCAGTAGTCTAAATAAATTATGCAGTTATTTTTTTAGTTTCTCAGTTGAACAATGTTGCTTTTGGCCAACTCGCTCATTTATAATGTATCAAGATATATTTTTCTCACTCTATTTTCATAATGTATGCAATTGTGGGTTAGATTTCAAACTTGAAAAATGAATAGTTTGTGATAGTGGTTAGAAAGTTTGTTTTCTAACTTAGTTTATTGTTGAAAAGATCAACAGTAACAAAATGATGATATAATGCTATTTACATATTTTTTTACTTATATGGTATTAACCTATTCTCACATCTAGCTTTCCCAGTTTCGTGCTGTCCTCTGTTTGCTCTCTACTGGCCCTGAATCTCTCACCTAAACTCGTGGTATTGCTATGCTGTTACATACAATTAGCAATTCTCCACCAATAGGAATGCAACACATCTTTCTGGTGCAGCTGACACACTATGTGCTGATTTTTCAATCATCACTTCTAAATTTGGCACTTTATGTAAAGATGTGTTCTTTTCTCATTTTGTAATATTGCATTTGTTGTGGAAGAATCTATAAGGACACCAACTGTTGTATAAATGTTAAATATCTATTTTATTTTTTAAATATTTTTGCACCTGCAGATTTTGCAGTCTTTTATTTCCTTTTTATTTGGTCACAAGTGATGATAACTTACATTTTGTCTGTTGTAGGACAAAACATTATTCATGATAGACAAACAATTAAAATGGCATTGAGCTAAGTCTGTTGAGAAAGTGATAGCTTTTGTGTTTGACATCAGATTGTAGATTATAATTCAAATTTTAGTATTATACATTAGTTAATTTTTTTAATTTTTGAAGTAAATATTGAAAAAAGTGGCTAAATATTGATTTTTTGTGTGTCACATAGTATGTTGCTATCTAAGTTTGATTAGGTTATGTTATATCTAAATATTTAGTGAATCCACTATATTGGCTCTGCCCTCCACTTTTTAATATCAGAATACTTGTTTATCTGTGCCTGCTTTTGTATACCAATAATTTTATAACTAATCATAAGCTCTACATTTCTTCTATGTAGTACTTTCACTTTTCCTAAGTTATTTATGAGAGAAAAGCTCTTATATCTTTGTAAATATTGAAATATTATGGTCAAGGCTATTTACTGAACAGAAATTAGATTTGTTTAGACCCAAATACAATTTAGTTAGGAAGCTTGGATTTTTGAGTATCGGTATAGTGATTTACAATTTTTTGATATAACAAAACAAGATGCATATATAAAGCCTACATATATCAGTGTTTTTCTTTCCACCTCTGCATATGAACTTGGACAATGCTTACGATAAGGGTTAGCATGCATGACTCAACAAAGACCTAATAGCATCATAAATGATAGAGATCACTGTTTTCCAAATATTTTTTTCATTTGCTTTTCTATGTTTTTTTAAAAAAAAGTCCAATTTGAGTATTTACTTAAATATTAATATATATACATGTGTAATGTAGGGTAACCAAAATGTTACTGTATCTTACAAAATACTGGTACACTAATACTAAGAGCAAGAGATTTGTACATTTTTTTATTATAGAGAAGTTTCAGAACATATTGTATATTCAAACAAAGTTATCACTGAATAATTTGTTTCTAAAATGGTAACTAAGAAGGCTTATCAGAAAATACTGCCTCAACCAAAATGGGCTGTATTTACATTACTGGAAACCATGCTGCATTTATTTGTTACTGTGTAAGCATAGTAATATAGAAAACAGGATATTCATAAGCACTCGCATACTTTTACACTTAAACTAACACTAAATCCTGACCACCTAGGAGGTTAACTAATTTCCAAATACTAAAGTGTATTGGATAGGATACAACTTTGCACAGAGGCATGTCATAAGTGTTCTCTCTCATTTTCATAAAGTACTTTAAATAATTCTTTTTCCAACCACTGTACTGTAAAAAATGCCAATAGATTCTACCCCACTGTGTTCTTGGAGCTGGGATTTGAATAGACTGTAGGAAATGTTCATTTCTCAGTTTATTGGATTAGCCCAGACTTTCTACAAAGTCATAATATAAGCAGTTACAATGGTTTACACAATTGTCGTTAAAACCATTAACTGTCAACAAGTTGACAAATCCTACTCCACCATATTTTCAAACCAGGGAAAGTTCTGTGAATTGTACCGCATGAACTTATTTGACCTCAAGTTCTTTGAAACTTTGTGATCACTACTAACAGTACTATACATTTTATTTTGAACTCTGATAACTTGTCTTACAACTTGGAGAATCAATTTTAATATTATAGTAGAAAAAATGACTTGTAAAATATAAAGCATTACTGCAAAGAGTGTTGTATATTTAATTACAAAGTTTTATTTATTTTTCATTTGGTTTCTTTCTTTATTATCAGAAAAGTAACTGAAATGTAAAAAAGTAGAAACTTACTAAGATAAGAAATAAAGAAAAACCTTCATGGGGTGTATTAGCAAGCAGCTTGTGCATTAAAATAGTTGATATGGTAACATGAGTAGTGCATATGCTGTGTAATTTTCAACTTGTGTCAGAATATTTCCAGTCATACTTGGTTCTAAAGTTTCATAATTTAAATTTATTTCTTAATTTTTATTATCGTTCTGAGGTTGGTTAAATAGAGTTAGGGTAGAAAAAATAGCAGATAAAATATCAATTTTTACTAAAAAAACATTGTATTTATGATGTTTTAGAGATTATGCAAATGAAATTTGAAATTTTTGAGATGAAAAAAGTATTTTTAATCTTAATACGAAAACCACTTTGCACTCAGACTAGTAAAAAAGAGACTTGATATATTTGTGGACAAAACCAAAAAAATAAGATTTTCGCATATTAAAAGACTTGTAATGTTTACTGAAACTTTGAAAGTCTGTCAAATTTTGTGAAGATACATATACTATATTAAATGTTAGTAACAACAAACCTATAATTTTAAACTAGTACAAGTTGGTCACATGGTTGGCCAAATTGATTGAATTTGTGTGGAAAGAGATAATGTGTCCCTGTACCCTCTTTTGAACCTGATATATCACCTCCTATTATCCTGTTCATAATAAAAGGGATTTTGACAGATTTTTTTCCCCACCAAACACCTTTGCCAAATTTTCTACTAGTTCTGATATGGATCTATTGAGGCCTTTTTTTTTTGTAATTTCTGAACATGGGTTTCGAGGTATATTTTCTCTTTTTCTCCTCCTTTACTTCTTAATTCTCTTCCCATGCTGCTGACTTTTGTTTTTCTTCCCTTTGTGCTGGTGTAGGCATGTCTCTTTCTCCTTCCCTGCTTGCCACATATTCCTTGACTTAACATTAGGCTTTATTTTCTTACTTGAACTCCAAAATTCTGGAGTCTTATTTATGTTCAACTTTCACCCCTCCAACTTACTATTCTATAATGTCACTTTTCTTCCCTTCCCCTTCTTTTCAAAGCAACATGCTCTTGTGAGTGTTTTAGTGGATGCTCAAACCCTTATATTTTCTATCAGTCTGTTGCATATGAAATGTTGGATTTTCATGTGCAAATTTGAAACTAATTTTTAGTGTCTGAAAGAGAAACAATATCATAAATTTGTGGTTCGTTTCAAGCTCTCTCTATTTTTCGTATTTCAGAAACTAAATCAAATTTATATTGATTTTTGTCACTGTCAAAAAATTGATTTTCTTATCATTTTCTTGAATAAGTTCAAGCTTGGTCACAGTGTTAACAGCAGCTTGTAATATCAATCATGCATTCAGTGATGGCACAGCTAATAAGCACACAGCACAGTACTGGTTTAGGAGAATTTGCTCTGGTGGCACAGATTTCTAAAATGAGCCTCAGGGTTGCCCTCAGACAGCCATTACTGAGGAAGAATTGAGGGCCTTAGTTGAATCAGGTACCTGCCAAACCATGAGAGAACTTGCCAACAAACTTAATGTTCATTATTCAACATTTTCCTCATATCTTGAAGCAACTGGTAAGTGAAAAAGTGTGATAAATGAGTACCTCATACATTGACTGAAAACCATCAAACAAAAATGACCCATTTCTCCATAGAATTGTTACCTGTAATGAAAAATGGACTCTTTACAACAGTCAACAATCATCTGGACAGTAGTTTGGCTATAAATAAGTACCAAAATATATGCCAAAATCAGCTCTTCACCCTAAGAAGCTTATGATGAGTATTTGGTATTTGTCAGCAAGTGTGATCCATTATTCATTCTTAAACCCAAAGGAAACAGTCACAGTAGAGAAGTATTGTAGTGAACTGAAAATTATGCATCAAATGTTGTCATGAAAACATTCAGTAATAGTCAGTCGCAGTCATACTGCTTCAGGATAGTGCTTGACTTCATGTCACAAGTGTTACTGTTCAAAAACTAAATGAACTACAGTATGAAACTTTACCTCATCCACCATATCCTCAAGATCCTTTCTGTACATATTATCACTTTTTTAAACATTTGGATATATTTTTAAAGGAAAAACATTTGACAATCAAAGATCAATTAAAAGTGCCTTTGCAGACTTCATTGCATCAAAGGACATCCAATTCTTTAAAGATGATATTTACAAACTTAGAAATTATTGGCAAAAGTGTATTGAGTCTAAAGGAGCTTATTTTGATTACATAAATTAAACAATAAAAATATGTACTTGTTTCACGTTTTTTTCTTTATAAATGCAACATTTCATATGAAACAGCTTGATACATTGGTTTTTTTTTCTTCCTTGGCTGATTTCCTTTTGATTTAATTGTTTTCTTTTTCATATTTATTGGAAAGAGATGCCAATTGGGTGAAAATACATTTCAATACCTTATATCTCAGAAATCGTTGTTTGGCTCCTTACTTCTGCTGAAGTGTTTTTGTGGAGTATTTTATTCTCTGCCAGTCACAGGTTATAGCTTTGTGCCAACATTCTTTCTTGTTCTCCCTTGTCTCCTGGCTCTCCACAACTTCTTTTCTCATTGTAGTCTTACATCCTTCTACATCTTTTCCTGTCCCTTTCCCTTTCTTCAATCTGTTCTTCTTCTTCTGTGCATAGATCTTGATGGCAACAATTTCATCTGTGATGATTTTATAGGTTCAAGGTCAGTAGGAACCTATTTGGCTGAACTTGCAATCTAGATCTTCCATTTGTGGTTGACCATTGCATGCTACAGTTTTTATCAGAGGGCCATATTTTTATTTTTACCTTTGTCTCATGTTCCAGTTTTATTTCCTTTTCCTTGAGATCTGATATCATGCTGGCATTTTTCAGTGGTAGTTTTAGACATGTTGGCCAAGGATGCTCTCAAATGAGTTTCTCTTCCTTCTCCAGGATTTCACACTGTCCCACCAGGATTCCCATGAACATACTCTTCTCTTTCTTTAAGAGGTGAATCAGTTTGACATGTATGTGTGTTTGTGGTGTGGTCAGGCTGGAGATCTTATCTCACATCCATTTAGTGTCTGTGTGTTCTTTATTTTCCATATCTGTAGTGCGTAGCTTTGTCTACTTCATTGGTGGATCATGATGAATTTGGTTCGATGCATTTAATCAGAAATGGTCTAATGTCTTTCTTTAGGTTTGCCCTGCTATTTGTGTTCTCTCTCCCTCATTCAGGGCATTCCTTGTCAGATTATTCTGGTATTACCCAACTGGTAGGCTCAATCATAGTCTGTGGAATCTTCTGTTATCCTGCTCTCTTCTTATTCAGCCTTGTACTCTGCCCTTTCATCTAGCCTTGCCATCATTCTTACTTCATGTGGGGAATTTTTATAGTCCTCTGCATGAATTTCAGAACTCTGGGTAAGTTCTTTTTCCTTATCTTAATTTTACAGGGCTTTCTCTTGCTTTCCAGGATCTGAAGTGACAAATACTGTGTGCTAGGTAATACTTAACCAAGGCATACTTAACTCAAGGTATCCTCACAGTGCTCATTATCCTAAACAAGATCTAGTATAGTACATACTCACTTGTGGACTTTCATGAGTAATGCAGGCAGAGGATTCCTCATCCCCTCCATGCATAGTTTAGGACCTAGTGCTGGCATTCTTTTAAAAATAATCTTTCCATTATTGCCCATTGCACTGTCTTACTGTGATGCACTCCTCTTGGCTTCTTAGTGTGCTTTCATTCACCTACCCCTCTTTCTTCTAGAGAGATTGGGAGTCCTTACCAGTTATCAGTTCCTAACTGTGAAGAGATGGCAGACTGTGGATGCTGTATTGTATGTGTGCCCAATTCAACTCAGTATAAAAAATGTGATACAGGTAACCCATTTGGCTGATTTTTCTTCCATCCTACTGCTGCCCACACATTAGGTTTCTGGGTGGTCTGGTATTGGATTGGTACAGAACCAGCCAACAAAAGTCCTCTCTCAGTTGCACTTCAAAAGTTAAATTCCCTTTCTGGCTCATTGAGCTTGAGGTGAAGATTATAGGGACAGTTTTTCTACTTTGACCTGGAAGACATATTCCCAGTGCTGCCTAGTTTTGGACTAGAGTTAACCCACCATTTATGGTCTGGCTTGCCTTAGCCACTCTAAATACAGCACTTTCTTGAGCTTGTTGCAGGCTTTTGCTTGATCTAGTATTTTCTGCACATTCTTGCAACACTTCTTTTCTTTAAGGGTAAAATGTGTCTCTTGGTACAGATGGGGTATAGCCTTCTATGGGTGTACTCCTATCCTGTTTCATGGTGTAGAGTTTTGTGCTCCATGGGTTCCCATCAGATGCTTCGTGGAGGGGACTTATCTAGTTAGATTTTGCATGTTCCCTCCACAACTACTGTATGGGATTCTAGATACATGTGAACAGATGTTGCATTCTCTTCATTTCTAGTGCATCATTTCTTGCCTAATCTCAAAGTTATGATTGAACAATCAGTATAGAGGGGGGTCCTGTTGGTGGAGAATTGCCACATGCTTATTTGCATGCAACAGTGCAACAGTTTCACATGAATTTAGATGGGAGCCTCAAGGTTAATGGCAAGTGAAAAACTTTGCATATAGAGGACAACTCTGAATTAGGAAAGCTATATGTTAGGAATGGTATGTATCTATTGCAAATATATTTTCAGTCTCAGAAAATATTATCTTTAATAACTTGTAACTCACTTCAGATTTAAATTTATATACATTATTGTTTTCTACTTATTGTGATCTAAAACTGTTCTGAATGTTCACACTTAACTCAGATGTTGAGTAATATACATAAACATTGTTTTATCCATCCATTTACTGATTTTCTTAATAAACAAGTAAACTAATGATTGTTATTATATTATAATTTTAGTAGTAATAATTTTTGTAACATTATTTTCAGATTTCATTGAAGATAGAATAAGTTATTCTGAAATGTTTGAACCTAGGAACTAAAATGTTTTGCGTTTTATCGGTTGTCTTCATCTTCATTATTAAACTTTGGTTTCCCCATCATGAATCCATTAATATGAAACCTTTTCAAGCTATTGATGTTATCAGCATAATCATCAATTACACATGATTTTCTGTAATATAGACTAGCATTAACATAAGCTTCTGTTCTTTTGGTTTACCTCCTCTGGGATCTAAACATCCCCCCACATGTTTGCCGTGCATGGTAACCCGTGAAGGGGAGGAGAGGATCCTGGTGGTTGAGGGATCCAACCTTAACACATCACTTTGGCCTTGAATTCCTGTAAATGGGCAGTCTTAGAGTGGCTCCCCTTGTGTCAATTGGCTGGTCCACTTGAGCTAGGGTCAACCAAGCACCAGTGTTGGATGTTTTCAACAGGTGTTGTGAACATTATATCTGATGCTGGAGTTTGGGTATAGTGCCCATGAAACCCCAGCATTGCTGCAGTGTTCTTGTTTAGCATAGTAGTGGGTCCCCTCATTGGGCTCCATGGTGGGTTGGGTCAATGGGCACTGAAATATTCCTTTTTTTATGGATCCCCCCAAAATAAAACTTAAATAAAATAGTGAAAAATCAGTCCATAGATAAATACACACATTTTGAAGATTCTGAGCAGCAATCTTCAACATCTGTAACACCTGTTGTACCTCATTTTCTTATTTTACATTCTCTTTCATACAAACCTTTAGGGCAGACATCTCCCTTTTTCATTCAGAAGGGATTAGAGGGACTTGCTGACTTTGATCTGGTGACATATTGATGGAAACATCCACATCTCAACACAGTGAACTCTTGCATTCAAATGCAATTGGGGATATATCTATTGAGTACCTCATGCTTCTTTGAATTCATCACAAGGAGTTATTGTTGAAAGAGATTTGAAGAACATCCCTGAGTCAAAGATTTTCGCTGGTTTCTCCACCTAAAGAGTTTCTGCAGTGAGGCATATCTTCACTCGCAAAGATGGAATTACGATGCTGACCAGTATCCTCTCTCTGACATTTACATCACCATGTCCACCTGCCACCATCAAGGCAAGTTATCTTAATTTGCAGAGTGTGGCCATACATTCCAAACTCCCTCCGATGTTTCCAGTGTCAGCAGTTCAGTCACTCAAAAATGTCATGTTGTGGTTCCTTGGCATATGCTCATTGTGGTGGCAAGGACCAAGATACCTATGAGTGTGAAATGGACCCTCATTGCATCAGTTGCAGTGGCTCTCACCCATCTTACTTTTGTTCTTGCCTTTAATGATTGGAAAAAAAAGAGGTGCAGCATTTGAAAAATGATTCATAACATTACTTATCCTGAGGCTTGAAAGTTGCTATCCTCCACTTGATCTGAGATGTATGCTGCTGCACTTCATTCCACTACTACACTTGGAGTGCAGACAAATCTCTTGGTGCCTCCAAAAGAATCATTCTCAAACCAAAAGAAAAGTATTTTGACCCCCATGGTTAAAAAAGTTTATGAATCAATTTGAACACCCATCTCTCCTCCTAACATACATTCCAGCAAATCCCAAGATCCACTTTCTTTGGTTCCAGGTACAGGCATTTTCTCAGATACATCTTCTTCTCCCACCCCAAGATGCAAAAGGATCATTCATTCACATTCTCAGTCATTAGAATCCTCTTCCAACAGCAAAGACCTGCTTAATCAACCAAGGGCAGGATTTACGGAGGTCAATAGACCTTCCTCAAATTAAGACAGTAAAGAAAAAAGACTTAGTCATAAACAGAAGGATTCTCCACCAAATTTGCCTACACATAAATAAAAATGGCCAACTTGATACAATGGAACTGTTGAGGTTTAAGGTTTAATCTGGATGACATCAAAACCCTGATTGCTTCCTACCATCGTGTATGTCTTTCCTTACAGGAAATTTTTCTGAAACCTGCTGATACAGTCACCTTTCAGTGGTTTTCTTTGTACAGAAATGACAGGCTGTGTGATGGACAAGTGCACAGAGGGATGGCACAATTGATTGATTAACATGTGCCCATCCTATCTTTGCCACTCGACTCACCCTTGGAGGCTGTAGCCATCAGTGTTTCCTTGGATCATACCATCACCTTGATGCTCTCATTGAACAGTTGCTGTCTCCCTTTTTAATCCTGGGGAACTTTACTGGACATTGCCCCATCTAAGGAAGTGCTGATATTGATGGGAGGAGTTTCTTCCTAAAGTGTATGCTCTCTGACCACAACCTTTCTCTTTTCAATAGCAGTTCTTATACATATTTTCATGCACTTAGTCTGTTCTTTACTGCTCTTGATCTCTCAGTTTGCTCCCCTTCACTATTCTCCCATTTTTCATAGAGGGTTGAGAATAATCCACGAGGCAGTGATCATTTTGCTATAATTTTGAGAGAGACTGGTCGTAATCAATGCCACTTGACTCACGTGCCCCATTGGAAGCTGGATCAAGCAAACTGGCCCTCTTTCACTGCTCTTGCAGAATTTCATCCTGCCATCATCTGTAAGCCATCAGTAGATGACTGTGTTGCAGCAGTAACTGACAATATTATACAAGCAGCTGCTTAATTATTCCTAAAACCTCTACTATATTCTTGTCCATGGTGGAATCCTGCCTGTCACATGGCATGGAAGGCTGAAAAACAGATCTGGGATACTTTTTGTAGATATCCCACACTCTTGCACTCCATCGCTTTCCAGTAGTCCCTTGCACATGCTCGGTGGGTAAGATGTCAAAGCCAGAAGGAATTTTGGATCAAATTCATAACCAGCATATCTTCTACCACCAGTTCCAAAATCATATGGGACAGTATTTGAAAGGTCAGTGGGCAATATAATTCTGTCCTCCTCTCTATCTTGCTCTTTAATGGCCAGGAAGTAGCTGATACCTGGAGCATCACCAATACTTTAGATGAAAGCTTTTGCTGGGTATCTAGCACTTCTGTTTCTTCCTCCACCTTCTTAGCCATCAAGACTCGGGCAGAGCGATCACCTCTTTCCTATCAAGCTGATTGTCTCTATGTCTATAATTGTCCCTTTACACTGGTGGAACTCAAACTGGTCCTTCATCGGCCAGTACATTGGTTGAACTTGATGATGTACACTATGAAATGCTGCACCATCTATGTCCTGCTTCTCTTGCTATTCTTCTGATTGTTTTAACTGGATCTGGCAGGAAAATGTTTTTCCTGATGCTTGGCACCAGGCTATTGTTCTATCTTTCTCTCAGCCTGGGAAGGTACCCAAGATTCCCACCATCCAATTGCTTTGATGAGCTGTCTCTGTAAGACCTCAGAGAGGATGGTTAGTGTTTGTCTTGTTTGGTTACTCAAACCAAACAACCTCCTCTCACTTACTCAGTGTGGGTTGCAACGACAGCGCTCCACCATGGACCACCTGATTCAACATGAAACATCAATCAGAGAAGCCTTTCTCAAATGCCAACATCTTGTTTCAATATTCTTTGGCATCGAGAAGTTCGTGTAGGTTTGACACTTTCCCCATTCTTTACTACAGGAACTTGGGGCCCCTCAGGGCTGTGTTGTGAGTGTCACATTTTTCAGTATAAAGATTAGCACCATCACTGAACAACTCCCTCTTACTGTTGCAAACAGGCTCTATGTCGATGACTTTCACATCTCGTGTCAGTTGTTGAACATGAGGTACATTGAGCGGCAGCTACAGACTACCTTCAATTGTTTACTAAAGTGGACCACAGCAAAAGCTTTAACTTCTCTCTCTCTAAAACCATTTGAATGCACTTTTGCTGCCAATCGTGTATTCACCCTGATCCTGAACTCCGCTGTGCTGCCTGTGGTCCCTGAGTTCTTTGGGCTCATCTTTAACTGTAAGCTGACCTTTATACCACACATCAAGAAGCTACAGGTTAAAGGTACAAGAGCATTGAACATCCTCCGTGCCCTACTTTACATGGGTAGGTAAAGATATATCATGCTCTTATTTGATCGAAGCTTGACTATGAACCACTGGTCTATGGCTCTGGCAGATCCTCAGCCTTATAGATGCTGGCCACCATTCATCATCAAGGACTTTGGCTCAGCACTGGGGCTTTCCACACTTCCCAGTTCAGAACATATAAATAGAGTCTCATAAACCTTCTTTGCACCTTCATTATTTGCAACTGTCTTTACTATATGCTTTAAAACTTTGTTCTTTACCAAAGCATCCCACCTGGGGTTGTGTTTTCCTTCCTCAGTAGGCCATACTTTTTTGGAACAGAGAATGTTCCATTGCTCCTTTTGGCCTTCATATCCAGGTGCAGTTGGATGAATTGGGTCTGTCCTTGGTTAACATTGCTGTATCCACTGGCCAGTCCATCCCATCATGGATTCTTTCAGTCCCCATATGTGGCCTATCTTTAAGTCATCTGAGAAAAAAACAGACACACCCAATTGGAAATACTGTCTGTTATTTGATGAACATCTTTCAAACCATCTTTCCATTCTTATTGATACAGATAATTGGAAATCAGGTGACTGTTTGGGTTCTGCTATTATTTATTGTGATTTGGTGGTTGCGTGCAGAATCCCCTCTACAGCTTCTATGTTCACTGCTGAACTTTGTCATTTCTCTCACCCTGGAACACATAGAATCTAAGGGGTACTCAAACTGCACTATTTATACTGACTTGCTCAGTTCTCTACTGGCCCTGGAATTGCTTCACATTAGTTCACACCATGTTCTTGCTGATATTGAAAACCAACTGGCCCATTTCTCTTTTACATCCACTTCTATCCAGTTTTTCTGAATACCAGACCACGTTGCTATTTGCGGGAATGAGCTCGCTGACACCACAGCTAAGTCTATCTACTCTGGCACTCTCACCACAGTGCCTGTTCTATACATGGACTGTGGTCCTGTATTCAAGGCTCATCTCTGTGCCAGTTGGTAGTTGACTTAGAATGAGCAATGCAAAAACAAGCTTTTCCAAATACAACCCTATATTGGACTTTGGCCATCTTGCTTCCATAAGGATCAGAAAGAGAAGTTGTTCTAACTAGGCTATGCATTGGTCACAATTTTTTAACTCATCATTTTCTTTTATTAGAGACTGATGCACCAGTGTGTTGTCTGTGTAACACTCAGGTCACAATAAGCCATATTTTATTGTTTTGCCATCGTTGGGAGTTGTAATGACGGCATCATTTTAAACATATTCTGTCCTAAAGTTTATCCATAACATAACACAGTGTTATTTGTGATGGTAACACTGTCCACCTTGGAAATGTTTTTAGTTTTTTAAAGGCCATTAATCTTTTTAATGCTATTTAATTTTTTTAATATATACATCAGACCATTTTTAATGTGATTCCCTTTTAAGAATCAAAGTCCATCTAGTTTGATTTGAAATTGGAAAATGGCTGTAATGTCAAATAACTCAAAACCAGGACTGGAGAGGCCAACTTCAGGTGACTAACTGTGGTTTTTGAACTTACCTGTTAGTCTTCCTGGTGAGTTATGATAATTACAATTATGCTACAGAAAGTCCTTTACAACTTGTATTACTGTAGTTTTTCTCTTTCCACTGTAGATTAGATGTAAACGTTGGTTTTAATGCTATTTATGTTATTTTAAACTTTGTTTTGTTTTACCTTAATTTCCTTTTATGAATTTTACTAAATTTACTATAATTTTACCTTTTTACCAAATGTTTGGCATAGATAGCTTAGCTGCTTTGTGCCATTAAACATAAAAACAACCAACATTTAGAACTTCATATTATTTATTGTATGTATGTATATATGAAAATTTATTTAGAAATTCCTATGTAATTTGAAAACAATATCTTAACAATTCAGAGCTTTTTAATCCTTGGATATTTTTACTGTAGTGGCACAGAAAGCAGGTTGTTCCGATTTGTTGGTGCCACCAACATGGAACGTGTGGTGAAGATGGACAGAGAGATGAGCAAGGTAATGAAAAAATTATTAGTTTAAGGTTTGATTATCCAAAAGATGCTGCTCTAAAAGAATAACCAATTTTTCAAACATTTTTTTGCTAAAGTTGTATTTGATGAATTTCTAGATTTTGTATGTGTGTTCGTGCGCGCTCATGTGTGTGTGTATATATATATATATATATATATATATATATATATATATATTCTTCTAGCATTTAAAATATACTAAATAATTTCATATTGTTGTAGGCATTAGTGTATTAAATGTTACGAGTTATTTAAAGTGCCAGATTATTTAAAGCTAAAAACCTCATTTTCGGTAGGTTATAATTTTAATATGTTGCTTCTTTTCTTAAGTTGTTGGCAATCACTGTTTTATAGTAGGTTTGGATAGCGTACTAATAAAGTTTATCAACCTGAAATGCTGTAAAGATCATGATTTGAATGGCTTCTACAGGCTTTCTTTGATAAAGATCTGTGCTAGCAGTTTGAAACATTAATAGTAAACAACTGCCAGTGAAACAAAACTTAAAATGACATCCAGAATGCTTCTGCATTGGTGCCTGTCTTTTAAACATTTCAGTTATATTTAAAAAATTGTTTTTCAGCATTTAACACTTAATATATTTCATACCTTGAGAATTTTTTGTGGAGCACTGCTTCATACTTGAGATTGTTTTTTGTTTTTTTACCATTTATAACTTGTAGCTTCCTTACATTTTCAAAGGTTCCTTTAAATAAAATATATTTTTCTGTACTTGCAGTTTGGGAAGGCTGAGATTTGCACTGAAGAGGTTGCTTCAGCAATTAAACGAGCAGCAAAGTGGGCACAAGGTGGCATGGTGGTGAGCACTGGGCCTCCTTTAGACAGCTTGAACACTGACAGTCAACAGTCTTCTGATAAAAAGAAAATTAACACTGAAGTTATTTGTAGAGAGAGAAATACTGAACTAGCAAAGTGAGTGGCTTCATTTCCTGTAAGCTTGTTTCTCTCTGTGCCATTAGCTTCTGTGCTATTGTTTTCATAATTTATTTTAAAAGGAAGGATGCAATACTGAAAACTTGTTGCTCCTTTCAGACATGAGGAGAATTTTCCCTTATGATTTGATGCATCGGGTTGGTGCATTGACTATTTTGTAGGTAAACTTCAAATGGCAGGTAATTAGAGAACATTTTAAGTCTTTTAATCATTTTTAAAAGTTATAAAATATTTTTTGAGATGTGTCTAGTAATGTTTTCTAAATTAAGTTTTAGATATACCATAATCTTAATGTGTAAGTTGAAAATTTTCAGTACTTGGAAGCTTTAGCAAAAGTATTTCATATATCAACAATGAAAGTATTCTTACTTTTATCATCTGGGATAGTTCACACTTTTAACAGTCTCAATTGAAGAAAATGTCTATACATTTCTAAAGCATTAGGTGGTTGTTTTTATACACTTCAAATTTGGTATTTAATTATTTTACATCAGATAGTAAACCATCATTATTGTTAATTCTGATATGTCTTCTTTATAGACAGTAATTTGGAAAGATACAATGGGTGTTACATAGTTGGAGTAGTTTGAGGACAGCTTTACACACTAGTGTAGCAGATCGTCTACAGAAAGTTTGTTGCTCAACTGAATGAATCTTTGTTTATCATGTAAAACATGTTTAAAACGTTTTTTTTTTGCTTGTTTCTGTGTTGTTTTTATAGTATAGTGACATTAAGTGTCATAGAATGCTATGAAGTATCTGAAGCTTAGAATGAAATAAATTTTAATATTAGTTATGAATTTCAGAAAACCTGGTAATTTTATGAAAATAAAATATTTTGTATACTTAACATTTTGTTATACTTGAATACAATTTTTTGTTTTATTCAGAACTGACCCCTTACGGCCATTTATCAGTGGGCAGGTAGCAAATAGTATGGCTGCTGAGGTGATAGGCCTTTTACACAGTCTATTGAATTCTCCTGAATCTAATACAGCAGAATTATGGGCTGGTGCTGTTGAGAAGGTAAGCAACTTAGATTAATTTCTTATTCTGAATATATTTCGTTTATTGTCTGTTCATACTTATATCTTAACACAGGGGTTCTAATCCTTAAGACTGCAGGAAACTGTAGGGGAAACCGTAGCAAATTCATAAGATATGTAACACTGTTAAGATACCTCACACCTATAGTTTCATTGGGTGGATGTGAGAGCCTCAGTCAAGATGCACAGTGTTCTGGAAGAGGATGGGGAGGGAGTCTTGTGCCTGTAAAGGTAGAAAACCCATAACTTAAATGTGTGAATTATGCTCTATAAGTAATAAATAGGTGTGTAATCAATGTTAAATTAACCCTTTAGTACTGGAGTCGCAATTTGCAGAAATTGATTTGTGAATTTCACTTGTATAGCAGTAGATGTGGTAACTGTGGGATTTCTTAACATATCCTCTCTAAAACTGGCAAGATTTCATTAAATATCTTAAGTATCTTGTACAAAAATAGTGAGTTATAATTGTTTTTACTAAAACTGTTTTTTGTGCTATTATAATTTACTCATATCTAAACTATTAATAAATTGAGTGCAAAATGATTTTCATTTTAAGTATAAAAATACTTTCCTTCTTATAGTTTTCATATTTCATTTGCATAATCTCTAGAACCTTCTAAAAGGATATCAAAAATTTATTTGAGGTAAATGTTTATATTTTATTTTTCATTGTCTCTAACATATTACTAACTCTAACTATTATAATCAATGTACAATGCAATGAAATAATTAAAATTATGAAACAAACAAAAAATATATACATGCCTTTTAATTTTTTGTAGAATATCTTTATGGAGTTTGCTTTTGTTAATAGGCCTGGCATAGGGAAGTGGTTAAGGCACTTGACTCTAATATGAGGATTGCAGGTGTGAATCCCTGTCACACCAAACATGCTCACCCTTTCAGCTGTGGGGTCATTGTAATGTGACAGTCAATCCCACTATTAATTGGTAAAAGAGTTGGCACTGCAAAATTAGAGATAGCTAGTGCAGATAGTCCTTGTGTAACTTTGTGAGAAATTCAACAACAAGCCAAACTTCTGTTAACATTATGTATTGTGTTATGCTGCTAGTTGTGTATTGGCCTGCTTACATGTAATTTTCACTGCTGCACCAGTTTTTAGTGTTGGTTTTTTCCTCTTTCTTTATCTCTGATATTCTCTCATTTCCCTTCTGAATTGAATTAGTCAGTTAAATCACTTGTCATTTTTCTTCCCTTTTTCCTGATGATTGTCACATTTTTCTTATTTTCTTTCCTTCAGGTCCATAACTGTTTATCTATGGGTAATAAGTATGCTGTTCATTTTCCTTTTCTTTGCAAGGGTCTTTATAGCATATTTTGATCCTGGTCTGTGCCAAGTGTTACCTGACTGGGTATACCCAATCGTAAATTCACTGTGTACCACCTGCGATCACGTACCATGCAAGTTAACTGTGATGTTAAGACTCTTCCTACCATGAACCTGATGTACAGTTGCATCGAAATATAACACCTCATAAGGTTATGTTACACACTACTGAGATGGGATGTTTGTTGGTATCCCTCACAGTTTACTGCTTCATAAATACATTTGTCCTGGACTTTAGATGCATGTACTAACATAATTAAATTAGACAGGGATTACTGTCCACCTCTAATAATCCATAGCATAGAAGCTTTTCCTACTAAGGATCTGATCTACAATCCCAGATGTCTCTAGGTGTTGTGTGATTAACTCTATCAGTGTAATCACTCTGCTTTTCAAAGTATGGCATCACTGATACCTATTGCACTGACTCAGTGCTATAGTCCTCTGGACTCTCCAACATACTTTTTTCCCTGCTCCTAGTGTAGTATGGGAGTCTTTGCCACTCATCATTTCCTAGCTGCTGAGGTGGTGGACAATGGAGGCCTGTTCTCATGAATGTTCATAATACCACTCAGTTGAGAGTAGGGCAGTTGAAATCTGCCAGTGTAGATGGTGGATCTGATGTTGGTTGCAGCTGGTTGAGACACACAGTTCTGCATGTGTAAGGTCAGGTACCTTCTTTCTACCACAGACTGGACAAAAAACTCCCATACCACCTGTTAATGGACTGGAAAGGAAGACCCATCTGTGCTATCCACCTTCATACCATCTGCCAGATATCAGTTCCTGGTGGATCTGGTATTGCTTGTATCACAGGATGGCTGTTATGGGTATTAACACTTACTAATAAAGCAGAGAAGGTCAAAACATTGTTTTCTGCTTTATTAGTAACAGTTTTAATACCCATACCAGCCATTCTGAGATACATTGTTACTTCAAGTAGGTTTCTTGTCATCACAGATTACTTCATCATAGTATTGCTTGTGTTAGAGGTGCACACATGTGAAGGTGGATTCTTTGTATGGAAACTTCTCTTCCCTGCCAGTACCTATTTTTGAGATAAAAGGTAAAGGGCTTTCTTCCTACCTGATGTACAATTCCAGATGCCACCAGGTGTTGGTTGAGGTTGAACACCCATTTATGGTCTGTTGCAACCTAGCCATCCTACACATTGGGGGTCCATTATTTATGTAAGTTTTTCTTCGACTTTATCCATGTTTTCTCAATTTTTGGTGACAAATTACTAAAGGATGAAGTGTCTCCTATGGGTGTGTTGTTTTTAACTCTATTGCCATGGATATCCTTTTCAAGGGGTAGTACATAAAATGTAAATTACTCTATAAAATTTTCATTGCTCAGACAAATCATACTTTTTATAGTCTTCAATCTTGTTTGGTTGCAAAGCTATTGAATAAAAAATCACTCCTCCTGTCATACCTACCTGTGACATCCTTTCTTTCAGAATTTAATAGTTCTCTATGCATTTAATTATATATTTCCTATAACCAGTAAGAAATTCAATGTTTCATCTGTAAAATAGCATATTGTATAAGACTATGTTCTGAAAGGTTAAGGGTCAATTTCACTCAGAGTGACAACATCGTTCCCATCAAAAAAGTTAATGACTAGTTTGGATGAATCTGTAACAACTTTTTGTTACATAGTTAGAAGAAAGCCAGGAAATTTTTGAGAGGTGAGGGAATGTGTCTACATTTTGCATGTTATTAGTCTATGTTGTTTGGTACATCATTTAATTAAATAAGCATTAGGTGCATTAATATTATTATTATAAAAAAATTAAGAGTTAACTCTGTTTGGTAATCCATAGCAAGAAAAAAAAATTGGTTAAGTATTTTATTTCTTGTTTTTTATGCTTATTCTTTATGTATAATTATAAAAGCCACTAAAATATAAAAATAGGATCCTTTCAGCTTAGAGTAAATTAAATAAATAATAATAATCATATAATGGCTAGGATAGTCATTAAAAACAATGAAATTTAATTATACATATATGTGTACTTTTACAAACTTAGAGCTACTTTGGATAAACATGTAGTTTCATGTTACAATTGAAATTCAGTCTAGAAAGAAAAAAAGGGTAATAATTAGCATTTTTTGGTGGTTATGATGTTTGAATTGACCAATCCAGTTTTGAGATAGAGTAAAGAAAATAACAGATAAGCTATAAAGTTTTACTGAAAAAAAATGTTTGAAATGCGTTTAGGAGGTCTTAGAGATTACACAAAGAAAATTTGAAATTTTTGAGATTAAGAAAAGTATTTTTAATTTTAACAGGAAAATTACTTTTCATGCAGGCGTATTTGAAACATATACTCACTATGTTCATGGGCAAATTTTTTTTTAGTTTATTAAAAATTCGTCACTAAAATGTTTTTTTCTTATGGAAAGACTGACAGATTTTGCAAATATATACAAATAATATTGAAAGTTAGAAGTATTAAATCTTTAAAGACTTTAAATGAGTTAAAAGAGGTCATGTAGTTATTTAAATTGGCCAGGCCCATGTTGAGAGAATTAATTTTTTTCTCACATTTTATGGCTTTCCTTTGGGCATTTCCTAAAAGATGATTATCTTCTCATTGACCATCCACAAGTTCAGTGTGGGATTCTAGCATTTTGTGAGAAGAGGCAAGTTAACATATTGGAAGTTAACATTTTTCTAAACTGAAAATTTATTTCTCATAGATAATTACCTCATCTCACTTCCCACCTGTCCTTCCCACTTCTAGTGTGGTTTTGTATGATCTGACCATTGTTGAAGTGATTAACAGTTGCAAGGTTAGAGAGAGCACTATATATGATGGAGGATTGCTGAATAATCATTTGCATGGTCGTATACAGAAATAAATGAAAGAATGAAGGCTAGTGGTGAGAAACAATTTGTACTGATAGGGGAATAAGTTGAGAGGTAAGTGTCTATCAGAAATACATTTCATGTTTAGAAAAATGTTAACTTTTGCCCTTACTTTTTTTCAGGTGCTAACAGGTGCACTTGCTCTTTTACCCCAACTTTTGAGACAGACAGAGACATCAAATGGCCTGCTTTCTAGTAATCTGTCTTCTGTTTTATCAATGTCCAGACAAGTGCTAGGGGCATTGTGTGTTCTGGGTGGTTTCACAGAATCTATGAAACCTGGTTTGCATGTTGTAGTGAGTATTGTATTGATATATGTATCCTTGTAAAGATGTTTATTTACATCAAGGAGCTTTCTAGTAGTATAGTAATATAAATGTTATTATAACATGAAAAAGTGTCTTGTACTTTTAGAATTCAAAATATTTGAATTCATGATTTTTTTATATTTACTCCATTTTAAATTCAGCTAATTATTTTCTTGAATGTTGTTTTTCTGCCTATAAATAACATTACTTATTAGAATATCAAAATGTTGTGTGTTAGGGTAAATGGACTCTGTAGCTCATTAAAGTTAGGTTGAATGAGGAGTACTAAAGAATTTCTGGAGTCTTCTTTTAATTGAAGAAATATGACATAAATGTGCATTAGACTCGGTAGAAGAGACTTGGAGCACTGATATGTGAACATTTTCATTAGATTGTAGGAGAAGGACTACATAACTCTTGTGGCCAGATCCTCAGTGTGTCAGAACAGCAAGGCCTGGCAACAATACAGTTAAAATTACCAGAAGATTCCACACCATACCCAAGGAGCTCAGACATTGTTCAAGTTCCCCTTTCAAGACTTAAAACCTTGAAAATCAAGGTGTGTGCTGCAAAACATTAATAAATCTGAGTAAAATTAAGCCTACTTTACAATTGTCACTGCTATGTTCCTGTGATTCATCTATATATGTTTTACAAAAGAAAAATCTAGTGAATTTTCATCTAGAATAATCATCTACCTGGAAAAATGACTAATTTAAAGGTATATATGATATCTATGTTTTCAGATATTTTGCTTTATTTAATTGTAGAAATTTTATTTAATTTATAAACTTTGTAAGCACATTTTACCAAACTTTAATACTACAATTTTAAGATTGTAAAATCAGCTGGGGTGTTAAAAGTTGTGTTGATTTTTCCTTGTTTTAAACTTAAAAGAAAATATCATAATATTTGTAAGCTCTCTTTTCTAAACATGTTATTAGTGAGACAGGTAATGTGTCTTAAAATGATTTCAAACTTAAGTATCCTCAGACAAGTATTTTCTCTCACAGCCTTTCCCACTGCATCGTGTGTCTCTTACTCAGCAAGTTGTAGAAGCTCTTCATGCTTTACTGGTGCCTGAAAATGGCTTTCCCTCACCTCTACAGAGTCCAGTTCCTATTCCAACTGATGGCTCAAGTTTGGCCTTTACAGTTTGTAGAGCTATAGCTGAAATACGAACAAGGTGTTGGTTTGACACTAACATCAGTTAGATATTTAATTTTATGGAATTAAGCCTATAAAGTAACTGCTCATAAATTAGAATGTTAACTAGCATGGCCTTAACTAACATAAGGATAATGGGGATACGTACCTTTCACATTTTCATCAATATAGCAATTGCTTCCCTTGTATTTCAACAGTAGTAACAGCCATCCTACTTCTAGCCACTTTTAAAGTTCATGCTACCTGGAAAGCTGATTTTTATTTCTTTAAGGTTGGTAGATCACAGAATTTGCACAAATGCATGAATGAGGGCAAAATAAGTCTATCATACATTAAGCCTAATTTTTTGTTTGTTTAGGCAATATCACCTGAATTTTTACATTCATATAGTTCTTCCTTCCAGAATTCTCTTCTGATACTGTGCTAGATAGTAACAAAGTCTTATTTGATAAGCAAAAGTACATCCTTTTTTTCTTTAATAAGAACTATGTTCTGAGTGTAACAGACACTCTTCTTATAGAGTACCTAAACTACGTTTCTCAGGAAAAAAAAAAGTACTCTTTGTTTTGATTGAGTTACATTCCTCAGTGTAAAATTCGTCTTTTCTGGTACACATGAACTATGTTCCTCAAGTAAACATGTTCTTTTTTTATTTTGAGTTTGATTTATATTTCTGAGTATAAAAAAAAATAACTTTTTAAAATATATAAATTGTGTTCCTAAGTGTAAAATATTTCTCTTTTGAAATACAGTGTGTTGCTGAATGTACAAAATGATTATAACAGGAGTTTTGCCATTTGGGTTGTTGTATCTCAAAAATAGAATGGCATAGGAAAGTGAAATTGTACAGGATTATTAAAGTCATTATGTGTATATATCTATTGCAGTTTTTTATTGTCATGAGAGGTCCTACTGTGTTTTATTTTGCATATTTCCTATGAATGTAAATGGCCCTGTTACAGAAGTGCAGCTCATTCAACCAGCATGAAACTAGTAAGTCTACAGAAAATTCAATTAGTAAAATGTTTTTACACTACAGGATGCAATTCTGTGGAAGTTGTTAGGGAATATTTCAAAATGCATAACATTTGCTTCATTCCAGTATTACAATGTGAAAGTTCATAAAAACATTTGAGAAGACTGGTTGCATTTGTGATAAGGCACATACAGTAGACCACTGACACCTACTGAAACTATCACTGAAGTCAGCCGTGCTGTAGTAGAGCAAGCCAGCACATGGATATAGCATTGCATTTTGTGCCACACAGTGTGTGAATTTGCCAATCTCAACTGTTCATGAAGTTCCTTGGTCAACTTTCTGAATGTTTTCTTACAAGTTGCAATACTTTTAAACATTGAAGAATATGGATTTAACTCAGTGTTTTGAATTTATATTATAATTCTTGACAAGATTGGAGGCCATTGACTAGTGGCATGCTAATATGTGACAAGTTGATGATATAAACTTAACCATTTCTAAAAGTGTCACAACGTGACTAATCCACATGTACCATTTTCTACACACATCTGTGATGCTAAAGTCGTAGTGTGATATGATTTCACAGTTGATTTTGTTGTTGAATTGGAAATCTGCACAGTTACATAAAGTGCTTAAAACTAATGTGATTCACATGCTGTAGCAACAAAATATGACAGACATTTGCAGGATGGTGACTCTCTGAACATATGTAATCAAGTGAAACACATGTTGTAGCACTTTTAGAATAGAACCATTTCCTGTCATTTTCCTTGGGAATGGTTACCTCATTTACTAGACCTACCACCAATAATTTCTGGATGTGGGGGATACCTGATGTCACACACAATTTCAGGCATCAAATATGCAGTTATTTTGGAAGTGACTAGTACATTAGATGAGATGCATGTTGTTGTTTTAATATCCATTATCACACAGATGCAAGCATTCTGGATGCTGGAGTGCCATATTTTTACAGTTGCTGTTTTTAATCAAACATTACATCATATTGCCACCACCATGGAGACAATGTGCAACAATGAAAGCATTTGATTCCAAATAATATCTTTAATACTCCTTTGCAATTTCATTTTCTTATACTACACTGTTTGTGAGGTATGGTGCATTGTACTACAAAACTTTTATTATAATTACCCTTTGGGAATACATGAGCTACATTTAAAGTGTTAAAGGCAATGACTTAGGTTCTTGTGTATAGGTAATGATTTAAATCCATGTGTATTTTGGATGAAACACCAGGAAATGTAACATAATGTCTCTGACTTTTTGCCACCATACTATCAATCATTTGCTATGGCACTGATTTGAAATCTGAAACTCAGAAAATTCATATCTTTACTCAGTAACATTACCTCAATATTTTTTGTAATCCTCGCATGAATAATTGTAAGATATTTACTTTCTACTTTGATATTAGATTTCTTTCATTAACCACAGTTTCTGATTCTGTCTTTCTGAAATTCTCAGTTATGTGATTTTAGTTATTAAACTATTTCAAGTAAAGTTTATCACTATATGTTTTTATTTTTGTAGTACATTTTTTGTGGTGATGTAAAATACTCCAGAATTGGCTTTTAAAAGATTGATCAGCATTTTAATCTTTCAGTTCTTTCTTAGTGATTCCATTTCCAAATGTGAAAAAGTAATATTTATTTAAGGTACCTAGAAATCATGAAGGATCTAAAATTAGATAAATTACAAAACAAGAAACTTGAAAAACCTGAGTGTGGTCCTTCATTATTGAAATTCATGATAAAGGAGAGTCTGTCATCTGAAAGTGCTCTAATTATTGAGCTTCTTATTTTGAAAGGTTTATTTAAAATAACTTCTCTAATCATCAGTCACAAAAACAGAAGTGTGGGTAGATATTTGAACATATATTCATAATTGAATTGTTTTAAAATGTTCAATTGCTTATTATGAGTATTAACATGTTCTTCAAGTATGTTCAATTGATGTTAATAAATAGTTTGTCAATACTGCAACAACAATTTTAAAGTACAGGATAATGTTGGCTTCTTTTATTACATATTTTAGCATTATTTTCAGAGTAATGTTAAACAATTTTAAGCTTTTAAAATAAAATTAAAATAAACTAAATCTTCAACAGCTTGGGTTTATTTATGTTTAGTTTAAATATAAAAGATTTACTCATATTTTACATCTCCTATCTTCTAGTACAGTCAGGTGTAATTAATATTATTTGAAAATTATATACTTTTTCTCCAATCTTCTTTACATTCTTTTAAAAATACAGAACTTTTTGCTGCTACTCAGTAACATATACTGATGTTTATTTTTGTTGTTGTGTGATTTTACAGAGCATGTCAGGTCCTGGCAGTTCTTCTCAAAGACCAGCAATTTGCTACAGCTTTTATGCACAAGTCCTGTAGAGCAATAGATATTCTGAAGATTCTTGCAAAGGAATGTATCTCAGGTAACTTGGATGATTTTGTGTGTGGATGTTCCTCATATATTTTCTGTGTACACAAGAGTAAGTGTAAATATCAAGTATGGAGTAAATTATATTTTTTTAAAATACTGATAAAATATTTCATAATGAGTTGTATTGAGTGTGTATATAAGAAAAAAAAAGTGAAGATAATGAAATAAAGATATGAAACTTTTACAAAAGAAATCATCTTTAAAAATTACGGTAGTAATTTATTTACAGTGGAGCGCCATTAAGCCGCGGTATTTGGGGGGTCAACCTGCTTAACCGATGCTTAAACCTTTGTGACTGAAATTCCAAAGTCGCCAACAGCTCCGCCGAGGAGCCTCATCCGGGCCATTGTGTGATCATTATATCGGATTATCGAATTAAAAATAATACTTTAATTATTGATCACTTTTTTCACGGATTAACTTTAATGTATGGAGAGGTGTGATTCGGTAACAATGGCGGCCTCCATTAAGCTGACATAGAGCGGATAAGGTATATTAACGGTCGATTTCTATTGTAATATATTTTATTTATTTCCCAACTTAAAGCAAATCCTTTTTAAATATCTCCCGGAAGTTATAAATCCAGGATTAAATTCGTAAGCCTCATTTTTACACGTTCTTAAATTAGCAGTGAGCTGCGATAATCCTCTCTCACAAGACTTGCTACAGCGGCTTAAGCGATTTCGCGGTTTACTGGTCCGCGGCTTAATGGCGCTCCACTGTACTTGGTGATGTTTCGTACAAATGCTCTTTTTCAAGCCAGAAAGCAAGCATCTACGAGAAAGTTTTGAAATGAAATGATACAGGAAAACAGAATGTATTGCAAGATATAGCTACACAAATTAAACCATGTAGTTAAAAATATAATTAACTAGGTGATTAAAGAGCAATATTAAAAATTATTAGAAATATAGAATTTTACATAACAAAGAAAGAAATAACTTAAACATTTTGAGATAATAAAAGAAGGGTATTTAAAAGAATTATGAAAAACTAAACCATTTATTAATACCCAAAGGACTTAAACAACCCAATTTTAAAATTATTTCTTTTTCAATTGTGGTTCTTTTATTGGTCTTGGAGGAAGCATAACATAAGGCAAGTACTATAAAATGCTTAAAAGAATGATCAGCTTGGTACTGAACTCATTTATGTTTCTTAATGAAAAAAAATTTAGTCCTTTCTTTACAATATCAGTCTCACTTTCTAGTAGGTGTAGGTCCTGAGGTATTTTGACATCAGAAGTAGGTGGCATCTTCATAGCTAATGTATGGTGATTTTCTTAAATTTTGAGGAAGATAAGAATCTCTCTTCTCATACACAGTGTTAAGATTTGTGAGTTTCTTAAATTTTAAATTCCACATTGAGTTGTAACATATAGAATTCAATTCACAGAATGTTATGTACAATAACTTGATCAGTAGATTTGTACAATTGATGACATTGATAGCGTAGTTCAAATAAAAAAAAATTATCTTTTAGAGTAAAATGCCATTAATTTATAATGCATCAAAACAACGGAAAATTTTGTAAGTCTGTTCTCTCTCAAAGCTTTATCATGCAGAGAGAGATAGTTGATTTAAGTTTTAAACTGTGAAGATGAACAAATACTGAGAAAATTAATGTGGCTGCAGTACCTGGTTTTTGATAATGTAGCATTGGAGAGAAGGAGACCAGAATAAAACATTTGATTGGAATAGTGATGAAGGTAGTTTATCATTTCATTACAAAGACTGTTGTATGTTCTCTGAGAAAGAAACATCAAGTTTAAATGGTCGCATAAGAATTCAGTGAATTAAGTAGTAAAGTGTGAGGATGATAAAATAATAAATAATAAACTTTTAGAGAAAGATCACCTTTAAAATTCATGGTAATAATTTATTTACTTGGTGACATTTCAAGTAACACTTTTTCACTAAAGAAACAAGCTTGAAAATGAGTCTAAAAGTCTAATTTACATATATATATGATGCATAGTGTTGAATTCTTTGGTTTAAATGTATGGCTTAGTGTGATTTTGTGTGTGTGTGTGTTTTTTTGTTTTTTAATCTTGAAAAATGTGTGAATTGTTTTGGTGCTTGTGTTTAGGAGCGAGATTAAACGCATTGGAGAAGCAGTGTGAATCATACAGGATGCTGTACCTGGACTGTGCTAAACCTTCACCACCCCCAAGTAAAACTACAGGCAGGGTAAGGTTCATTAAGCTAAATGAATGTTCATTTTTATGTGCTATTCTACTATCTTTAATTTTTTATAATTTTTGTTTGTTTAAAACTGTTCTTCCTATATTTAAGTTATACTGGGAAACACAAATATTGTGAAAAGGTAAATGTTGTGTCACTCATTACCTTAAGGTTCCAAATTTTTGGAAAATCAAAGTTATACCAATTGGTCTGAAACTGTATTGTGTTGGTTTTAGCTATAGAGTAACTCCTTGTTTATTTATTTCTAAACAGTAACATGCATGTTTCTCATAACATATTCCTCTTGGTGTGTATTCCTGTGCATGGTGAGGGGATCTCCCAGGGGGAAGGTTCTGTTCTTTCAGTTTACCTCCTCTGGGATCTAAACATCCAACCACGTGTTTGCCATGCATGGTGACCCATGAAGGGGAGGAGAGAATCCTAGTGGTTGAGGGGTCCAACCCTAACACACCACTTTGGCCTTGAATTCCTGTAGACGGGCAGCCTTTGGGTGATCCCTTGGGTCAATTGGCTGGTCCACTTGGGCTAGAATCAACCAAGTACCAGTGTTGAGTGTTCTTGACAGGTGTTGTGGACATTGTATTTGATGCTGGTGTTTGGGTACAGTGCTCATGAAACCCTGGCATTGCTGCAGTGTCCTTGTTTGGCATTGTAGTGCATCCTATCATAGGGTTCCATGATGGGTGGAGTCAGTTGGCACTGAAATATTCCTTTCTTTATTATGGATCCTCCAAATAAAAACTTAAATAACATAGTGAAAAAAGAGTCGATACGTAAATGACCACGTCTTGAAGATTCTGAGCAGCAATCTTCAACACCTGTTGTACCTTATTTTCTTATCCTATGTTCTATTTCAGACAAACCTTCAGGGCAAATGTCTCCCTTTTTTATTCAGAAGGGAATAGAGAGACTTGCTGGCCCTTCAAAGTAAGTAAAGAAGCTTCGATCTGGTGATGAATTGGTGGAAACAACCACATTTCAACATAGTGAACTCCTCTTGCATTCAGATGCAATTGGGGAATATACCTATTGAGGTTATACCTCATGCTACTTTGAATTCATCATGAGGAGTTGTTGTTGAGAGGGATTTAAAGAACATCACCAACTCAGAGATTCTCACTGATTTCTCCACTCAAACAGTTTCAGCAGTGAGGCGTATCTCAGGTCACAAAAATGGAATTACGATGCTGACCAATATCCTCTTTCTGACATTCACATCACCAAGGTCCACCTGCCACTGTCAAGGCAAGTTATCTTAATTTGCAGGGTGCAGCGATATATTCCAAACTCCTTCCAATGTTTCCAGTGTCAGCAGTTCGGTCACTCAAAAACATCATGTCATGGTTCCTTGACATGTGCTTATTGTGGTGGCAATGACCGAGATGTCTGTAAGTTTGAAATGGACCCTCATTACATCAATTGAAGTGACTCTCACCATCCTACTTTCGTTTTTGCCCTTAATGGTTGGAAGAAAAAGAGGTGAGCATTTGAAAACGATTCATAAAATTACGTACCCTGAGACTCAAAAGTTGCTGTCCACCATTTCATCTCGGAAGTATGCTGCTGCACTTCTTTCCTCTACTACAGTGGGAGTGCAGACGGATCTCTCTGTGCCTCCTAAAGAATCATTCTCAAACAAAATGAAAAGTTTTTTGATCTCCATGGTTAAAAAAAGTTGATGAATCAACTTTAACACCCATCTTTGTCCATCACACATCACATACATTCCAACCCCAAGATCCACTTCCTTTGGTTCCAGGTACAGGCATTTCCTCAGATACATCTTCTTCTCCTACCCCAAGATGCAAAATGATCATTCTTTCACGTTCTCAGATACTAGAATCCTCTTCCAACAGCAAAGGCCTGCCCAGTCGACCCAGGGCAGGGTTCGTAGAGGTCAATAGACCTCCCTCAAATAAAGACAGTAAAGAAAAAGGACATGGTCATAACAGAAGGGTTTTCCACCCAATTTGCCTACACATAAATAAAAATGGCCAACTTTATACGATGGAACTATCGAGGTTTACATTCTAATCTGGATGACATCAGAACACTAATTGCTTCCTACCATCCTGTATGTTTCTCCTTACAGGAAACATTTCTGAAATCTGTCGATACAGCTGCCTTTCAGTGGTTTTCTTTGTACAAAAATGACAGGCTGTGTGATGGACAGAGGGGAAGCACTGCTGGTTGACCAGCATTATTTGTTCTCTCTACCTGTCACCTGGAGAGACCTATGATCAATCAGACCTTGATGCTCTCATTGAACAGTTTCTGTTTCCCTTTTTAATCCTGGGAGACTTTACTGGACATCATCCCCTCTAGGGAAGTGTTGATATTGATGGGAGGGGTTTGTCCATAAAATGTATGCTCTCTGACCACAACCTTTCTCTTTTCAATAGCAGTTCTTATACTTATATTTTTGCACTTAGTCTGTTTTTTACTGCTATTGATCTCTCAATTTGCTTCCCCTTACTATTCTCCCATTTTGCATAGAGGGTTGACAATAATCCACGAGGCAGTGATCTTTCTCCTATAATTTTGAGAGAGATTGGCTATTTTCAATGCTACCCCACCTGAGTGCTCCAGTGGAAGCTGGATCACGAACTGGCCCTCTTTCACTGCTCTCACAGAACTTGATCCTGCTATAGGCTGTAAGCCATCAATAGACGACTGTGTGACAGCAGTAACTGACTGTATTATACAAGCAGCTACTCAATGTATTTCTAAAACTTCGCCACATTTTCTATGATATCCTTGTTCACGATCGAGTCCTGCCTGTCACATGGCATGGAAGGCTCAAAAATAGGCATGTGATACTTTCTATACGTATCCCACACTTTCGAACCGCATCCCTTTCCAGAGGCCCCATGCACCTACTGGAAGGGTAAGACATCAAAGCCAGAAAGAATGTTGGATTAAATTCACAACCAATACATCTTCTACCACCAGTTCCAAAGTCATGTGGGACAGGATTCTTGAGGTCAATGGGCAATATAATTCTGTCCCTTCTCGATATTCCTCTCTGACGGCCAGGAAGTAGCTGATACCCGGAGCATCACCGATACTCTAGGTGAGAGCTTTGACCAGGTATCTAGCACTTTTCCTTATTCCTCCACCTTTTTAGCCATCAAGACTCAGGCAAAGTGATCACCTCTTTTCTTTTAAACTGATTGTCTCTATGACTATAATCATCCCTTTAAAGTGGTGGAACTCAAACTGGCCCTTCATCTATCTGGCAGTACATCGGTTAAACCTCATGATGTACACTATGAAATGCTGTGCCATCTACCTCCATCTTCTTTTGCTATTCTTCTAATTGTTTTTAACCAGATCTGGCAGGAGAATGTTTTTCCTGATGCTGGACACCAGGCTATTGTCCTACCTTTCTGTAAGCCTGGGAAGGATCCCAATATTCTTTCAAACTACCATACAGTTGGTTTGATGAGCTGTTTCTGTAAGACCTTAGAGGGGATAGTTAATGCTTGTCTTCTTTGTTTCCTCAAATCAAACAACTATCTCTGGCCGACCCAGTATGGGTTTCGACAACAGCACTCCACTGTGGGCCACCTGATTCGACTTGAAACATCAATCAGAGAAGCCTTTCTCAAATGACAACATCTTGTATCAATATTCGTTGACACTGAGAAGGCTTATGATACAACATGGAGGAATGGCATTTTGCAAGACTTCCATATATATGGGTTATGTAGCCATTTGCCAATTTTTATTAAAACTTTTTTAATGGACAGGAAATTCTATGGTCATGTGGGTTTGACACTTTCCCGTTCTTTTCCACAGGAACTTGGAATCCCTCAGGGCTCTGTTTTGAATGTCACACTTTTCAGTATAAAGATTAATGCCATCACTGAACAACTCCCTCTTACTGTTGCAAATGGGCCCTATGTCGATAACTTTCACATCTGATGTCAGTCGTCGAACATGAGGCATATTGAGCGTCAGCTACAGACTGCTGGCAATCATTTACTGAAGTGGACCACAGCAAATGACTTTAACTTCTCTCTCTCTCTCTGAAACTGTTTGCATGCACTTTTATGGCCAACGGGATATTCACCCAGATCCTGAACTCCGTAATGGTGAAGTTGTGTTGCCTGTGGTCTCTGAGACAAAGTTCTTGGGGCTTATTTTTGACCATGAGCTGACCTTTATACCACACATTAAGCAGCCATGGGTCAAATGTACAAGAGCATTGAACATCCTCCATGTTGTCTCTTCTACCACTTGGGTAGCAGTTTGATGTTCTATGCTAAAGATATATCGTGCTCTTATTCAACTATGGATCACTAATCTATAGCTCTGCCAAAATTTTGGCCTTAAAAATGCTGGACCCCATTCATCATCACAGACTAAGGCTCTGCACTGGGGCTTTCTGCACTTTCCCAGTTCAGATCTTGTACATAGAGAATCGTAAACCTTCTTTCCATCTCCACCATTTGCAAATGTCTTTATTATATGCTTCAAAACTTCATTCCTTAACAAGGCATCCCACCTGAGGTTGTGTTTTCCTTCCTTGGTGGGCCTTACCTTTTCAGAACAGATGGTCTGCCATTGCTTCTTTTGGCCTTCTTATGTAGATGCATTTGGATGAATTGGGTCTGTCCTTGGACAACATTGCTGTATCTGCTGGTCAGCCCATTCCACCATGGCTTTTTACAGTCCCCAAATGTGACTTATCTTTTAAGTCATCTGAGAAAAGCAGACACTCCGAATTGGAAATACTGTCTGTCATTTGCTGAATATCTTTCAAACTATCCTTCCATTCCTATTTATACAAATGGTTGGAAATCAGATGACTATGTGGACTCTGCCATGGTTTGTTGTGGTTCAGTGGTTGCACACAGAATTTCCTCTACAGCTTCTGTGTTCACTGCTGAACTGTATGTCATTTCTCTTGCCCTGGATCACATAGAAGCTAAGCAGTACTCAAACTGCACTATTTATACTGACTCACTTAGTTCTCTACTGGCCCTGGAATCGCTTCAAGTTAGTTCACACCCTGTTCTCACTGATATTCAAAACTGACTGGCCCATTTCTCATTAACATCTACTTTTATCCAGTTTTTCTGGATATCTGGCCACGTTGGTATTAGCGGGAATGAGCTCACCAACACCACAGCTAAATCTATCTGCTATGGCCCTATCATTGCTATACCTGTACCATACATGAACTATGGTCCTGTATTCAAGGCTTGGCTATGTGCCAGTTGTCAGTCAGCTTGGAGTGAGCAACGTGAAAACAAGCTTTTCCAAATAAAACCCTATATTGGACTTTGGCTGTCTTGCTTGCATTAGGATTGGAAAGAGGAAGCTGTTCTAACTAAACTATGCATTGGTCACAGTTTTTTAACTCATAGTTTTCTTTTATCTGGGACTGATGCACCATTGTGTTGTCTGTGTGATACTCAGGTCACAATAAGTTGCATTTTACTGTCTTTCCTTTGTAGCAACTCTCAACGATGACACCATTTTAAACATGTCTGTCTCAAGGTTTATCCATAATGTTAGACAGTGTTATTGGTGATGGTGCCACTGTCCACCTTGGAAATGTTTTTAGTTTTGTTAAAGGCCATTAATCTTCTTAATTTATACATTAGACCTTTTTAATGTGATTCCCTTTTAAGAATCAAAGTCCATCTAGTTTGATTTGAAATTAGAAAATGGCCATAACATCAAATAACTCAGAACCAGGACTGGAAAGGCCAACTTCAGGTGACTGACAGTGGTTTTTGAACTCACCTGTTAGTCTTCCTGGAGAGTCATGATAAGTACAGTTATGCTACAGAAAGTCCTTTACAACTTGTATTACTGTAGTTTTTCTCTTACTGCTGTAGACTGGATGTAAACATTGGTTTTAACTCTATTTTTTGTTGTTTTTTTAATTTTGTTTTGTTTTATCTTAATTTCGTTTTACTAATTTTACTAAATTTACTTTAATTTTACCTTTTTACCAGATGTTTGGCACAGATAGCCAAACTGCTTTATGCTATAAAACACCAAACCAACAAACCAACCAACTCATAACATATTTACCAATAAAACTTAGGGGCTCAGTAGTTGATAAAAAATAAACAAACTATACAGTGTTTTTTAATTTGTGAATACTTACAGTATGTAATATCAGTAGACTAACATAACTGTTAAAAGACGTCTTCTGCATTGAAAGAATGTGTTTATATTGTTTTTTTTTGTTTACCTTACTTTTTTTATATATATATATATATATATATCTGAAAAATCTGTAAAAATTTATCTTTTCTTCTCTATTTAAAGTGAGTACATTAACTTGAAAAAAAGTGACTTGTTTTATAACAAAATTCCCACTCATTATTTACCTAGAAAAAAACAATTATGGTACAGCTCTAGACCTTAATAGTTCTAAATCATTTAAGGTAATTTTAAAGTATGTTTAATTTTATAAAAAGATATTGTTTTATTGTTATCTGAAAATGTTTATTTATTATTAACAGTCAAAGGAAATGACATGGAACCCCACAAGGTCTTTTCCTCCACTTCGCTCCAGTTTATTTAGTCATGGTATGACAAGTATTCTTTTCCTCGGAGATCCCAGTGTTGGTTCAGGATTACCAAGGGGAACTTTTGTTTATGCTTCCCAACCCATCCCTCCACAGGTGAGCTTTTCAAATAAAACAACTTGGCAAATAGTAAATGTTATAATAAGAGGAAATACGTAAGTAGATTTTCTTAATTCTATGATATTTCAAAGCTGATTATAAAAAAAATATTTGTTTTTAGCTTTTTTGTATAATTTACTAAGGTCTGTGTATGTTTAAATCAGGGGTTCCCAACCTTTTGGCACTCACGACATGAAAATGTAATTGATGAAATAAAATTAATGTTATCCCAAGCTACTTCTAACAAGGCTATGCGACTCCCCTGCCAAGGCTTCGCAACCCATCGGTTGGGAACCCCTGGTTTAAATAATATCTTTTTAAAACACTTAAAACCTTATTTCTTGTATAATTTATAGTTTAGTTTGTTTTTATATTAAAGAGGGACCATAATAAATTTCCTAAGAAATTTTCTAATATCTACCATTGGGACAGACTGAGTAACAGTTTATCACAGATGAACCTATAAGAGCAATATTTTTGAAAAAAACAGGTGTACTACATTTAGAAAAATGCTAAGAAATTTAAGGTGTATTATTGTGGATGCCAAATTTAGATCTCAGAAGAGTATTTTAAATAGAGATGAAATGGTATATCTTTGTAAGTAACAGTATTGAGACAATTCAGAAAAGCATATGGAAATTAATATAGCTTATAAAATTAATGCAAATGTCTGCTGTAAAAATTACACAGGGAAATTAATCAAACTAGTGAACTAGCACTAAAGGATAGAAACAAACTAGAAACAGTTAAGATGATATGAATGTAGCAGGAAACCATTTTAAACTTGTAGTATAGAGATGAATCTGCAACAACAAGGGAGATGTGGGTGTAGCAGGAAATTCATTAAGACATATCAAATGAAGACCAGCTACAAACAACTGGGGACAGGTGAACATAGCATGATGCCCATTTAGATCTAAAGGATAGTGAGGGACCAGAAACAATGAAAGAAGGGAATGTAGAAACAGCTTTTGGTGAAAATACTAAGCTGTTAAGTTAGGATTAAAATGAATCAATAAAATATTAACTACTGTTTTCTAATTTTAAACTTTATTACAGCAGTATTTTTGAGGAGCCACCTCACATACTATTAGTTATAATTTTGTTATTTTTGCATTTATATCCCCTGTAATCCCCCTTAGCATGGATTCCTGTATATGGTGAGGGGACCTCCCAGGGAAGGTTCTGTTTTTTTAGTTTACCTCCTCCGGGACCTAAACATTCACCCATGGGTTTGTCATGTATGGCAACCCGTGAAGGGGAGGAGAGGATCCTGGTGGTTGAGGGGTCCAAACCTAACACACCACTTTGGCCTTGAATTCCTGTAGATGGGCAGCCTTGGGTTGGTCCCACTTGGATCAGTCGGCTGGACTGCTTGGGATAGAATCAACCAAGTACCAGTGTTGGATGTTCTCAACAGGTATTGTGGACATTGTATTTGATGTTGTTTTTTGGGTATAGTACTCGCAAAACCCTGGCATTGTTGCATTGTCCTTGTTTGATATTGTTGTGTGTCCTCTCGTAGGACAAATAAAAACTTGAATAAAATAGTGAAACAACAGTCCATAGGTAAACAACCACATCTTGAAGATTCTGAGCAGCTATCTTCAACAACTGTAACACTTGTTGTACTTCATTTTCTTATCCAACATTCTCTTTCAGAGAAACCTTTGGGGCAAATGTCTCCCTTTTTCATTCAGAAGGGACTAGAGGGACTTGCTGGCTCTCTAAAGTCAGTAAAGAAGCTTCAATCTGGTGACATATTGATGGAAACATCCACATCTCAACACACTGAACTCCTCTTGTATTTAGATGCGATTGGGGGATATATCTATTGAGATTACACCTCATGCTACTTTGAATTTATCACAAGGAGTTATTGTTGAGAGGGATTTGAAGAGCATCCCAAAGTCAGAGATTCTCGCTGGTTTTTCCACTCAAGGAGTTTCTGCAGTGAGACATATCTCCACTTGCAAAGATGGAATTACAATGCCGACCAGTATCCTCTTTCTGACATTTACATCACCACATCCACCTGCCACCATCAAGGCAAGTTATCTTAATTTGCAGGGTGTGGACATACATTCCAAACTCCCTCTGATGTTTCCAGTATCAGCAATTTGATCACTCAAAAATGTCATGTCGTGGTTCTTTGACATGTGCTCGTTGTGGTGGCAAGGCCCAAGATGCCTATGAGTTGAAATGGGTTCTCATTGTATCAGTTGCAATGGCTCTCACCAATCTTACTTTTGTTCTTGCTTTTAATGATTGGAAGAAAAAGAGGTGCAGCGTTTGAAAAACGATTCATAACATTACTTATCCTCAGGCTCGAAAGTTTCTGTCCACCACTTCGTCTAGGATGTATGCTGCTGCACTTCATTCCACAACTACAGTGAAAGTGCACAGATCTCTCTGTGGCTCCAAAATAATCATTCTCAAAACAAATGAAAAGTGTTTTGACCTTTATGGTTAAAAAAGTTTATGAATCAACTTCAACACCCATCTCTTTCCCTTACATACATTCCAACAAATCCCAAGATCCACTTCCTTTGGTTCTGAATACAGGCATTTCCTTGGATACATCTTCTCACACCTCAAAATGCAAAACAATCATTCGTTTATGTCCTAATTCATTGGAATCCTCTTCCAACAGCAAAGACCTGCCCAATTGGCTCAGGGCAGAATCCTCGGAGGTCGATGGACCTACCTCAGCAATAACTGATTGTATAATACAAGCAGCTACACAATGTATTCCTAAAACCTTGACACATTTTCAACGATATTTTCATCTGTGGTGGAATCCTGCCTGCCACGTGGCACGGAAGGCTAAAAAACAGGCCTGAGATACTTTCCATAGATACCGCACACTCTCACACCACATCTCTTTCCAGCAGGCCCATGAACGTGCTCAGTGGGTAAGACATGAAAGCCAAAATGAATCTTGTATTAAGTTCACAACCAGCATATCTTCTACCACCAGTTTCAAAGTCATATGAGACAAGATTAAAAAGGTCAGTGGGCAATATTCTGTCTCCTCTCGATCTTCCTCTCTCAAGTCCAGGAAGTAGGTGATACCCGGGACATAGCCAATACACTTTACACTGGTGGAACTCAAACTGGCCCTTCATTGGTCTGGCAGTACATCAGTTGAACCTGATGATGTACACTATGAAATGCTGTGCCATCTATCTTCTGCTTCTCTTGCTATTCTTCTGATTATTTTTAACCAGATCTGGCAGGAAAATGTTTTTCTGGCTGCTTGGTGCTGGGCTATTGTCCTACCTTTCTCTAAACCTGTGAAGGATCCCAAGATTCCTTTAAACTATCATTCAGTTGCTTTGACGAGCTATCTCTGTAAGACCTTAGAGAGGATGGATGGTTAATGCTTGTCTTCATTTCCTCAAATCAAACAACCTCCTCTCGCCCATTCAGTATAGGTTCTGATGACAGCACTTTACTGTGGGCCACCTGATTGAACTCAATGTCAATCAGAGAAGCCTTTCTCAAATGACAACAACTTGTATCAATATTTGACATTGAGAAGGCTTATAATGCAACATGGAGGTATGGCATTTTGCAAAATCTTCTGTCCATTAAAAATTTAATAAAAATGGGCAAATGGCCACGTAAGCGTGTTTGACACTTTTCCGTTCTTTTCTGCAGGAACTTGGAATCCCCCAGGGCTCTGTTTTTCTGTTTTGAGTGTCACACTTTTCAGTATAAAGAGTAATGCCATCACTGAACAACTCCCTCTTACTGTTGCAAACGGGTTCTATGTCGATGACTTTCACATCTCATGTCAATTGTCAAACATGAGGTATATTGAGCAGAGGTTACAGACTGCCCTCAATTGCTTACTGAAGTGGACCAGAGCAAATGACTTTAACTGCTCTCTCTCTGAAACTGTTTACATTTTTGTCACCAATGGGGTATTCACTCTGATCTTGAACTCTGTATTGGTGAAGTTTTGCTGCCTGTGGTCCCTGAGACAAAGTTCTTGGGGCTTATATTTGACTGTAAGCTGACCTTTCTACCACACATCAAGCAGCTATGGGTCAAATGTACAAGAGCATTGAACATCCTCCATGTCGTCTCTTCTACCACTTGGGGAGCAGATCAATGTTCTATGCTAAAAATATATTGCGCTCTTATTCGACTGAAACTCAACTATGGATCACTGATCTATGGCTCTGCCAGAACCTCAGCCTTATAGATGCTGAACCCCATTCATCATCAAGGATTTCGGCTCTGCACTAGGGCTTTTCACATTTCTCCAGTTCGGAGCTTATACATAGAGTCTGATGAACCTTCTTTGCACCTTTGCTGTTTGCAACTGTCTTTACTATATGCTTTGTAACTTCGTTCCTTATCAAAGTATCCCACCTAGGGTTGTGTTTTCCTTTCTTGGTGGGCCATAGTTTTTTAAAACAGATAATCTGCCATTGCTTCTTTTGGCCTTCATATCCAGGTGCAGTTGGATGAATTGGGTCTGTCCTTGGATAACATTGCTGTATCCACTAGTCAGCCCATCTCCCCATGGCTTCTTAGAGTCCCCAAATGTGACCTACCTTTTAAGTAATCTGAGAAAAGCAGACACTCCTGATTGGAAATACTATCTGTTATTTGCTGAACATCTTTTGAACCATCCTTCCATTCCTCTTTATACAGATGATTGGAATTCAAGTGAATGTGTGGGCTCTGCCGTGGATTGTTGTGGTTTGGTGTATTCGAGGCTCGGCTCCGTGCTAGCTGGCAATCGACTTGGAGTGAACAACGCGAAAACAAGCTTTTCCAAATAAAGCCCTATATTGGACTTTTGCCATCTTGCTTCCGTAAGGTTTGGAAAGAGGAAGTTTTTCTACCTAGACTACACATTGGTCACAGTTTTTTAACTCATCTTTTTCTTTTATCTGGAACTGATGCACCAGTGTGTATTTTGTGTAACACTCAGGTCACAATAAGACATATTTTACTTTCTTGCCATCATTATGACTCTCAACAACGGCACCATTTTTAACATGTTCCGTTCCAAGGTTTGTCCATAATGTTAGACAGTGTTATTGGTGATGGTGACACTGTCCACCTTGGTAATGTTTTTAGTTTTTTAAAGGCCATTAAACTTTTTAATGCCATTTAAGTTTTTTAGTTTATACATCAGACTTTTTTTAATGTGATTTTCTTTTAAGAATCACAGTCCATCTAGTTTAATTTGAAATTAAATTAATGTCTATAACATCAAAATTTTCGAAACATGAACTGGAAGGGCTAAATTCAGGTGACTAACACTGCTGTTTGAACTATTCATTAGTCATCCTGGCAAGTTATTATTAAAAGTTTGCTCTAAGTATTTTAAAACTTTTATTACTTTACTTTTTGAAAATGGCCATAACGTCAAATGACTTGGAACAAGGACTGTAAAGACCAACTTCAAGTGACTGATGGTGGTTTTTGTACTTACCTGTTAGTCTTCCTGGAGAGTTATGATAAGTATAGTTATGCAACAGAAAGTCCTTTACAACTTGAATTACTGTAGTTTTTCTCTTAGCATTGTAGAGTAGATGTAAACAGGTTTTATGCTATTTGTGTGTTTTTTTTTAACTTTGTTTTGTTTTACCATAATTTCCTTTATGAATTTTACTAAATTTACTTTAATTTTAACTTTTTGCTGGATGTTTGGCACAGAAAGCCTAGCTGCTTTGTGCCATAAAACACCAAATCAACCAAACAACCATTTCCCTGTAATTACTGCACTGTTTTAAGAGGATCCATTTTAACTCTCTACTCGATTCAAAGGATACTGCCTTCTTTTGTTTAGATCTTTCAGGTACCTGATCCAGTATGGTTGGTATTTTTTACCTGATACTTGATTTGGGGGTTTGGAGCATTTAAGAGAGTCCAAGGATTAATATTTTATGATGACTAGCTGATGCACTTATTCAATATATACAGGGAAGAGATAGAGGTTTTCATAGGTGCATAGGATGGTCAGATTGAAATGCTGCCCCATATGTACTAGTTCCCATGGGACTAAGAGTAGATATTAGGTTTGTTGACAATTGGTAAAGTAGTTTACTAGTTATAAGGGAATATGCACACACTGACCTTTTCTTCAAATAATGGTTTAAAAGATTATTCATGCATTTTGAGCTATCTGATTGTCCATGGGTATAGCATAGCCTACTTTCCACTCTTGATACAAGCCTTTTTTACTATTTTCACATTCCACAGGATAGTCCACACTTGATGAGCTGTTTGGTTTTTTTTACCCTTTTCACATCACACAGGACAGTCTACTTTGACACTTGATATGAATGTTTTTTAATACCATTCTGACATTTCTAACTCCAACTTAAATCATTTGATTGATCTTGATGTATAGCCATCTATAACTGCTCATGAAATTCATTTATTATCCTGTAATCCCTTTCCCATAACCCATGGGAAATATTGTTTGTTTACTTCTCACATCCCTTAAGACATCTTCTGGCTTTATTACTATTTGAACTTGAAAGAAGATTGAAACTCATTATTTTGATAGAAATGTTGTGCATTTTTTATTAAATAATTCTTTGAATGTGAAAACAAAAATACAATTCAATTTTTTGTAGCCCTATAGTTTAATTTTGAGGTAAAGATAATCTCTGTAAATCTCTTGTTTGTTTAAACGATGGTTAAAGTAACTTTTCTGTTTCTTAAAGACTTTACTATATCATGTTTTCTTAATGTTTTGACTAAACTGTTGCTTGATATGCATCTTATTAATTGCTTCAGTCATTAGTTATATTTTCTTTTCTTTAACTTTAAATTTTCTGAGCTCCTGTTAACACTGAAATGTTTTTTCCTTGACACTTTATAAGGCACCATCTTTTTATTGGGAATTGGAGGATTACTCATTTGGAGATTCTCAAGAAGATACTGGCCCTGTAGTATCATTTGGTTTTGCCCCTGCAGCAGAGAAAAAAGAGGGCACTTGGACAAACCCAGTAGGAACCATATTGTTTCACAAGTAGGCTTATATCTGAATATTTTTATCATTGGTGTGAAAAAAAACATAGCATTTTTTTCATTTTAGCTCATTGCCCAATGTGATGGAGAAATATATATATATATAATTGTTAGAAAATTTATTTTTCAAGGTTACTTGATACTGAATATTTTATATTCATTCCATAAAAGTTGCTTGAGACACTGTATAGATTATCTTCCTGTTTTTTTTTTTCTGCTTCAGCAATGGACGTGTGGTGCATTATAATGGTTCCAGTCTGCTCCAATGGAGAAGTGTTCGTCTGGATGTTAGTTTGAATCCAGGTGATGTGGCAGGTTGTGGATGGGAGAGACAGGGAGAAGCCACTGAACTTCCAGCTGGCCAAGTTCCTAAAGGGACTGTTTTCTTTACACACAATGGTCGTCGCCTGTCCTCCACATTGGATAATGTTGCAGGAGCAATGTGGCCAGTTGTTCATATACAGAAAAAGGTTTTTACTTTTTGCATTTTATATTTAATTTACAGCTGATGAATACATATTTCACTACAGTGTAATATTTTGATATGTAAATTAACTAATTATTATAAGAAAGCAGGAACATTTAAAAAAACAACAACATTATTTTACTTCTTATCTTTTGTATCTAATTTACATCTGGTGAATACAGAGTCATATTTGTTTATACATATTTCACTACAGTGTAATATTTTGACTTGCAAATGAACCCTGATTCCATGGGTATCCTTTACTGCAAATAACACAAATCTTTAGTGTTTTATATTCAAAATTTTGTTAAACTAATTTTTGTTTGTGTTGTACCAGTTAGTATATCTTAAAATCTTATCTAGCTGGTATTTCATATTTTAATAGTATATAAGTTTAAAATCTTAAGTCCATAAGGCAATGTTTAAAAAATTCTGAATTTCCTATAGTGTGACACATGTTCTCAGGGTATCTTCTCTATTTTATCCTATCTTTTAGGATTTGTTAATAGTTTTGTGTTATGTTTAGTTACATATTATCTATAACCAATAGAAAGCTAAGGTTTCAATCTATCAAATAACATATCATATTACGCTGTCTTCTAAGCAGATAGTCATCAACATCACCTGTAATACAAACTTCATTCCCACAGAAAAGTTAATATTTAAATTGGATGAATTTGTAATGGCTCTTGTCAAATAGTTAGAAGACCAGAAGAGTTGGGATTGTTAGAGGAAATTATCTGCTTTTTGCATCTTATTCTTCTGTGTTCTATGGTGCATTACTTAATAGAATAAAAATTTAGTGCATTACTAACATTAGTATTAAAAAATAAGTGTCATTGATAGTTGACAGCAAAACAAAGAATGGGTACTTTATTTCTTATTTACTCTTTATATATTATAACAAAAGTAACTAGAATATAAAAATAGTCATCTCTTTAGGTTAGTAAAGAATAGATTAGGTAAAATAAGTAATATGTGTACTTCGTGAGTCATTTACATGTGCAGCTCAAAGTAGCTCATGGGTAAGGTAGTTCAATAATGTAACGTCTACTGCATGTGCTTCAAGTGATTTACAATTTATAAGGTTCAAAGAGCAATAAAATAATAAAATTTAATTATAAACAGAGTTTCATGTTGTAATTGAAGTCATTCTAGAAAGAAAATAGGGCAGTTTAGATTTCTTTCTTTTTTTTGTGATAACGAGGTCAGTCAAATTTATAGACCCCCACGTATTTAATGTAGAGAAATTAACAGATAAAGTATAAAATTTTACTAAAAATAAACATTTGGGATGTTATAGATATTAGAAAAATGAAATTTGAGATGAGGAAAAAGTACTTTTAATATTAACATCAAAGTTACTTTGCACGTGGACTATTATAAAAGCATATTTGCTTTTAGTTTACTAAAAGTGCTTCACAAAAAATATGATTATATCATGTGTACTGAAAAACACTGAAAATATTGATGGTTAGTAGTATCAAATCTATAAAGACTTTGAATGCGTACAAAGAGATTACATGGTCAGTCATGTTGACTGAGAACGTGTTGAGAGAGTTAACTAATTATTATAAAAAGCAGGAGTATTTTTAACATAACCATTATTTATGTTACTAATCAGTGATGATGAGAAACCCCACTTGTAGAGAAATATATATGTAAAAAACAGCTGGTTTAGGTTGAGAATTTTTTTTTATGTAGAGGAGCAAACAACATTTTGACCTACTTTGGTCATCGTCAGGTTCACAAAGAAAGAGGTAACTGACTGATAGCTGACCACATGTTTGAAAGGGATTGTGTAACTGAGTATATGAACATAGAGGGTGTGCTTAGATGTTTGATTATATCTATTAATGTAGATATAAAGGTGTTCCTTTGTATTGGTTTATTTTGAGCTTGAGTTGTTATATAAGTAACGCTTCTTTAATTTTGCATTTGTTGATGTTGGTTTGTTTATTTAGTATTTGGGTGTTTTCTATGGTTATATTGTGTTTATTTGATTTGCAGTGTTTGAAAATGTGTGAATACAATTTCAAAAATACTTTATTCCTACCTTCGAAAGACCAACTCTCACACACCACAAATATACGGCATCCCCAAACTTCATAAACTAGATTGTCCATTACAACCACTAATGTCCACATATGAATCATTTAATTACAATCTTGGTAAATACATAGCATGGGCATTCTCCAAATATGTAACATCAGCAAACTCATTCATCAAAGACTCTTTTAATTTCAAGTTTAATCTTAATCAACTTAATCATGAAGCTTTAATGACCAGTTTCGATGTTATATCCCTCTTTACAGAAGTCCCAACTGCTGAAGCCTGCAAGATAGCCTTAGAATTCTATATCCGAGACCCTAACCCATCAATAGACATTCCCAGCAACCAATTAGCAACCCTCATAGAATTCACCACGATGAAGACAAACTTCATGCTCAACAACCACAACTATATACAAACAAATGGCCTAAGCATAGGCAACCCAGTATCACTAGTTCTAGCCAATATTTTTATGACACAAGTTAAAACACAAGCAATTAACACAGCATTACATCCATCACTATACTGGTACAGATATGTAGACGACACGATTGCAGGATTCAGATCTACAGAACACATACTTAATTTTTTCAATCACATTAACTCCATACATCCCAACATTAACTTCACATGTGAACAGGAAGAAAGCAATCAAATATCATTTCTTATCCTCGAAATTACAAGAACAATTTAAAACAGAAATCCACCGAAAAATCACCCATACTGGACTATACATTCCTTGGGACTCAGCACATGAAACAAAACAAAAACTCAACATACTAAGAAACCAAATAAACATAGCCATAAAACTGTGCTCACCAGATAAAATTAACAATGAATTAGACAAAATAAAACAATACTTCATTAACATCAGTAAGTTTCCTCCACAAACCGTAGAAAACATTATATGCACACACCTAGACGAAAAGCAAAATCAACAAACAAAAGTAAATATACCCCATGATTTAAAAAAATCGTGAAACCATATACTGCTGCATATCATATATTTCTGACATCAGCAGAAAAATAACCAATATTTGGCAAAAACTAGTAACAAAATATGACATTTCAGTTAATACCAAATTTATTCAAAAACCAGGCACAAAACTAAGGTCTATACTATGTAAAATTTACACTGACAAACACCATACCAACATTATTTATAAAATACAATGTAATAACTGCCATGACTTCTATATTGGAGAAACAAGTAGAAAATGGAAACCAGATTCAAAGAACACAAAAAGCCACCTTCACACGTTTTCAAACACTGCGAATCAAATAAACACAACATAACCATAGAAAACACCCAAATACTAAATAAAAAAACAAACAAAAGCAAAATTAAAGAAGCCAAAGGAACACCTTTATACCTATATTAATAAATATAATGAAACATCTAAGCACACCCTCTACATTGCTACACTCAGTTAGTTACACAATCCCCTTCAAACATGTGGTCAGCAATCAGTCAGTTACCTCTTTCTTTCTTTGTGAACCTGATGATGACCAAAGAAGGTCGAAATGTTGTTTGCTCCTCTACATAAAAAAAAAGTCTCAACCCAAACCAGCTGTTTTTACATATATATTTATGTTACTGTTTAATATGGATGTGTTAATTACTTAAATGAGATAGAATTATTAATGCTGTAGATTTCTGTGCAACCATACAGATAGCATGAAGATTGAAGTATTAACTCATTATTTCTCTTGAAATTTTTAAAGAGGTAACTTCATTATTCAGAAATTTGTTTATTTTGTTTTTAGAATATTCGAGTCAGAGCCAACTTTGGAACCAGACCTTTTGCTTACAAAGATGGTCAACAACACAAGAATGCTGCAGATGAATGTTCTGAAAACAATCATGAAATTAGAGCCAATTTTGGTCTGTTACCCTTCCACAGTGTTTCAGACAGTGACACTGATATTGGAGAGAGAAATTCTGTAGGAACTGGGAGCAGCAGTGAGTCTCTTCAAGATGGTCAGACTGCCAATGGTCCTCCATGCAAAGTTCCCTCACTCCCTAAAGCCAATAAAGGTAATGTTAATGAAATACTATAGTGAACATTGCACTGTTAATTTCCACAGAAGGTGGTTTAAATTGTATTTATTTGCTGTTATTAGTGAAACATTCACCCACTCAAATTATTTTATGTTGTTTGCAAGTATTACTAATGCATTTAGCTGTTCATTTTATTTCTTATTGTTTGCAGATTTCAGTGAATGTCCAGCCATTTAGATTATTTTATTTTGTATCTTTTTTTTTTTTTGTATACAGTCTCTTACATTAAAGAACTGAATCAAGTTATTTATGTATTAATTACAGATATGTGAGCCTTTGATATATCCATTTAACCCTATTGTGACAGGTCAAAGGCTACGTCATCTCATTTGTTGACTTGCATTCAAACTTTTATTGAATTACTATTTTGTAAATTTATGTCAATAAGTTTGGTATCAAATTGTAGATTTTAATTCAAATTTTAATATTATACATTAGTTAATTTGTTAATTTGAAAGTAAATATTAAAAAAACACTCCTAAATATTGAATTTTGTGTGTCACCTGGTATGTTGACTGCAAAATTAGTTGAGATTAGATGTTTGTGATATCCAAATACAATGTCTATAGTTTAATGTGAGTTAAGAATTTAAATTATCAATATTGATTAACTATAATATAAAATAAGAGCCTCGCATCTTTCATATATGCTGAGATATTGCTTATATACCTGAATTGAACACAGTGACCCCACTTACATCTTTCTATTTTTGGACATGACATGTGAATAACCAATTAAAAACTCAGAATGTTTCAGTAGTCTCTTTCTCGGCCCTATTATAGTGCTTGAAATCCATCTTGTTCTTTTGAACCAAGATTTCAAGCAGATAGGTTGTCTTTAATTTCGTCAAAATTACATATTTGTTTGGACAAAATACTGCTCAGTTACTCAGCTTGATATATTATAGTGGAATTTTTATAATGTTGATATAGTTATTTATGATTTTTAGATTATTTCAAATGTATATATATATATGTGTGTGTGTGTGTGTAAAAAAATGTTTCAATTCCTTCACGTCCAAAATTTGAAAAGGCTTACCAACCTATGGCGAGCAACAAAGAGTACAAAAATCATCATAACTAGAAGATATAATTCTTTTCTATACATATTTATTTACTGTTCTATGTTTTAAGAAAACTAAGTTCAAAAATGTATTTGTAAATTTTAATAATCTTTATACATATATAATGTACAATAATTGAAATATGACTGTATTTTACTAAATTGTAGTCCACTAAGCACAGTTTATGTAAAGACTAAAGGTGAATTTTATATTATTGGATGCAATAACATGAGTGCATGAGCATCATGTCATGGCCATTTCTGTAATGTTAACCAGGCACAACTAGAAGATCAATATAATAAAAATAATAAATATATATATATATATATATGACATTTAAGCCATTTAGAGTAGATATTTATATTTTTGTGTTATAATTTGTAGACATTTTAGAATTAGAAAACCAAAATTTATATTTATTTCCCAATTTCTATGGTGGTTATGAGGTTGGTCAAATTTACGAATCACACATAGTTAGGGTAGAGAAAGTAACAGACAAGATGTAAAGTCTTACTTAAAACAAATATTATAAATGTATTTAGGAAATTCTAGAGATTAAACAAATAATACTTGAGATTTTGGGGATTAAGAATAGTTTTTAATCATAACATTAAAATCACTTCATACTTGGACAAGTAACAAAACAGACTCAATATTTTCTCAAACAAATCTTTAGTAAAAGATACTTCATTAAAAGAAGCCCACCAAATTTCGTGGAGGTGAACATACTGCATCAAAAGCTGTGGTATGGATACCTAACTCATTAATATTATATGAAGCCAGTTGCAAAAGGGTTAAATGAAGAACCATTCAGTAGTAACTGAAAACATTTTAATATAATTGAAATGAACAGAGATGATTCTTTTTACTTCCAAAACAAAGTTCTGGTAATTTATCAGTTTTTTTGTTTACATATATTCATATCATAAACTATCCCATTAAAGGTGGAAGAAAGTTCTTTGTGGTCAATAACTAGCTTTATTTGTTTATGAATTCCAAGGTTTTTAATTTGTATCCTGTTGCCACACAAATGAGCTCCACACTTAAGACTTTAGAGTACAGTATTTTGTATTCAAATACAGACCTTTGAGAGTTAGTTTGGTTCATTTACCCTGTTGGCTTTCAAATACATATTTATAAATCAGTTATACACCATATTGCTTATGCATCCATAACTTTGTTAATTACAGAGTCTTTTAATAAAGCTGGAAGAAAACTGTTTACGGTTAAGAACCAGTTTTATTAATGTGTGAATCCCATGGTTTGTGATTTGCATCGTGTTACCACTAAAATGAACCTCACACTTAAAACCTTGAATACAAGATAATACAAAACTGTTAATTTTGAAAAGGGAATGGGATTATCCAAAAAGTATAGAAACAAGTTGCTTCAAAATCCAAAGATTATATTTTCAAACCTAAAACCAGGAACTAAAAATTATAAACAAACTAGACTAGAAATAGTATCCAAATTATTCTCTCAACTACAAATTCCAATTTTGATTTCATGTCTACTGTACTTATCAGTTTTAGAACAAAATGTTACTTAGATTCTTACTGCAGAGTGAAATATGACTTGAATTCTTATTTAGGGTAATGTGTTACAGAGATTTTTATTGCAGAGAAAAATATTACTTGGATCTTTAACAAACAAAACTTCTTTCAGAGTACAGTACTGAAGCATCTATGGATGATAAACTTCCTCTTAGCTACACTATCATGGTGACCACTGGTCCAGAATCTGTCCTTACTGGTGACATCTCAGAGCTTGAGGAAGTTGATGACAACCAACAAGGAGAGGACATGAATAGCTTACTTGTTAAAGCATGGGAAAGTAAAGTGTTCCCTGTGATACGACGAAGGTTCCGAAATGAAGCAGAGAGAAAAGATGGCTTAGAGCAGATTCGTGGAGCTTTGCAGTTAGGTAAGTGTAAGAAGTGTAATCTAATTTGTTATTGAGGTATTTTCTGCATTTGTTAATTTGGAAAACAATGCTGTTTTTAAACATCACAATTTTTTGTTTTAAATCTGAAATTTCATGTGTGTGCTATTTTGTCTTAATTGATGTCATGGATGAAGTTTTTCTTTTATAAAATATAATTGGCCTTTTTCAAAAAATGTAGGAAATATACAGCTGCTCACTAATTGAAATGAGCTTGCAATATCAGTCAGATTATCCCAGACTTGAATCTGATAATATATCTAGTACTACTGTTTCTTGATAGACTATAAATACAACCTTTTTGTTTGTTTGTTTGTTTTTTCAAATAAAGTGTAGAATTATTTCTGAACTCTTAGATGTGATATTTTTTCACTTTACTGTTGGTATTGTATTATTTTGAACATTCTGAATGAATGTTCTGTAATAAAATTGCATTCAAAAACTTTTAATGTTAATTTTTTCAGCTTAGAACATTGTTTTAGTTTTGTTGTCAAATTTATTGTTTGACACTTATCTTTCCAATTTAATATTCAAACTTGAGATGTGTTTTTCAACCTCACACACTCATTTTTGTATTTAAAAATTTATATTTATTAAAATTGATTTTGATCTAACTTTTTAACATATGATGTATTACAGCCTGTTACTTAATTTGAACACAAAAGTATAGTGTTTGTTTATAGTCATTATCATATACTAAACAAAACAGCAACAAAATTAAAATTTGCACAAAGTTATACTGATAATTAAAAAAATTTGAATTCAGAAGAACATTTTAACTCTATTGCTGCCTGTATCCTTTACTGCACATAATACAAAATTTTAGTATCTTACAATCAAAATATTATTAAACAACTTTTTGTTTATTTTATACCAATTAATATAACATAAAATCTTAGCTAATATTCCATATTTGAAATGCATATTTTAATTTTTGTGAAGATATGTACATTATATTGGAAATAAGAAGTATTAAATCTATAAAGACTTTAAATAAGTAAAGTCAGATTGACTGAGCCCAGTCAACATAACATTTTTATATAATTTAAACTACTAGGGATGACTGATATAGCCCGACAGACTGTAGAATTCTTGTATGAAGAGAATGGAGGAATGCCAAGAGATTTGCATCTTCCTACAGTTGAAGACATCAGAGAAGACTTGACTAAGTTTACCATTGATAGAATACGGAAAGGTGCTGTTGTTGTTGTAAAAAATCCTATTACCCAAGCTTCTTCTCCTTCTCTTTGCACTTCAGAAGGAGTGGGAATTTCACCTGGAGGGAGTATTAGTGGAACACATGTTCCAAAGTTTGCTCTGCCACAAATGCTGAAAACCTTTGGCTTGATTGGTCAAGTTTTAGAAGTTGACACAGTTAGTACACAAATGTTTTTTTTTCGTTTCTTGCAAAGCTTAAAAGAGTTTTTTTTTCTAAATCTTAGAAGTATATATGGATGTGAATCTAAGTATTATAAGAAAAATAAGGAGTGAGGGGCTAGAATTGAATTAACAATAACACATTTGTTAACAGTACTTTATTAGTTAATGTTTTCCTTCCAAAACTTGTAAATAAACTATTTGACATTTTATATTATAAGGAATATGTTTCCATTTTTTTCTCTGCATATATATCGTTTTTTAGTCTTGTAACTTGATACTAGAAAAAGTTTTGAAAAATGTATTCTTAATAGGTGAAAGCAAATCTCAAGAAACTTTGAAACTTGGAATTGTCATAATTGCAAGAGAACTATGTCTTGTTAATCCTTTTTATATTTAATGGTTATTGAAATATAAAATATTGTATCTTTTAGAGAAGGTAGTTTTAATTTGTATTTAATTAAATAACATTTCATTGTGTTTTGTTTTTTTATGGTCCTGTTAAGCTTCATTTAGTGTTGAATCTTATTATTGATTTAGCTGTACAGAGAAATGCTGTTATGATTCAAAACCCTGATCTCAGTTGGCAGAAGCATGAATTTTCATGCTAGCCATTTTATTTCTTAGTGTTTTGATAATTAGCCATTAAAAATATCATAATTGTAGCAAAATGAGCTAGTGCAAGTGGAAACATACCTTAGGAATGAAGGGGTACTTGTAAGATATTGGTATCCACTGGAAATGCTGGAAAGACCCCCTCAAGGGTTAAGACAAAGTGCAGTTACAGGATCACAAACAGTGGACACTCCTACCATATATCACCATAGGTAAGGTCAGACATTGTGTTTGTTATTTGTAATGTGTATATTTCATTTTTTTTTTGTGTGTGAAAGGATTAAGAAAGAAGTACATGTCTTTGAATGTTATATAAGTCTGAAACTGTATGTTTTGTCACCTGAAAACTGTATTGTAAATGAATAATCAATTATTGTTATATAGAGTTTAAAATACCAGGCTATTTACATATATTTAATGAACTGTGATTACAGTTTTATCACCTGTAACTTTTAAAATGTGTAATTGTTCATGACTATTATATGGTATTTTGGTATGTTCTTCTACACCTTAATTTCTAAAGACTATATAATTAAATGCTTGATCTATCCATTGTTCTTTATACACTTCACAATGTTTTATATATCCTTTGTTGATCCTCTCACAGTACAGCACAGTTTGTGTGGAATTGTGAGCAAAAGCCAATGGAAAAGTTAAAAGCATTTTCATTACTTCTTTATTTCAATAGACAAAATTTTGTTAATTAGTTGAGCAGAAGTAATAAATTGTTACTGCAGATAATTATCAAAGAGTGTAAAGGAATAAAAAAAGGGGAAGAAAATTTATCTTGCATAAAATGTATTTGGCAATCATTCTTCTTCCAATTATCTTTACCATTTTATTCTCAAACGATTAAAAATGTCTTTTTTTGTTGTACAAATTTGTGTCTTTTAGGGAACTTGTAAGAATCGAGTCTTTGCTGACTAGGATGTACTGTAGAGCAGCTCTTATGGAACTAATTCATCACTGTAATCCAGAACATACAAGCAACTGGTCAGCTCCTTTGTGGAGCACTAGCACGGCAGCAAGTGCTGCTGTTTTACAGGTATTCATCTATGACAGAATTTATTTCACACTTTATTTCTTAATACTTTGAATAATGGATGTTGTAAATTTCAAGTTCAAAAATTTGCTGTAAACAACATCTGGAATGTTAGTTTGAAACTTTGGTTAAGTTTTGAGTGATGAAAACATAAGGTTCTTAAATACATGGTAACTGTTTTGTAATACTTGTGTTGGTACAACTACTAATTAATAAAATAAATGTTATCAAGACACATGGTAGTGTGTTGTGTGGCCAAAACAAACTTTAGCATACACTGTGTGTTATTAACAGGAGTGATAGTTTAGCAATTTCTCACTTTTTTAGCCCAGAATGTGGTACTTCAAATCATTGCATATTTCATTGGTTGTGATCTACTGGAGTCTTATTCCACATATCAAATTTCAAGGCAATTCATTAAGAAATAGATACTATATAAAGTTTCTAAAAGTACAGAAATTTGTTTTGATATAAAAACATGCTTTTATGGATTCTTTAGCAAATTTGGTATACTGATAGATCTTTACAACCTTACAATTGAGTGTCAAATATGGTCTAGATATAAGGCACATATGAAAAGTTATTAAACAAAAATCACTCAAATTTGACCAAAGTTTTTGCCCTTATCTATACAAAAAGTGACATGAACTATCAGTGTAACACTTACTGCAGCTTCACCTATGATTAAAAACTGTATGTTTTAATTTTGTAATTCATACTAAAGATGGTGGATATAGAGTAGCAAAATTATAGGGTAAAAGGATACCAATACATAGGTATTGGTTAAGCCAAGCAAACTAGATTATCAGTTTTTAGCTCAGATATTCCAAATAATCATGTTGATGGGTGAATTATTGCTGATTATTAATTTCCAACTTTTAAGCATAAATTTATTAAATTTCTCCTAATTAAAGAGCATTTAGTGTCACATGATATTAGCATAAATAGTGGTGCTTGATACAGCTGTATACCAAATGCATGCGGGTGTTTACAAGAAACTGTTAATTTAAATTCCGTGGTATTACTCTAAAGAAAATTATTAACGCTCTTATGGATGGGAAAACTATTACAATATATTTCAAAGAATCTGGTTGATTCTGTAAGGTATAGGCCTGCTTGGAATAATAGGGTTGCAGTTCTTAAGCTAATGTTGGTTACTATCAGGTGTCACCTCATTGCATGCTGTGGTTTGTTGGTGGTGTGTACTGACAAAACAATAATCAAAAACACTTTAGGTGTGAAAAGAAGGTGCAGCCAAGAAAAGGATTGAGTGTGTGACTTAAAGGAATGAAATCAAAACTGACAGCCAAATTGGTAGCTACACTTATAGCATTGATAAGAATTTTACTGCAAATATTTATTAGTTAGTTAGCTAGATAGTAAAATTTAATTTATCCATCTTCATGCCCAAAGTTGAACAAAAATCATGTAGTGGCCAACTAATGAATGATTATTTACTGCATAACTACTATCAATGCTATAAGTGTGGCTGCCAGTTTTGCTGCTAATTTTTTATTTCATTTCTTTAAGTCTCACACTCAATTTTTTTTAATTGTGTTTTCATACCTAAAGTATTTTTGATTATATTTAATTTATAAACTGGACACTTACATTAGAGATAAGTATGTTTTGTTAAAATGTGATTTATTTCAAAAGCTTGTTTTTGATATTTATAACTTGCAATTTTCACAGGAATTAGATGTTGAAAACCTACAACTTCTATCCAATGAGCTATTAGCTCACAACAACCCACGTGGCACTGTATTGGAAAGTTCTTTGGTCACATGCCAGTCTTTAAAACAGTGTTTATCCCTTTATTCTTGCTCTCCTTCTGACCTATTTTATGTTCAGAATAAGGCTTCAAGAAGTCGACTTCAGTATGAGTTGAAGTCCGCAATTTCAAGAGCTGGGAAACAAGGAGAAGATTACCTCTTGGAGTTGACCAATCAGATTTGCTTATGCTTACAGGTGAGAATATAAAACTTTACATTATTCTTTGTATTTAGTTAAGCAGAATTACTGTAGTCAATCTATATGGTGTAATAAAATCTGTAATCCACCTTTTTGATTATTTGAAATTCCTAAAGTCCATGTGGTTAGTCATAGCACATTACTGTATTCTATGTTTGTATGTTATACAAAGTTACTATATGTGTTTAGTTGCTGCAAATTACTGTACACAACATGTTTGTTACATACATTCAGTGTTAGTTTAACTAAAAATTGCTATAGCAAATGTGTTTAATAATGTAAGGTAACTGTAATTCATGTTATAGTTATGTGCAAATTAGTTTGTCAGAATTACTCTTAGTTTGTGTGTGTAATGATGCAAAATGATAATAAAAGTTTAGTCACAGGTTGGTCATGTGATAGAGCTCTGGATTTGATAGCTGGTGAGACAGGCTCAATTTTCTGCAATACCACAAAATATTCCCTGCACTTTAAGCTATGACTACATTATAAGAATGACAATCAATCTCTGTTGTGGGTGGTTAGGGTACTGGTTGTGCCTGGTGGCATATAGTCTTTTCCATAAATACAAATACACAAAAAAAGACAAGAAAATTATAGCTACTTTTACATATTAGCTTATAATCATTCTTTGTTCCTTTTGTTTAATTTTTTCACAACAGCTGTGATATATATTTCCCAGTGCTCCCAGTTTCTCATACCACAACTGGGACAAATGTTTCCTATTGTTTAATCTTGCCATTCATGATGTATAGGAGTAAAATGAGTTGGAAAGTATTTGTTGATATCCCACTTAATGTTGATACATAGTTTCTCTCAGTGATTTCCACTCAGCACAAGATGCTTAAGTGGAATGTACAACAACTGCATGCCAATTTTTCCATATTGCTAGAGTGGTGAATAGTAATCCTACTTAATATGTAAATATACTTAATGCACTTGAATCAGATAACTTAGATGATAGTGAAAGTGAGTCAGTTGGTGTAAAAATATGTGATGATAAAGAGGCAATGAGATAATATTATCCTAGCTCTCCATCTAGTGATGACAGTCAAGGTGTTGAACCTGAACCCAGCAGAGGAAAGCATAAACAGTGTTGGCAGTGGGAAACGTTTGTCCCTTTTGCAGTGTGAGAGGGTGGGAACACTGGGAAATACATCTTCCAGCCACATTGAATAGATTAATGCCTTTGCCAATTAACCTTTGATACTGTATGCAATATTTTAAATTACTGTCTCTTTCAAACTATAATACGTTTTAGCAAATTCAGTCTCATAATATAATTAGAATATAACATTTTTGTGCTGTAGAAATTTTGAAACATCTCCAGTGAAGTATTTGATTTATTTTTTGAAAATGAAATTAACTCTTAAAATTTTCTTTGTTTAATACTATGATTATTTTGTTTAGTACACACTTTGTCTGATGGAAATAATACACAATTGAATTAAAAACTTGTAACCATCTTTAATACATTTTTTTATACTCTCTCAACACAAGGTCAGTCAAATTGACTGATTTCATAACCATTTTGTATCATTATAGTTTCCATACTACAACGTTTAATTTGGCAGACTATTAGTAAACATTATAGGTCATTTGTACACAGGTTTTTTAATGAAGTGTTTTACTAAAGGTTTATTGGTGAAGGCATTGAATCTTTTTTTTTTTACTAATTTTACTGTAAAGTGAAATTTAAGTTAAGATTAAAAATACTTTTCTTTGTCTTAAAAATTTGAAATTTCATTTTCTAACCTTCAAAACCTCCTACATAAATATCAACTGTTTTCACTAAAATCATATTTCATTTTGTTATTATCTCTACTCCAACAATATATATCTGATTCTTCAGCCAGTAGACAAGTCATTAAAGTACAATGAAAAGTTGTAAAATCAGAAATAATTGAGCAGATGTGCGTTTTTTTCTTCACTGTTGGTCATGAAGTTTAAAAGTACTTATCTATGATTATTTTACTGGTAATGATTGAAGTAGAAATTCCGTGCAAATAAAGCAACAAATCACTACTTGTGTCATTAGACCATTTATGTGACACTGTAATATGATATTCATAAGAGCAACAAAGCACATTTGAAGAAGTAGGCTGGCTTGACTCCTGCTCTGAGAACATTATGTGGCAGATATTGACTTGTGTATCCTACAGTGTTTACAATGAGAATTTACCAGTGTTATAAGGTTGCACTTTGAACCTATGAAAACGTTTATTATATGGTTCAGAGCTGACTCAAACATCAGAAGTGTTTTAGTATAGATCATCCTTCTGGATGTTTGAAATTTACCGTATAGGCATACAGAAATATTATTTGTACATATGATTATAAAATCCTATTTTTCTTTCAGCAACGGTACCAAACGGTAACTATTAATTATTCTCAAGTGCTTAAAATTTAATTATTTTTATTAAGATATGGAAGAATAAATAAAAACATACTTCAAGAAAACAAAAATTTTGAGTACTCTCAGTGTTATGAGATTTTTTTTGTGTTTGTGTATTGTACCTGCTAAGCTAAGCTTTTCCATGAGCCTTGTTTATTCTTCTGAGTGAAGGGTTAAGAGATATTAATTTTTGAAGTCTTGATATATATATTAGAAAACAAAAAATTACTGTTAACTTACTATATTGGTGCACACAAGACTTCTGTAATTTATGTAGGTTTTTAAACGTACTATATGTGAAAAGAAATCCCATATCTGTTCAGAGCAACAACTTTTTCAGTAATCACACTTTAACAGTTTTGGTGAAATTGTGATTTACTCCTTCAAGCTATTTATGAATGACTGTTGGATTCTTATACACAGGAAATTGCTCTTTCTCTTGGTAGTAAAGATTTAATCAAAAGAAGTAGGTGGGACTGGTCAAGAGGTTTTCAAAAGAGTAGAGTACTGGGAGGAGCCACTATACTAAATTGGCTAAATATATTATCTCAGCTAATCAAAAAGATGGGAGTTTCTTTTTTTATATTATAGCTTCATTGTATCCAAATCCAAATTTATAATTCATTAACTATTGTACATGTATGGCAGGTGTAATAAAATAACACAATAGTAGGTGCTTTATGACAAACAAAAATTGATATTTAGCATTTTTTCTTAATATCTAAATTTAAGAGGAAATATAAAGACATTTATAATATTAAAATTTTAATTATAAACTGCATTTTGATGTGAGATCCATTGACATAGGTAGTAGGAAAGCTGTTTAATAAAATATTGAAAGTGGCTCTCTGAATGGTCATGGCATGTGCTCTTTAACCTGCCCACAGAAAAAGTGTTAAACACTTCAGAGTTGAGAATTATTTGATAAAAAGGTTTTATTTATTTGATTTTATGTGTAAAACTTGTTTAAAATAGTAAATTTTGAATATGGGTTGATTACAGTGCATGTTAAATGAAAACCGTGTTATTCAACTTTTTCTGAAATTTTTTAGCATAATACAACACCAACTGAACCATATAACTTAAATGCAGGTGTTGTTTTACCAATTTTAGCCAATCACTTCCTCAACCTCAGTTGTCATTATATGATGTAATTCCCTATAACACAAGTTTGAAATGCCATAGACCAGTGTTCTAAGTGTGTAATTAAAGCTTTTTGGTTTTTCTATTTTCTTAACTGTGTAAGTTAATATGACTTCCAGTTTAGCAGAAACTTAAGAGACTGAAATAAAGTGATAAAAGCTTACCTTGAATATATATTGTTAGAAAAAAGTTTGTAAATGACTTTCATCACAGTTAAGCCCCAGAATTTGTTTTAAAGGATTGTGAGAAGGTAGCTTTGTCATGTTATACTTCAGTTGAATAATGTTTAAGTATGATAGTAAAATAATAATTTTTGTGGAACAAGTTTAGATTGAGAATTATTAGGTTTAATTGGATCAAACATGTTTCACCTAACTCTATTAAGTTATATTTTTCTGACTTTATATTATGTTGTACTGTCATTAGGCTTTATTGGCTTAGGTAGCTACTTGGATAGGAAAAGAAAATCATAAAATGAAATATAAAATCAAATCACTTGAATGAATATACAACAAATTTAAATGTTAATAAGTATATTAAATAAAACGTTCTAATTACTAGTTAAAAAGTTGTTTGCTTATAATTGTTTTGTGGTGAAGAAGTTATTTTTGTTATAGGTTTGTAGTTGTAGACACAGTGAAACTGCATACAGTGTATTTTAAAATCAAAACAAAGTATAGAGCTTTAGCATCAAAAAGTATTTGGAAAGCATTACAAGAATGTAGAAAAATTAAAACCAGTAATTGATAGCTATGCCATATATAAGTATTTTTAATTGTTTTTTGAATAAAGAAAATTAACAAATAAAATCTTAAATTTCAAAGCTTGAAATTTATACAAATATCACTTATAAAAATATTTTATTTTTACAGAAGTTACATATGTAGAAATTTTATTTAGTTTCAAACAGTTCAATCCAGTGTCTTATTTTTTGCATGCAGAGTTAAAACAACACGTAAGACAAGTAAGTGGAATTAGCAAACCTGACTGTTTCAGAACTAAACTCGTGTACATTTTGTTCTGATTTTTATGTTTAACACTATTTTATGTTTTTATACATATTTAAAAGCTATTCTTGCTTTAAGTCAGTATCAGTTGTTTTATATTTGACAGTCTATTTTCATGATATGAAGATTTTTGTCATTGTTTTCAAAAACAGTTTTATTTTTTATATATCTGTTAAATTAGCTGGCACCAGAAAGTTTTCTATATGAGGAAGTGGTGATCAGTGATGCTAGACAAACAACAGACATTTTTATTCCCAATGCTGCTTTTCTTGTTGTCTCTTGTCGAAATGATCCTTGTGCTTCTTCAAAGAAAGAGTAAGTACTAATGACATTGTTATTAGCTAATAATGTGAAGAACTATGTCTTAAGTAATAATAATAACTTAAACCTCAATTTTACAGTCCAAAAAAGACAATTCATCATTACTTTTATACTTAACCATAAAATTACCAAATTGTTTTTGCACTGTTTTCTACCATTAGGCTCTACATATTGTATCCTGAAGTACTTTCCCTCCCCTGGATGGAAGTTATGTGAATTCATGATAAATAAAACAGTGTCTTAGGAAATGAAAAGTTGTTTCCTTTCATTTTAAAAAATGCCCATAAAAACTAAAATGCAAAATGTGAAACTATGACTTTGCATATATATCTTTACATGGACTCAACAAACCTTCATGTCAAATGTTGTGAAGATCCATCAAGAGGGGATAAAGTAGTGGTAAAAAATGCCCATAAAATCCACAAAATGCAAAATTGAAAATTTGATTGTATCTCCTCACTGAACATCCATATCAAATTTGATATAGATCCATCTACAAGGGGTGAAGTAATGGTAAAAAGATACCAATAAAATCTGCAAAACTGAAAATTTGTATATACCACAAATGGACTTAATGAACCTTCATATCAGTTTTGGTGAAGATTCATCCACCCACAGCATACAACAGATAAGTATTATTATATTTATATAGATACTGAGCATTTTTCTTTTTATGGTGCAACACTTACTGTAGAGAAACGATCAAAATTGAAATGGGAGAAAATACTAGAAAACCCCAAAAGTAATTAACCCTTTTACTACAGGCTCATATAGTATAAACAAGTTTGTCTTCACATTTGTACATGTAAGTATTTGCACTGTAACCTTTGATACAGCATGTGTATCTTCAGAAAATTTAGTAAACTTTCAGTCAAGATTACAAAACAATCAGATTTTTAATGAAATATTTTTACTAAAGATTTATTTGTGAAAATAGAGTGCAAGCTTCAAAGTAATTTCATACTATGATTAAAAATCTATTCTTTGCCCCAGAAACCTCAAATGTTATTTGCATAGTCTCTAGAACCTCCTAAATACATTACAAATGTTTGTTTTCAGTAAAACTTTATATTTTGTTATTTTCTGTACTATAACTATGTGGGGTTTGTCAACTGTCCAACCTAGCAACCATCATAAGAAAATTAGGAAATGGATATAAATTATTCTTTTTTTTTGTGCTAGAATGACTACATATTATAACACAAAAATCCAAATGTTTGGTATGAGTAGATTAAGTCTCATTACATTTTATATTTACATATATATGTGTTATTTTTTATTATATTGATCTTCCAGTCATGCTTAGCTAACATTACATAACTTGCATTGATGTGGTGCACGTGCACTCATACTATGTATCCAATAATATAAAACTGACCTTTAGTCTTCCCTGTCTTGGCTGTGTTTTAGTGGACAAGTATTTTGTAACATACAGTCACATTTCAATTATTCTACATTATATATGTATATAGCTAATTAGTATTTAGAAATAAGTTACAAAACTTATTTTTCTAAAAGTATAGAACAATAAATCAAGAAGCAAGAAGTAAAGCAAACAATTCTCTTCTCACTATGACCTTTGTACTTGGTTGCTGCTGGCCATAGGTTGCTAAGCCTTTAAAATTTCACACATGGAGGATAACAAACAATTTTTTTTAGGTTTTTTTTTCAGCTGAATAATTAAAAAAATCATAAATAGCTATACAAATTTTAAACATCACTGCATCCATCATACCATCTGACTTACTAAAATCTGTATTCAGGTGTGTTATTTTAATATTTACTTTTAAATTAAGAAATTAATTATTAAATATTATATGATATTAAAATGTGAATTATAATCTACAACATGATTCCAAACTTACTGACATAAATTCATAAAATAGTAGTTTAATAAAACCATGAATGCGAGTCAACAAACACAATGACCTAGCCTTTAAACTGTGACCCATAGCAAAAGGGCTAAGGGGATTACTTGCAATGTTGACAGTATTTTTGTTGTTTTTTTTTCATGTGGTGTTTTAACTGACAAAGACATAAAACCACACATAATTTGATGGATAGGTCATTAAAAAAAAGTTTCAAAGGATTAATATAGGTTACATAGGCAAAATGAAAGACAAAATTAATCTTTATTTTTAAGTATATTCTGCAACACAATAGCAAATCTTTATTTTCAAATGTAATGTTAACTTTACAGCCCAAAAGTAGTAAATTTTTTTAATATAATTTCAGGTCATCAACATACAAATCCCCATGGGCTCGTGTCTATTCCTATAGTGGACCATCTATTAAAAAGAATGGACAACTTGTAAAGTGGGAAGTTGTGAATTATCCACTGGATGCTGATATTGGCTCTTCTGGCTTACATTCTGGTTCCTTTACAGTGTCTGATGTATACCCAGCAGTTTTGATAGCTGGAAACAAGCTTCACCTAAAGACAGGTATCTCTCCTCCTCCAGGCATGTCTCTCTTAGTGCATGGTGTTCCTCCAGAGTTACCATTAGCACTCCAATACATAGAAGTATTGTTGGCAGAGAAGAGGACAGAATTGTCTATTAAGCAAGAACAAAAGTATCTCATTACACCAACCATTTTGTTGAATGTAGTTGAACTCCTGGGAGGGTATCTTTGGAAATCCAACATTCCAGCACTGATTAAAGAGGTAGTATTCCATTTATTAGCAGAGCTTCTGAGGATTTTGCAGGAATCCAAAACTCAGTCAGATGACTTTTCACCATTCTATCCAACCTTGGGCTCCCAGCTAAGCCCATCTCTCATGCTTTTAATCCAACTCCAGGCTGAACTGAAAAATTTGTATGAAGAAGAAACCAAGAACTGGACATTGGCCAGTGCTGCTAGTGTAACAAGTATGGTGCTTGGGACTGGAGATAGTGGCAGGTTTTCTTCTTATTTTCAAGCCCTGTTGGAGGTTTGTCTGGCTGTAGCTGAAGTCACAAGTCCCATTACTTCTGGTTTTACTTTTGGTGAAGGTTTATCAGCTATTCCTACAACATCTCAAGTAGACCTCACTTCTGCTTCTGGAACCTTAGTGCCTGAAGTACCTATCAGCCCTCTGGTATCAAGTCGAAGAAAGAAGCTTAAACCAAAACGAGACAGAGAAAAAACTTCCAGTAAAGGATCAGTTGCTTCCAAAAACAGTGATCCAGAAACTGGAGGACCAGCTTCAAGTACACAGAATGACCAAGGAGGGTCCATGGACAACATGAAGCCAGAAGATATGTTATGGTTCCACCGAGCTCTTACTCTTTCTCAGATCTTGAGACATATCACCTACGGAGATCTCCATGGGGCTTCTGTTACAAATGATGCTATTGTTGATGCTAGTCAGATTCTTCAAACTCCTACATCTCACACTAGACTTATAGTCATGACAGGTATACCCTCTTATCTTAGCCAAAGTCAGGTTAAGAAAGCCATCAGAAAAGCTCTGAAAACTTGTGGAGGTGCTAAAAAAAATGAGATTTTTGTTCCACCTGTTGAAAAAGATTCACAGACAAGACCCTCTGGTTCTCAACCTTCTGTCAATAAAACTAAAAATGATTCATCTTCACAAGCCAGTGGCAACAGTGGATATGCTGTAGTGGAGATACTCTCTCAGTCCAAAGTATGTTTACTTTGTAAACTCATTTTGTACCATAAACACTTAGTGTTGTAATTGTAAACTCATACAGTTTAAATTATAATAGTATATTTATTCAGTTAGTATTATAATAGTGGACTTATATAGTTAGTATCATAATATCAGGCTGTTGCATATGAAATGTTGTATTTTTGAAGGAAAATGTAAAACAAGTACATCTCTTTGTTGTTTAATTTATTTAATCAGAATAAGCTCCTTTGGACTCTATACATTGTGCCAACGATTTCTAAGTTTATAAATGTATATTATAATAGTACACCCATAGGGTTAGTATTAGAATAGTTGGTTCATACAATTAATATTATAACGGTAGACTCATACAGTTGATATAGTAATAGAATCATGTTGTCAGTATTATAAAAGTATACTCATAAAGCTAATATAAATAATAGGATTCATACAGCTAGTATTATAATAGTAGACAGTTATTATCATAATATTAATAGTAGCAAAAGTTCATAAAGGCATTTGTTTGGTTCATAAAAATCATCTGTGATTTTTAAAATGGGTGGTCTTCTGTGGTACTTTGTGTCTAACAAAGACATGTGAAAATTACATTTAGGTTCAGTTCTCTGTTGTCTTTTAAATACAGTTTTATAAACAAGTTATACATCATATTGCTTGTGGATCCATAATAACATATGAATCGCAAATATTTTTTTAAAAAATTACCACTTGAAATTTTATAATTCTGTTGTTGGTTTTGAAGCATAATCTGAATTTATGATTTATAGTTGTGGATTGATTTATCGTTATGTTTATCTTATTTTTTACTACAGTTAGAAACAGCAAAGGAAATATTGTTAAATAGCAAAGTTCTACTCAGTGGAATAAGAGGAGATATTAAGTTAGCTGCTGAAGATCTAATGGAGATTTCAGAAACCATGTCTGTATCTACAGTTACTCAGTCTTTTCAACTCTCTGATTTGGATGACAATACTCCACTTCAGCTCTACTTTTCATCTAAGTTTTTTCCTTGTTCAGGTTGTGATGACTTTAGTGATGCAATGCTGATCACACTTACAGAGATATTTCACAGTTGTTTTATCGCAGAACATAATGTGAGCCTTCCCAATTCCAGGAACGACTCTGGATACATTTGTTTAAACAAGAACCAAATTACAAATTCAGCACAAGGTTAGCCTCAGCCAGAGAATTAGGATTAAGTTCATTCATTAAACTGATTGTATGCATTAAAGTTGTGAAATTAAATGCAGGATTATTATATGATTATTTATTAAGTTAGTCTTACAAAAAAACAGTTATTACACAGTGACTTGTGGGAATGCCTTTGTGTGTAAATGATCTTCAATGTCAAGTTGTTTGCATGTCATTTGAATTTTACTTTGTAATAATGAGTGTATGATAAACCCATATTCATCTACATTGTTATTGGTTTAACAATACTTTTAACATTTTATTATCAATTTTCATTTACTATAGGTATTAACTTGTAGACAATAAATGTACAATTTCAGTCTGTTAAACTATTTTTTTTCTTCTATAGTAGGTGGAATAAGATGAAACTAATTGCATATTACTAAGTGTCAAAAAATGCATTGTTGATATAGGACATTGTTTGGCTATTGAATTCAAATTGGTAACATTTATTGATTTAATATAAGTGCATTTTATAACCATTGTCTTCAGGATGATAACATTTGTTTATTTGTGTAAGTTTGTTGTTAGTTATTGACTTCAGCATGTGAAACTTTTGATGGTTTAGTATAAATGCATTTTTTTTAACTAGTGACTTTGCATTGATAACATTTCTAGATTTCATATAAGTGCATTTTTTTTATCCATTAACTTAAGGTTAGTAACACTTGTTTATTTAATTTAAGTACATATGTTAACTCTTTGCTTCAGAATGATAACATTTGTTGCTTTAGTGCAAAGACATTTTTTTAATCTGTTGACTTCAGGTTGATAACAGTTGCTTTAGTGTTAAGATAACTTTTTAACCATTGACTTTAGGTTGATAATATTTGTTTGTATAGAATAAGTGCACATTTCCACCATTTACTTCAGATTGAGAATATTCATTGATTTAGTATAAATGCATTCTTTCACTATTCGCTTGAGGCTCATGATATTTGTTGATTAGTGTATTTGTTAAATACATTTTTAACCATTGACTTCTGGCTGATAACATTTGTTCATTTAGAGCAAATTAATTTTTTAACCTTTGACTTCAAGTTGATTATATTTATTGATATTAGTATAAATACATTTAGTATTGTTGACACAGGTTATTTATTATAAATACCTTTTTTTTAATTATTGACTTCAGATAATATTTTTTTTCTTAATTTGTGCTGCTCTCTATGTACAATTTTTGCTCTCCACTACCTTTGAGACTCGTACTTAACATCATGTATTTACTGATGGAAAATCTATATTGTATCAAACAAATGACCGTGTAACAATCTTCTACCAATAGAAGTGTGACACATCTCTCCAGCATAGCTGACTCACCATTATGTAGATCACAGTCATCACTTCTTGATTTTTCATTCTCTTGTGCAGATGTGCAGTTAATTTTCACTAAAAACAACTCTATTTTTCTGTTATTTTTTATCCTATGGAATGTATTCATTTAATTGTTTTTTCATATCATAAATTCACAATTAATGTTACTACTACTACTTGTTTGGATCTACAGAATTCTAATTTTAGCAAACATATCACTGCTGTGATGTCAGACTCCATTCTTAGTGCATCAGGAGTTGGAGTCTTTTGTTGCATCTTCTGGAAGAATCTGTTACAGAAGAGACTGATTTCCATAGTTTTTTCCTCATACTTTTGTTGCCCCTACCCAGTTTACTTCTATGGATTCCTTTCATTCTTCTTCATTGTCTCAGGTTTGTTACCTTTTGTTTCTTCATCCTGCTTCTTATGATTCTTCCCCTCTCCATTCTGGCTCACTGCCTGATTATTTAGTTTCCTTCCATCCTCCTTGATATTTCCAATTCCTTTGTCATCTGCATGCTAGTTACAGCATTTGGCAGACATGGATGTCTCACCCAACAATAGGTCTGGATTTCCTTTTCTTAATTATCAGACTCTGGAGTCAGTTATTAATGCATGGGTTTCTGATCCTTCCTTTTCCCTTCAGTTTTTCCCTGCCCTATTCTTGAATCTTCATCTCACCAGTACTACTCTCCTACATTATCTTTTTTTTTATTATTCATCTCCTTTCTGAGGCTATCTGCTGTTGCTGTGAGAAGTTTTTGGTGGATATGTGTTCCCTTCTTTTCTCCATGTTGGGGCATTTGTCTTCTTTGACTTTATTACTGTATATGTGGTTACTTTCTTGTTAGAACCTCTTATACAAGGATGCACTGCTTCTACAATGTTTTTTTCCTGCTTCAAATCTATTTAAGCCTTGTCATGCTTGTTTTCTTTACCAGTATGTGTTTGGATATGTCTTTGTTTCTTTAGAATCTCATGTGGAGGCAACTTGCTAAAGCTCTTCCATTTCCTCTCTAATTTTCCAGCTTTCTCACTCATCTTCTGCTCCTATTCTTGTTTCTTATCCCCTGGCTTCCTCTAGTTTCTCAGTCTCACCTACCTATGTTTTTATTCCTAGCTATTGTATCTCTCATCCTTGCCTTTTAAGATGTTAGTGGCTTTCCCAGTTCAGGCACAGTGAGGTTGTCATTGTTCTGATTTCTTCCCATATGACACCCTTTTGCAGCAGATTATTATGTTCCTCAGATGTTCCTTCATTTTGTTTCTCCTCCTCCTCCTTTGTCTCAAGTTCCCATTTCTTTTCCTCCTTCTCAATATCTAATTTGTTGCCAGTGGCTCTTCAAATGTCATATGGGATCTCTTGCAGGAGGATAGTGTCACACAAGTGTATCTTTCTTTTCCAGGTTCATTCTAGTCTGTTCATCATCCCCAAGAAGACTGGGTATTGGCATCCTGTTATCAAACTCTTGATGCTAAACCATTTCACCATGGAGTTTTTTCCCAACCTCAGATGGTCTTTTATTCCAGATCTTTCAATGACCAAAATTGATGCCTCAGATGCTTACCTGCACACTTCTCTTTTCCCTTTGTCCAGACATTACCTTTAATTTGTTCATAGAGGTTAGTTCTTTTAGTTCTGCATTCATTCTGGCATCAGCTCCATATTTCTTATGTTGGGTGTTCAGGGCCTTTGCTTGTCACATCCATGACTTGTGACTGGCTTCTTTTGGCTCCTTTCCATCAAGCCTGTCTACACTGTAAACTTCTTCAGGAGCTAGCACATTTTGGGTGGCTGATCAAACTGGAGAAGTCACATCTTAACCACATTTAATACCTTATTCATTTGGAGGTACTTCTCAACTCCTACTTCAGTAGAGCCCCACCATATCTACTTTATTTATGAGACATGGAGTGCTTAGTATGTAATGCCATGACTTATTTTTTCACTGCATGAGAGGTTATCTCTCTTTTAGAGACTTGGGCTTTGATGAAGTCCCTCATCCTTTTGGGACATGCACATATGTCATCATCAACAGAATCTGTCTTGAGATTCCTTGGACTTGTCCATTATCTTCCTTTGTTCCTGCAGGTTGACTTTGCTTGGTGCCTCTACAGAGACAACACTTCATCTGATATTCCTTCTCCTTGTCCAGATCATCGTTTTTAGGGATGCATTTCTGATAGGGTAGGGGCATATTTGGACTCTCAGAAGATAGCCAGTTGATGGTTAATGGTCAAATCAACTTTCTGTATCCATCATTTGGAGGTCCTGGCCGTTAATTGAGCAATAGATAATTTTCTTTCAGTGATCTGTGTGCACTTTGTTATGATTCATTCCAACAATTTGACTGTTGTTGCTTATATGAATCATGCAGTCTCTTCATTGTTCGGGACACATGCTGCACCTTTTGGAAACTTCTATTCCTGGCTCTTTATCACATAGAATGCTTCATGTACTCAGGACCTCTCTCCTGTTAATCTTAGTGGTTAACTACATCATGCCATTTCTGAGGCTTATACTTTCTTAAACAGGGATTCTCATTGTATATTCCAAGTTTCCTCTCACCAAATTCACCATCTCTCTCACTTTTTGGCTACTCACAGCCATCATCTGGCTGATGAACTATGCTTCACACTTTTGTTGTATGATACCTTCATCTGGATATTGTTTGCCTCCTATTGCCATTCTCCATACCTCTTTACTGGCTCTGAAAGAGTAAGTTCTTTTCTATATCTTACCTATACAGTGGCCAATGTCTACATCTTTTGATCCTATTGAATGGTGAGTGATGCTTGCAGAGTATACTTAACTTGAATTTTGCACCTAATGACCTTTAAAGTTTGTAATGCTCGTTGATTAGATGTGGTGTACCATAAGACCACTTAATTATTTCCTGCTGTATATTTCTTCATAAATAAGGTCCATTCCAGACCATACTATCTCTTGGAATATCATGAGTAAAACAGTGTTAATATTTCTGCCAATTTTTCTGGTCCAAGCTTAATAAACTGGGACTAACCTACTTTTTCAGAACAGGGTTTTTGTGATTATCTATTGCAATGTCTTGCAGAATTGCATCCTAGAGACTCCTCAGCATGTTGTTCCCCATCCCTTCTTCCAGTGGAGTACAGGAGTTATTGCCACTTCCTAGTTTTTATGCACTGGGGTGGTGGACCATGGAAGCTTTCTCCTGAGTGTGATACTTCTATATCAAAGGTGATAATATTCTGTTGGTGTACATAAGGTGAACTCTTCTACTGTAACTTGAACAAATAATTCCTGACTCCATCTGGTTTTGGAGTGGACAAAACCATTACAGATAGTTCACTCATTCAGCTGGCTTTCCTCCATCCCACTACTACCTAGATTTCACTTCCTTAATGGTCTGGTGTTGGAATTGTGCAGGACCAGCCAGTTTAAGTCTTCACATGTGGTATTGACAGATGCCCTCCTCCTACATTGATCAGGTGAAACTTTCTTCACAGTGCCTGGTTTTTCATTGGAGTTAACCCATCACAAAATGAACTGGATGCACAAAAGATTCATATCAATGATGCATGGACTGTAACTACTGGCACCTTCAGTGGCATTTCCCATTGTGCTTATCCAGAGATGGAGCACTCATAAGTATTAAAAATACAGTGTCGCTTCAGGTGTTGATTGGTATTAGTACTTCATGAGCTTGCATACAGATTGATGTCAGAATTGGTTATGAAATGTAATTAGTGGAAGTACATACTTCACTCAGGTGGGCAATAATAAGGGTACAGCACAAGAACAGGTTGAAACTAAAGTTAACTTTATAGTTACTCAAGATAATCTCCTCAGTGTGCAGATAGAGCAGTTCTGGGAGATAGTCTCTGGGTGTTGCTTACACCAACAAGTTATCTTTGTCCATTGAAGATGTACACACTCAGTCTATACTTGACAGCACAACAACGTTGGTAGACAGTCTCTATGAGATTGGGATGCTGTGGCAAAGTAGTGACACAAGGTTATCTGACAACTTCCCTGCAGCATTTCTGTTCAGTGATGAAGCGTCTTCACAGTGACAGTGACTTTGGATCCACGTAGAGCAAGACTGTCCAAGGGCTATGCTAGGAGACTGTAAAAATAAGGAGTTGAAAACAGCTTACCACATACCTGGTACTTATGTCTTCTAGGGTCACCAACCCCAACAAACCTGGAAAGCTATGGATAGTGTTTGATGAACACGCCACTTAACACAAGGATATTCCACAGACAAAGAGAGGAATAGTGAACATTGTTAGCTCAATTTTTGATCCCTGTGGGTATGTTGCTCCTTACACATTGCAAGCAAAGATCTTAATTCAGGAGTTATGACGACTGGGATGACAGCCTTCCACAGGAACTGTTGGCTGAAGTTGATCAGTTTTGTCATTTTGAGTTGTCAAGGTATTATGAAGGGCTAACTGCAAACTCCAATTTGATGGAAGTTGGGATAGATAGAGCCCTCTCAATGGGAGCAACATGTTTTGGCTGCCAGAAAGGCACTTGAAACTCTGTTTTCTGCATGTGTCTTTCTGGCAGCCAAAACATGTTGCTCCCATTGAGAGGGCTCTATCTATCCCAGGTTTAGAACTCCAAGGGGCACTGTTGTTTGTACACCTATTGAACACTCTCATCAATAAGTTGAAACTTTCCACTTTTCTGGACTGATTCTTCAACTGTGCTTTGCTATTTGAACAATGAAACTGAGAGATTCAAGACTTTCATTTCAAACCGAATTTCGAAAATATTAGATACATCACATCCATCAGAATGGAAGCGTGTGCCATCTAAAATGAGCACAGGTTATTGTATTAGAGGGTTAAGAGCTGAGGAGCTGACATCTGAACATTCATGGTTCACTGGACCAAAGTTTCTTCAGCAAGATGAAGGTGAGTGACCTGATGATTATATCAAGACACCAAAGGAACCAAGTGACGATGAATTCTTCCTATTGTTGTCCTGATGTTGAGTTTCTGGGAGGCCTGGTGCTGGTTGTGTATTGGGTCTGCAGAAGTGGCCCTCCCTAGGTTGATGGAATAGAAATTGTATTTTACCCTTATCCTTAATGGTATTGAAATAAAGATAAATAGGACCTTTCACCTACCAAAAACCAGAAGACACATACCTGATGCTGCCTAGTTTTGGACTGGATATGACTCACCATGTATAGACTGACACACACCAGCCATTCTAAACCATCAAGCATACCCATTTCCCCTTTTGCACTTGTTTCCTTTCGACAGTTCTTGGTGGCATATATCTTCACTATGTGTGAAGAGTATATCTTGTTACAGATGAGATGTGATCTCATACTGTTGTGCCTCTTTATTTAGTGATGTAGAGTGTTGTGTTCCATGGATTCTTTTTGTGCACACCTCGAAGGGAGCTCAATTATAATTATGTAACATTTACACTGGTTCTCCCACTCTTCTAATGTTCACACTAAGTTCACATTTATAAAATTTAATTTAAGTGCACTTTTAACCATAACATTTGTTGATTTGATATATATTTTAATTATGGCTTTACTTTGATAATATTTGTTAATTTAGTGGAAAGTATTTCTTAACTACTGACTTCATCTTGTTAACATTTGTTGATCTAGTATAAATACATTTTTAACCCTTGACATTAGGTTTATAACTTTTGTTAGTTTAGTGTAAGTTTATTTTTCAGTTTATGATTTTATAATCATAACAGTTGTTGACAAAATGTAAATGCATTTAATTGTTAGTTCAATTTATTAGCATTTAAAAAAAAAAATGATGAAGCAAGTACTACCACACCATAATATACTCTGTAATAATAGCTTTTAATATATAGAAAATTCATTGCGTTTTGGTAACAATGCATTCCAGTAATGGTTTTTGTCATGTTGTGTAGAAACAAAAGTATGGCCTAATATTGCTCTTAATCTGTGTACTGAAAGTTTAAAATGAAATATATAACCAACAAACTTGGAAAAATATATGTTGATTCCTTAATTTAGAATATCTAGTGATTAAATTTTTTTTTATTAAAATCATTGGTGATATAACACAAAATATCTTAATTAAGAAACAATTTAAGTTTAAAATTGAATCAGTATTTTTACTCACATGACAAATGTTATGCATGTAGCTCTAGGCTATTTTATCTCAAACAATGTCTTTATTTAGGCTTATTTATTAATTTCTTTAAACGACACCAATATTCACTACATTTGCAAAGTTTCGTGGTCCCCCTTAAACCAGGTACTTTTTCATTAGTGTTAAACAAAAGTGGTTCTGCAGTAAACACATGAAGTGCTTATATAAAAAATGCTGTGAAAATATGCACTTTTTTGTTTTTGTTTGTATAAATGTTGAAGGGTTAGAGACACTTTGTTTCCACTCTTTGATACTGAATTTTTGTCTGTGTGTGTGTGTGAGAGAGAGAGAATTGACATAAAACTTGTATTTTTGTGTAGCAAATCTTTTGAGGACTTTTATGGATACTCTTAAAGGATCTAAGAGAGATTTGGTGGAATTTGTTTCCATAATTCTGGAGAAGTATGGCATTCCCAAGCTATTGGATAAAGATGAGTGAGTACCTATCTTATTAGAATAAAAAATTGAAATATTAAAAATATTTGCTTAGATTTCAAACTTTTCAGTTTTGTTCTAATTAAATCTGTTGTCTTGGAACTGATAATTACCTGTTCTTGTTCTTGAGATTAACAACATGTCTAGAGATATATTGACACTAATTATTAACATCCTGTTGATTTACTTTCAGTTTGTTAAGTAAGGTTTAAGACATTTCCATCATCATGTGGTTGAATTACTTTTATGTTTTAACTCTTATACATAAGATGGAATTTTTCCATTTTTAGAAACTTTAAAAAGCTCTCAGCCTTCTCCATTTCTTAGGGCCCAAACTCAAGATAGATGGAAAGCTTGTCATTGAAGTAGAAAACATGAAATAAACTTTTTTTTTTTTAATTATATTTCACAATTACATTTAAGATGATTTCACTTCACAACCTAGCAAAGATATAACTTCAGTTTCTTAAAAAACAGTTAAGATACCTTGATTCTTTTTTTGAAGAAAAACTGTTATTTTTATCTTTTGAATTACAGTTAGGATACCTTGACTCATCTTCCAAGAAAAATAATTGCTTTAGTTTATTGAGTTACTGTTAATACACCTTCATTCAACTTTTAAGAATGGCAGCTCTTTTAGTTTGTCGAAGTACACTTAAGATACCTTGAATTGACTTCCAAGAAAAACACTTCCTTTAGTTTGTTAAATTACACTTAAGACCCCTTGAACTGATTTTTAAAGAATATACTTGTTCCAAAACATATGTACTTCTCATCACACTATTATATGGCTATTATTCAACTGCCAGGGTTACCTTCCTTTACTCATCAAAGCTGTGGTTTGAATAGTTTTCTTATTTTATTTCATACTTGTTTGCAGTTGGCAATATCTCTCATGTGACACACTTCATCTACATCATTCTAATCTTTATCGTGGTATTGTATATAAACACCTCACTCATTTAATATTGTCACATTTTCTAGACAAAGCATTCACTAATGAGTTTTTCTGTACTAATATCATTGAAGATACTTTAAATATATGTTATGTTACCTTGTTGATTTTTGTAGGAAAAAAAACGTTTGGCAAGCCAATATATAGCACTAATTCTCAGATTATTATTTCTGGCACAGAGGCAAATCAGGTATTTCTTATCCAACCTCTAGTATGTAGCATCACTCAACAATTGAGTGGGGAATTGATGTTATTGTTGAGACTTTCAGTGACCTTATTTACAGTAAGATAGAGGCATATATTTTGTTCAGTGGGGTTCCTCCAGGTGGCTCTGAGACTGCTGTAGTTGAGGATGACCCTGGAAATTCTCAAGATAATTTAGATTTTTTTTTTCTGTGCCATTCTTCATTCTATTGGCTATAAGGAGGCCATTTTGGAATCAGCTGCTTCAGTTTGACCATCAAATGTGTGATGTTTTGGATTTTTGCCCAACTGCTTTGTAGTCTGCACTTACTTTGATGGCTGAAAGGTCTGGGAGAGAATACCTAGTTATTCTTTCCATTTACTAATATTGTGTTTCATGCAGAGTATTTTACTGCTCATTTACGTGAAGAGACAACTGTGGCTTCTCTGCCACTGTTGTCTGAACTATGTAATTTAGCCTACTACTGCTAGGGGTAATCATATTCTGACTCTCAAAGAAAACATCTGCTCCTGGAAAATTAGGGTTCTGGCATGAAATTTGTAGTTAGTCTGAATAGATCAATGTTCCTTAGTTGGGAAGTAGTAAGTCTACAAACTTACAACTCTACAGTTCAGTGTTTGATTCCACATACTGGACACAGTAGATAGTCCAATGTGTTGTTTTTCTAAAACAATCAAATTTCAGGATTTGGCTCACCTTATATAAAGTGTTCTGTTATTCATTATCCCTCTGAGGTTCATCACATTCATTCAAGACGAACTGGAACTATTGTTAATATGCACATTGGTTTGATCATTAGCTTCTAAGTTCATCTTTGTTGTTTTTGGCATCTCAGCTTTTGTTAGTCTCTTACAAGAGGTCATAGTTCCACCACTATTTGAGGGTCCCAACCCATGATATTGAACCTTGGGTCCATGGTTACCTGTAATAAGTTCTGTCCATATTCAAAGGCTCATCTGTTTGGTTAGAGGAACAATGCCAGTGATGGTAACTGTTTTATACCTTTGGGGTATGTTGGGGCTCAGCTCCAATAATTTCTACAAGAGAGTAAACCTTAACTACAAACCTCTGGGCACTATAGGTCCTTATATCAGTATTAGTCAATCCATTCACATCATCACCACTATTATCCATTCAACCTGTATCTCTGCCTTTTGCACATACTCAAACTTCATAACTTTGTTATTGGGCTATCAGTTTTTCAGTCTGGGGGCAGTGGAAAGAGAATCATACCAGTTCTTCCACAGTTTTATACTCATGTTTGTTGTACACAAGAAGATAGAACATTGACAATATGTGTGTGAACTTGGGTCACCTATTGCACTGTTTCCAGAGCACTGTTCCTGAGGACTCCCCAACATGCATTAGACCCTCAGATTGTACTAGTGGAGTTGGGGAGACCTTACCACACCCCATTTCCAGTTGCTAGGGTAGTGCACATAAGGTATTCCTCCTTAGTGTATGAGCAAATTCCTCCATTATTAGAGAAAAAGGTGAAATTTGGAGCCTTCCTGCTCAGTACTCTGGATGTTTTTTTTCCCAGACGTTGGTAGGAGAGTCACCAGCCTTCTTTTAATACCATTTTCAGATTTGATGCTTGGCTGTCTAATTGGGATGAGTCTGGCTCTTCTTTTTTGATCAATATTGGTTCAATATATTATTCGTGTAAAAGGATCTATTTTGTTTCCTAATTTGAACACAGAGTGGTTCCATCTCAAGTTCTTAGTTGAGAACAGTTTGTTCCATATCCTCCTCATAATTCTACAAACAAGAGGAATTTTCTTTCTCACTTGGCTGGAGAGTGGAAATTTGTGTTCATAGTATCCAACCAGATGAGTTTCTTCAAGTTGAGTATAGCATACCAAATCCCATCATTCTGTGTTTGGGATATTGCCTTTCAGCCTTCTTCAGGTTGAGAAAGTTTGTCCACTTCATTGTTGGTTACCTTTTGTAATGATCCCAAAAGCTTGGAATCCATCAATCTATATCTAGGTTTACACCACTCATAAATATTTGTATATATTGAGGTCCAAGTGCCCTAGTGGTCAACATGTGATGTAATTCTAACCCTGAGCAGTGGAACTTCAGCTATATGGTTGGAGTCTGGCCAGTAGTGATGACAGATTGTGTAACATTTCACCTGTAGTATGTGAATTAAGTTCCAAGTGATGAGCATACCTATTTTGGGTATAGTGCAGTTCCCGCACCAGTATGCTAATCTTGTATTGGTACTTCTGTGATCTATGCAGATGCCTTCTGTGTGAATAATGCTTTCACTGGCCCCTCCACCTTATCAATGTGGAATTCTAGCTGTAGTAGTTGCAGAAGTAAGTTTGTTTTGGAAGTTAATGTTTTCTTAAATTGAAAATATTTTTACAGTAATACTTACCTTCTCTCACTCTTCTACCATTCCTTTCAACTAAGAGTTAGTGTTAGAGACTGTACAATGGGTCAGTCTTAAAAAGTTGATAATGTTATTTGAATGAGGTGCTTATGAATAGTACCAGGATAGAGGATATGCTAATGCTGGTGGAGTGTCACAAAACAAATATCAATAAGTGCAATTAAATAGGGAATAAAAGACTGGAGCAAAAGTGAGAAAACTAAGACCAATGCTTAGATTGGTAAAGGAAGAAATCCCTGGCAGTCGAGTAATAGCTGTATTTTGATAAGAGGTAAGTAGTATTGGAAATATATTTTTTGATTTAAAAAAATGTTAGCCTTCAGTTTGATACATGCCATATGTAATAAACTTAGCCATAAAGAAAGAATTGGGCATTTTAATTTGACTAATATATGTATTTCTATATACATAATTGATCTTATGCTTAATTGAGCATTTCGAATAAGTTTCAGTGTTAACTATTTTAATTTCAGCTTAACTGAAAAAGAATGGTGGGATGATGAAATACAAAAAGAAAAACCTATATCACGTAAAAAAAAAGTATTGGTTGAGGAAACTGAAAGCCTTTCTGAGCACAGGTAAAACATAAATAAAACTTCTGATGTTTTCTTTTAATATTTAATATTCATTTTTGTAGTTCTTGTTTCCCTAACAACTGATTCATCTTATTACTTTTAGTTTCAATAAGATGATTTTTTCAGTAATCTAATTTTGTTTTGTACTTAAGTATGAGTATTGTGAAGTTGTTTTTAAAGGTTTGATCTTTGGTAGTCAAGCGAGAAAGTACTTGATTTGTTGAGATTGTATTATATAAATTAATACTCATTCTGTCATTTAAGTTTTATTTTGTTGCACATCCATTAGTACAGAAATGGAGAAATAATTTATGTTTACATGAGTTTATGAACTCTGTAGACTGTGGTTCTTAATTTTTTTTTCTTTGTTTTTTTTTTTTATATAGTATGAATAGTAGTAAGAAATAAATTTGTTTAACTGTCATTATCACAAGTGTTTCAGGAACCACTCAGAAGAAGCCCAAAGCTTGTATCAGCAAAGTAGACAAGTCTCATAAGGAGAATGATCCAAACTATGAGTTAGCCACTGAAGAATACTACTTAACTCTTGATGGATTTATTCAGTTTGTATATGACCAAAGTAAGTCTGATGTGTGTCTGGTGTGGCAAGGGCTTATCAACTGTGGATATGATCTTCATTTTGACAGGTTTGAGTCTTTTCTTTATGTTTTGGGTGATATGCAACATCTAAGAGTAAGTAATATTTTAAAAGGATAACATATGAGCTGAACAGTATTTAAACCTATGTAAATAAGATGATAATTAGTTGGTATTATTCTTATCTCAATTTAAATATCTTCAAGAAATTGTTTATGGTAATATTCCATACTTACTAGTATTAGTCTGCTAAAAATCTTAAAATTGGTCTTTTTCTCTCTATTAATTTCTACAATAATCTAGCTCATTATTATTTCATAATAGATTGCACCACCTGGTGACTAGGTTAGGCATGTGTGCATTTCTAAGTTATACTTTAAGAAGCTAAAGAATCTTTTTCTTTCAAGTTGTCATAGAAGCAACATATCTCTTGGGGAGTAGAGATCCTAATGGAATATTACTTTTAGTGGTTTAGTAACATGTATAATATTTTTATAAAATTGTATCACAAATAAGAAAAATAACACTGTTAACACTAAGTCTAGTTTTAGGAACAGGGAAGGAGGTAATTTACAATGACTGTAGACTTTAATGTAACATACAATTATGTGTTTTCTGATGTTGAAAGTGATATGTTTAGTAGAGCTCATGTTTTTTGTAGACATCATTGAACTAAACTGTTTCAATATTGTATGCATACAATTTATGTTTAATTTTTTAGTTTTCTGAAAAAAATCACAGCTTTTGCAGTAGGGTTTTCCTACAGGTTATTTGTTGAGTTGTTTACTTGATAATAGTTGCACTAATGATCAAAATGTTGTAAAAATTAAAAAAATATTTCAGAAAATGTACTGGAAAAGTGTGATTTCTTAAGATTACTTATTATATTATATTGCAACTATAAACTGTGCTCCATATTATCTGTAAAATCTAGGAGTATTTTTGCAGGACTTGGGAAATCTACGTGGTATTCAAGAAAATAATTTTAAAACATAAGAATTTGTAGTCTTGTATTTCTTTACTTATTAAGATAATTCTGCCTGCCATTTGTTCCCTAGTTATTATTTAGCTTAGATTACAGTATTGTGTACTACAATGTATGCCATCAAACTTTGTACTTCTCTATCCAATCAGAAAGTCTCATACAACAGGAAATGCCCAGTACGGCCTGGTGGTTAAGGCACTCGTCTCATACTTTGAGGGTCACAGGTTTGAATCCTTATCACACCAAACATGCTTGCCCTTTCAGCCTTGGGGGCATTAAAATGTGATGGTGAATCCCACTATTCTTTGGGAAAAGAGTAGCCCAAGAGTTGGTGGTGGGTGGTGATGACTAGCTGCCTTTTCTCTAGTCTTACACTGCTAAATTACGGATAACTAGTGCAGATAGCCCTCGGGTAGCTTTGTGTGAAATTCAAAACAAACCAAACAACAGGAAATGTGTCATAATTAGATATTGGTAAATTTGTGCACATTTACAACTTGCTACCCAGGCTAACATTATGTTGCCTTTACATAGGTATTTACGTGTTAAATCTTAAATTATTCTTACCTTACAACCCGTAGAGTATTAGAATGCCAATGATTATAGTGTAAATTGTATTTGACAGCGATATTTTGATAGCTTATCCTCAAGGTTATGATAGATAGGTTGAAACTATTGGTAGTTTATATGAAAACTACCTGGATAACTGAAATTATAGCCTGATATAGGGATCATATAAAAATATAATGTCACAAACTAAATAAATAAACCCCCAAAAAAAGTTGTTCTAAGTTTGTCAAATTTGTCATTCATAATACTTTGTTTACTCTGTAATGTTTATCATGAACCATGAGAGTGGTTCATAATAGACACCTCAAGGAATTGCACAAAATGCTAATCGAATGATTAAGCAAAAATCACCTGAACCTGTAAAGATTCGGTTCAAACAACACTTTAAAACATTTACTATTGACTGCTAAGATGTTCATATGTAAATACGCACAAAAAAGCACTATTTTAGACTTACAAGGAAAAGAAAATCTGTTCAAAATGGCTCTTTCCTAATTTTTATTGTTATTATTATTATTATTCTCTTTTCAGCCAACAACAAGAACAGCTTGGTATATTGTGCCCCATCTTTTTGTAGATATTGTACAGGTTGTACGGGTATTGAAAGTTCAGTTTGTTTCTTCTGTATTTTACATAAGCTAAAAAATTATCATAACTGTAAAATAAATGAGGCTTTCATTACTCCTTGAAGTTAGTTTTATTAAAAATACATGTTGTTCCATTAAAAAACTTAAGTACAAGATAAAACTGTAATTATCATCCAATAGTAGATGACCATAACACATAGATACCCAATACTTTGTACAGTGTACAGTTGATGTCTTCAGAGAGGCAACCCCTATGTTATGCATGAAATGAAAAAGTAAAAAAAAATCAGTACACAGTACTAAGTTTTATTGCAGACATTCATAGAATAATTATCCTAAAAGACACAAAGATTTATTTAAAATAATGTTTTGGATGTGTATATATTTCATTTAAAAATGCTGCTTTTCTGCTGGTAAACTTTTGTATGTGCTTATTGGTGGTCATATATTAGACTAGGCAGTATTTGCTCATAGTTATGTATTATACTGAAAGAATTTAGTTACACAGAAATTATATTCTTAAAAATATCCATGACAATCTCAAGCTGAAGCTTGACATTTTTCATTTTGAAGTAATGTGAAGAAATAGCCAATAGCTACAGTAAATCATCATGAAATAGCTATGTTGATTATCATTACAATATATAAAGTTAGGTGCTGTATTAAGTAATCCTTTGCCCACAGTTGAGCATGAAAAAAAGCTAGCAAACAAGATAAATAAAAAATTGGGAATTTAAAAACCTACAAATAGGGATCTTAAAAAGAGTAAGGAATCAATGCTGGATATACTATATAGGTTTATTTACTTTAACTACAAATCCATATTTTAACTCCACCAAATATAATTTTAGGTAATAACGTGGAGCCAGAACGGGGAATTTTACTTAGAGTAAATAATCTTTACAGTGTCATCAATCTTGTTTTCTTATTTTTTATAAATCCCCAAGTGCAGTTTTTAAACATCCTGGGTTTTTATTTATCTTATGATTAAATCCTTTGTGGCTGTTGAGGCTATAAACAGAACTTGGTAAGACAAAATGATATCATAGTAGACAAATCTACACTGCAGGAATACAGTGAGAAGAGAACTTATAAATTCTACTTGAAAGCACACAGATAAGAGATTCAATTACTTATTTTGGCAAATAATTTGACTGTAAAAAGTTGTAAAATGTTAAATCTAAATTTTTTTTTGTCTCTCCTTGGATTATTGTCAATCAGTAAGCATGTGCCAAGACCAGCACTTAATAGTACTTGCCAAAATGCTTATTAAAATGTGAGAGGGTGGGGGATTAGAAATTCATTAGTTCAAATATTGTAGTCTTTTTGACACTGTTTTATACCCTGATATCATTAATAAACATGCATTTTCTCATTATTATTTTTTTAATTTTATAGATGTGCCTGTATTGACAGCAGCCAGGCCAAACAGATGGCAAAGTACTGGACCCTAGATATGGATTGTGCTTTAGTACTGTTTGTGAATGGCTTGTCTCGCAAGCTTGCAGTAGCTCCTTCTAGAATACATCCTCATGAAATTCATCTTTCACCAGCAGAGCTGGCTAGCCCAGAGTATTATATTTTACAAGGTATGACTACTAATAACAAAGTTGATTAGCTTATATAATATGACAGAATAGGACAGCTACTTTCAAAGTTGATTATTCCAGAGTATGTTGTTAAGACATCTTCTGACAAGTTCGTCTTGACTAGAGAATGTTCTGTTTTGTGAGGTAGAACAGCTAATGGCAGAGTTGACAGTTTCAGAACATGTTTTTATTACAAAGTAAGGTTTCCCTAAGATGGTTGTCTTGATCAGTATGTGTTTGTTGCAAGATTACACTTTCCATAACAGTGTTGTCTTCACCAAAACTTTCCTGTTTGATAATGTTATGTACTGGTAACACTAAAATTTATTAGCTACTAGTAGAAGTGACTTTTCTAGTATATGAGTTCCTATAAGACTTTCTAGATTTGTTTATTCTTGAAAGTGTTTTTCTATAAGGTGTGGTTAGAAAAATTGCATTCAGTGTGACTACATTGTTGTTACATTATATTTAAAAGTTCTTTAAACTCTGAATTGAAAACTGAATCTGCTATATGGACGACTATTCTTTTCAGATGTCCCAGTGGAAAGTATCAGATTAAGATTTGCTTTGCTACAGTCTATAAACTACAGCCTAGAAACATTTTTTCTACCACTGATTGATCTTCGTGCTTGCAACAGCTCTTTCTCTCACAGTACAGCAGCTTTGCTGTCTATGGCTCGTGGTTTCATATTTTATGACACTAAGAATAAGCTAACAAATCAGGTTTTGAATGCTACCAGGCAGAGGAGACTCGACCAGGTTGCTCCAGAAATATTTCTTGATCCTTTGGAAACAATTGGAGGTATGTTTTTATTATAAACTATTTATTATGTACTGTATATTGATACAGGAAAAAATAAATACATCTGCACTTGCAGGATGAGAAAACTTTCTGGATTCAAATAAAAATTAAAGTGCAGGCATTATTCTTAATTTGTCCATTTTGGATTCCAAATCAAAGGTGTATAAAAGTAGCATTTTCGATTTAACTTTTGTTTCTCATAAGTTGTACTTCCCGAGAGATCTTTTGTGTCTCATTGTGCAGTTAAAACTAATGTTTTCTGATATTGAACAAAATGTTTATTAAAGAAGGTGATTTTTTCACTAAACCATGACAGTAAGATTTGGCCAAGTTTATTTTTGCTTTTGTTCTCACACTTGGCTAACCCTGGCCTTTTTAAGTCACTATCTTGTTGTACATTTCACTGTTGTCATGTGGCAACAATCCTATATGTTATAAACCCTGTATATTTAGATGTGTATCATAACTGAAAACAGACAGACCAAGCATCTGTCAAAACATATAGTATGTTCTTTGCTTAAAAGTTTCATTATGGTTATAAACTGTTATTAATTAGATTCCTATTTCACTGATTTTCTGTATAAACCCATCATACTTTGATGTATAGCATACCTGAAGAAGACAGACCAAAGATATGTCAAAACATGTATTTTCTTTACTTGAAACTTTCATTGTGGTTATAAATCATTGTTTATCAATGTATTATTTTATTTGAATTATATTGTTGGATAACTATTAAAAAAAACTTTGTATTGTGACAGTGTTATTGAGCCATAAAAGACTGTTTTAATATTTTTACATTTTTTATGTGTTTCTAGTTGAGAACAAGAATGTTCTAGACACTCAGTTTTGTCAGGCTATGCGACAGCTACGAGGAATACCATCTGGACAGTTGTGTGTGAGACTAGCCAGTGGTGGAGATCCAACATATGCTTTCACTGTAAAGTATATGGGAGAGGAAGTTCATGGAACAAGTATGTATGTAGTGTGACTGCATGATAAATAATGAACTTATTCTGTTCTCTACAGTTCTTTGATATGTGGTGATGCTTTATTGGCAATTTCTGTCTCCTCTTTCCCAATGGCATACAAGATGCTTGTATAGAAGCTTATGATTGCTTATGATTATCTAATTCTAGAGAAATTTACCAGATTGCAGTCAAACTATACATTTTTAACTACAATGATAGCCTTGCAAGCTAGAAATTTTAAATCTAGTTTAGTGTTAAATAGATATTATATTTTAAAAAAAGTTGCTGCATGTTATATATCTATGTTTTGGCATCCATTATAGCATTTTGACAATGGCTAAGTGAAGTTAATGTAATGACTCTTATGCATCTTAGGATGGCTGGTATGGATATTAGCACTTTTACTAATAAAGCAGAGAACAATGGTTTGACCTTCTTAGGTCATCTTCAGGTTAACAAAGAGTTAGCAACTGACCATTGCTGGGCTTTTTTTTTAGGGACAGGAGTGTAAATGGTTACAGGATTGTCGGGGCATTGCAGTTAGATGTTAGGTTATTAATTAATATAGGTGTAAAGGTGTCCCTTTATATTGGTTTAATTTTGGTTTTAGTTGTTGTATAAGGAGGTTCTTTTTTTATTTTACATTTGTTTATATTTGTTTCCGTACTTAGTATCTGGATGTTTTCTATGGTTATGTGGCATTTATTTGATTTGCAGTGTTCAAAAATGTGTGAAGGTGTTTTTTGTGGTTTTTGAATCTGATTTTCATTTTTCTGCTTTTTTCTCCAATATAGAAGCTGTGGCATTTGTTGCACTGTATTTTATAAATAATGTTGGTGTTCTTTTTATCAGTGTAGTTTTTACATAGTATGGACTTTAATTTTGTACATCGTTTTTGAATAAATTTGGTGTTTACAGTAATGTTATGTTTTGTTAAGTTTTTCCAGTTGTTGGGAACATGGTTATTGATTGTAGTGTTGATCTAGGTGTGTGCGTATAATTTTTTCAATAGTTTTTGGAGGAAATTTGTTGATGTTGATGAAGTGTTGTTTTATTTTGTTGATTTCCTCATTAATTTTATTGGATGAGCATATTTTTGTGGCTGTGTTTATTTGGTTTCTTAATATGTTGAGTTTTTATTTTGAATCCTATGTTACTTGTGTTGTACTTTTTATAATTCTGTAAGAAGTGGTTCAGAAAGGTTTAGCATATAGTTTGGTCAGTTTAAGTGTATGTTCCACAGTCTGAAGCTTATTATAAGTTGGTGGACTTTTGGGTGTTGAGTGTAAATTGTGTGCATAATGTACTGGAAGAGACTGACATCAATTTTATATTAAACATGCAGTTTTGCAGCAAGGACCTCAGATTATTTTAGAATATTTATTTAATATAGCAGTTATGAAATAATAATATTGTTGAAAATAAACTGTTATTTTTCATTTTTTCTATTTGGTGTGCAAATACTTAATAATATGTAGCATCTTTTCTTTCTGATACAAGGTGGATCATTCAGGCATTTCTTGTCTCAAGTAGCGAGAGAATTACAAGGTCCCCTGCTGGCCTTGCTAATGCCCTGTCCTAGCTCAGCACTTAACCACAACAAGGGGAGATATATCCTGCGACCTGGGAATATGTCCTTCTCTGAAGAACAGCTTCTTACAGCTTTTGGCCAGGTAAGTCTCTTCTGATTACCATTGATTTTGAAGTATTTTATTCTTATGTACATAAGTAATACTAATCTCATGTTGTGTGAGAATTTTCTGCTGTGGAATATTTACTTTTATTAACTACACAACACAAGATGAGCTTTCTTTAATTTATTATAATGCAAATACAACATTTATCAAACTAAATAAAAGTCAGACATGTGTATACCATAAAAAGAAATGTGGTAGCATGCCCAGTTGCCACAGTATGTCTTAGATAATTGTGACACCCTAACACAAATGTTTTGTATCCCAGATTATCTTTAACCCAAGTTTATCTTACTTTATAATACTTTAACACAAACCAAAACATGTTTCAACTAATTTTATCCTAAATGTATCGTGTCTTATATTCCTTTAGCATAAAATAATCCTAGATCATCTTAGCACAAACTTTAGAATAGAAATTTCACAACTACTGTTCCTGATAGTTTAAGCATACACTTATATATGTCTTTCAAATACAAAGGGTTTTCAAAATTGTTAGTTTTGTAGTTAGTTTTTTTACTGCTCCAACAGTGATTACAGTTAATAACTGACATTCAAACATGTCACGTTACAGTACCTAAATGTAATTTTCTAAAACTTCTACACCATGATATTCAGGTTTTTTTAAATTTAAAATTTTGAGAACTTTTAGAATTTTATGCATGCAGTTTTCACTATGGATGTTGTGTAGTATAAAACTTTTATCTCTTATTGTTTATTTTTGAAAGTGTACATATGTTTTAATTTCATCTAGGATGTATATTGTGATACATTATTTTAATTAATTTTCATAAGGCACAACAGAAATAAAGATAGTAAAGGTTAGTTAATCCAGTTTTAAGCGATATTATCATATTTAAGAAAACGTGTGTATATTTTATTGTACTATTTGTGATATTAAGCACTGTGGAAGAAAGTTTCTCAGGCAGTTGCTCCAGTGTGTTATACTTTTATTAATAAAACATCTTTTTTCAATGATTACACAGCTTCTGGGAATTACCATGCGAGCAGATATTCCTTTACCACTGGACTTGATGCCATGTTTCTGGAAGTCCTTGCTGGGACTACCTCTGGATCCACTGATAGATTTACCACAAGCTGACTGTTTGACATACAAGTACTTGAAAGATCTAAATACTGTGAGTCTAATGTCACATACTTGAATATTGTCCTTTATAATGGGTAACTGATAAATGGTACATAAAGACATGAAAGTGATAATGAATTTAATGATATCACTAAAATTCAGAATGTTAGTCATATCATTAAACTGAAGAAGGAGTGTGTTTTTTAAACTATTTTCACACCAAACTGCTTTTGAGTTCATGAATTTGTTGGTAATGGGATACCTAAAATATTTTGCAGGAGTCATTTTGAGCTAAGACAGCTTCATTTTTTCTTACAGAATGGTTGGCCATTGGAATGTGTTGCCTTCAGATGTGGTAGATGTAGATAATTTTAACAGAAGTTAACAAAGAGATGGGTTAATAAATATTTGAATGATAGAGTTTGGCTTTCAATGTTTTATTTTTGTTCAATATTTTAGATGGACCAACAAATCTCTTGTTATCCTTAAATTGTGTACATGTATGTACAGATGAATAACATAGAAAAATATAGACAATATTATTGTTAATCTTACAAATCAGTGATAGGATTTTTTGTATGTTTCTCATGGAAAATATCCCTCGAGGTGGATTTCTGTATGTGGTTAGGGAACCTCCTAGAGAAAATTCTTTACTTTCAGTTTACCTCCTCTGGGATATAAACATTCACCCACATGTTTGCCCTGCTTGGCAATCCATGAAGGGGAGGAAAGGATCCTGGTAGTTGATGGGTCCAACTCCAACACATCACTTTGGCCTTGAATTCCTGTAGACAGGTGGCATTGGGGTAGCAACTCCCAGGGTCAATCGGCTGGTCCACTTGAGCTAGGGTTAACCAGGTACCAGTGGTTGACATTCTCAACGAGTGTTGTGGATAGTGGTGTTTGAGTATAGTGTTCACAAAACCTTAGCATTGCTGCAGTGTTCTTGTTTGGCATTGTAGTGGATCCACTTGGCACTGAAATGTAGCATTGTTATTATGGATACCCTCATTTATGAAAAAGTAAATAAAAATGAAAAAAATAGATTATTGGAAAATGACCACACATGGATGACTCTGTGTTGTTGACTGTAATCACAGTCATATTCTTCACCTCTATTTCCAATTATCTATTCCTTATTCGAGAAATCCTTAAAGCAGATGTCACCCTTTTATATTCAAAAAAGATTAGAGGGGCTTGCTGGCTCAACTAAGTCAGTAAAGAAGTTGCAATCTGGAGATGTTTTGATGGAAACATCTTCAGCACAACATACCAAACTCATACCAACCGAGGTTAACCCCCCCTTGCAACTTTGAATTCTTCCAAGAGAAGTTATAGTTGAGAGGTATTTAAAGAACGTTACTGAGTTGATGATCCTCACTGGTTTCTCTAATCAAGGCATTTCTTCGATGTGCCAAATCTTCACTTGTAAAGATACCTACTAATGTTCTGATATTAACATTTACATCACTACATCTTCCTGCCACAGTCAAAGCAAGTTATCTGAACTCTAAGATATGGCCATGCATTCCCAACCTTTTCAGTGTCAATGGTTTGGTCACTCAAAAATATCATGTCATGGTTCTTTAACATGTGCTTGTTGTGGCAGCAAAGACTATGAAGCTTATGAGTGCAAACTAGAACCACACTGTGTCAACTGAAGTGGCCCATACCCCTCTTACTCTATTTATTGTCTTAAATAATGCAATGCTTGAAGACTAGATAATATCTCCTGCCCAGAGGCTCAGAAATTATTTTCCTCAACTTAAACTTGGACATATGCTGCTGCACTCCATTACACTGCTTTGGGTGCAAACAGATCTCTCTGTGCCTTCAGCAAAGTAATTTGCAGGGACAAGTGCATGGTGGGGTGGCACTGCTGGTTGATCAGCATGTTCTCACCCTCTTATTGCCACTTGATACACCCTTGAAGGCTGTAGCCATCCTTGCTTTTTTGGGTTGTAACATCATTATTTGTTCTCTCTACATAGCTCCTGAAGAGACTTATGATCAGACATATCTTTCTATCCCTTCACTTTTCTCTTACTTTTCTTGGAGGGTTAACTGTAATCCACAGAGCAGTAATAATTTTCCTATAATTTTGAGAGAGACTTACTGTGGTCGATGCCACCCAATGGCCACAAGACACTCAGGTCACAAGAACCCACATTGGACTATGTTTTGTTTTAACATGATTCCTTTTCATATACTTTAATGATTTTGCTTTTTTACCTTTTTACAAGTTGTTTGATGCAGATAACCCAGTTGTTTTGCACCAATAAACACTAAACAACTAACCAACCAATTCATGGAAAATGGGTAATTTCACAAATTTTTTTGCTCCTTTCTTTATACTGACTGTTGTAGTAGTTAAAAATATAAAAGTAAAAATTACTCAATATGATGCAACATGTGAATCCCACCAGTAACAGAATTATTTTAAAGCACATACACTTTTGTGAGAAAGCCAGTTAAATTATAGTAGTTATACAACATTGTATGATTTGTGTCTTATTATTTTATTGTTTTTATGTGCATTAAAATGAATAAAAATATTTATTATTGTTATCATTATGAGAAAGTAAGGTTAATGGTCATTGGCAGCCAATAGCAAAAAACGAGGCTAGACATAAATAATATTTTGTTGGGTTTCTTTTGTAGATTTTTTTATCTGTTGTTATTAAAATAACTAAAATATGAAAATTAGAAGCAGTCTGAGTCAGACTGACTAAAGTAAATTCAGAGGCAAATCTTTAGTAAATATATTTCATTAAAAAATATATTTTTGTGTACAACATGTTTGCAATATTTTCTAAAAGCTTACCAAATTTCATGAAGATACATAAACTGAAAATATGTTAATGTATGTATAGTTTTACAGTTACATGGTATTACAAGGTCATGCGAAGTACTTGAGCCCATTTCCTTAGGGTTAATACCACTTTCAGTTGGTTACTGTGGTAAATTTTTGTCCTAGACAATTAAGTGCTTTATTGTTACTGTTTCTAGCATATATTTGGCATGTATGCTATTGAACGAGTAATAAACCGGAATGCTATCTGGTAAATACTTTCTGCTTATTCTTCTAAATATTTATATCTCTTCCAAAATTTATCTTAAGAAAAAGCTTAATAACTGATTGAGAATTGTATTAGTAGTAATATGTTATGTATTAAGCCATGCTTAATTTCATTTTGTAGGCTTCAAGCGAATCAGAATTAAATCATATACTGGAAGAGCATCATAAAACTTGTTTCGTGTACACTACACTTGGAGCTGGTGAAGTTGAGCTGTGTCCTTTTGGCAAGAATTTATTCTTGAGGTTTGTCAATTGCAAGAAAAAAAAAAGAAAATGAATGTCTTATATTTCCATTAAGTTTTCTACATGTATGTAGAGTAGAAAATATAATGAAAAGGGTTATCAGTTCAAATATTATTATTTTTTGTTTCACTTTCTGGTTTTCTATAAAGGAGAATAATAACTTTTTTTTTCATTTGTCATGTTGGTTTCTTGTTGAATTCAGAAATAAAAGCACAACTGTTTTTATTCATGTCAGTAATAAAACTAATAATTATAAACTTGTTTTATTTGTCACTGTCTTTACAGTTTCTAGAATAAAGACATTTTCTGTCATCCCTACATTTGGAAAAAACATGAAAAGCGAAGTATATTCTTTAAAGGTTATCATTTAAAATATTAGTAAATACAACACAGAAAAGTAGGTTTACTACTATTTTGTACAAAGCTTTCTATCTTATTACTAGAATTTTGTGTCACAAACAATTCTCAGAATATAATTGAGTTTGTTGTTTAAAATGTTTTAATATAGAGTTAGCCTGTTTTAATTCTCAACAATATTTGTTCTTTTTTGTTTTTTTATAAAGATAAATGTGAAAAGTTGCTATTATTGGTTTTAATACCGAGTAAACCTGTTTGTTGCTTAATAGTATTAGTTAATTTTGCAAAGATAAAACTGAAAGATGAACAAACAAAATGGCCATTATCAGTGCTGTTTTTTAGATTATTCTTCCAAGATTTTCACCACAGACTCTTCCCAATTTAATTTATTATCATTGACAGTTAATGTTTACTACCTTGCTATACAGTGCTGTGTTATTACACAAAACAAAAAACTGTGCAATTTTCTGTCCCCTACTGTTGGACAGCAGTAAGCCTATAATCAGGGGTTCAGTTCTTCTCAATGAACACAGCAGATAGCTCAAGATATCTCAGAGAGTAAGCCAGCACTGAATGAAGAAAGGCAGTGAAAAAAAAAGGACACCACTGTTGCTATGATATATAGTCTCAGATGTAATTGGTGCAACAACAGTGGTCATAATGCTGATGCAAAGAGCTGTTTTTTAAGTTATACTCACTTCCTACTTTGACCTGTGTCCTTACAACTTCATCCCATAAGACACTTCTGCAGCTAACACTGGCAATTAATTAAAGATTTGTAACAGTGTAGAAAAATATTACGATATGAGTGTTGAAAGTAGGTAAAAAATGCACCCCTACTGCCACTGCATGGCTGCTGCTACTTCATACTAAGTCACTCTGATGATCACATAGTGTGCAGCATGTTTTAAGTATGTACATAGTTAGTTCTTTAAGCTTATACAAAATGTTTAGTGAGGTAATAATGAATACTGTAATCATATACTTTAAATAAGTTGTGTGAAAGTAGGATTTTTGTGTCATTTGTCATAGCAGTTCCTCTACATTTTTTTAAGTTCATGACAAGGAACAAAGGATGGGTACCTCAGCTTGTCACCTTTAAAATAAAAATGAATGGTTGTTATTAAATGATAAAAACCCCATAACCTGAGTGCTTTCAAAAGGTGAACTGTTCTTCTTCAGGGGCAAAATGAAGAGTAAAGATCCACGTTTTAAAAATGCTCAGATTATAGGGTTTTTTTTTTTAATTTTGTATCAAAATTGAACCTACATTTCTTTTTCTGACATTGACTTCTTGTAATTAAAATTATTTTAATTTGGAGTAAATTTGTATGTGTGTTTTTAAAAGTATTTGTTTTTATTATAAAAATAAGAGTGAAAGCTAACTATTAAAATGGTTTTAATATAGAGTATGCCTAACTGTGCATTGTAAATGTTTGTTCTTTTTGTAAAGATAAGAGTTAAAATTGTTTTGATATGATGTTTATGGCTAAACAAAGTTAGTTCCTCTTGTGAAGATAAACATGAAAGCTTGTCATTAAAACAAATTTAATATGAAGTAAATCTGTTTAGGTCTTAATAGCATTAGAGTTTTTTTGTAACTTTCTTTGGTACAGCTGGGAAAATCATGAACAATATGTTGAATTAGTGAAAACTTTGCGAATGAGGGAACTTGAAGCCAGAGACAGAATGGAAGCTATTAGAGCAGGGTTAGCATCTATTATACCTCTGACACTCTTGCATCTAATGTCTCCTCAAGATATAGAAATGAGAATTTGTGGTGTGCCAGAGATTGACTTGGAGTTTCTGAAAGTATGTAATCTAAAATATTTTTTAAATTTGTGTTTATTAGCTGACAGCTTACATGTGGTAAATAGAGCACATATAACATACATGTAGTGTATAGAATATACATGACATTCCAGAGTCTGGCATTTTGCATGTGGTATTTATAAAAAGTACAAATATTTGTTTCTCAAGTACGGAATTTTTTATTCAAACTTTAATAATTTAAAATACTGTGAACACAATATAAGGTACACTAACATTAATAGGACTTTTTTTTAATATTTTTGTTAGGTGTAAGTATTGCTTAATTTTATTTCATCTTATAAACAATAACAGTGAGAGCTGATTACTGTATCATTATCATGGTTAATAGCCTCTGATTATCTAAGTCCGTTTAGTAACTAGCCTCAGATGATTGTATAATATAATAACTATAAAAACCATTGATATCCTACTGCCATTACCTTACTGTATGTAATTACTATATCTAGTCCTAAAAAGAGGAGTACTCATTCATGCATAGTTATGTTTAAGGTGCTAAATGCTGAAAGCTGGCTAAATAAGAAACCATGAATCTCTTATTTGAAATCTATGGTAGACATTAAGAAGAAAATTAAAAATCTGCAGTGAAACATGATTTTTATTTCAGCTAATTCACAAATTATGAATAAAATGGAAGAAGATAGCTAAAGTCAAAATAATATTTATCTTCAGTATTAGTCCTAAAGTCATGTATGTATTGTATCAGTTTTTCAATATACTGTTAAAATATGTATGTGAAGTACATTTAACTTAATCTGTTTTATTTTACATTTGCTTTTATTTTGTATTAACTGTTTTCTCTCTGCTTTTTTGTCTTTCAAAGTCCCACACAATATATCATGTGGGTTTGACGGAAACTGATGTCCATGTCGAATACTTTTGGAATGCTTTGGAGAGTCTGTCAATAGAGGAACTCCGCAAGTTTGTCAAATTTGCTTGCAACCAAGACCGTATTCCAAGCACCTGCCCATGTAAAGACGGTCAGGCTGATGCAGCCCATGTACCACCATACCCCATGAAAATAGCTCCTCCTGACAATAGACCAGGTCAGTTTAATCACATCTAATTGAGTTATTTTCTTTTAGTGGCTTGGTCTCTTTTACTGGAATCATTGTGTTGGTGTCACAACTCTGCAATTCTGCAGTAGTAAACAACATAATATATTATCAAGTTTAGACATTTATAAAATTCTTACCTGCATCAAGAGCTTTTGTTTTATACAAAAGAAACTAACAATGAAAAGAATTAACACCAAATGATAACAACTTGTACATTATAATAATTGTTGTTCATGAAGATGATAAAAATACCACTAATATGTCAGTTGTATCCCAGTCAGTATGATAAGCCTTGGTATTGGAGAAAAGGTCTCATCAGAATTAGATATTTTGCAGATTTAGTGTAGTTGACATACTGCATATTCTGCTTTGCTGTCATTTGTAAGTTCTTAGAATTTGTAATGATTTATATATAAAATAATATAACTGCATTTGTTTGTTATCTATCTTTCATTTGCAACTCATCTAATATTTACTCATGTTTAATAACTTGTATATATCTTAAAAACTATTTTTGTCCATTTATAATACTCAAATTACCAATTCCATTCTCTACTGGTGGGGTCTACAGTTTAGTAAATAAATAATTTAGAAACACATATTTAAAAAAAAAAAACTTCATTCTCATGAAGGTCTCTTTCCAAGATGTTTTATATCAATATTAAGTCATTTTTTTTATTAATATTAAATGAAGAAAATTGGCTTAACTCTTTTATCAATAACAAGAGGCATCTCAAATGGTACGCCTGTAGAGGAAAAATCCTCAAAATGTTTAGTGCCAGTATGCTCTTTTTCAGTGTTTAATATTTTTACTCAATAGTGTGTGAAAAATAGACCATTTTAAATATCACTATTAATAATGTATAAAAGAATGTATTTCTACCACCTTCTTATTCCACCTAAAAGGAAGGGCTTCACAGGTTTAATTTGTCCAGAATCAGATGGTAGAATAGATGACTGTATGAAATTGCCATTGCTATTTAATCAGCTTCCTGCTAACATTAAAACTAACATCTTCTAAAGGTATAGACATGTGGCACATAAATTTATTGTCCAGTGGCTCAGCACCATTTAGGAAAAATTCTGTATTATGTTTTGCTTCAAAGACGTCTCCTTCAAATGCACAGTAAATAAATACATAAAGTGCAGCCTCAATCCAGAATCATACAATCTGGTGCATGTTCTTTGAGAATTGCTGTCCAAAGGTGAAGGGAATATATGTGTATCACATATGAATAGCTCTTGAGTAGAAGATCTTTAGTGGAGAGAGATGATGGTATTGATCATGTCCCATTAATATAGGATAGAAATACTTCATTCATGATTTGAATTTTTTCATGTGGATTAATAGTGCATGAACTAGTGAATAAATTCAATATTCCAGAAAACTAGGTTCAGTTACATAAATGAAGTATCTGAATGGATTAGTAACCTATGGGTAGATAAATAGACTCAGTGCCCCAGTAAACCAGGTTGACCCTCAAGAAGTTATCATAAATGAAGTATATGAATGTGTGTCGTAATCTATGGACTGGTGAATAGACTCAACATTATAGAAGGTCTTGAGAAGTTAGGTCCTATAATGAATCTTAAATTTCATGACTCATTTTTACTTGAATGGTAACATAATTTGCTTTAAAAGAACAAAATCTAATCATTATTATATTTTATTTTGTTAAGCCAATTTTATTGAACAGATAACACTATGTAACAAATTTTTACTACTTCTTGTTCCTGGGCAGAAAGTGTTATTTCCAAATTGCTTATGCCTAAAGTAAATGGAAAAGGCCTATTTTACTCTTCAAACTTTGCTTTTGTGACCACTGTAATGAAATTTCCAAATTTATCCATTTTCCAGAACATTCCAGGTAGATTCAGTGCTGAGTAGCAGATAGAGAATTTTCTCAAACTTACAAGAACTTTCTAGAATGTTGCAGAACTTATGAGAATTTTTAAGAATCTTCTAAAATTTTCTAGAACTCTCCATAGTAATATATATACAGGGGCTCACCACTTCAGTTTAGTTCTAGCTGCCTAAGTGAACATGTATACCTATCCAAGGAGGCTTTACCAAGTTTCCCTGTTACCTTTGCCTTTAGGAAAGCAGGGACACTGCAGCACACAACAACAGGAAGCATTGGCCACAGTGGATTTAGTCCTCTGTGGGGAGGCACAATGTGAAGTGTGAGCCACTAGTGGACCACCAGAAGGTGTTGTTCCCACCATTGCACATAAAATTGGGTTTTATAAACAATTTGTCACAGCTCTTGTACCTTTTGAAACTTCTTTCCTAAGCTGTTTGCAGCAAAGGTCAAAGCTGGTGTCTTCATTGGACCACAAATAAAGAAGATCCTGGAGTGCACAGATTTCCCCAAGAAGCTCAGAAGGAAGGATAAAAAGCTTGGTGCAACTTTGTTGCAATGGTTCGAGGCTTCTTAGGCAATCACAAGGCCGAAAATTATGTAGAACTGGTTGAGGCTCTGGTGAAGAACTATGGCAAAATGGGCTACAGGATATCCCTGAATGTCCATATCTTTGACACTCATCTTGATAAATTCAAGGAGAACATGGGAGCATACTCAGAGAAGCAAGGCAAGTGCTTCCACCAAGATATACTGGACTTTGAACACCGCTACCAAGGAACGTATAATAAAAGCACGATGGGAGACTATATTTGGGTTCTGATATGTGAAAGTGATTTACGTTGCAATTGCAAATCTGGAAAAACTACTCATTTCTAAACATTTTTGTATAACTTTAGTATAAATACATGTAAATCTTGATTCATATATTGTTTTATTCAGACCTTATAAAAATGAAAATGTGCAAATTTGTCCGTTTTTACATAGAAAATAGGTAAATTTCATTATCCAGGTCACAAAAGCAAAGTTTGAAAGGAATAATGGCCATTTTCTGTACTTTTATAACATAAGTACTTAAGAAATAACACATACCATCTAGGAACAAAATTTTTTTACATAGTATAATAACAAAATAGAAATCACATAATCTGCATAGTTTTTATTTATTTCCACATTTGTCTTAGCTTGACCATTATTAACACATATGTCATGTCTATTGATTTCTAATGCTTCATCAGCTTTGACATTTAAACCATAACTTTTAATATCAGACTACAAGTACAAGTTATCAAATGAAATATTTGAAAAGAAGACACTATCACATGTCATTGAAATGAATATTTATACTTCTATTTATTAATATTTAATTGGTTGAATAATTATATATGAAACAGATACAATTAACTTTAGAGAATAATAATATTGTTAATGTCAGCCCCATATTTGCTAATGGAGATAAAATAACTAACAACTATTTGCTTGTGCCTTAAAAGTTAAAGTCATAGCATGTTATTAGTTTTTGATATATATATATATATATATATAAGAAAAGTATTTTCCTTCTCTTTTGTAGGGTTTTAAGAACTTAATTTATATAAATCCCAAAATTAGTAAAACATTAATTCTAACAGGTTCAGTTTGTTAGAAATTTTATTTTAAAATCCTTTAATTCAATGAAGGACATCATCTTTCACATGAACAGATTTCTTTAATGTAAGGACTGTTCCTCTTTCAGAACCCTCAGTAAGTATTTGAAATGCATTAAATGATCCCAAATATTATTTTATTTCAATGAATTTCATATGTTCTTTTTCTTATATACCTTTCAGAAACATTTACAATGGCAAGCATCTCATAATACTTCTGTCTTGGTACACATTAAAAAGTTTCCTCAGCCTGCCTTAAGATGCTTTCATTCTGCTACACCAATAAAGTCAAGTTTTCATATTTCTTATGGATTCAGGCTTTGTTTTTTTTACATTTGCTTTAATATTTGATACTATATTGCATTACAGTATAGTTGTTTTTTACCAGACTTCATCACTTAATACTGGTTGCTCAATGAGTAACTTGTGTTGGACTTGTTTTAGTTGAAAAATCTGGCAACCCATCTGCACATGAACAATATTTTCCTCATTCAGTATTAAGATAATTCTTTCTCGATACCCATGAGCATTATTTTCCTCAATCTTGTGCTTCCCATAATTTAAAAATACTAAAGCTTAAATTTTACATAAAATAATATCTCTTATTCCTAGAATTACAAATGGGGCCCATATGGACTCTAGTGATTTTTTAAATAAATTTTTAGATTGTGGAGTCACTTTCATTACTTAGTTGCATCAGTGATTCCCAGCTACTGGTCTATGGAAACATTCAATGAAGAAAATACAAAACAACTGTTCAGTTCATTCTAAATAAATAATCGTGCTATTCAAATTTAAGATTTTCAAACTTGTTTTGACAACCTGATGTAGAACTTTTAGTATTCTGTGTACTTGTTACTTTTTTGTAGACTGAGTTAGTTTGAGAACCATTTGGTTACAGGGTTGTTAATACCTTATGAGTTAAATAAGAACAAAGTTAGCAAAAATGCCATAAGTATTGCATTTAATTCTATTAATCACTCTTGGAGTCTTCTATGTGCTCTTCAAAGAAAATAAGTTATTTAATTCAGTTTTGTTGTTTGTTTTTCTTCAACTCTTTACATCAAGTATTGTGATGTGCAAAATTGTAAATTTACTTAATGTAATATGTGGCAGTGATTGGCCTTCCTACTGGTCTTATCACTTCAAAATTAGGGACAAGTTCAGATATCCATTAAATAATATTGAGGGAAATATTATTATCTAAGCTCTTCTCTGTCACTTCAATATTAGGGATAAGTAGTGCAGATATCCCTTGTAGTCATGAGCAAAATCCCGTAAAGCAAGAAACAAGTTATACTATGTTAATAAAAACATTATACTGTTTGAGATAAATCACCTTAAAAGAAACTTAAGTTTTATTTTTTATCTCCTTTTGGTGACATTTGAAACAAAGACTTTCTACCAGAAACAAGCCTGTTGGTGTATAGAAAACTAGTACATGATGTTCTGAAAGGAACCAAAACATGAGAACAGAATGTAGCATGTGATTGGAATAATATGGTAACCATGAACCGTGATAGTGAACCGTGATTCCTAATAGGAATTGCAAGGTATTACACAAAATCCTAATAGAACATTTGGGCAAAAATCACCTTAAACAGTAAATATTCAGCTCAAATAACACTTTACAACCATTAATATTGACTGTTAAGGCTGTATGTGTGTGTGTTAGTAAAATTAAATATAAATTTAAATGAAGTTAAATAAGTAAATAAAATCATTAGAAACAGCAAATCCCAGCCTCTAATTAATTGTATTATAACTATAATTTTTAAAGCCAAAAGAAAATGCATTAAAATTTTAAAAAATAAACAAAATATACTGCATTTTTAAAAAAGATCCTAGGGTACAAGCTGCAATGTGAGATCATAAAATGTATTCTAGGTTTTGGAGGTGACTAAAGAAGTAGTACCCACAATGAGGGGGGGATAACACCATCCATGAGTCTTAACCTTCAATTCACTAGTCTCATAAGAAATACACAGTTAGACTGGAAATTAGGAAAGTGACATGTAGGGGCTCAAGCCCACATCATCCAATATCTATAACACCCTTCACTGTCTGCAGAAAGTTGTGGGAAGGTGAATGCTCTTCCAAGTTAAAATAAAAATAAGAAAAAGATAAAGGTAAAAAGATGAAAATAAGAAATAAGGTACTACTGTGTGGGGGTAAGAAAGATGAAACATTGTTGTTATCATTCCTGTCCTAAGTATGGTAGAGGCATTGATTAACACAACATTGAACCATATCAGAATACTAAGGTTACTGTGACTGTCATGCTTTTATATGCAGCTCAAGGTGTACATCCCCATAAAGTAGTGCCAAGTTCTTGACCTTATTTTTAACTACAAATAATTATTAGTAATGTTTAGTAACTTTTCTCTGATTTTTTATTTGTTTTTGTCTTTATTTAGTACATTTTTGTATTTATTACAGAACAGTTTAATAATTTTATCTAAAATTTTTTTACTAAATCCATTAACTTAATTTTTGTATTGGTATTTCAATATTACTAATAAAATATTGTAATTTATTACATATTTTACATTATCTGAATAAGTGTGAAGTTATAATGTTTATTACAGAATATAGCACATTACTATTTAAGGAGGGTAAGTAAGCCTTAAATTGGACAGTCAAAATATTTTCTTTTATCAAAAACCTTTATATTGATATCCTTTTTATCAGTTGCTTTAATTTCTAAATCTAAATAATGTGTATCTGTATTAAAAGTTGAAGTATTTTTAATTTCTAATTCAATAAATGGTGTCAATAACATTATATTATTCAGAATTATTTATACTAATTAAATCATCTATAGATCTGTACATTAAAGTAAAAATATCTGGATTTGCGTAGTTTTTAATAAATACATTTTTGTAATAGTACAAATATAAATTCACTATACAAGTTTAATAGTTAGCTCCCTTTGGAATTTCTATCAATTGTTTAAAAACCTGTTATTGAAACAATTTATAAGTATTATAAATACAGAAACTTAATATATCTTTTTTGTTTTTGGAACCATATTTCCTTTTTTTCCAGTTCTATAAAAGGATAACAATATCGTTCTATTAATGAATTTAAAACAAAGATTAAATCTTTTAATGGTATTGTGGTCTATAATGTTGTAAAATCAAATGTTTGAATACTACTCACCTGTTCACAATTTCTTAGACATTCTAAAATAGGTTAGTTATTTTTTGTTACCCAAAATGTATGTCTTTTATTGTTAACACTTATATTTTATCAAGTAAAATATTGAGTAATTTATCAAATTATCCAATTATTCTTCTTTGGAAACCGTTTGCATATGCTTTTACCACCAGTGGAGATTGCATCCTGATCCCAGTTTGTTGATGATGTTTTTCCCATGGTGCCAGAAACAAAGTTTTAGGGACTTGTTTTTGATTGCAAGCTGGCTTTTATTCCACATGTCAAGCAGCTTTATGTCTGGTTTACTAGGGAACTCAACATCCTCCATGTCCTCTCTACCACCTCTTGGAGACCTGATAGATGTTCTGTGCTACAAATTTATCATGCCCTCATGAGATCAAAACTCAATTATGATTTATTCATGCCTTCAACACTTAGAATGCTGGACCCCATTCACCATCAGGGGCTCCAGCTTTGCACAGGGGCATTCTACACTTCACCAGTCCAGAGTTTGTACACTGATTCCCATGAACCACCTCTACAACTCCACCATTTGCAAACCTCCCTGCAGTATGCTGCTAAACTACAATCCTTGCCACAGCACCCCACCTTTTATTGTAATTCCATCCTCAGTGGACTGTCCTATTCAGTAGAAAATGGTCCATTATTTCGTCTTTTGGCCTTCATGTGTTGGCACACATGATTGACTTGGGAATGGTATTGGATGAAGTTTCCCAGTCTAGTGCTTGACCCATTCCTTCATGGTTTGTTACCATTCCCATGTGTGATCTTTCTCTGAGTCATCTGAAGAAGGCAGATACTCCAAATTGGAAGTACTGCTTTCTCTTTGCTGAACATCTCTCAAATCATCCCTCCATACCTATTTATATGGATGGTTTGAAGTCAGGTGTTTTTGTGTGCTCTGCCATGGTTTCTCATGGATTTATAGTTACATACAGACTTTCCTTTATAGTTTCTGTATTTATTGCCAACTTGTATGCCATCTCTCTTGGCCTGGATCATATATCAGTAGTGGCATATTCAGGTGGAAGCTAGAGGGGGCACAGCCCTAGGGCCCATTGATAAGTTTATTTTATGTAAAGTTACATGGGATGTATGGCCCACATAACCTTAAATCTGCCACTGTGTAGCAGCTAACTGGTACTTTGACTGTACTGTTTACACAGACTCTCTTAGCTGTTTACAGGCCCTAAAATCACTTCATGTTAACTTCTCACTCAGTTCTCCTTGACATTTTAAACCACCTAGCCTAATTTTATTTGTCATCTGTTTGTTTGTTTGTTTTCTGTATACCAGACCATGTTAACATTCAGGGGAACAAGCTTGCTGACACCACAACTAATTCTGTCTTCTCTGGTGCCATTATGGCTGGGTCTGTTCTGTATATGAACTTGTGATCCTGTGAACAAGTTTAAATATAATTCCTCAAGCTTTTCTAGATCAAACCCACTAATTACTCTTTGGCCATCTGGTATCTGCAAGGATCATAAGGAGGAAGTTATCTGGCAAGGCTTTGCATTGGTCACAGTTTTTTAACCCATTGTTTTCTTTTATCTGGTGTTGATACACCATTGTGTGGCCTTTGTGACACTTACATCATCATAGCTCATATTTTATTGTTGTATCATTGTTATTACTGTGAGTAGCAGCACCATATTAGACATGTTTATGCTCAGAATTTGCCATTGACTTTGGACAGTGTCACTGTCCATTTTGACTGTGCTTTCTAATTTTACTCATATTTTAGCACACACCATTTTTACTTTAATTTTAACTATATTATATTTGTTGCTATGTTTTATGATTTCCTTTACCCTTTTAACATTTTTCATGGTATTGTTTACTTCCCAAAAGAAATGAAACAATTCCTCTTTACATAAAGGTTGGTTTGTTATTTCACCAATTCTTTGGTGTAGATAGCCTTTTGTTGCTTTGTGCCATTAAATGCCAACCAAATAATAGCTATGTTTTAATGTATAAAATTAGCTACAACATCAAGTAATTGTTTGGTCATAAATGAGCATAAAAAAATAGCAAACAAGTTAAATAAAAGATTGGGAATTTAAAACTTGCAAATAAGGATTGTAAAAACAAGTAAGGAAACAATGCTGGAGATACTGTAGATGTTATTTACCCATCCTCCAAACCCCTGTTTTGGCTCCATACCTGGAGTTACATTTGATGTATTAAAAATAGATAATTTTAATTTAAGTATATAATGTCTACAATATCTCCAGCCTTGTTTTGTAACTTTTTAGGATCCCTATTTGGAGGTTTTGAAACTCCCAATTATTATTTAACTCGTTTGCTGGTTTTTTTTTATGCTTATATATGGGCAAAGGATTACTTGATGTAATTAACTTTATTGTTGTTTATTATCAATACAATGTATATTAGGTTACATTTTTGTTGTTAGGCAACATGACACAAAAGCCTTTCTTGGAACATAGTGTTACCAAAATGCAATGATTTTCTATATATTAGAAATCTTTAATGTAACTGATTTTAACAAATAATTATTTTATGAATACATCACAAATTAATTTCACAAGTCTTAATTTTGATTGGCTAACAAAGGAACTTTCCAGTTTTTGACTGCCTCAACTGTACTTCTATGCCTCTTTGTTGGTGAAGCTTGATTTTGCAGAATTTATTTGTTTCAGTTATCTATGAAATGTGAGATTAAGGTATGCTATGTAGTGGGGTGGTAGTACTTGCTCTGTCATTTTTGACAGATGTATGCTAGTTTTAAAATAATCTTAATTTACTCTTTGAATTTTTTTTCTTGTTAACTGTTTATATCCATATACTATATCTTTTAATCATTTTCTATTTCCTTAACCTTAAATGATAGCTCATCACTATTTTCTTCAGTTTTCTTATGCTGTCATTATCTTATTGCTTTACACTTTGTGTGTGTGTTTTGTTTCATTTTGGAAAGTTCTGCAGTAGTTTTTCATTAAGTAGCAGGTTTGTTTATGACTTGAAAAAGAAAAATTGCTCACAAAATTGCTGATAGGAAAATAAAGAATAAAACTGAAGAATTTTTAGTGGCTTATCTTGCACATTGTAATTTTTTAATTTTCTTATTTTTGCATATTTTTATTTCTTCATATGTTCATAAAACTGTTGATATCTTTGATACCTAGGATCCCCAGATTCCAGGTTTATTAGGGTAGAGACCTGTATGTTCATGATAAAACTACCACAGTATTCATCACAAGAAGTTATGACTGAGAAGCTTTTATATGCTATATATTGTCGTGAAGATCCCCTGAGTGGGTGATGAAGCTCTGCTGGAGTTTGGTTCTTAGGATCTAGTCTTGGATGATTTATTTTATGTTTCATTTGTCTGTGATCATAAAAATTGTTTATTAGGGGATAAGTGCCTGGGAAAATGGAAAGTAAATTAAATATTATGCTCTATCCTAATTTATTAGCAAAGACACAAAACTTGTTTAGTGATAATACTTCCACACTAAAAATATTGTATTTATCCATATCAAAAACATTTATTCTTGATATGTTTACTCAAGGTTTGTGCATGAATTAGATTTTGTAAAAATGATGCATGCTTCTAATTTTTCACATGCTAGAACTAAAAAAAATTTTTAAGCTTAAAAATGAAAAGGAAATCAATATATAATGCTTTTACTTACTAAAATTCAAGTTTAATGTATGAATTGGATTCAGTAAAAATTATACGTGCTTCTAATCTCTTCCATGTTGGAATTTAAAAGATTTTTTTAAGCTTGTAAAAGTCAGTAGAATTGATGTAAAATTCCTATATCTAACTGATATGAAGTGTCTCCTATTGCCCTTATATCAACATTCAGTTGAAGCAGTCCTGATCTTTGTGAGAAATTAGTTTTTAAATATTTTTCTTTTAAAAAATTGTTGTGGTAGTTTTGTGCAGATAATTTCCCAATCTGTGAAATATCTTCTGTGAATGAAGTCAGTTTGTGATTAAAAGGAATGTGTGTTTATTTCATCATACTAAAGTTAAAGGGCAATTCAGGAGAAACTAAAATGTGTTGTGATGTTTGAGTGTGAGTTACTTGTTACTCAGCTGACACAGAAGTTTTAAAACTAGGCACGTAGACCCAGTTCAACATTTTACTTTTAATAGTCTACTTAATTGTATTTTTATTCTAGTAGAACTGTCAAATTTAAATTGTATTTTTAGTTTGGAAATATGTTCAGTTTTTTAATTTATCAACACTTTTTAAGCTAACTTGTACATCTGTTGAAGTTATATTTGATGTTGTATTTTTTAGTTTAGTAAAATCTTTACAAGGTTATTGCCATTTAAGTGTTCAGCATGTGATATTCACATAGTATTTAACATGTAGATGCACCATAGACATGTTGATGTATAAAAACCCACTAGTATGAAAATAAAACATATCATTTTCACTGGTGCTTTAGTTTGTTGTGGTCTGTTTCTTTGTAAAGAAGTTAACATATTACATTGTTTAGTGAATAGTGATTTTTAAATTGAACTGAAACATTCATATATATCTAACAATAAGCCTCTGTTCAAGAAAAATATCTACAATATTTTTTATACTATATATGAAGATTGTTCTCATTTCATGCACAAAGTCTACTCATACAGTTTGTATCAATATTTGTGTTTCTCTTGATGGCCTCAATGTGTGATCAGTAGTTCTGGAGCTACAATGCCTATTTGATGATCCTTGCAATATTTAGTTTGCACCTCTAGATGTTGGCAAGGGGTTAAATATCTGTCTGGATGATAAACTTCTTCCTGTAAAGGTAGGTCTGGATTTTCTGTATGACAAATATGATGAACAGATACATTTGTTCAATCACAGAGGGTTTTTTTTTCTCATTACTCAACAGTTTTTGACTTAAATATCTTATGAAAAATAGTCCATCTATGTATTCTTACAGAAGTACTACTCTAATTCCAATGTCAGAAGCATTGGCATGAATGATGAACAGTTTGTTAAAGTCTGGCATTCTAAGGATTGGTGAACTTCTTAACACGTTTTTCATCTTCTGGAATGCCATCTGCTGTGGTTATTCCCATTTCACATTGTGGTGTTAGCTCTTCTTTGTCAGGTGAGTAGGTGATGCAGCAACTTCAGTGTAGTTTGGGATGAACTTTCTATAATATCTCAATAACTCCAGGAAGGATTTCTCTTGCTATGTGGTCATTAAAGTGAGTGCATCTTGTATGTAGGTTAGTGTCTATTGGCTGCCAGTCTTCTGTCCAAGAAAGTCCAGCACAGGATAATTGCTATAATGCATAGATAGTCTAACCTGCTGCCCTCACTCGCCCAAATAGCTCTCCAAGTTTTTTCAGGTGGCCTTCCCATTTGACTTTTACAGTCATCCTCATAATGCTGTTGATGATTTTGTTCAATATCTTCCTAATCGTGTGATTTAACATTGATGCCAAGTTTACTAACTCAAACGGCCTTTTCTTGAACTGGTGTCACAAAAGATATTTCTTTAGATTCTGCCTATATCAGGATCTATGTGGGTAGCAAAACCAAGACCTTCTTTTCTTCTTGTCAGACCTCAAAATGTCAATCCTTAACTTTTTCAGCATGTTGACAGGCCTCCTTCATTCAGTTTCTACAGTCTAAAACATACTGAAATATGTTCCTCTCTTCTGACTCTTCTCCATTCAGTATCTGTGTTGGACCTCGTACTGTTCTTTTGTACAGTAACTCAAAGGGTAAAGATTTTGTGCTTGCTTATGGGACTTCATTGGTAAGCAAATAATTCTCTGTAGGTACCTATCCTGGTTATGTAGCCTCTCCTGACAATTCTTCTTCAGCATGCTCCTTAAGACTCCATTTATTCTCTTATGAAATCCATCTTACCCAGTGGCACCATGGATACCTTCCCTCGAAGTATTCTCCTTTGACAGATGTCAGATAGCTTGTAGAATCTGGCCATATTTCCAATGACTTTGGCCAATGAAAGTTTCTAGTGATTGTGTTTGCCATCTTTTATGCTCATAGGTATTCTCCCACAACTGACTCAAAAACCAACTTTATCATTTTAATCTGGTATTCTGTAGATACTATGATATATTTAACCTCCCCAGTAGAATTACTTTGATATATATAGTATAGCACTTTCTTCCAGTCCTCTATACTTGACTTTTTCTGGGCGTTGTCCCAAAGTTTCTTAGTGAAGATTTTTCTGTGCTTTCTTCCATTCCAATAAACCTCCTTTCTGAATATCACCTTTCAAGACTTTTAGGAGCTGGATGTCCTGCTTGCTTTTATTTCCATGAGCTCTTGTGATGATTGCAGATACCTCAACAGTCTTCCTTCTTTTTGGTTCCTTCAAACTTCTACTGTCCAATGTATTATCAGTCACCAAGTTGTAAATGGATGCTTTCATACTCATGGCCTTATTTTACCACATAGTGTCTCACTGTCCCATCAATTAGTGTACGCAGATTTACCTTGCTCTTGATTCTACATTGGTTCTCATTATTGCACTCATTGCTTCATAGAACTTTATTTTTCTTGTCCCAACATAGTTTTCACCTATACTAATAAAAGCTTAATTTAATAAAATCATCAATGAAGGAGACTTTGATTTGCAAAAGTTAACACTTTTTGAACATATTTGTTTTTATCTTGTTACGAATTATAATTTATCTCAGACGAGTCTGCGATTTATTATATTACGTATTACAAGTTCAAATAGCATAAAATTTTGATTTTAATTTAGAAATTAATTGGATGTAAATATATATCCAATTTATGATATTTACCAACAAGATTGATACACACAGTTTTCTTTCGTTACACAAATATGATATACAAATAACAATACAATTTGTAATAACGATTATTACAAATAATAATATATATATACACACACACACACTAAAAACTTATAAACAATACTGAGTCTTTTATATAGTCTGGAACTGAATATTTGATCGACTGTTCACAACGAACGAATAATGCTGTGTTATATCGGTACAGTTCTCTAACGAATAACCTATCTATCACTTCTCCCACCTGAGCTTTTCCGCTGAAGTTGTGTGATGTCTTTGTAGAAATTCTAACGTCCGAAGTTTGTTTTCTTCAGTTGAATGGTTTGTAATGTTAAAAATATATAAATTTTCTTGGTCAAATATCTGTAGTCTTCCGATTAATAGGCGTTTATTACCGGTATAGCTTCCGAGGCTTATAGTATATTGCTGTAGCAAATCAACAGTATTAAACTGCCTCATAGTGCGTCGATTTATAAACTTTAGGCGAGGTTCTCGAAAGTTAAGTCTCCCAAACAACACTAGTATTACTGTAGACGTGTACATTCTTGATTCTTACGCTCAAAAATTTTCTACAGACTTAGAAAACAGGCGGAACTTTCACAATACGCATTTAACAAGAAATTTTAGATATTGTTACGTGCTATAATTTATTTCGGACGAGTCTCCGATTTATTACGTTGCGTACTACTACTTCAAGTAGCCTGAAGTTCCATTTTAGCTTTGTAGTTAATCAAATGTTAACATTATTAAATTTCTGTTGTTTGCCAAGATGATTGATACAAATAATTTTATTTTTTAACATAAATATGTTTTAATATACAAACATAAGAACAATACAATTTATAAAAATGGTTATTACTAATAGTTATCACAAATGATGGTTTATATACAAGAATTTTACAAACTTACAGATAACACTGAGTCTGAAATCTAGTCTAGAACTAAATATTTTATCGGCGATCCATGTCCACGACGAATAAATTAATTCTGAGTTGATATTGTCATACGTTGCTTAAGCTAACTAGCTGTCGTTTCTTGATTGGCCTCGCACCAGATACAAAATGACTCCTTCCAGCAAAGATATTTAATGTACTCGTAGAAATTATAAAGTCCAAAGTAATTCGCTGAAATTGAACACTGTAATGTTCGAAATCTATAATTAAGTCGGTCAAACAGGCTACATACGACAAATATAATATAATAATAAAGGTTACATACGACGTCTTTATAATATGACGGCCAATCATACCATTTGTTGGTTAAAGAGTATTCTAAAAGTTGACGAGGAAGTGATGACTACTTATCTTCCCTTTAGTTTTTCAATTCTAAATTTGGGTCAGCTATCGCAGAGAGCCCGCCTGCAGTTTGAGTGAAATTCAAACAAACGAAATTTTACTGTAATCAAGGGCCCGGCATGGCCATGCGCGTTAAGGCGTGCGACTCGTAATCTGAGGGTCGTGGGTTCGCATCCCCGTCGCGCCAAACATGCTTGCCCTCCCAGCCGTGGGGACGTTATAATGTTACGGTCAATCCCACTATTCGTTGGTAAAAGAGTTGGCGGTGGGTGGTGATGACTAGCTGCCTTCCCTCTAGTCTTACACTGCTAAATTAGAGACGGCTAGCACAGATAGCCCTCGAGTAGCTTTGTGCGAAATTCAAAAAACAAACAAACAAACAATTACTGTAATCAAGATATATTTTCAGTGATAAATGGATGGGCATAGAGTGTTAACTTTTAGAGGTGGTCCTTTTGGGTTTTAGTAAATTGAATAAATATATTTTAAACACGTGTTCTACCATCGTTAAATGACATATTCGTAGGTTGATATTCAATTTGTTTGTTTATTTAAAAGAAAAACCACATTCTATTATCTGCTGAGTCCACCGCAGACAGTTGAGCCCCGGATTTTAGTAACGTTTAGTAAGCTTACCACTGCCCCACAGGGGAATTTGATTTCAAAAGCAAGTTATCGAGATTTTAGTTAAGCTCCAAGGTAATTAAACAAGGTCTACAAGTATGCATTAAAATCAAAATTTTCCTGCTTTGCAGAAAGTATCTATACTTGTTTCTTATCTTCTGATTGGTATTAGCATTTCTTTATGATAATCCCTAATGTTCTATCCATCTGACCATGCCAGGCAACAAGAAAAAAAAAAGAGTATTATCTCACTTATAATTCAAACAAATGTTAAAATCGATCATAAAAATGGATATTAGAAACATTGCACTATCTTTTTAAATAGAACTTATTACGAGTGATATTGGAAATCATTGCTATAGATTGGTAATACTTTTGTTGTATGTCACTAAGAACTCGCAAGTCGTTTCTGGAATCTATTTATATATCTGTGCATGTATTTATCGAGCATTTAGCAGTGAATATTCAGATGTTTTTATCTTGTGGTAGATGACACCATCCTACGAAGATACACAAAAAGAAATTTCTTTAAATTACAAATGAATGTAAAATAATACATAAATCATATGTTTCGTTAGTCTGGATTTTTTAAATTTCTTATAACTTTGTACTTGTTCTCCTAAAACGGGCTAAAATCAATACAACAATGAATATTACAAATAAATTCCAATAAATGTTTTAGGGATAGATTCAGCATACTAATAAAGGCTACAAAGAACAAAATTAATATACCAGTAGATGCTATAGATATTAGAAGTAACATACTAATAAAGATTAGGGGGTAGGATTAACATTAAAATAGATTTTACGGACGACTGAGGTAAAATACTGATAAACGTTACAAAATGAAATCCAACACACCAATAACCATTTCACAAAACAATTGCAACACATCAATAAACGTTTGAAAAGCAAACCCAACATATAAATAAAGGTTCTACAGGATAAATAAAACATACCAATAGATGTTACACAGAAAAAATCCAACATACCAATAATGATTACATACGACAAATGAAACTTATCGATCAGTTACAGACATATATTCAACTTAGGGGTGGATAAATGTTGTATCGTCTAAAATTATCATACAGGTAAATGATACACAGTATAAATTCATTATAAGAGTAAACATTACTTAAAATGATTACTTATCGATCAGTTACAGACATATATTCAACTTAGGGGTGGATAAATGTTGTATCGTCTAAAATTATCATACAGGTAAATGATACACAGTATAAATTCATTATAAGAGTAAACATTACTTAAAATGAACAAAAATCAAGCTAAAATATGGACATGTTATTCTGCATATTTAATTCGTATGAAAAACATAATTATTTAGAAAATTTGTAGTATATCTAATGTACTAATGAAAGTCAAAAGCATTTGGAAAGTTACTGAAATTCAAAATTTAACCAGGTTCTAGCTGTCATATCTTTGAACACACCCTGCCCCCTATTGGCACACAGGTATGTCTGCAGACTCACACCGCTAGAAACAGGGTTTCGATACCCGTGATGGGCATAGCCCACTGCGTAGCAGTGCCCGGCATGGCCAAGCGTGTTAAGGCGTGCGACTCGTAATCTGAGGGTCGTGGGTTCGCACCCCCGTCGCGCCAAACATGCTCGCCCTTTCAGCCGTGGGGACGTTATAATGTGACAGCTAATCCCACTATTTTTTGGTAAAAGAGTAGCCCAAGAGTTGGCGGTGGGTGGTGATGACTAGCTGTTTTCCCTCTAGTCTTACACTGCTAAATTAGGGACGGCTAGCACAGATAGCCCTCGAGTAGCTTTGTGCGAAATTCAAAAAGGCAAACAAACAAACAAACTTAAACCTTTTATTCATCCAAGCACCTGGTGATGAATTGGTGCTGATAATTTATGTTTACAGTACAGAACCACAGTACATCGAAGTTTTGCAGAGAAGAGTCGTTCCAGAATTGAAAAAGAGATTTCCTGATGGATCTGGCATTTTTCAGCAAGATCTGGCTCCGTGCCACACATCAAAACTTGTGAAGAATTTTATTACTACAACGCGAATAAAGGTGCTGGACTGGCCTGGAAACTCTCTGGACTTAAATCCTACTGAAAATCTTTGGGCGATTTGTAAAGAAAGACTTCGGGGAAAAGACTGTACTACGAAAGATAAGCTAATTGAGGCCATAATTGAGGTATGGTACCGCGATCCAAAAGTTATTAAAGATTGCAGTCAGCTCATGGACTCGATGCCGAAGCGGATTAATGATCTTCTGAAAAATAAAGGCGGTCATATCATTTATTAATTTGTGAGTAATTTTTGGATTCTCAGAAATAAAACGCAAAAAATTGAAAAAATCGTAATTTTCCATCTTGTTTCAATTAATTTGCACAAGGGTGTATATATTAATACGCTTCAATCTATACTGGACTCGTAGTAAAACATTTGCTATTGTTTTATCTCTATGAAAATACATTTTGACGTTTTATCTACTAATAGGTAATTTTACATAAAGTAAAAAAAAATCATTTTAAACTCACATTTATTAAAAGCTTGTTTGTTTATTTTTAACTTTCGCAAAGTTACACAAGGACTATGTACGCTAGCCATTCCTAATTTAGCAGTCCAAGACCAGAGGGAAAGCAGTTAGTCATCACCACCCTAGCTAACGCTTGATTTACTCTTATACTAACGAATAGTGAAACTTATAGTTCATAAGAACGACCCCACGACTTTCAGATTACGAGTAGAGCGCCCGAACCACCTGGCCGTGCTGGGCCTTGTTGAAAGCTATTACATTATAAAATCTATCTAGCACAGTGTAAAGAATTGTTAAGAATATTGACTAATTTCTACTATCATAGATTTGCAACAAAGACCAATAATAAAGGTCAATAAATGCATAATTTGACCACAAAATATATAATATAAACAAAGTAATTTTACTTTCCAAACGCATTATTTTACTTCCAATCAATTGCTTCTCTTGTAAAAAAACGATTTTAATGTTACAGTTGGAAATAAAATTGTTAGCATTATAAGCTCCCTAACTTATAGCTGAACCACCATGAGGACCCCCACTGACAGAGTGGTATGTCTGCGGACTTACTACGCTAGAAACCGACTTTCGATACCCCTGGTGGGCAGCATACATATGACTCATTTTGTAGCTTTGTGCTTAATTGAAAACAATAACAGTGAGTAATCTCATAAAAAGAAGATAACAAAAAGTTAAAAAAGGGTTTGGCAGCAATAAAAAACATCTCAGTACGAATTTGGAAACTATTTAAAAGGCTATGGAAATTAAAATTTTACAAACTACTGTAGTGAACAACGTGAACAAGTTTTTCCGTATATAACAACATGTTATCTGTTATTACGTAAACCAATCGTTTGTTGCAATACCAAAGCCATCGCTGTGGATCAGAGATAAGTTTCAGATTTGCAATACTATAACTGGGGCTTGATTCCCGCGGTTTACTGACTTTATATAGCCCATTGGGGAGTTTTCTGCTAAAGCACACAAGTTGCAACATTTTATCTTTAATTCACATACTTTTACACTTGAAACAGAAAATTTGAAAATGTTATATTAGAATTTAGTTCACAGATATGCTGTTAACAAGAAAAAGTTGAACATGTTGTGTACTCTCAATTCACCTCATTCACCCAGCGAGTAACTACACCCAACAAACTCAGTATTGCTTCCAAAAACTATTTTCTGGTAGTGTGTGAACATGTGTAATATTATTCACTAACATTTTTTATTGTTATGCATTTAAACTGTTATTTAAAAAATAAAATTTGTCTTATTACTTTGTTTAAATATCGTAAGTTTTAAATTTTCCTTTTTGTTTAGCTATAAAAGTAGTTGTTATCCTGAAAACTTTTATGAACTGCAAAATGAATGTCAAAAAATAAAATAAAATTTAAAAAATAATCATTTACAACTACTGATGTAATACTAACTAGCTTATAAATGGTTAGACAATGTTTGTCACCTTAGATTTTCAAAACACTTGATTTTCAAGTACCTAACATTGCATTACACTAATATCGTGATTTTGAATGGTAGCTAGAGTTAAATGCCCTTGATACAGAGAACCAGTCTTAAAACGACAACTTCATGTTTTTGTGGGCAGATGCAGCTGAGTGGAGAGTAGTTTTTTGTGATTGTTGACTTAACAGTTTTATTATTTAATTGCTGGATATGTATAACAACAGCAATATGCATATTTTATTCTAAGATAGCCCCAAACTGATTTTAGTGTGTGTGTTTTTTATAGCAAAGTCACATCGGACTATCTGCTGAGTCCATCGAGGGGGAAATCGAACACCTTATCTTAGCGTTCTAAATCTGAAGACGTACCGCTGTACCAGCAGGAGACCTGATTGTAGTGTATTTGTATTTATTGATTATCACAGTATTAACCAATGTTGAAATTGACAACAAATGGAGCCTATAAAAACTAATTCAGATAGTTGAAAAACTAATTTCTTTGATATCATAAATTAGATTGAAATCGAAAATGTAAAATAGTTTTCATCATTTTTATGTTATTTGAATTGATTTTTATTATTTTCTTATTTTAGTTTCAAAGTACCGTTATTGGTAAAGATGATCAATCGTGTTATTGATCAAAGTTTCTGTGCTGGTGAAAATAGGTATTAGTCCATATTTTATTCATTTATGAGATCAACATAATTTTGGTTGTGTTCAATATATATTAATGGTGATGTGATTGAAAATGTGAATACAAGTTTAACAGTTGTATTAATGCATAATTACTCTAGGAGTCTAGGTATTTCAGAGTATATAATTATACTGTGCTAGCATAACGTTTTTATGTTTTATAACTGAAAAATATACGTTCTTAATAACAAATGTAAAAGAACATCCTTACTGCATTATTTTGAGTGTAAATTGTATTACATACTGAAATAATCAATATTCTGCTTTGTCAATGTTTTTTTCTTTAAGTATTAAGCCTTTAATATTTTTAATATAATATAGTTATACATTCTCATATTTACTAATATATCTTCCCTTGTGGCACAGCAGTATGTCTACGGACGTATAATGCTGAAAATCGGGTTTCAATACCCATGGTAGAAGAGCACAGGTAGCCCATTGTATAGCTTTGTGCTTAATTCGAAACAAACAAAAGAAATGATATCCTGAATTCCTTTTGTTTGATCAAAAAATAAAACATGTTTTAGCTTTTAAAAGTTAGGGAAAAACATAATGTAGAATTCAAGTAGTCTATATCAAAAATATTAGTTTACATATGCAACTGAAAAGCAAGTTGTAATGAAATTCATTAATCATGCATGTAACTTTAAAACACAATATATTTCAAACATTAAATAAGCTACATAAAAGATGTTTCAATAGTATAAAACTGAAATATCTTTATATTCTATAACCTATACAAAACGATAGCCAGCATACGATAGACTGCTGACAAAAGACCAAAGGTGTCGAGCCGACATTGGTCCCTGCGTAATTTGGTTGTTGTTTTGAATTAAGCACAAAGCTATACAATGGGCTATCTGTGCTCTGCCCACCACGGGTATCGAAACCCGGTTTTTAGCGTTGTAAGTCCTCAAACATACCGCTGAGCCACTGGGGAGCATAAGTGTAATTTGGTACCGCACCTATTCTGGTGTCATATGCTTGTCCGATATTTTTGCTGTTGTTGAACCAATATTGGAGATACTGCTTGAAATTAAAGAACACACACTGTGTGTTCTTTGACCTCTGCCGAACCCCTGGGGTTCGATTGAACCCAGGTTAAGGAACATTGTGATAAAGTGAATCAGTCAATGTGTTCACGTTTTTGGAAAAAAAAAAGATATAGTTAAAATTGTATAGGCGACAAAAATAACAAAATTAAATAATAGGTTCACCAATCGCAAAGTTATTTATATTTGTGTATTAGAAAAATGGCGATATTTCAAATTAGCTCGTCGTCAGATCGTATAGTTTACAGTTAGCTATAGCGTATATTGAGTTAATTTGTACAAGTGAGTTTATTTTTTACATTAATATAGCCGAGTTAGCGTGGATTAAAAGTTACCAAACTGTTCAAGCATGTAAAAATGTGAATCGAGATATGAAAATAATTCGAAGTTCAGTAAACGATAAGAAATTTATTTATATCTCGATTCACGTTTTTTCGTGTGCTATGTGAAGAATGACGAAATAAAAGAAGATTTTTTATTTTGTAAGCCTCTTACAACAACAACTAAGGCAGCCAACGTGAAGAAACTTGTGGATGACTTCTTCAGAAACAACGATTTTTCGTGAGATATGGTTTCTGCAGTTTGTTCGGATGGAGCTCCAGTCATGCTGGGACGAAATTCTGGTTTTGGTGCGCTGGTGAAAGCCGATGCACCATACATCATTGTAACGCACTGTGTTCTGCACAGGCATGCGTTGGCAACAAAAACCTTGCCTTCAAAACTGGCAAAAGTATTAAAACTTTGTGCGAAATAGTGCCCTGAAGCACAACATCTTCAAAGAGCTGTGTAATGAAATGAGCTCTGAATTCGAGGTACTTCTGTACCATTCTAACGTTCGGTGGTTATCCCGGAGACAGGTGCTGAATCGTGTTTTTGCCATGCGTGTGGAATTAGCACTGTTTTTGCGAGAGCACCAACATTGGGTCATGCAGATTTCTTCGAAAAATCTGACTTCATTCTCATTTTGGCGTATATGGTCGATATCTTCAATGCTCTCAATCAACAGATGCAAGGCGGTGGAGTCAACAACTTCGAAGCAGAAGAAAACCTGAAGGCTTTTCAAAAAAAACTATCGTTATGGAAACGACGAAAAGAGAATGATAATTTTGCAAACTTTCCTCTGCTGGACGACTATGTAAGTAAGATCGAAGATGTGTCTGAAATCGGAGACATTTCTGTATCCGGGGAACTGAAGCAAGCAATTGCCATGCACTTAGATGAGCTCACAAAGTCTCTCGACGGATACTTTCCCACCAGAGAGTCATATCCAGCATGGGTGAGACAGCTGTTCACGTTTAGTGTTGCGACAGCAGATGTCAATGATGAATACCTCGACGAAATCATTGAACTTCAGCAGAGCCAGATTCAACAGCAACTTTTCAGAACAACAACGCTCTCAACGTTTTGGTGTCACCAAATCGTAGCGTACCCTCTTACTGTTAAGAAAGCCCTTGAGATACTCATACCGTTTGTTACAACGTATCTTTGCGAGCAATCCTTTTCGAGGATACTAGAGATAAAAATGAAGAAAAGGAACAGACTTTGTTGCGAAATGATATGAGAGTGGTACTTGCCACGGTGAAGCCGCGCATTTCTGAACTTGTCTCTGAAAAGTAACAGCAACAGTCACATTGATTTGCAGTAAATATTCATTGAGTTATGTTTTTGTTTTTGTGTGAAATTCATGTTTTGTTGGTTTTGTTCTTTGAACACAGTGATATTGTGTGCAACTGATGCATGGTTCATTTTGTGCACTAATAAAATATCTACTTATGTTTTGAATTTGAAAAAATGATATTTTATATTTGCAATTATGAAGGGTTTAGTGAATGCAAGTACGAAACTTCTAAGGTTCAATACCTCCAACAAGGTTAAGAACCACTGTTCTATCAGCTAGAAAATAAATTTCTATCTTAACTATCTTCTATAAACAACTGATGGTTAGCGCGTTGGACTTGCAATTTGCGAATACTACTAACTGTATTAAAAGTTTTGTTTTAGAAATACTTCTTTCGCAGTTTTCATGTTAAATAATCATAAATAAAGTTTAAAACTTCCTCAGCGCATGCCGAATAAAAGGTGTTTATATTTTTGCGTAAGAGGGCGCAAGCATACTTTAGCAATAAATTTGGCGGGAAATGGTTTTAATTGCGGTTGTAATAATACTATAAAAACTACCATATTAGCGTTAGAAATTAAGTTTTAATTTTGATACCAATGACAAAAGTTATATTCGTTTTAAATTTATCATATAGTAAAGAAGGATAGTTTTGAGCAAGTTATCTTAAGAATGACCGATGTTCATGAAATGGATGTTGATAGCGAAGAAGTAAAAGGTGATAATGTGATAAATAATCAAACTGTTAATCCTACACCTAGCACTAGCAGGCCTAGTAGTAGTACGTCAAAGAAGAATGATGGACGCCCGTGGTAAGCCCTTCAAGTTCAAAACAAATGTTTCATTTATCATGTGTATGGGCTTTGTTAGCCTATTACTCGTAAAACTTAGAAAGAACTTTAATAAGAATATGAAAGAGAGTTAACATGGACAGTAATGATATTAGTATCAGTGATACTATCCCTATCTATATTACTATTAGTATTAATTCAGAAGAACTTCCATACACGAATCACAGTATAAACAGTTGCATGGATAGATAGAACGCTTATTTTTAGGTTTATTTCATCCATATATTTTTTAAGTATCGGTTATTACTTGGACTGTTGAAGGATAGTTTCACTTTTATCCACATTTACTTTTTAAGTATCAGTTGTACCATTAGCTATTAAGGGAAGAGTTGTATATTTAACTAATATTATTTGTAGTTGTGGTACTTTTACAGTTTTACTGTTAGGATGGCTCATTTTTTTGGATAACTATTTTCTAGAAAGCTTTCATTTGCAAACTATTTCTGGTTTATGGTATGCCTGTCTTGTGATGTGTATGAAAGTTTAAAATGCTTAAAAACCTAAAGGAAATGCAAACAGTGGTTACAGTAGATTGAAATAATTTCAAAATAGCTTGTGTCTTGTTAAAATTATTTTACTAGCTTTGAATTGTTGTGAATTTAGAAAGTGTTTTCATCTTTTACATTCTTCAGTGTAATTTGACTTTTTATGATATAGAATTCTTTATAATATAGGATAGAGAAATACCGACCTGTGAATTTTTCTGATATAGTTGGAAATTGTGAGACAGTATCGAGATTAAAGGTAAGTATAGGAATATCAAATGCAATATTAGTATATGCATTATGTAGTAAGTTAGTGGGTTTGTTGTTTTTAAAATACTCAATTGGTATAATGAATCATATGCTATGAAGTCTGTTAGTGTAAATGCAAAGATTATCTTTGAACTTGGACTTTAGTGCTATTACTAAAATTACATATTTTCAGACTGTATATACACCACATGGGTTATTTTGCAAGTGTAAAGTAAAATATATAAATAGGTATCTTGAGTTACCAATTTTTTTCACTCAGGTGCGTTTTAGAGGTAGGTTGAGTATTGGTTCGTCTATCAAAACAATCAGAATTATTACAATGTTACCCAAATAATACTTGATATATTAAAAAAACTATTGGCTTGCACTGTTTTCATCTCTCATCAAGATTATATATTAGAATTTAAGACCCAGTAATTTCCCATTTCTAGCTATCACATATCTAGAGTTTCACAGAAGAATTATCTTGAAATATCATAATCAGTTTACATACAAACTGTGTTTTAATTCATCGCTACTAATCAGAATTGTATTATGTTTTTAGAAAAACTACTATATAAAGTGTGATTTTTTATAAATGTTAAAAATATGAAGTAATAAGTAAGGTTAGTGGTCATTCAATACATTGAGGTCAGATTGAATTTCCTTAAATGAACTATTCATTATAACAAACCTGTAGTGTAAGAATGAATGATTTATTACTAGCTAGATTTTGTGAGAGTAAAAGATGCACATGAAATGATTGACAAATAAAAATTACACAGGTGCTTAAAATAATGTTAAAGCAGAGAAGTAGCAAGAAAACTTATTCTTTTATGCTGTAAATGTTTGCATTATATTAGCAGATTTACTGATTTTATCATAACTATAAAATAAAAGAAACTATGCAATACTTCTATGTTCAAAAGTATTGTTTTAATTTTGATTTTTTAAAAAGTTTTTATAAGATCCTTGTGAGGATTGTTATGTATATTCATGCTCATCCTCTAGCAGTTTTATATCTGTAATCTTTGAGTTCTTGTAACCTTGCAATGTTTTAAATTTGATTTTATTGTCTTTGATTGTCATCTTCTCTGTTTGCTTTGTAACAATCATAACAAATGAAAGATCTGTTGTTATGGTGCTCCAAATATTTTTGTAATTTCTGCTTTCCTCATGAGTTTAAAATTGTAACACAAGTGCATCTGAATATGAATTTTCAGTATGTACAGTTGCATGCATTAAACAAAAAGGCCTGCATCTGCCTTTCAGAGCAGTAACACTTACGTAAAGTGACTTATTTGTGAAAGTATGGAAAATTTATTTGTACAACCAAAACAGCTGAATATTTTGTAGTAATAGTTACCAGAAGTGTAAAATTATAAATTACCTTTTGTAATTTATATTTTTGTGATGGGAAAATGAAGTATTTTATCTTGCATGCATTTAGGTTTCAGATTTAACTGAGATAAGAGAAAAATAATCTATTTTAACTTGGGTTTCAACATTGGGCCACTAATTGAAGTAGTACTTTGAGACTAGTGCTATTTTTCTAGGGCTCAAACTTCATTACATATTCTTGGTCCTATTCATTTCAAAGGAAATCTTTGCATTGAACATACTCTCACCAACTGTGTTGATTCACGAGTGATTTGATTCAACACGTAAATACAGATATATATTATTACAAGTTCATAACTTCCAATGTACACATGTATTGTTGTATGGCATATTTAATTAATCTCATTCTCAAGGACAGCATATCACAGTATTATGAAGTGTTGTGTTCCTGAGACCTAACCATTTAAAAAAAAATCAGGATCCTTAATTTAAACTTCTCATTTATTACTTTGTAAATGTAGTCACATAAGTGTTTTCTACACTTCATTGGTCTGCGAATAACATTTTCTTGCCATGAGGATTACTTGTTAGATAGTACTGATTTCAACAATAGAGGGTACCTCAGTAATGTCAGATTGTTGTAGTGAATTCTGTGAAACTGAATTGAACATGTCTGTTCATAACACTACTGAAAATAGTATAGATTGTAATTTTGCATTGAATTAATCCATCTTGATTTTATTGAAAACTATGTAATGATTCACAGGATTAAAAGAGCAACATGAAGGTAATTGTAGTATGCATTCCTGAGATGTGCTATGAATCTGTGTACCAGTGATATATATTGTGCATTTATAGTAAAAAGTACATCATGCAAACAATTTCATTTCCTTATAGGTCAAGCATAAACTTGGAAAAATAAAGGTTTTAACTATCACTTTTAACATTTAAGTCCCTACTATCAACCTTATCATTTCAACCTTTAGATAAACTGCATAATTTACTAAAATTTCTTACATTTTAGGAAGCTGAATTAGGCCACCACTACTTTTCTTATGCTTTAATAATTTTTTTTTTTCATAACTATACTACTATTAAATAAGGTTTTTTTTTAGTGACCCTTTTTCTGTAATCAGTATTTTTATATTAACATCGGAAATAAGTACAAACCTATTTTGGATCTGGAAATAAAAAACAAACATTATTATGATTTTTGGCTATAAATATAGTTTTCCCAAGTTTTATTGTTTTTCATGATACATACTTGTTTTCATTGAATTGTCTGTAAAGCAAAGTGTTTTGAATATAATTATATATTCTTAACAGAATAAAAGAAACAAAACAATTGTATACATATATCCTATTCATTTTGTTGTTTGAACAAGTATATTGAAAGGTATGTGAGGTTTTCAAACTAAAATAGTTTTTGACTGAAAGTTATAATAAGTGTATCATTTAAATTAATGAGCAAGTGTAACTAACCTTAAAAAATGCTTAAACATTTATTATAAAATAGTTTTGTGGAACTTTTGGTAAATTCTGAAGCACTGATGAAGACTGGTTTTTGGTATCCCTTACTGGGTGTTTACATTTTGGTATATCATTTGATGTTTGCGTGCTATAATGTTAAAGAAAAATAAAACAACAAACATTTTGTATTATGTGCTTATTTTCTGTTAGTTTTTCTAATATGCTGTACAATTGTTTTGCTATTGCAGGTTTTTGCTAAAGAAGGAAATGTGCCAAACATTATTCTTGCAGTAAGTAATGTGATCTTTGTTACAGATTATTCAAAATATTTTGTCTGTATCACACATTTTATATCAGGTAAACAAATTTATAAGAAAGACAAGTAACTGTTCAGGTGTGTTTTATATGTAAAAAATATAATCTCAAAATATTGTTGAATATGAAATTTGGTAAAAAGTAAACCTGACTGTGTTTGGCCCTGTCATGTTCTTTCACCCAGGATCTTTGAGTTCTTTAGGGTTATGTCTTGAGTATTACCCTTTTCAGTATAAAGATCAATGCTATCACTAAACAACTTTATTCTACTGTTGCAAACAGTCTTTATGTTGATGACTTCTGCATTTCTTGTCAGTTGTTGAACATGAGGTTTATTGAGTGGCAGCTTCAAGTGGCTCTCACTCACTTGTTGAAATGGACCACAGCAAACAGTTTCATCTTCTCTTACTCTAATACCATTTGCATTCATTTTTTCCATTAGTTAGATTTATATCCTGATCCTGAGCTATCTTGGTAGTGGTGTTTTTCCAGTGATTCCTGAGATAAAATTTAAGGGGCTTCTGTTTGACCTTGAGATTTCTCACATTAAGTAGCTTCATGCCAAGTGTACACGGGCACTGAATAACCTCAATGTTTTTTCTTCCACTTTTTTGGAGTGAATCTATGTTCTGTGCTAAAGGTCTGTTATGCCCTAATACATTCAAAAATGGATTATTGATCTCTGATCTGTGGTTCTGTCAGGGCCTCTGCCTTAAAGATGTTGGACCCTGTACATCATGTGGAGCTGTGACCTTAAACCCATGAATGTCTTTTTTTTTCTTTCTTTTTGCAATATGTTACCAAGCATTTATCCTTAAAACAGCATCCCACCTTAGCTTATCTCTTCCTTCATTGGTGGCTGTGCTCTTTCAAAATAAATAGTCTTCCATTCCTCCTTTTGGCCTACATATTCAGGCACAGTTGGGTCTATCATTGGATGGTGTTGCCAAGCCTGAGGATTAGCCAATATGTCCATGACTCATTATTATCCTCACCTGCAAACTTTTTTGAGTCATCTGAAGAAGGCACATACAAGGTGTTCGGAAAGTCACTGTGCAGTTTTGTAAGCAGTGATAACAGCATTCATTCAGTCTATTTCAAGCCAGCAACTGATAGCGGTGTTTAGAAACAAAATAAGAAGGATCCAAGTCTGTATTGATGCCAACGTTGTTTATAATCCTCATTCATATTTACCTCCTGTATTCTATGTTGAAACATGTCTGTTAATAAATATATAAGTGCACAGTGACTTTCCGAACACCCTGCACTTCTAGTTGGAAGTACCATCTTCTCTTTGCCATAAACCATTTTATGGATGGTTCAGAATCAGGTGACTCATGGGCCTTGCCATGATTTATTGTAGCTTTGAGTTTATTCACAAGTTCACTTTATATTTTCTGCATTCGCTGAGTTGTATAGCATTTTGCTTACCTTAGATCACGTAGAAGCTGAACAGTATATTAACTTTACTGTTTACACTGACTCTCTTATCTCTTTTGACTTCAGAATTACTTAATCTCAATATAAGTTTTCACTCTACTTTTTTAAACATTGATAAATAACCAGCTCAGTTTTCTCTGTCAGTTATTCCTATCCAGTTTTTCTGGACACTTGACTATGCCAGTGTTCTACGAAAAAAGCTTGATGACACTGGAGTTAAGTCCATATGCTCTGGTACTGTCACACCTGTGCCCATCCTGTACATAATCAGTAGTCCTGTGATCAAACCCCAGCTTTGAGCCAGTTTGTGGTTTGTTTGAGGTTAGAAACTTCTTAATAAACTTATCCAACTCAAACTTACTGTTGTTGTTTGGCTGTCTAATCTCATTAATGGCTAATGGGAGGAATTTGTTTTTGATAGCTCTTTGATACAGTTTTTTTTAACCTTTCTATTAAAAGTTAGGGTGGAGTCCACCCAGCTTATAATCGCAGAACTATTCACAAGAGTAATTATGCTATGACTTTTCATAATGTATGGATATCTTTACAAAACTTTGCTTACTATTGGTAAACATTGCAAGGCTTTCATACACAATATATCAGGTTTGTCAATTAATTAAGATTTTTTAATTAAAATATTTTCTTTCAATATGTGGACTATTTATTATGCAGAATACTTTTGATTTTAAGATAAATACTTTTGTGCATCAGAATATTTTCAAATTTCACTCATAAAAGCTTTATAACCTCCATAATTTTCAAGTTTTTAAGAAAAAATACACATATTTTATTTGTTATTTTCTCTTAAATTGGAATCTGTAAATGTTTGGCAGATTTTACAAATCTTATAAAATACCATAAAAATTTCAGAAATAAATATAAATTATGCTTTTTATCATTCTAGAATGACTACACAACTCAGACACAATGGTTTAGTCTTAAATATCTTAAATGCCATAACATTATATATTTATTATTTGTATTATGTTGAACTTTCAGCTATTGCTGGCTAACATCACACAAGTTAGTGATGTGGTTGCACTCATTATTGTATCTAATAATATAAAACTGGCCTTTACAAAGTGACCTCAGCTGTATTTTAGTGGACTAGCATTTTGTAAAATACAGTCATGTTTCAGCTATAATAAATTATGTATGTATTTATAAATAAGTTCTTAAACTTATTTTTCTTAAAATATAAAATTGTAAATCAATAAGTATAGCAAACAGTTTTATCTTCCAGGTACCATAACTGTTGCATTTGTTTGGTTGTTACCATAGATTGCTAAGCCTTTTAAAATTTGTATGTGGAGGATGTGGAAAGAAATATTGTTTTATATAAACATTTGAAATTACCAAAATTATACCATAGAATTTCACTATAATTTATCAAGCTTAGTAACTAAGCTGTGCAGTTTTGTATGTTAACGTATAAGTGCACAGTGACTTTCTGAACACCCTTTATTTTTAATCAATCTCTGTGCATGTTAGTTATAATAAAAAATTTTATCACACCAGTTTACTATAAATTTATTTCAATGAAATTATTAATACCATGTACATTATAATTAAAAGGTTTGTATAAGTTTGTATTTCTTTATTTCAAAAGAAACCTCTAAAACAATTAAACTTCAGCATGTATCACAATTGCAGTTAAAAAATCCTGAACTTTAGAGCTATATAAGAGAAACAAGTTTGAAAATCTAAACTTACTCTGATCCAAGTGAACAAAAGTACAACATGTACAAGTTCTTGTAAATGAAATTTGAGATGTTGCAAGAAATAAAGCAGTTGAAATAACTGTTAAACATTCCAGGGTTGAAGATAATTCTTACCTACTTTCAAAGCAGAAACTGTGTTGCCAAGAAACAGTTTTAAGGTTAAGGGCATGTTTATAACCAACAGAAAGGGCAAATTTTATTGTTGAAAGTTGTTACAATAACAACAAATGGGTTTTCATTCATTTTTCTTCAAAGTAGGGAGGATGAGTCTAAATCACATACATATTAGATCAGGGGTTCCCAACCTTTTGGCACTCGCGACCCCTTACCTAAAAGTTTGAAACCCATGTGACCCCCTACTTAGGGCTTACTATCAGCAGCTTAATTTTTCTTTTATTTTCTGTGAAGGAGAGGGAAAGAAACATCTAAAAAAAATATTTAAAAATTCTGTAATTATTTATTAGCAAATTAAATCACATTGGTCCAACCTGAATTCACAAAAAGAACATATATTTCTTAAAATAATATTAACATAGGTTTGAACAGCTATCCAACCCAGCCAGTGAGATGCCTGATGTTGCATTTCAGCAGCAAGCTTTGAAATTCGTGGCCGAGCGTTTGTTAGAGCCAGCCTCATGTCATCTCCAACATCCAATCTGTTCCTATTCTTTGTTTTTATATTGACAAGAGTGGAAAATCCTGCCTCACACAAGTAGGTAGAAGCAAATGGAACAAGGACACGTAAAGCTATCATGCTGACTTTGGAGTATGACTGATACATAGCGTACCAGAACTGAGTCACGGATTTCACCTCGAAGAGATCATGAGCTGAAGAGTCATTCTTTAGATCCAGAAATTCATCTTGGATATCATCTGGGATGCTGGATACATCAAGTTCAGTACAAAATGGGTTCCTTACCAGGGCCTCCTGTTCCTGTGATAGCTCAGGGAAACGCATTTCGACTTCCTTTTCTAGAGACTGAAGATGTTCGGTAATCTCATCCTTGAGGAACTGATCCAGTTGGATCTGAGACTCATCCGTCACTTCACAAAGTTTTTCAAACATAGCGATGTTTCCAAGATTGGTTTTCCGACGCCAGTTCTGCAGTTTGGAAGCAAAGGCCCGAAGATTATCTTGAAAAAAGGAGAACATGTGTTTCCCTTCCTTGAAGCTTCAAATTGAGCTTGTTCAGCTGGTCAAAATTTCGCTAGATGCGCAACCCTTTTATTCCATGCTTCATCTTGAAGTGAGCTACAAGATCTTTCCTTTCTTGAGTCTCCAGGAATAGCTTTATTTCATCTTTCATTTCAAAGACACGATTAATAACGTTTCCTTTCGACAACCAACGTACTGCTGTGTAGAAGAAAAGGACTTCGTGGTCAGCATTCATGTCTTTGCATAGTTCTTTGAATAAGCGAGTGTTGAGTGCTTGAGTCTTCACATAATTTACAATTTTGATTACAGATTCAAGCACTTCCTGCAGGGAGAGTCTTACTGGCGAGAGCATATCGGTGAATCATGCAGTGGATGCCCTTTGCTTGAGGTGCTAGCTTCTTCACTCTCGGCTGGAATCCTGATTTGATCCCAGCATAGCCTGTGCCCCATCCCATACAAACCCACACACGTTTTCCCATTGAAGATCTTCGTCTTGAAAAAAGTTGAAACTTTTCCATGACAGCATCAGCTTTTGTTGTGGTTTCAAGTGCACTGCAGAATAAGAATTCGTCTTTGATGTCACCTGAATTAATGTATCTCATGAAGACAAGCAACTGAGAACATGAACTTAGCATCTGTTGACTCGTCGAGCTGAAAGGAGAACAAAGGGGAACCCTTGATTTCAGTCAAAACCTGTTCCTTTACATCCATAGACATTTTAGAAATGAGCCTCTGTATAGTATTATTTGACAGGGATGCTTGCTGCATCTTCTTTGCACTGGCTTCTCCAAGAATAAGATTTACTGCTTTCATCATGCAGGGTTTAAGAAGTGTTTCTCCAATCGTGTGAGGCTTTTTTTGTTTAGCAATTTCAAATGCAATCTCATATGAAGCTTCCACTACGGCTACACTCTGCTGCTGAAACGACCCACTTCTATCGATTCTTTGGCTTTTAAGACACCGTTCATGCCGTTTGAAGAAATCCAAACCCTTCTTTGCGTGTTCTGGATGTTTCAAAACACACTGTGGTTTCTCGATGCCGTCTTTGGCGAGCACATTGGTGAAGCCAATGTTGAGGTAGCATTCTGAGTATCTGCGCCGTTTAGCCATGGACACAACTCACCTCTACTGCTTACTTATCTCCTTGTTATAATAAAATAAAAATGTTGAATAATGAATGTTTTGGCAACTGTAGATCTTACACTGACTACTTGTGGGGGGTGCAGGTAGAGTAATGATGGGGTAAGTATTGGGAGGGGAGGGAAGGGAGCGTGGCTAGTCGAGCGATTCGTCATCCACCAATCAGCAATGGACATGTGACTCACGTGTCGACAGCGAGCACACACACTTAATCACAGCTAAATAGACACACAAGCATACTACATGTGCGTGCATTCACATACTCGTTACTCACTAGTACACACATACATACAGTTGCAGACACATACACATAGGCACATTCACTCACAGGCACGCATACATACACCCATAATATCACCTAATGACATTGAACTAACGTAGCACACGTTTTGCTTTGCACCGAAACAAAAAAAATGTAAGAGCATGAAAATGTAATTGATGAAATAAAATTAATGTTATCCCAAGCTACTGCTAACAAGGCTTTGTGACTCCCCTGCCAAGGCTTTGGGACCCCCCATTAGATTGATAGTTAAATTTAAATGCTAAATCACTGTAACCTTCAGATAAATATTTTTTTATAAAAAATGTTATTTGTTATTTTCACTGTCTTATTTTTGTGTGGATTTGATCAGTTTGTCTAACCTTGTAACCACCATAAAAATTTGGAAATAGATCTAAATAGTTTAAATTTCATAACATTATACATCAATATATATAACTTTTTATTGAGCTTTCAGCCATGTCTAACTAACATTATAAAAGTTACGATCTAATGATGTATGCAATTTATGCTACTGTATCCAAAAGTATAAAATGGCCTTTACAGTGTAACTGCCTTTGCTTTATTTTAGTGGAAGAGTATTTTATAGAATAGTCACATTTTGGTTGTAATACATTACATATGTGCTAAGCCTTGTTGAAGTGTGCATGTGGAGTATGAAGAACAAAATATTTTTAAAAGTTCTATATTTCCAAATAACCAAAAGATCATAAATTACTATATCGCTACTACATTATTCTACTGCAGTTTATCAGGCATATTACCTGTATTTAGATCTAAAAATGTCACTTTTCTATCACAAAGTCTACAACTAAACATGTTATACACACACACACACACACACACACACACACACACACAAATACTTTGGAAAGGCTGAGAAAACTACATGGGGGAAATTCTGAGCTTTTACTTGGTTATAAATATCTTGTAGAATGAAGCAGGTGTATAAAAATGGAGAGATGACTGGGGCTGACATGTTTCATTGAATAAATTTAATAATCACTCACAAAATGGAAAATATAAGTTCTTATTTTATATTCTAGCTTGTTAGTTGGGAATTTCCAATTTGAGTTTCTATTTTGAAAGAGACAAGAGATTGTATTTAGCCATCAGAAACATCTAATTTGAACGAAAGCTGCATTCAGCATACTTTGTGACACACACAAAAATTGATATTTAGGAATTTTCTTTTAACACTTGCTCAGGATATTTGTTGATGTGCTTGACAAAGTTTTAGGGTCTTACATATAAAATTTTATTAAACTACTTTTGTTGATGTTACACAAATTAATGTAGCATAAAATCTTAGCTAATAATCCATATTTTAATAGTATGTAAATTTTAAGTTTTTAATTTGATAATGTAATATTTAAAAGAAAATCCTGAATTTCCCCAAGTGCGATATGCGACACATTCTCACTAGGCATCTTGTCTTATTTTGTCCACCACACCTTCAAAAAGTACAAAATTAAATATAAATTACTCACTATAAAATTGTCATTGCTTAGACAAATAATAATTTTTATAGCATTAAATTTTGTTTGGCTACAAAACTATTAAAAAGAAAATCAAAACCCTCCTGCCATGCCCACCTGTCACATCTCTTTCAGGATTTGTTAACAGTTCTGTCGTATATTTAATTATATATTACCTTACTGGTCAGTAGTTAAGGTTTCCAGCTATAAAATGAGTTATTGTATTATGTTGTGTTGTGAATAGTAAGTGTCAGTTTCATTTATAAAACAACTTTTGTTCCCATGAGAATCACAAAGGCCAATTTGGATGAATTTGTAGCAGATCTTGTTGCATTACTAGAAAGCCAGAAAAATTGTGATTATTAGAGGAAATTGTCTGCTTTTTTATTGTTGTTAGTTTGTATTCTTTATTGTATTTAAATAAATAAAAAATTACTGCGTTGTTACTCTTAGTATAAAAATAGACTTAAGTGTCCTCAACAATTGTCAGCAAAAAAGAAAAAACTTGGTAAGCACTTTATTTCTTGTTTTTCATGTTTATTCTTTATTAGTTACTATTAAAGTAACTGAAATATAAAAATAGGGATCTTTTTTGGTTAGTTAAGATTAGAATTGGAAAAACAAATAATAACAATTATAATGTTTCACAAAGTATAAATGCAAGCAGCTTGTAATGATTCATGGGTAATATAATTCAATAGTGTAATATGAACTGCACATGCCCCAAGTGATTTACAAATTATAATGGCACAGATAATAGACATGGTTTATTAAGATTTATTATCATTTTTAAGAGTCCATGAAATTTAGTCAAGACTATTTGATCCTTGAGCAATGATTAACTAATTACTTAGTAAATGATTTACTTTACCTCTTATATGTGCAACAAATTGTATACCATGCACTTTGGGAAAATTAAAATGCTGCATACCAGTTGTCTGAAAGTGTCTTTTGAACATTACAGATCATTTGAGTAAAGAATATATAGTTATGAAGTTTTTCACTTGTAGCAAATGATATAGGTGCACTGGTTTTAATGCCAGTTCATTGGAGAATGGAGTGACTGTGTAGAAATCAAAGGTAATTGTTATTTTTCAGTTTTATTAGCAATCTGTTATAAACTTCATTATTAGCAGAGGCTTCTTCAGCTGAAGTTGAAACTAGCAGGTAAATGTATTTTTCTGCTGGAATTTAAACTATCCATCAGTTTAGAGTATATCATCAATGCTCTTCTTTAAATATCAGTTCAAAAATAATTTTAAACTTAGAAACAAAATATATCCATAAATTAAGATTAGAATTGTTTACAAACTGATAAGTTTTATATGTGGTTATTTCAAATTTAAAGACAGGATCCCTAAAATGTATTATTCTTATGTAATCTACAAATATACCTATTCAAGGTATAACTATGGTTGTTACCTCTGCAATTCATTGATTGAGCTCAAGAATTAAAAAGCATGTGCAAAATATGTAAATAGTCAGCCATTTTTGTTACTGTTTGCAAAACAATGACATTAGAATTACAACCAACAATTTCTGAAAGTGTAGCTGATGAAAAAGAACGTCTTTTTTAGATCCAATTTTTCTTGCCTGAAATCTGTCACAATGCTCTACAAAGTTATTGCAGAACTGAAAATCATTGCTAATTTCTCATGAAATGTGAATAAACTATTTTTTCTGTTGGCATTATCAAAATATAATATCATTTGCTTCTCATTTTGTTTTTGCACTTTAACTAGAGTTTTGGAAACTGACAGAGGTTGTCCATCCACAGCAAGCCAGCTGTTTTATTAAGAAACTTTCTGTATGCATTCTTAGCTTGTGCATGTAGAACTACATTTATTCAAGATTGAAGAGGTATGCTGAAATGAGAGAGCCATCACTAGCAGTACCAATAGTGCCAGAAAGTCTTAACATCTTCAACTTCTTAAATCTTCAAAAGTACAAATGTATAAACGTAAATTTTATAAAACATACATTGCAATAAAATATATGGATTATAGAATCTATGTAAAAGATATGTATAGGCATTCCACTTTATAAAAAATAAAAAAATCAATGAATATGTAATACTGTACATAAATTAAAAATATTTAGGTGTTTAAATTGGTGCTTTGGTGATAAAGATCACAATTATTTCTCTAATTTCCTTAGTATATGCTTATTTAACAGAAAGTAAAAAATAATCAAATCTAAAGTTTGCAAATAACTTTTAAGTCAATTAAAGCACATATCATATAGTCACACTTTGGCCAGTAACTTATAAATGCATTTACAGTTGATGACAAAGTTAATGTGAACTAAGCCTAACTGAATTGCTGGATGTTTTGGGAACAACCATTTTTCATTTGTTTTGTGTAGGTACTTGTAATTTGCATACAAACATAGGCCTGTACAGGCAACATTTGGGTATATCTTTGAATTGAAAGTCATACTGTAACATACTGACTATTTTAAATCTTATTCATTTTGGAAACTAAGCAATCTTTTATGTCTGTCTTAACACTGTTAATATGAATTATGTGTTATTATGTCAAGAAATGGGAATTCAGTATTTTCTTATATTTTCACTGTGAATCATATTGTGGATGTTGTTTGTTCAGGTTTTAATGAACTCTTGAACCTTGTTTGTTGTGTGTGACCATGTTAAGAACATATCATCAGTATACTCGGCCAAACCTTGAGGCAATTAATAATTGTATTGGGGATAGTAACTTTAAACAACAGTTGATACCCTACCATAATAACTTGAAGTATCTTAAGCTTATTCTGTTTCTCTTCCGTAGTCATTACTTGGTAAGAAACATTAAGTTTAATTTGTTTTCTTCTACTAGAATATACTATTTAAAATACTTCAAACAATTTCTGTTTTCCTGCTAGATTCTACTTAAATAATTCAAGCTCAGGTTTTCTTTCCTTACTAGCACTTAGCAAGGCACCAAAATGTCAACCTGTTTTCCTGTACTAGAATCTAGTCAGTAAGACTCTTCAGGCTTAATTGTGGAGATGACTTTAATTAGTCCTATGTGTATTACAGTGGTTATTTCTGTCATGAATATTTGCTATTGCTGATTTAAATTTAGGGACCACCTGGTGTTGGAAAAACCACAACAATTCTCTGCTTAGCTCGCACTATGCTTGGTCCTTCCTATAAAGATGGTATATTAGAATTGAATGCTTCTAATGACAGGTAAGAATCTATGAATGTTTTCTAGTGTACACAAACATATGCACACAAAAGTTAATTATCCTTTTTTGATTGTTACCATTGAACGTAGTTGCTCTTTTAGGTTACAAACTAACAGATGCAAAAGAATTTTACCTGATTTTTTTTAAATGTATTTTTTAAAGTTGTACTTATAGTTGTAGTAATATTAATCAGTTTAGTGTTTACTAAATTGTATAATATATATAGAATGATTGAAATTAATATAAACTGAAGGAAGTATACTTAATATGCTCATCTTTATTGAAAATTTCAGAGGCATTGATGTGGTAAGAAACAAAATTAAAATGTTTGCCCAACAGAAGGTCACTTTACCAAAAGGAAAGCAAAAAATTATCATCTTAGATGAAGCAGACAGGTAAGCATTAACTAATGAAGTACATTTGTAGTAATGTACAGTAATGCAAATAATTATGGAAACAATAATAGTATATTTGTAGGAATTGCATATGGCAAATAGTGGCAAGTAGATAATTGATATTAGTGGCAAAAAACAAATACAGGAAATGAGAAAAGCAAACAACTCGTACTGTTACACCTTGTTTTCATGCTGCTGTAGAGGTTACTAAACTGTAGTTTTGAAATATTGTTTCAAATGTCTTGTATTATTCCTACACTCTAGCCAAATTGTTTGGCTAATGTGTGTCTAATTGTGCAAAATATTCTTTATTATTACCCACATTTCAGCCACGGTGTTTTGTTACAGAGTTTATGTCTGCAGTTGTGTAAAGTGTTCTGTATTATTACCCATGACTTAGCTAAGTTTTGTTGCCTTTTGACCTCTCTTAGTTAATACCTATCCCATACAGAATCACAATTATTATAGATTTGTATTCAAACTTTTGTTAAATTATTTTGTTATTGTGTGTTCATAAATTTGGAATACAGTTGTATTTTGTAGTTCAAAAGTAAATAATGAAAAAAAAGCTAAATATTAATATTTTTTTATTTGTTACATGATATATTGCCTTTTTTTGTTCAGATTGTATTGCAAGTGTCATAAAATGTAAAGTCTGGAGTTTTCAATGAATTAAAAACTCAAGTTACCAGTATTGACAAGCTAGAATATAAAATTTATTGAACCCACCACAGTGAATCTGCCCACCTCATCGTTATTTGAAAAATACTTGTTTACCTATGTTTGCTTCTCTTATGTACATATTTATAATCAATCAAAGGTGCTTCTTCTGAAATATAAAATCCTGTTGGTCTTCGTAAAGTATTTACATGGTTAAAGCCATTATAGCCATTGGAGTGTTTGAAAAGTGTTGGTTAAGGTAATATTGTGATCAGAAATGAGATTTTTTAGACCCAAATACAGCTTAGTTAGAAAGTTTGATAAATTAAAGTGGAATTTTGTGGTATCAGTAAAATAATTTATTTTTGTTTTGTAATTTCAAAATGCAAATATGAAACGTGCAGAAGTTATTTTATACCTTCTCGCGTGAAATTCAACATTCAACTAGGACTAGCAAGTATGATGCATGAGTACGAAAATACTTCATAATGTCAAAAGTAATGAAGATCTTTTTTAATATTCTGTGTTGTAAGAGAACAGAAATTTGAAGATTTATTTTTAAATAATAGTGACATATGTGCATTTATAAAGTGTATTAACTGAAATTGTCACTGTATTTTATAAAATAATGGTATTCTAATACCAAGAATAAAAACAAGACATTTGTACTTTGAGTTTCACATGCACCACATGATTTATAACTTGTGTGATGGGATGGTTAGTTAGATACAGTTCATTGGTCAATAAAACAAACATTAATAAATATAAAAAGAACATGTCATTCTGGAAAGAAAAATGTGTAATTTAGATATATTTCCTAATTTTCTTTGGTGATTATGAGGTTTCAAATTTTTACAAGAAAAACGTTTATTTATTGAGATTATAGAGATTATACAAATGATACTTGACAATGAAGAAAAGTATTTTTAATTTTAAAATCAAAATTATTTTAAATATTAAGTAATCAAGGTTAAAAAAATTCACAAGCAGATCTTTAATTAAAAAATCTTAATACTTAATTAAAAAAACAAAAATCACACTTGTTTGCTGATGGGTTGTAAAATTCATGAAGAAATGCATGCAGTATATGGAGTTATAGTAGGATTAATTTCATGGTTACTTTGGTGGTTATGTAGTAGGTGTAATGCATTTACCCCTTTAGTCAGTGAGTTTACATTGGGAATTTGTGCTTGTCAGATCATGGTTGTGAGTCTTCCAGTAGTATTTTTACATTCAATATTATTTCACCACATTTCCTACATCATTGAAGCCCCACACAATTATGTTCTTCATGTAAGATGGATCAGAATTTTTCTGTACTTGCAGGTCATTGTGCCGTCAATTTTGTGTAGATCTTTAACACTATTGGTTGTGATCCAGCTCTAAATGTACTTTGATGTCGTGTGTTGAAACAACTGTTGTTATTTTTGCCAATCATATTGAACTTGGATTCATCTTTAAAGAGCAAACATCTTTAGCATTGCCCATTTTACTGTTTGTTGTTTGCCTATTTCAGCCTTTAGGTTTGACCTCTTCTCAGCAGCAGTTTTTTTTGTTTTTTTTGCAGTTACTCATGTGCTGGCACAACTTCGTGTTACTGTGCATTTTATGTTCTCAAGGTAACATTCACACCTGTATTTACATGATTTGTATTTAACTTTCATCAGTCATAATTTTCCTTGAGATAATCTTGTTTATGGAGAGCTTCAGTTTTCTACCTCAAATAGTTATGTAATTGTAATTATCATTTTCTCTGTTCCTCTTCAGAGTCTTGCGTACAAGTTATATTGAACCATGTGTGGATTTATACTACTACTGCTAGTATTAGACTTAGTATGCTTGCACTAGTATTACTGGGCATAATGTAACTACTTTTATAGGCTTAGTGACTTTTTATACTTAGTTGCAAGACAGCCTGTCAGTACAGTTTATCAACATGAGTCTGTATTCTGGTGCATTTAAATTCATTCAATAAAACAGTGGCATTTGTGTAATATTTGCATTTTGTACATGTTTTTTTATAATTTACATAATTATTTTTAGTACTATATATTTGTATATATTAAAGAAATCGCAAGATTAGAAAATTGAAGTTGCTTGGCATGTTTTATATGTCAAATGACTGGAAAATGATATAGTGTTTGATTCTGAATGTTTTAAAATGATCATAGTGCATTTTGGCCATATATCAAAATGTCACACATTGTAGTATTACAAAATGTGGTGTATAGTTTGTTCATTTTTAACCACAATGTAATCTTAAAGTTGCATTACTGCCTCAACATTTATGATGAAGTATAGTCTATCACACAATACAGACAATAACCATTACTTGTGGTGCAGTTAAAGTTTTTGAGCATAATATGTTAAATTAGTGAAATGTTTAAATACCTTAATATTGCAGAATGTAATAGTGTAATACCAATTATAGTGGTCCTCAAAATCAAAAGTTTGATGTTCCTTTGTGGTACCCTGTAAAGTTTTTACAATCTGCAATATAACAATGCATGCAAGATTTCATTTTCATTGGACAACATTTAGAGGTCACACAGTGCTATTATAAATAAATATCATTATATACTTCTGTAGGCTCATGGTAAACAGAACTAAATAAAATCATCCTGAAATGTGCTGAAACATTATTCACACTAAATATGAAGGTAAATACAAATAACAGATCATCAGAAATATTGATCAAATTAATATTAGAAAACTTTTATTTAACCTTCTCTAACTGGTAGCATTTTTTTAGCATCTGGAAATTTTTTCTGGTACTCTGTAACAATTTGCAGTGGGTATCGCATTTGCTTATCTTTGATAATGGGGCAGTTGAAATCTTATACAAGCTTGACTCTTTTTTCACAGTTGAATCATTTACTACCTCGAGGTTTTCATCAAACTATTTGGCATGTTGAAATTTTCATTTTGTTTCCAAAAATTTGGATCAAACCAATGTTAGGAAATTATGAGGAATGTCTATAATATCAAAGAACTTGAAAGTATTGGCTGTCGCAAAATCTTTAAAGCTTAGTTTTTCAACATCTCTTTTGAGTTCAGTTTCACTCGATGGCATTGTTTGTCATTTACTCATTTCCCTAGAGATTCCACCATCTTCTTTATTCTCTTGTCAATTTTAGCATCAAAGAAGGCCAAAGCAATTAATTCTTCTCTTAGGTACCGTAAATGCCTGCAAAAAGCTATAGTAGCTAATTGTAAAATTTCATTATTTATCATGCTGTTTTTCACAAGAGACTTGAGAAAATTGACATAATTTGCTGAAGCTGCAGTTGACTGTATTAACATTTCTGAGTTCAAGGGGCTCATTACTTTTCTCTTCAAAAGTCCATTCAGACAAGACTAAATTTAGTTGAGACATAGCAACCAAACTTTCTTTTTTTACATTTCTCCACAATGGCATGTTTTTGCTTCGTAAGCTTTTCCAGTATGACGTGCAGTTAGCAGAATTTTTTGTGGTTGAAACAAAATGGTTACAAACCAAAATTCATTTTCATTTGAGCCTTCCTTCCCTCAGTAAGCATATACAGAAAACTAACATCATTTATACAGGAAAACGTAACTTGATGAAACTTTGCAGAATGGATGGTAACTGCTTGTTGTGGAGATGCAAGTGTAGAGGACAACAAAAGACAGAAGACTTTCAAAACGTCATCCTCTACACTTGTGTCTCCACAACAGCAGTTGCTATCCATTCTGCAAAGTTTCATCATGAATACTCCTCCCAAACAGTCTATCAAAGAAAACATGAATTTTCAAAAGCTGTTTGATATTTAAAAAAACTACAATAAAGTATAATTTGTTGAATTTTTAAAAACTATAGTTTGCTATAACTGAAAATATAGAAAAAATTTTTGATTTTCAAGTTAAAATATGATTTAAATTATTATTTTAACTACAATAAATTTTATTATTTAAAAAAATTCTGCAATATTAAGAGGAGTTTTTATAATGGACCAATCAGCTTTTATGCATGAGAACAGCTTTACAATGCAGCAAGAGGTAGATCAAACTCCTAGAGAAAGATGTGTAGTTCAAAGTAAATTGTGATGTTTTGTCATTTGTTCCTTGAGTTGAATCTCTGAACTTTATTTCCAAACAATGCAGAAAGGACCAAGATAATGATAACCAGTGATACTTTGATTTGTATGTTGTATATTATTTTCAAAATGTATGTTTTCTCTTTAGCATGACAGAGGGTGCACAACAAGCACTTCGGAGAACCATGGAGATTTACTCAAAGACAACACGCTTTGCATTAGCATGTAATACATCAGATAAAATTATTGGTAAGTGTGTTTGTTGTTTCTTTTATAAGTAGACACTTTCAGAACTTTTAGATTATACATAATGGAGATATTGCAACTTTAGTTTTTAAATTTGTTGTTTATATACTTGTAAGTATATCAAATATACTGCTTTTAAGAAATTTTTGGTCATGAAAATTCTAAAACAAAACTACTTCTAAATGACAAAACACTCAAAGATAAAAATATCTAGATTATGTGTTGCATTCTCAGAATAAGGTTTTACTTTTAACACTATTATTGAAATTCTCTCCTTTACTCTTACAAGTGAAAATAAACATGTTGAAAAAAAATCCCAATAAAGAATGAAAAAACGCATTTGTAGTAGATTAATAACTGTATTCTTAGAAATTATTATAATGAACAATCATGGTTGATTTTGTGATGTTTAGAAGCCCACTTAACTCTTTCTGCAGGGGCTCAGTTGATTTGACCAACAGTGTGATGACTTTTTACTTGTTTAAAGTTATTAGTTTTGATGCTACTAGCTTTTAGTATATTGTGTACCTTCACAAACTTTGTGAACATTACAAGTTTTTCATATACAAACATCAGTTAAGTAATTTGATCAAGTAAAAATAATAATAGATTTGTCAGTGTGTATGTGTGTCTTTTTTTTACTACTCTGACTGCAAAGTGATTTTCATGTTTGAGATAAAAAAAAAATACTTCACCTCAGAAATCTTGCATTTCATTTGTGTAATTTCTACAACTTCCTAAATACATTTCAAATGTTTAGTTTTAATAAAACTTTCATATTTTATGTTATTTTTTCTACCCTGCCTTTGTACATGGTTAGGCAATTTGACTGGCCTGATAACCGCTGAATATAAAATCGATATAAATCTAAATTACCTTTTTCTCTTTGTAGAATAACTTGAAATTGTAACATGAAACTACATTCATTTATTTTAAGTTGCTTTAAGCTCATAACAGTATACATTTATTTATACTTAAATTTTATTGTTTTATTACCCTATGAACCATGTGTAACTACCGTTTGCACCATTATAAGTTCCAAATCACTTGGGGGACGTGGAGCTTGTGTTATGCTATATAATTACATTAATTATGATCTACTCCAAGCTACTCATATCCATGCTTTGTGGAACATTATTGTAATTTATTTTTACTTAATCTAACTACCTAAAGAGATTTCTGTTTTTACATTTTAATTACTTTAATAATAATAATAAATAAATAATACTTGAAAAACAACAAATAAAATACTTATCTAGACTTTAATGCTGCTTATTGTTGAAAAGAATTAACCCTACTTACTTATACTAATAGTAGTTGTGCATTACCATTTTATTTAATTAAATAATGCACCAAAGACCACTTAGAAGTAATAACATGCAAAAAGCAAACACATTTTTCTAACAGTTATTGTTTTTCTTGCTTTATAACTGCAGCAAGAGACATTACAAATTCATTAAGGCTAGTCAATATGTTTCCTGTGAGAGCAAATCTTATACTGAAAGAAAAATTGACAGTTGACTATTCAGTGAACAGTGTAATGCATCATTTGATAGATGAAAATCTTGATTTTACTTTTGGTTATAAATAATGTAGAATTAAATGTAAGAGAACTATTAACAAATCCTGAAAAAGAGGATATGATAAACAGGTGTGGCAAGAGGAATCTCCATTTCTATTTGATGGCTGTGTAACAAAACAAGGTTTAAGACATTGCGACGTGTGTAGCTAAATGAAGCAGACTAAATTTGCCAAGCAAATTTGGGATTGAAATTCATTTTAAAAGTTATCAAACTAGTAACACTTGTTTATCTGTGTACTTTTTATTGGAGCATTTATTTCATTTATAATAATTTTTATTGCAATTCTATGAATAACCAACAATTCGTACTTTCCATTAAAATTTATTTTATTTTATTTTTATATAAATTTTATATAAAATTACCAACTTGCTCATGTACCATTCACTAATGTTGGAGGACTACCTATTGCATCATGTTTAGAAACATGTTTTTGTTTGTTATAACAATCAGTTTAAGGAATTGAACAATATAGGCATTAGAGTTTGAATGTACGTGAAGGCCGAGTAACATATATCATGTAAATTTAATTAAATTTGCTCCATTTAACTCTCTCTTGGGCAGTTTTCATTTGCAGAAGTATATATAAGCCAAGGCCTATATTGAAACCATGCCTTTGCCAGCATCCAGTGAATTGTAATAGTTTAATAATGTTAGATCTGAGAAGCAGGATGTTAACTAACAGCCTGACTTTGTACAGCTGTTGATATACATTTGAAGTATGAGAGTCACATTTAATTATCACTGCTTTATGTATGTTTTGTGTTGTGTATAAACCACACAGAGAACAATAAATTCCTAGTGAACAAGACTGCTACGTATAATCTGTTGGTTTTTTATGAAGTTTTAACAACAAGAATGTATTGATTTGGTTTACATTCTTCAACTATATCAACAGAGGAGAGATACTATGTTTTCAAATAATTAAGCTTCTTTAAAAAGAGGCATATTAGCTTTGCTAAGTGTTATTTTGTAAATAAAATAAATTGTATATACATATTTTTTGTTAATTATAGAAATGTTAGATTTAGCACTAAATGTTTACCATGTTTCATTTTGGATGGTTTTGTAATTAAGTTCCTAAACCTAATATTAATCTGTACTAGTGGTAATGTAGGCTTCTAGTCTTTGTGTTCATAATCTTGAGTACATTTTAGCATCAGTAACTATAATAGTGAATCAAAAAACAAATATAAAGGTTATTAAGTGTGTGTACACAAAATAACGAATATAATTGCTTACAAAAACACATACTTGCATGTGTTATACATTCATACAAAATGAAAAACTAATCACTTATCAAACATGCTTCATTTAAAAATGCACAAATTAATTATTTTGAAATGCAAATAATACTAAAATGTAACAGTTATACATGAGATGTGCTTTGAGCAACTTTTAAACTTTAATATACAGTGGGCTTTGAGAAAACAGTTCCCTTAAACTCTGCACTTAGTCTAACTTACATAATTTTTAGCTCAAGCTTATGCTCATTTATGCCAAAAATGTTTATTTGAAACTGCTCCTTTTTGATTGAAATAGATTAGTAAACCTCAGTAGTAATTGAGATTAACTGTAATACTGATGGTGTTTTCATTTAGGTGTTTGTGGGTATTTTTGTGATCTTCTAGTTAGGAACCCTCTAGCATAGTTACAGACCACAAAAGCAATTGGATGCATAGATAGTTTACAGAAGAAGCTAATGGGATCTCTAAGAAATTGCTTCCATGACTGGGGGTAATAATATAATATGGAGTGATTTAAATATTTGGATTTACATTTTCATCTCTAGCCCTCCATCCTTAGATGCAAAGTGTATTAGAATGTGTCCTACATTTGGTGTGTATGTTATTGGAATTATCAGTTTTTTTTACTCATACAAGATCAGAGCTTCTTCAAACATGAGAACCAGGTTACCATGACATCTAAATTAAAAGTAACCTTGTAGTTCTAAGTCTTCATGAATTTTACATTTACATCTTCCATATAAATGTCACAGAAAATATTGATGCACCATTTCAGTGTCTAATAAGTATTGAAAAACTGTAAATAAATGAAGTCCAAATTGATGTAATTCTTGAATGTATTGATTTCCAACATTTTAATGATAACCAATAAATGTGTATGTAAAAGTATGTTTTTGGTGTTGACATTGTCTGTGGGCTATAAAACATTCTGAATGTTTAAATTGTGAACTTTGAATTGTAAAATAAAGCAATATATGTATTTTGTTAATGTCTAAAGTGTTTAAATTGCACAAAATTGAAAAATTTTGAATATTTTTTGTGAGCAAGGCAAGGATTACACTCCTTACCCCTAACTGGATTAAACTACAATTCTAGCTCTTAGTATTCATTTATTTATGGTTTCTTCATATGGAATTGTGTTTGGAAACCCTTGTATAGGGTCATGTGTATGTGTATATACAACACCAGCTAAGCTTACATAATGGTTATTTGCTTTGACTCTTGTTTATGAACATTTGTATGATGTTAAAGAGGTAGTTAATGTGTGTGAAATATGTGAAATTTTTATTTATATAGTTAATGATATACTTATTTGTATTTTTAAATTTCTACTCAATCATACCAGTCAATGATGAAATTGCCCCCCCCCTTTTTTTTTTCCTCAATAGTTCAATAATTTAATTTGTTACAGAACCAATCCAATCCCGCTGTGCCATGGTCCGTTTTGGAAAACTTTTGGATGCACAGATCTTGAGCAAGTTGCTTGAAGTGTGTGAAAAGGAAAATGTAAGCTTCACAGAAGATGGAATGGAGGCTGTGGTGTTTACTGCCCAAGGGGACATGAGACAGGTAGGAATATAGATTGTGGTGTCTGTTTCTCATTATAGGAGTAGGAGTATGGGCTGTAATGTTTGAATCTTAAGGAGACAGGAATATAGGCTGCAGTGAATTCATTTCAAGAAGACACAAGACAGGTTGGAAGATGGGCTGTGATGTTACTTTAGTGTATCATAATAAGTAAAGCAGTACAGCTTTACCTATATCAAGGCTATCTGTTTAAGGATTTTGTCTAAAAGTCATCACAAAAGGAAACAAAATGATTCACAAAGATATTCTGTAGAACACACACTAATGATAAAAAATCCTTTCATCAGAAGTCTAATAATAAGCAAAGCATGTAATCTGCTTTCATAACTTTAATCTGGTTAGCTTTACAAATACATGATAGAAGAAAGAAACTTGTTTCTTTTTCCATAATTGCAAGTTAAGATAGAAAAGAGATGATAATAAATAAAAAATGTAGTTAGTGAAGAGTTTTCTTGTGCAGATTTATTAGTACTGGCTACTGAACAGGTTTACTCTTAGAAAATTAATAGCATCAGTTTCTAAACAATTTAAAGCTAAAAAGGAGTAATGATAAAATTCATGACTAAGATGTAATGATGCCACTTTGTCTAGGTTTTTTAAAGTATCAGGTATAGATGAAGGTCTCTGACAAAATGTATTGTTTTTAGAATTCCAAATGTTTCCCATGACTTTTTAAATATAAGTCATATTTTATAGAGCAACTTTGCTTAATTTTTTCAGGCTTTAAATAACCTTCAGTCAACATACTCAGGGTTTGGTCATGTGAACAGTGACAATGTTTTTAAGGTATGTACAAGTACAGCTTAAGTTTGCACAGTTAACTCAGTCAGTCTTCTGATTAACATTTTTGTGATTTTGTTTTTAATAAAATGACTTCAAATTTTATTACAATAATATTTAAAGGTTTAAAAATTGTTCCAAGATAAATTAACATAATGTTTTAGTATTCCTGATCAAAATGGAAAGTTATAACTTATGTTGATTAACCTTCAACTTACCAACTAGTGGGGGCCACATATTACATCATGGTGATGAACAGTTTCATGTTTCTGCCTGTTACAACACTTGCAGTAAAGAAATGAATGAAACTATTAGGCAAAATCATTCATCTAGTGATTTCTGAACAAAATTTACATTCTATTTTTCTCATTCATTAACCCTTTGGATACAAATAAGTCTAAGTACATGTATAATTTAATATTACATACATTTTAATTTCTTTAATGTACATAATCTTTCCATCCTTATTTAGCTGCTGAGTGTTAATGCAGGTTATAATCTTGTTGGATATCATCCTAGCAATATCTATGATATATTATAACCTTTAATCATTTTGTTTCACTTAAATATAAATAAAGTCCAACCTACATACCATACCCTCTTATCATACTGTTGTTTAGAAAATATTTGCTATTACATTATTTGTAACCAACAGAAAGATATTTTAATTTATTGATTTCCATATAATGCTAGCTTATTCTCATGACAGTTTTAGAATTATTTGGTGTACAAAGCTGCTGTTGCTGAGTTCAATTTAACAGCCAAAGGAATTATTTCAACACACCCATAGCTTAATTAGAAAGCAGTTAAGTTATAATAGTTATGACATTGTATGCTCCATACATGTTTTTATTTTGTTTGCATTTGATATTTGAAATAATTCAATAAATTACTAACCCAAGGTTAACTTTTATCAAAACTTTGACTCCAAAAAAAAGTATGATACCAACATGTAAATACTGTATTTCTTGTGTATATTTTTATTTACTGGTCTAAAGTAACTGAAATGTAAAAGCTTATCAGGTTACATAAAAATGTAAATGAGAAAAAAAATCAAGTAAAAAACATTTCTCAGCATGGGTATGTATGTGAGCTGCACATGCATTACATAATTTAATACTTTGTTTTACTGTAACTTGAGATATTTTCTTACTAGATATTTTTAGCTTTCTTATTCAGGTTTAGTAGTTAAACACAGTTGAAAGAGCAATAAAATTAAATAGAAAAATGTAAACTCTAACAAGCCTGAGACTGTGTGGAATGAATAAATTTAATTTTATATTATAGTCTGTAGTCATTTTAGAAAGAAAAACAGTGGTAGTTGGTGAAATAGACAGAGCTCATGTAGAGTTATGGTAGAAAACAAATAAACTGTAAAGTTCACTGGGGAAAAGAATTAGTTTAGGGGGTTCTAGAGGTTATGCAGATGTTTTTTGTAAAATAATTTATCCAGATTTTGATAGTGCTAGTCCTAGAGAAAGTATGTCAATGTTACTTTCAGATATTTTATTTGTCACATTGTATATTACCTTTGTTGTTGAGAACATTGCTTAAAGTAGACCTATGTATTGATTGCCTCAGTATATTAAATTTTCACAAAGCTACTAAACTAGATGTAGAGCAAAGCATGTGCTCATTTTCTTTTATTAGGTATGTGATGAACCTCATCCATTGCTAATTAAAGATATGCTCCAACACTGTGTAAATGGCAACTTTGAGGATGCATACAAGATCATGGCCCACTTATGGAAGCTTGGATATGCTTCTGAAGACATTATCAGCAACATCTTCCGAGTCTGTAAAATGAAAGCATTGCAGAATACTTGAAGCTGGAATTTATAAAGGTGGGTTTGTTATTTAGCTTCAGAGCAGTTAGTGTTTAGCAGTTCAGTAGGTTTAAAAACCTATTCATGAATAAATAGTAACAGTTTTCTTGGCTTTTTTTATCTACGAATTCGGCTCTTGGGGAAGTTCATAGTTCTTATTCACTCGGAAACTTTGGGGACCTGATAAAGTTGGGTTATAAAAGGATTGATAAGGATGAATTTTATAGTAGATTTTGTCTTGCCTAGTTTAAAAAGGAATTATATGGTATACAATTGTATACCATTGTAAAAATAACACTTTGTAGGAATGTAATGGGGAAGGTACAGGCACTTGTTTAAAGTAATTGAAAGTCTTAACTTGGGAGAAATTTATTAACTTACTAGTGGATGACCATTGAAACAGTTGAATGGTAATTTTCCTATAAATAGTGATGAATAAATATGAAATGTACAGTCAACCTAATTCCTTGAATCAGAACATATAATATGTTGGCAAACATGTTTTGGTTTTTATGGAATAGTTGCATCCAACTCAATAGACCAGTTAGATTTGCTAAGTACCTGCAGGAATTTTTTTTCCACTGGATGCTACTATTCCTTGTTATTCTACTAAGCACAAGAAAAGATTACTACCAAAGTGAGTGCTTTTTGCCAGTTGTTTTTATAAGAAGTGTTGAAAAGGAGAAGTTTATTTGACATAGTGCAAAAAAATCATGCATGGTTATGATACTGATGTGAGAAAAAATACATAAACTGATTAACAATGAATATACACACAAAATATGTTCCAATTTTTTTTTATTCATATATTTATTTTAGTGAGTTTTGTTGGCTGTGTTGGAACATACTGCTCCAAGTGATTGTAACATATCGCCTGTCTCCAAGAACTTCTCAGTCCACTTCCAGATAGTTGGTTTTGGTGGTGGTTCTCTCCTTTACTAGTATTTGCAATTATATTGCACCACACTCACCAATTTGGTTTCTGCATACCAAATAATACATTGAATTTTTCTTGTATGGTTACTGTTTAATTGGAGTAAAAAATAAGATTATAGTAAAAACTTTGTTTCATGCTACAAGATGTTGAAAACTGTACTGTTCTATTTTATTAATTACTAAGATATAAAATAGGAAAGATAATTTTGGATTATCCTCTGTGTATATATATACGAGGTCTGTTCAAAAAATACGTGGACTGTTTGAATTGCGTGGCTCCAGTTGGTTCCAGGGGAATCCGCTTGGTGTTGCTAGGTTCACACAGATCAGCTGATTACGACGCCATTTCCCGATTGCAGATATCTTCATTTGTGTACTAGTTACGCGGTTTTAAGTGAAGTGTGATTTTTTCGTTTGGCGGATTTCAGAATGAATTACCTGAAGGAGCAACGACTTGCTGTGAAATTTTGTGTTAAACTTGGAAAATCTGCGACTGAAACTTTTGCTATGCTTAACACGGCTTACGGTGATGTTGCTATAAAACGTACGGTATGTTTCAAGTGGCATGAACGTTTTAAGGATGGTCGACGGTCCATTGAAGATGATGAGCGTCCTGGACGTCCTTCCACGTCAACTGACAACCCACACATCGAAAAATCAACACCCTGGTGCGGGCAAATCCATGTCTGACTGTCAGGGGAGTTTGCTGAAGAGTGTGGGATATCAGTTGGATCTTGTTACGAGATTTTGACCGAAAAATTGAAGATGCACCGCGTTGCTGCGAAATTTGTGCCTCAGAACTCGTGAGTTTTTGGCCAAACACTCGATCACTGTTATTCCCCACCCCACCTTACTCACCTGACCTTGCTCCTTGCGATTTTTTCTTGTTCCCCAAACTCAAAAGACCCTTGAAAGGAAGAAGATTTGAGACGATTCCCGAGATTAAGCCAAATGCGACGGAGCTGGAGGACATTACAAAAGAAGCGTACCAGGACTGTTTCAACAAGTGGAAACACCATTGGGATAAGTGTGTGTGTTGGGGAGGAGAGTACTTTGAAGGGGTCCCAGACCTGTAACTTGTTTTATGACGTCAGTCCGCATATTTTTTGAACAGCCCTTGTGTATATATATATAAAGATTTTGTCAAAAACTCTACAAATACTAAGTGATATCTATTAGTATTTCTTTAAAGTTGTTCTCTTGATTAATTCAAATGTCATGTTTTTTTTAACTTTTCAGGAAATAGGCTACACACACATGAGAATTGTCCAAGGGGTTTCATCTTTACTACAGATGTCTGGTCTGCTGGCAAAGCTGTGTCAGAAAGTAGCAGTTCCTGATGTTTCTCAGTAAACTACATTGAAAGTAATATACTGACTTACTTTTACACTTTTTTGTAAGTCCAGTATTATTCTTTGAGCTGGATATTTAAATTTAGTAGAGAGGACATTATACTATGCAGTTAATAAATATTGTCTTTTTGTCAAAGTTAGCTATGTACGTAGTTCAGGGCTAGAAATTAATCAGGTGATGAATATGGCTACTTGTATATAATATTCTTATGTTACTTTATATAATGATATTGAAATAGCTTCATAAGATGGGTACTTTAAACATAAGCAATATTTTAATCCCACTAAAAGATTCATAATTTATTATATAACATGTTTTGCACTTAGAATGCTATCTGATACTATTGAAACAGATAGCAAGTTGTATTTTGTACAAGCAAGTTCTATGGAGGAGATTGATTTTATTTTGTTATTTTTCATGCATAGTTTAAATAACTAATTGAGGAAGCTTAAACACTAAAAATAGAAGTGCAGCCAATATCTGGTTAAAAAAAAAAAAAAAAAGTGCTCCCACATTATGCTGCTACCATTAAATTGTCCCCTCACTGTACATGATATATCTTTAGGAATGTCTTAATAAGAATCTTAAAATGTGTTTGAAGGTCAAATGCAAAATTACTTAAAAATGAATAAAATCTTTGTGGTTCATTAATTCTCTCATCACAGGCTAAGTCAATTTTACTAAATACATGACGTCTTTGTACTCATTTAGTCTTTATAGACTTGATACTTCTAAGTTTCAATATAATGTGTATATCTTCACAACATTTGGTAGTCTTTCACTTACTAAAAATATTTTGTAACAAACTGAAATAAAGATTTGTCCATGAATATATTGAGAATTTGTTTTGAATAATCTGTGAGAAAAGTAATTTTCATGTTAACACTAAAAATACTTTTCCTTATGTCAAAAATATAGAATTTCCTTTGTGTAATTTTAGAATGACGTCAGATTGTGACACAAAACAACATTTGTTTATCCTAAATAGCTTTTAAGCTTGTAACAATATACATTTTTTTATAACTAAGTTTTATTGTCTTGCCATTTGGGTTGCCCTTTTGACCATCTCTAACTATGTCCACACAGTTATAAGTTATGAGTCACTTGTGGCACACACATTTCATGTTATGCTATCAAGTTGTTACCCCATGCTCTGCTTCGTGTGGGTGCTTTGTGAAACATTTTTATTATATTATTTATTTTACCTAGTCTAATCTTAACTAACCTTGAAAGATCCCAGTTTTTATACTTTAGTTACTTTTATAGTAATTAATAAGGAATAAACATGACAAAAAAAAGGAATAAGGTACTTACCCAATTTTTTTTCTTGCTATTGATCATTGAGGACATTTAAGCCTACTTTGTTATACTAATGGTAGTAATGCACTAAATTTTCATTTAATTAGATAATTCACCAGTTAATATAGATTAATAACTTTCACAATTTTTCTGGTTTTCTAACTATGCAACAAGAGTCATTACAAATTAATTCAAGCTAATAGTTAAGTTTATCACTAGAACATTGCTTGTACTCTAAATGAAACTGTTATCTGCTCAGAACACAATGTCATGCAATATGTTATTTGATAGGTTAAAACCTCTACTTTCTATTGGTTATATGTAATATATAATTAAACATAAGAGAACTATTAGCATCCCCTGAAAGAAAAGATATGATAGGTGGGTGTGGCAGGAGGGGTCTCAAATTCTGTTGATAGTTGTGTAACCAAACAAAATTGAAGGCTACAAAATTAGGTTTATCTGATCAATGAAGATTGTGTAGTGAGTAATGTACATTTTAGTTCTTGTTTTTTTAAGTGGTAGTGGAAAAAATAGAGAAGATAAGATGTCTAGAGAAAATGTCATGTGTCACACTTGGAATTTCAGAATTTTTTTTATATTTTTTTGTAGAATTAAGAACTTGTAGTTTCAAAATATGAAGTATTAGCTAAGGTTTTATGCTATATGAATTAGTATAACATAAAAAGGAGTTTAAGAAAATTTTGAGTGTAGAACACTAAAACTTTCTGTAATGTAGTAAAGGATACCAGGGTGATAGGGTTAACAGTTCAGTTCATTTTTTATCACTAAGCATGGTAGTGCCTAATATGTAGGAATGAGACAGAAAAAAATTGGTTGCATATTACATATTACTCATTTTAGCCTCAAATCTCTCATGGCAATTGAGGAGACTTAGGTTTTTAAAAGTTATTAAGACAATCAATTCAGCTAAAACATTGCTAAAGTAGAGAATCAGCAGGTAGAGTAACAGCCAAAGTTTTGGCTGATTATTCTGACTGTGGCATCAGAAGTTAGCTCACTAGTGCTTGGAGTTGTTGTAGTGACTTACACACTAAAATGTTTTAACTTCAGTGCAAAAGCAGAATAGCATTTTACTGACTTCAAAACATGATGTTAAGACAGCCCATTACAGCAGGCTAAAACTTTGCCTTTTTGGTGACTGCCATTAATTGTAATTATTCATTGTTATTTTTTTAAAAAGTGGAGGAAACAATTAATAAAAAAATTGAAAAAAAAAGATGGCAGGGATAGTAGTGCCAAAAATACAGAAAAAAAGATGGGAATGAATACACAAAACCATACAAAAATATGTATATAATTAGCCACCGAGTCAATGTTATAAGCTTATGTGAATTAGCAATTGTAAGGCTTTATAGCTTTGTATAGTTTAAATGCTTTTATTCAAACCTGAAAGAAGTTCAAGATTTGATGGTTGATATAAAAGCTTTTCTTATAAAAAGATTTGGCTACTTATATGGGGGTTTTTGTGTATTCATCTCTAAAATTGTTTCTTACTTTTTGGCATTGCCATCCCTGTATCATCCTTTTTTTTTAATACTTTTTTATTAGGAACACAGTCCTTGTGGAAGTTTGTTAATAATGCACTTAATTATTTATTAGGTTTCTTTCATGTTTAATGTTATTTTATCCAATTTGTTTATGAAGGATTTTTTATTCTTGCCTTTTTTATTTTACACAGTCCAGAAAAAAATCATTTTTTTTGTCCAAATCACTTATAGAGAAAGAAAGAGAAAAAAAACAAAACTTAAGGTATTTTTAGTGTAGATGTAAATAAAATACTGTTGTTACACACTGAGTATTGTATGTGTTTATAGTAAAGTAGTAATGAAATTGGTATTAAGCAGTTTACATTTAGGGTTCTGTTTCTGTAGAGGTGCAGTACTGATAACCTTTTGCATAGCTTTGTGATTATCATTAAACAAATCAGTAACAGTACATTCTGTAAGGAAGTAAGAGAACATTTACACTGTCTAGTGTGCATGTCAGTTAAAATTAGAGTATTAATCTATTAAAACATATCAAATTGGTAACTTCAAAAGAAGATTTCATCTAAAATTATTTTGGCACATAAAACTCTCAGTAACTGAATTCAGGTATTGGAGAAGTTGCCATGAATAATTTTTTATGTTTAAATACTCTTTTAAATTGAAGTACAAGAAAGACTGTCATTTTTGCAAAAATATGATAGAAGCTAATAATAATTAAACATAAATGTTAAATACCAGAAAAAAAGACATTTGACATGTTAAAAATATTATGGTGTTTGAAATATGAAATAATTGTTGAAAGGTTTTTCATTTTGTTAAAACTGTTTTACTTGCATTTGGACATTTCAGCTGGATCTCAGCCACATCTCAAGTTCAACATTAAATGTTTACTGAGTGGTACTTGTTGAGATCATTATTAGAGGCAAGTTTTGAACAGAATCTGTCTAGATGAGTTCAGATAATGGATTATGGTTCTAAACAAGGACTTCTTTACCTCCTCCTCCGTGAGTGTGTAGTCCTGAACTTTCCGTTTATCCCCCTTTCATTGGTCAAATAATAACATGCAGTATTGTCAGTTTAATCGTTTTCCAATTATATTAGTTGTTTTACATTCCAATTAAATATATAATATAACACTGCTATTCCTTTTAGTACATTGTGATTTTCTGACAGTAGAGATACATTTTCAGTTAATTATGGAAGTTGTTTACATCTTTTCAGTTTTTACTGTGATACCGTATACTCCACCTTGCCCTAATCTCAACTCTTCCTGCACTCCAAAAATTTGAACTTACCATCCAATTTCAAATATAATTTTCCTATAAAAACTTGAAGCAACAGTTAGAAAGTAGGAGCAAAGCTTTCATTTCAAAGGTGTTGAGGACCACATTACCTGAAATGGATGTAAAAAAAAAAGTATTCCAAGAAACAAATAAAGTGGTTCTTGTCTGTATTAATGCAAAACATTATTTGAATAACAATTACATTAACATTTATAATCTTTTAAAACTTAAAGGTCTAGTTGCATATTTTCAAGGAACAAGTTTGGCATTGCAATTTGCACAGTATATAAATATGAGTACAACATATGAAACAGTAATAACATTTGTATCAGTTATACAGTTACGACAGAAAGTGTTTGTACCCCTGCGTCCCAAATGGTTTTTTGCTCATAATTTAAAAAGTATCACGATTAGGCTAATAGCATATAATATAAATATTATACTAACACACATTTACATAAATGACAAATAAACTGTTTATAAACAAATAACTAAAAAATAGGAGGAGTAGGAACTGTTCGTACAGTTCAGAACGTGATAAAAAACTGATATTCCCGTACAAATTTTGTTTAGTTTGGCGAATAAAAACTACATTATACTATTCCAGAACTAGACACTGGGTTCGTAATTATTGGAATTTAACCAGCAAAAAACGTACTTCCTGCAATTTAGCGCCGTCTCCGTCATTATCTGCTTGGTCATCATGGCGAACAGGAAACAAGTGTCCAGTGATTTAAAAAACCGAATTATTGTAAGATACAAGTCTCGTGTTACACAACTTAATGTGCCAAAATCTACTGTTTAAAGCATAATTGCCAAGTTTAAGCTTACAGGATCAACTGTTAACCTCCCTCGTTCCGGACACCCCACCAACATACCAGAGAGAACTAAGAGGAATGTTCTCAGAGAAGTTAGTAGGAACCCTCGTTTAACACGTAATGACATACAGAAACTGGTAACGAAAACTGGGGTTGAAATAAACACCTCTACAGTTACGAACATGTTACGCTCTTCTGGGTTCAAAGCATGCCGTCCTCGTAGAACTCCATATTTAATTAAAGCCTGTTCATTTAGAAGCACGATTGAGGTATGCAAGAAAGCATGTAGATAAACCCTTTACCTATTGGAAGAGTATTCTTTGGTCAGACGAGACTAAAATCGAGCTTTTTGGCCAGAATGATGTTCGCTGTATTTTCCGTAAGAAGGGAGAACGAAATCTTTCAAAGAACACCGTCCCTACAGTTAAACACAGAGGTAGCTCGATCATGCTAAGGGGTTCCTTCAGCTCTTCTGGTGTAAGCAGCCTTTACCGCATTAACGGAATCATGAAAAAAGAAGAGTACGTTGATATATTAGGCACTTATATTAAGAATGATGCTCGGAACTTGCGGCTTGGGCGTCGTTGGATCTTCCAGCACGACAATGACCCTTAGCACACATCGCAATATGTACAATCCTGGTTGCAGAGGAACCATATAAGAGTTCTGGAGTAGCCATTGCAGTCACTCGATCTCAACCCAATTTTAAACGTTTGGCATGAGTTGAAGACCAGGGTTCATCAGCATCATCCGAAAAACTTGCAAGAGTTGGCAACCTTCTGTAAAGAAGAATGGAAGAAAATACTAGTCGAGTACTGTCAAACGACCATGGAGGGCTATGAGGAGATATTGCACCAAGTAATTTTTCTGAAAGGCTACACAAATGACCATTAAATTAGATGAACGAACACTTTCTGCCCCTCCTATGTTTGGTTATTTGTTTATAAACAGTTTATTTGTCGTTCAATTTGCATAAAAAATATGTAGATTCATCTCAGTCATCATTCTCTACAATGACGGCCACATCACACATCAGATTAAAATATTACATCAATGAAGAGCTATCGAACAAAACGCCTTTAGAACAGCCAAACAACACAAATATCCAATATTCCACTATAAAGCAACCACCAGCAGCTATTATTGAAGGAATCTCAGCAACACTACACCAACCTCAAATAAGAATAGAACCCCAACTTCTGTTTCCAATTATCGTATTCAACAAATACGTCAGCTTCCATGGGATGGTCTCATAAAATGCATGTATATAAGATTATGCCACCATACTGAAACGTTGGTCTGCTGATGCATTCAACTGAATGCCCCATCAAACCTTACGTACCCACAGAAAACGTATCAAGGAAGGTCGTCGTGATCCCCCTAGACACTATAGATCAAGAAATGGAAGAGTTCCATCTCCATGAAACCCAGTATTTCAGTTTTTCACGAATCAAGTCAATTAAGATTCATGCACTTTCTTCACTCATAGGAATCACGCTGACAGACATGAAGCAAGCCACACAGATACTCCAAGGAGGCGTCACACTTTGGTTCCAAAGACTAAAGGTAGAACGTATTAAACAACGTTTCATATAGAACTTGTATTAAATCCCAGCCAACCCGATGAGCTCTGTATGCTATTAAGCAATAGGACTCATCAACAGTAGCATTCAACAGGCTTGATATAATGTTGAGTGTGAAGTAGGCGACAACTGCCTATTAGAAAAACACTTGTAGAAATATATTAACAATCTACTTATGCAGCTCCAGTGTAAAGGTCGACGTTTCGAAAGGCTTTCGTCTTCAGGTCAGTTTGTAAAGATGGAATCATCATGGTGGTAATTTTGGTTTAAATTTTCTTATAATTTAATGGATATAACATTTAAAGGAAACAACGTGGATGTTCAGTAAAATTGTGAGAAGAAACGTCGTAGCAGAAATTTAGGTTTGAAAATTTTTCGGGTCTCACAATTAATTACTGGGAACTCAAAGATAACCCAGGGTAGTCAGAAACTTCCGTTTCTCTTCACCCCGCACGTTGAGAGATTAAGTGCTAAAGGAATCTGTAAAGAGCCATTGGACTTAAATGAGATATAAAGATTTATAGAGACATTTTGATGGACGCGCGACGTTAAGGAAGAAACCGACACAAGAGAGCAGGAAAGTCATAATAGGTATGAGATACGTAGAGTGTAGACGTCGTCAAGGAAGAAACAGGAAGATGCAAACATAGTGAATGCGATTTTGTTTTAGGAAAATGAATAAAAGAAACGTAATTGAAGTTAAGGAGATATTGATAATAAACTCTGACTAATGAGGTATAGTAGTTAGTTATATAAGCATACTTGATTAACGGCCCTTCTTAGAGGGGCTAACATAGAATATCATATGCCCTGTGAACTCTTGTTGCATGGAAAAAAACTGCTTTCATGAGTCAGGCGCCGAATAATGTCAGATTATGCTTCCTTTCCTTCCTATTTTGATATGAGATCAGTTGTTTCCAATGAAAAATTAATCACCAAGGGTGTTCGAAGATTGAACGATCCTCCTTCAACCAGCACGAAGCAAAATGTTTACGTTTATGTTGAATGGTTGATTTAGGGTCGAGTGGGCTGACGCTGTTTATATGAAGATGGTGAATACAAGTCTGGTAGCCAAAGTAAAGACGAAGGCAAGAACGTTGTTGTTGGAGTGAGAAGTAAGTCGACTACAACCGAACAAAGTATCGAACCAAACGGGTCCATTCAGGGTCGGGTACGAATCAGTGGATAAAGGTGCTCTGGCTGGGGTCTATAGATCTAATGCTTCAGATTTTAGGTGTGAAGTGTAAGGGATGCCCCGAGAAAACCCACTTTCACTAGTCCGGACCGAATGAAGCCTGGCTAGTGTCCGAGTGAAGCGCCAGTGAGATGCGAAAACCTGAAACAACACTAGAAACCAGATTAGAGTAATACATACGCTATTGTAGATTCAGATTGTAATTCATGAAACTATGTTAGTATTATTGCGAATAAGTTTGAGTGGGGATAAATATTTACACCAGGATTTAGAGGTTGCAGCAATTTTGTTGAAGTTGGAGGTTAGAGAGATATGGTGGGTGGCTCATGTTTTGTATTTGGAGTCGAGTTCAGTTATTCGTTCTTGTATTGTTTGAGTGGTGATGTATTCTTCAATGTAACTTGTTAGTGTGTAGTGTGGTAGGCGATGGACAAGACGTATCACATGATTTTGTTGTATTAGGAATTGGTTTTGGTTCACATTACACGTTACCACTGCGTCATAATCTATTAATCGTGTGGTGAATGCTCTGTATGTGTACATTATAATTTGTGGTCTGCAGCCGTGAGTGTGATGGTTTATTTTGTAAAGGTGTGATGTTCTTTGACTTTCTTTTCAAGTTCGTTGAAATGGGTATGCCAGGTAAGTTTAGTGTTGATGGTTATGCCTAAAAATTTAGCAGTTTTGGAGAATGTGATGGTAGTAGAGTATATAGGTTAAATTTGGCTAGTTTTACGCGTTGTAATATTTTTGTTTTAGCCTACGATAGAGAATTATTGCTCGAGTCTTGGCGAGTTTGAATACCATTCTCCATGTGTTGCATCATTTTGTGGTCCTTTTGAGGGTTTTTCGAATATTCTTTACAGCTTGTGAAGAGTCCCAAAAGATGCTTCACAGTGGTATATCATCAGCGTATTGTGAGGTGGGCATAAGAGGCGTGGTCGGTTGTGTTACGTCCTTAATGAAGAGTGTATACAGAACGCACCCTTGTGGTATACCTGTATTAAACGTGAAAGGTTGAGAGAGTTAATTTTAATTTTTACGGATCTGTTCTCTAAAAAGTTTGATATCCGTTTGGTAAACATGATGGGTATTTTGTATTTCATTAGTGTATACTTCTGTGCATTACGCCATACTTTTGTCGAATACTTTCTGCGGGTTTAGGAAAGCAGCAATTGTGGTTTTAAGTTTGTTAAATTATGTGTATGAAGTTTCTATCGCAAGAGGTGGTCTACGGTTTATCTGTTTTTGCGTTCAGCGTTCTGTTTGTATGATAGTGCGTTGTCATTTTCAAGCTTCTTTCGTAATCTTGTCGCTATTACTTTTTCCAAAAGTTGTTTGTACAATTGATTAAGCTAATGGGCTTAAAGTCACTTGGATATTTGGTATTTGGACCTTTTTTTGGGAATGAGTGTGATGATGGCTGATTTCCATGCACTTGGAAGATAACCAGAGAACATAGATAGGTGGTATAAGTTAGTAAAATGTACTGGGAGTTAGGAGGACATTGTTATTTAAAACAATGTTGGGGATTTTATCTTTGTCCTGTGCGATGTTAACTGTAAAGAAGGTGGAAAAGAATTTGATGTTGTCAGTAATAAAGGAATCTTTTCTTCGTGTCTGCTGCTGAAACTGCTATTTGTGAGGTAACAATTCTCTTGGAAAAATAACTCGCAAATAGATCTGACTTTTGTTTATCAGTAGAGGCAGTTATGTTTTTGTATGTAATGTTTTTTGTGTTAGTTCTTTATCGGCAGATACTTTTGAATGTTTTCCTGAAGGTGAATGGGTAAAGCCTACGTTTTCGAGTTTGTTACAGAAGTTACTCCAGTTGTATTTTTGGTTGGCTCTTATTAGGCCTTCCATTTTGTTCTTGATAGAAGTTATTTGTGTCTTTAAGATTGGGTTTCGCGTACTAATGCATTCTTGACGTAGTTTATGTCTTGAAAAAATGAGGATATGTATTTCGAGAGTCAAGGTCGAATTACTGGGTGTGGCTTTGGCTGTTTTTTTGGAACTGTGAGATCTATGAATTCGGTTATGGTAGTATGATATTATGGAGATATTGTTTAATATCATACTTAAAGTTAGGGAGGATTAAAAGTTCAGGTAACCTTTCATAAAGGTCCAGTCTACTTTAGCGAAGTTAAAGTATTTATGAAGTGCTGATTTTGAGCGATGTTATTGGAGTTAGTCTAGTCAGGGTTGCTATTTTGAAATGAGAGGGGTTGTGATTCCCTCCAATGTTTTTGCGTACTTTAAAGTTGTTAGTTAAATGAACAATGGCCAGATGGTTAAGGAGTTTGACTCGTAATCTGAGGGTCGCAGGTCCGAATCCCAGTCGCACCAAACATGTTCGCCTTTTCAGCTTTGGGGGCGTTATAATGTGACGATCAATCCCATTATTCGGCTAGCACAGATAGCCCTCGAGTAGCTTTGTGCGAAATTCCAAAACAAACAATAAGGAAAAACTACTCACGACGCAGGGGTACGAAGACTTTCTGTCGTAACTGCACTTGGGTAACTTAAGAAAAACAAATCAAAGTGCTGATTTAATGATTGATATGATATAAACTTTAGTTAATGTTATCTAATTGCAATGCCTTTGAAGAAAAAAGCAGGAACAAAACTGTCTTACTCTTAATCTTTAAATAAAAATAAGCAAGATGTAAAATTAATATGCTATCTATACCTCTGTTATGATGTATGTCTTGACTGCTGCAGTAGGTGACATTATGTATTAATTCCTTATTTCCTACAAGTTGTACAAGTATTAATTTTGTAACCTAGATTTACAGTATCATAAAAATATTATTAAAATACCTGTTTTGGTATACAAATAAAACAGCCTTAACAGTAAAAAGAACAATTAGAAGAATAACTGTACTTGCTTTTAGAAGAAAACGTCACAATGCAATTCTGATAAGACCTTTACTTGTCTTTTGTTGTAGCTCAATCTATCTACTGTATAGTTAACTTTCAAATTGTTTTTGCTAGTCAATAGATAATAATAGAGGCATCTCTAGGCTCTGTCACATGGGGCCCATTTCCCAAACCCACAGTTAGTGTCTTGAAAAATAAGAATAAAATACCATGATCAATACCATACTGACATGCCTAAAATTCTAGTTAGGCTTATAACTAATGGCAAATGTATAGAGTATGTATACCTTTCTAAATTCAACATATTTCGTTTTTTTAATTAATAGGTGGTGGGTTTAAAAAATTCTTCTGAATCAGTATGTAGAAAATTGTTGAACTGGTGTGTACAAAAACTAAAATACTATCTGATAGTACTATGGTATGTGTTTTTAATGCAAGTCCCAGTAAAACATAATTCAGAGTTTATAGCCATTTGATAATCATAAATACAACTTCCGAATTATATACGGATTTGCTTTTCTTCATCTTTAAAAGCGTGAAACTAAACAGACAAAAAAATGAGCCGCTGCAAGCAGCGACACAAACTGTGGAAATAACATATACTTAAATAAGCAGAGAAGAAAATGTCGCACATGCACCCAGAGCTTGTTCGTTGTTAAGTCCAAAGCTATACAATGGACTATTTGTATTGTGTTTACTGCGGGTATCGAAACTCGATTTTAGCGACCCCAGATTTACCTCAAAATCAACGGTAGTCAAACAGAGTTTATTAAAACCATGAATTCACGAAAATGATATTGGTTTCGGGCTAATATAGGAAGAGCTTGACAAAATGAACAAAAATATTAAAGTGTTTTCTATTTTTCCGAACGCATGCCACTCATGGATTTCGCCTAGAAGAGGATTCATTGCTAAATAGATTCGTGACACATATTTCACATATTCAGTTTCTTTGGCAACTTGATGTAGTAAGCACTGAATCAACCTAAATAAAACACAGACATGGGCACAACATGTTTGGTATGATGAGAAACATCTATTTTCTCCATGTAAAACTTACACTTTAGAAACAGCAAGAGGGACGAGTACCTTTGCAAAGTGCAGTGTGAAAGCAATAGAACTGTGGTAGGACAGCGGTAAGTTTACGGATTTGCAATGATAAAATCCAAAATTTGATTCCGCATGGTAGACAGCAGATAGCTCAATGTGGCTTTGCTCTAAAACTAATAACAAATAAACAAGATATATAATATTGATAGTAAATCGCTCTTCAAAAAATTCAAGATTGCCTACATTTCTCTAGTGTAGAATAAACATAAAGATATTAATTCGTTTGTAACTGAATCATGATTCGAATCACTTGTAAGTGAATTAGGTGTGAATGTGCCTTATAATTCTTTTTTCTAAAGCTTGTTTAGAAATAGATTTTAACAAGAAATTCTCTGGAACAATAGGCATGCGACCTTATATACTTATTTATCCGGACCAAGCGTGATCCAACGATTAGTCTAACGCACTATGAAGCTGAGGGTTTATGGTTCGTGTCCCGTTAACACAGTAAAACAATAAAATCGCTTTCCTAAATTTGAGGCCTTATGCGCGTTATACAAGTGATTGCAAATTCTGCTATCCGGTCTCAGGAGAGTAAACCAAGTGTCAGGGTGGGCGTACACTGCCTTCCTTCTATCACTTCCGATAGTTCTCTCGAAGCTTAGTACGAAATCCCGAGATTGGCCTGGCATGGCCAAGTGGTTAAGGCGCTTGACCTGTAATCTGAGGATCGCGGGTTCGAATCCTCTTCACACCAAACATGCTCTCTCTTTCATTCGTGGGGACGTTATAATGTACGATCAATCCCATTTTTCGTTGGTAAAAGAGTACCCTAAGAGTTGGCAGTGGGTGGTGATGACTAGCCTTACACTGCTACGTTAGGAACGGCTTAACGCAGGTAGTCTTTGTGTAGCTTTGTGTGAAATTAAAAAAACAAACAAACGAAATCCAACGAACAAAATATTATGAAACCCACGTCCTCCAGCAGTTGGGTCAGCGGTAAGTTTACGTAATTACAACTCTAAAATTCTGGGTTGAATCTCTATAATAGGCAAAACTCAAATAGCCTGTTGTGTACCTTTGCGAAAAAGCGACACACACGTACAAAATGCCTAAGCATCAACAGCGTTATAGCTTTTTAAACTAAAAATCATCTGCAGTTTGCCTCCCAGTGCTACAACGGTATGTCAGCGGACTCACACCGCTAGAAACCGAGTTTCGAAACTCGTGGTGGGCAGAACACAGATAGCCCATTGTGAAGCTTTTCAAACAAACATCTGCAGTTAAAAAGGAATGTTTCATTACACTGTTTAGTCTTAGAAAATTAATAGCATGTCATTTTAGGCATAATAGTTAGGCCTCATACAGAATCACTAATAACAATAAAATCAGGGATGAAATTGACCTGTTTTTGAAAAATAAAAAATATACGTGTAAACGACAAATCGGTTCAAATAAGTCTCGATACTGGTAGCTCCTTAAAAATAATTTCTGTTTTTTAGTACCTGTGAGTACCGGCAGAATTTAACCCTTGAAAACTGATTGGAGAATAACAATAATTATGGGAATATTATTTTATCATCAATAATATTAGTTATTTCTAGACCTCGTTTGTTTGTTGTTAATAGCAAAGCTGCAGAAAAGGCTATAGTTTTTACCCACCACGAGTATCAAAACCTGACTTTCAGCGTTATAAATTTCTAAAGTTACCGTCTGCCATTGACATTGCTAAACTTTCTATCTTTACAGAAACAAAAATATCGTTAGCGAACTCGTGAATATTAATGGCAGTGGGAACCTGACAACTGATAAAATTTCTTTGTCCCTGGAGGTTAGACTTATTTACTGTAGGTCACAGGTTAAGAACTGCACGAAAAGATTCTGCACTAGAACTGTGTTTGAAACTTTATTAGATATTTACTATTTAAACTGGTCAGTTTTCTTCTTAAGAGCTTAACCATCGCTACCTTTCTAGACGTCCAAAAAGCATTTGACTCAGTCTGGCACAATGGCTTACGCCATAAAATTTTAGCCCTCGGCATCCCACATATTTTCGTCCGCTGGATATCCAGCTTCCTTACTAACCGTAAGGCAAGTGTTAAAATAAATACTTCTGTCACACACCCATTCAGCTTAAACGCAGGTGTGCCTCAAGGTTCTGTACTAAGTCCAATACTTTATAATATATATGTCAATGACATACCTTTTCCCATTCTGAACTCTACCCTTATCTCCCAGTACGCTAATGATATCGCTATCTGGAGCACCTCATGCAACCCCCGTACTGCAGTCTCTAGAGTTCAAACAGCCCTTGACGCAATATCTCAATGGTGTAATAAATGGCGTGTCGTCTTAAATCCCACGAAATCACAAGCTATCGCCTTCCACAGAAAAGTTAACAAGTTCAGGAAAAAATTCAAAGACATAAAACTTTCTCTCAATAAAACTGATATCATTTTCACAAAGTCTATCACTTTTCTAGGCCTTACCATGACTCAAAACTTATCCTGGATACCACACTTTCAAAAAATCTCCACCCAAACAAGCAACAGAATTTTCTATCTAAAACAAATTAGTGGCCCCAACACAGGCTGCTCTCCCAAAATCATTCTTGCAATATACAAAGCATTCATTAGACCCCTTTTCGAATATGGTAATGCAGTTACATGTAACATGATAGAAAGGCAATAATCAATACTACAAAACCTGCAAAACCGCACCATTAAAATCGCTTACCGCCTCCCTAACTACACCCTCGTAGCATACCTTAATTCTTTATCTCAACTGTTATCAATTCAGGATCGATTCAACAAACTTGCCCAACGATACTACACTAAAGCTGCAGTCAAAAACCTCCAAACTCGTCAATTATTCCAACTGGCAGACACACCTCAAGCCTGGGCAAAGTATACTGCACCATTAAACTGGATTACTAACCACACTGACCAATACTAACTATTATTGTTGAAACAGGCCTTATAGTGTTACCCATTAAAATGCCATTAATTAATTGGCACTGGGTGGGTAGATTTTCGGCGCCCACCCAGTGAAAGTGGTTTTCTTCGGGTACTCCGGTTTTCCCCACATCTAACTTCTTGCCATTGGATTTATAGCTCCCCGGCACCCTGGCCCTGAAAGGACCTACTGTCTCTCTTCCTGTCACTCACCTTTCCTTTCTCTCTCTCTCCCTACATTAATCTTTTTTCTTCTCCTTCTCTCTCTCTCTTTCTTTATCCCTCCCTATGTCACCGGTTCCTTTAAGTATGCGTGACCTGCTGCAGCCTTGGTCTCCCTACTCGTGATCATGATGAATTCCGTCCACAGCGTACCAGCCCAGTTTTCCCGCTTATCAACTTTCCTATTTTATCGATATATTCCAACATACACAATTCAATTTGTTTTTCTACCTCTCTCCCCATGACACGTCTCACCTCAGAACGCGTGAGAGGCTGAAGAGAAACAAGAGTTTCTGAGCGCCCCGGGTTTGCCTTTGGGGTTTTCCCCTCAAAGGTCTTCAAAACCCAAACGACTACCACACCTTATATATATATATCTTAAGAGCTCAATTTTAATGATAATTAAAGAGGCCAACATGTCTCTGCCACGCAATCCTAACATGGCCAGTTTTTAACACGAGAAAAAAAATTATGAAAAATACGGAGAAAATCGAAAAATATTTATAGCAATGCTCGAAACCTGCAAAATGGTATATTTATACCAAATCTCATGTATGTTGGTTTATATAGACATGAATAATTCACCCAAAACCCAAAGTTGTACTTTCGTCTTTAACAAAAGACAAATATTCCAAAATTTTCTATATTTCTGTTTAGAACCTGCAGAAAGTATTGTTGTATTAAATTCCATGTAATTGGTGGAAACAAGGCTAAGTAACTGTCCTAAACCACTAAAATTATGGATTTATTTAAACATTTGACCCCCTAAAATGACCAAAAATGGGCCTATCCCACATTTTTTTTATGTAGATGCATCGGGCCTATAAAAATATCTTTGTACCACATACAAAATAAACTGGCTGAAATAGTCGAGTAATTGTTAAAAAATCCTAAAATTACGTTTTTTGTTTCATTTTGACCCTCTACAAGTACTAAAATTGAGAGTTCACCGTTTTTGTTTGTCAATGTGAGGGACCTGTATAAATATATTTTTTTTTATCAAATATAATGTAAATTGGTCACAAAAATGGCCAATTAATTATTTCAAAATTCTTCAAAGTATTCTTCTTTGTGAAACCTGAACATGTTAAAAAGATCAAAATAGGCAAATCGGACTTTTTTTCTGTCATTGTGTTGGGCGTAAAAATAATTTTTTTTTTTTTCTGCCAATCTTCATCTCGACTGCTATAATGTGACCACATAGGAGTTAAGAATACACATTTTTGGTTTGTTTGACTTTTGACTCCATAAAATCCTCCAAAACACGAATTGGCCTTTCAAGTTTCGAATTAAAACATTGAAAAATGAATAAATGGCGGTCGATTGAAAAGTGTTTATAAGGAAAAGGAAAGAAAGAAAAAATAGAAAAAGATTATATCTCTCGAAAGAAATAATAATTTAAAATACGGTATGGAATAAACTGTTCCGTTTAAATCGCAGAAAAAACAGTTTTTGGTCTCCTTACGTCCAATTGCTATTTCTCGCACAGCTGTTTCAAGATTGTGTATTTTAAAATATTGGCATCTTGTTGTTATATTATTTTATATATTTAACTGCATCTAGGTTAGGGTAAACATTCAAAGTATCTTATAGTGTGCATCATTTTTCAAGAATTTTTATTGGAAATACAAGCTACTTTATTTTTCTTAACTGAAAACTGCCGTCGTAAACAATCGGATTATCCAAGAGAAAACTTAGCATTATTTGAGAGCAAAATGATGCCATGATGTTAACGACTGTTAGTTAGATTGGTGAATATTTACACTGATATTTCAACTACGTTATTTGAGCATCCACAGTTTTCAGAGGTTAGTTAACGTTCTCTCGTCAGGTTGTCTTGTATGTATAAATTCACTCTGACAAGACGTAAAGATGTCACTATGAAGTCGTCAAATGGTAACAGTCTCGTTTGTGGGTGAATTTGTCAGATTTTCTCGATGAATCATATATATACATATATATATATAACCATAATTTTTAAAGCCAAAACAAATCACATTAAAATGAAACAAAATACGCTGCATTTATAAAAAAATATCCATAAGTACAAGCTACAACGTCGGATTATAAAATGTCTCCTAGGTTTTGGAGGTGACTGCGAAAGTAGGACCCACGTTGCGGTGGGGATATACTATCTGTCAGTCTTAACCTCCAGTTTGCTAGTTTCATATTAGAAATTAGGAGAGCGAGATGTAGATGCTTAAGCCCACAACGTCCCACATCCATATCACCCTTCATTGCTTGCAGACAGTTCTGGGAAGGTTACCAAGGAATAGTGAGACTGACGTTACATTATAACGCCCCCTTATTTTCCTTATATTTTATTTTTATCTTTTTTTATTCTTATTTTAACTTGTTTGTTTGTTTTTGAATTTCGTGCAAAGCTACACGAAGGCTATGCAGTGTAAGACTAGAGGGAAGGCAAGCTAGTTATCACTACCCACCGCCAACTCTTGGGCTACTCTTTTACCAGCATATAGTGGGATTGACCGTCAAATTATAACACCTCCACGACTGAAAGGGCGAGCATGTTTAGTGTGACGGGGATTGGATCCCGTGACCCTAGGATTACGAGTCGAATGCCTTAACCCACATGGCCATGCCGGGTCTGTCATAATTGTGTAGGTTACCATTTTCAAGATATAACTTTGAAAATATTTTTAAAACAAAGTTTAAAATGTAAAATAATATCAAGCAGAAATACCAAATTTTTATAAATAAATTTGAAAAAGTCGCTTCATCCAAGCTCGACCCGACTCGAACCCTGATATTTTTTTGTTATTTTCCGGCTCATAGACCAGGCTCGGGGCTGAGAAGACATCTACCTTATCAAAACTTAAGTATGTCCAATTATTCACACGATAAGGTTGTACTAAACGTGAACAGTATCCAGTGCAATTCTGGTATTTAGGTTTGGTAAACCAGGAATGATTAGAGATTTGTTTGAAATTTTCCTTCTCAACGTGCAGAGTACCCAAATACTCCTGTTTTTATAAGCCTTACGTAACTACTTAAATCTTTTTTTAAAAAAGTGACAAGATATCACAGTTTCGCACGTGAGAAACAAAGTCAACTTACTTGCCACTACGATAGTGACGTAATAGTGCTGATTCCAGGAAGGTTTGAAAGCAGAGAGATGGGTTTGGAGGAAAGGCTTTGTTGTTGTTGTCGTTTTTTAAGGATAAGTTGAAGGAAACCAATGATAAATAAATTGAAAAGATTGGATAGGACTTGTAGGACTATTATCAAGTAATTATGCGTATTTTCAAGAAACTCTGACCATTATTAATATTCTGTCTTTTTCTCTCTGTCTCATATACACACACATCTGAGATAAGTAAAGTACATCAAACAGTTACTATTTGGTGAAGATGTGTTGTTTGTTCTTTTGTATAAACATATTGGGCTGTCTGCTGTGGCCATTGCAGAGAATCAGACCCCAGATTTTAGCTTGGTTAAGTCCTTAAACCTGCCGCTGTGCCATCAGAGGACATTTATTGAATAACCTACCGAAATGACTAATTAATTAAAAATACAGAAACAGGAACTTATGAGGGCTGTAGTAACGCTGGGCTAGACAGTGTAATGATATACCTGTTAGAAAACACAAGCCAAATGACAAGAGGGAAGGCAGCTAGTCATCATCACCCACCGCCAACTCTTGGGCTACTCTTTTACCAACGAATAGTGGGATTGACCGTCACATTACAACGCCCCTACGGCTGGGAGGGCGAGCATGTTTGGCGCGACGCGGGCCCGAACCCGCGACTCTCGAATTACGAGTCGCACGCCTTACGCGCTTGGCTATGCCAGGCCTACTAAGTTAATAAATAAACTACCTATCCGTATCAAACTCTGCATATTGTGAATTACCTTCTCCAGATTTTAACTGTAAATAAATAAAAAATATTTATACCTCTCAAACGTAATGTATTATTGAGAATAACCCACCCCAGGATTAAGTAATCATAAAATAAGTAGATAATATATATATACTCTTCAAAACAAGAAACGCAAAAGGGATATTTTTGTTATTTTAAAGAGAAATATATGTAATAACGTTACAAGCTCAAAGTATGTGATGTAACACGTGTTAAGGCACTGATTGTCAGACCAAAATGACAATAAAAGTTGTGCACTTTGAAAACGGAGGAAAACATCGGATTTTTCGCCAAAACGCATGCGTGTCCAATAAATTTGCTTGAGAGATCTGCATGTTCTGCAAGTGCAACATGTGCAAAATCCCTATAAAAGTGACGGGTTCTCGGTTTCCATAGCTCAGTGTTAAGCCACCGACACGCAATACAGTTACGCCAAGACTGACTGAAGCACAACGCAACAACGCCATTGGTCAGTTAGTAGTAGGCGAATCTCGATCAGATGTTGTCAGAGCTGTGAATGTCCACCCAAGCACCATCACAAGGCTATGGAATCGTCACCAACAACATGGATCAACTCGTGACTGTCCACGATCTGGCGGACCTCGTGTGACCACGCCCGCACAAGATCGCAACATCCGGTTACGTCACCTTCGAGATAGGACCACCACTGCGACGTCTACTGCCTCAACCATACCAGGGATGCGTAGGATTTCCGATCAGACCGTACGCAACCATCTACAAGATGCAGGAATCCGACCTCGACGTCCAGTCAGAGGCGTCATCCTCACCCAGCAATATCGTCAAGCACGGCTGCAGTGGACTCGGGCACATCGGGTATGGCCTCATCGACGATGGAGGCATGTTTGGTTTAGCGATGAATCACGTTTTATGCTTCGTAGGCAGGATGGAAGGACCCGTGTTTACCGTCGCCGAGGTGAACGTTTTGCAGCAAATTATGTGCAGGATGTTGACAGATTTGGTGGTGGCAGCGTCGTGATGTGGGCTGCCATCGCCTACAATGCCAGAACAGACCTTTTGCACATTCGAGGGAATCTTACGGCTCAACGATATGTCGACGAAATTCTTAAGCCCCATGTGCAACCCATCATGGTGAACGTCAACGACGTTTTTCAACATGACAACGCCCGTCCTCACACAGCCCGACTCACCACTGTCTTCTTGAAACACCACAACATCAACGTTCTTCCCTGATGATGGGACGAGTTGGACCGACGTCTGCGACGGCGACAACCTCAACTGCAGACTCTACCTCAGCTTGCAGCAGCTTTGCAGGTTGAATAGACAGCCATTCCACAGGATGTGATTCGTCATCTCATCGCTTCCATGGGCAGGAGATGCCAAGCAGTTATTGATGCTCACGGGGGGCATACTCGTTATTAACGTTGAGTGACGTTAAACTCACCTAGTGAGCATAGACTTCGCCTTTGCAGACTTTGGATCTTCAGCAGTGAATGTGCAAAGTTTCACACATGTCATACAGAACTACCCGGAATAAAGTTAACAATTTGTCTCATATTTTGCCTTTTGCGTTTCTTTTTTTGAAGAGTATATTACAAGCTAGTACTACCCAAAGATCTTAAGTTGTACAATTGTTATGTAGGCCTATAACTGATTCAATAAAACGTTTGTTAGGCATAAATCAAATACATATTTTCTATCTCCTTTTGGCCCGGCATGGCCTAGCGCGTAAGGCATGCGACTCGTAATCCGAGGGTAGCGGGTTCGCGCCCGCGTCGCGCTAAACATGCTCACCCTCTCAGCCGTGGGGGTGTATAATGTGACGGTCAATCCCACTATTCGTTGGTAAAAGAGTAGCCCAAGAGTTGGCGGTGGGTGGTGATGACTAGCTGCCTTCCCTCTAGTCTTACACTGCTAAATTAGGGACGGCTAGCACAGATAGCCCTCGAGTAGCTTTGTGCGAAATTTCCAAACAAAGCAAAGCTATCTCCTTTTACTTTACAGTTTTATTATTTATTAATTTCAGCGTAATTGATATTAATTATATATAATTATTTTAATGGTGTTTAATTAGTTACTGAAAATAATTTAAACTTGACTAATTTGTCACGTTAGGTCTAGACTAAACATATAACTACGCCTTATAACGGCTAATATGTTCTTACCATCTTAAGACTCAGCCTAATAGTTATTTAAGCCTAATTTTATATTTATTGTACAGTTCATTTTCATATAGCTTTTGTTGCCAAAAGAGAATTGAAAGAGAACGGTTACTTACCTTGTCAGATGAAAAGATAATCAGTTTGTTTGTTTGTTTTGGAATTTCGCACAAAGCTACTCAAGGGCTATCTGTGCTAGCCGTCCCTAATTTAGCAGTGTAAGACTAGAGGGAAGGCAGCTAGTCATCACCACCCACCGCCAACTCTTGGGCTACTCTTTTACCAAAGAATAGTGGGATTGACCGTCACATTATACGCCCCCACGGCTGGGAGTGCGAGCATGTTTAGCATGTTCGCGGGCGCGAACCCGCGACCCTCGGATTACGAGTCGCACGCCTTACGCGCTTGGCCATGCCAGGCCCAAGATAATCAGTACTGTGTAATTTCACGTCTTAACCTTGAACTTTTTATTAAATAGGTTATTTGGACGCACATGCGTTCTTAGGCGTTAGGGCCCGGCATGGCCAAGCGTGTAAAGGCGTGCAACTCGTAATCTGAGGGTCGCGGGTTCGCATCCCCATCATGCCAAACATGCTTGCCCTTTCAACCGTGGGGCGTTATAAAGTTACGGTCAATTCCTCTAGTCTTACACTACTAAATTAGGGACGGCTAGCACAGATAGCACTCGAGTAGGTTTGTGCGAAATTCAAGAAAACAAACAAACAATCTTAGGCGTTAAGAATGTTGAACTATAACTAAGGTTAAGAGTGATACCAGGGAAGTTCTAGCCGAAATACTTGAAACGAGTAAATAACAATTGTTTTACTAGTGTTTGTGTTTCCTTAATGTAGCGATTAGAAACCGCCTTTCCATTTTTGGCTGCAGGCAGCGAAAAGTGGTAAATAAGCAAAGCAGTTTTGGGAAAATCTAGTAGGACATAACTGTTTTGTTAATATTACCTCATGCTTAGGAAATATGGCATTATTTTGATATATTATATCAGGGTTGGCCAAATTTGCTTAACGTAAAAGCCACATACGATAAACTTCAGATGTTTGAGAGCCGTGAACAAATATTACACACACGTTTTTATTGTTACATGCATATTTTGTGATATAAATATTAAAAAATAAATGTACGTGATAATATTTATTAATGTATGTAGTTTTTAAATTGTTAATTTGTATTAGTTTCAATAATTACAAAGTACACATATATATACCAAATGTTTTCAAAATCCTAGCTGATAATTGTTTTAATTATATTGAGCGTATTTAATACAGTAATGAACTACAGAAACATCTAATAAAATATGCGAATTTGCATTTCATTAACATTAAATGAGACTGACAACAATAAAAATAAAAGGGGTAAAACATATCTGGTCAAAACATAGAAGAAAACATGTAAAACAAGGTAATTAGAGATATTTTAATCAGATACCATCTTACAAAATTTTAGTCTTATCATAATATATTTCTGACACAAACAGACATTGATACAATTGTCAGGCTATTTTCTGCTAGAGGAGGTTTTGTGAGTTTCCATCTTGGTTGTGAGACGTTGAAATTCCGGCTGATATGTTGTCAAGGCTGTACGAATTAGCTCCGTCAGGTGCTGATTTGTAAGGATTGCACGACGCTTCGACTTCAGAAACTTCATTACAGAGTACAGTGATTCATAGCAATATGTTGTGCTGAAAATTGAGATGAGTCGCTCACTGGTTTTCTTAAGTTCAGGATGTTTTATTTCTGGAACTTCCTTCCAGAATTTAGTTGCAGAATGGGATTTATGGATAATCTTTAGCCCCAGGTCCTCCTGTAGTTATATTATTTCCATCTCCACAGCAGATGATTCTGTAACTAGAGGTTCGAGAATTGAACAACCATCATTGATCACATCAACCATGAATGGATTTATAAGAAAGGCGAAGCAAGACTTCAGCTTCTGCAAGTCCTCAAACCTGTCTAGGAAATTATCAAGCAGCCCTTGTAATTTATCTTTGTATTCTTCCAGTTTGTAGTCTTTTATTTCAATATCAAGGAATTTATTTACTCTCCTTTTGAGATTGAGAAAGTAACTGAAGTTTCTTGACAATATGTCTCTTTGAAAAAGTCTTATTTTATTCTGAAAGCTGAAAATTGTCTGAATGAGATCAGAATCAATCTTATCCTTACCCTGGAGTGCCAAGTTGAAAGTTTGTAGATTATTCATTATATCAGTAAGGAACATTAGATCTTGCATCCATTCACCATTTCCTGGTTGAAAATAGAATCTTTTCTTCAAGAAAAGTAATAATAGGCTCCAACAGATCCACAAACCTATTTAAGACATTTTAATTTTAATTATTTAAAGCTATATGCTATTAATTTTTTATCTTTTATCTAATCCTTCTAGGAAACTTCCCAACAAGTATAACTCGTCATAGACATACATTTATTATTTGAAAGCAAAATAAACTTATGCAAGTAAGGTGCCATTTGGATGAATTAAGTAAATATAATATTGTACAAATCTCTGCTTACTGATTTTTCATCAGAAATTGAGTATATTTCACATCATAACAAAAGGTTCTATTAAGAAATGTCTCACGGAATAAATGTGAGCGCTCTGACTTTGACTGGGACTTAAAACAATTAAAGCAAGTGAAAAATCTTCATTTATTCTACAAAATCTAAAGCCGATGAGTATACATGTGTGGGTGTTTTTACTGGAAACAAAACTTTCCTGGAAATATCTGTCTGAATTTGGTGAAACATGTTTCAAGAACTTAGGAACTGTTTCATACTGAAAAAGGTCCGAGATAGCCAGGTGGCTAGGGCACTCCACTCGTAATCTGAGGGTCACGAGTTTGAATCCCCGTAACACAAAACATCTTCACCCTTTCAGCCGTGGGGGCATTATAATGTTTCGGTCAATCCCATTATTCTTTGATATAAGAGTAGCCCAAGAGTTGGCGGTGGGTGGTAATGACTGTCTCCATTCTCTCTAATCTTACACTTCTAAATTAGGAACGGCTTGTACAGATGGTCTTCGTTTAGCTTTGTGCGAAATTCAAACCAAACCAATTATACTGAGAGAACTTTAACATTAGTATTTCTTGTATACAATGTCTTCTTCCCCAGAGTGCGTGCGCTTCCTAAATCGCTGATTATCATTTTCATTCTAAAAACAAAAAAGGAAATATCTTCAAGGTGTCACCTGGCCTGTGTAACAGATTTACTGTTATAAATTTATTTATTGTGTATTGCGCAAATCTCGGCTGTTGTCTAAAGTTGTAGTTGATTCTAGCGTGTCGAACGTTGTTGAAAGTTCGAGAATCTCGCATGATTAGTATGAAAGCTAACGGACAGACAGTAATAGAATAATGTTTATCAGTTACAGTAAACATGTTATAAGCCAGTATTAAGATCTTTGGTGTTGCTAACTGTGAAGATGGTGCTGCTGATTTACAAAAGGATTTCGATCATATATTTAGTTGGGCAAATAAATGGCACATGGGTTTTAATTATAATAAATGCAAGATAATTCATGGCGGTTATCATAATTAGAATTATAAGTATAATTTGTATGAGAATAACCTTAACAGTATTATGAAGGAAAAATATTTTGGAGTAATATTCGATCAGCCTTTAAACAATCCAAGCAGTTTGTTGTTGCTAATAGTAGAGCAAATAGGATTTTAGGTTGCATCTACAGAAATATTTGAATACAAGACTAAAGAGGTTATAATATCATTGTACAGAATAAAGATGTTGCTGCAATTTAAGTTTTCCACTCTTGTTCCATTCATACCATTTAACTTTTGGTTTATACTAGGGTTAAAATAGGAGTTTAAGCATGAATTATAGATGTATTTCATACCTGAACTATTTTTTAGGATAATTCTTACTTCTTAATGTACTATGTAGTTTTCTGTAGTAGTAAGATTTGAAATTATTATTAAATTAAATGTATCAAATTCAAAATGTAGAAATCTTAACCATATCTGTGCTGTGAAATTGGCTGCTGTGTACAAGAAATGCTATTTTATTTCTGGCAAGTTTTTCAGCTTGAATGCAATTTTGTTGGAAAATGAACACTGCTGAAAATCTTGACAGAAATGTTGTCAATTTTTTAGCAAAACTGTGCATATTTTCCATGTTTTCAAAAATTGGAGGAATGTAGACTCTTTTGAATAATCTGCAAAACTTTTATGGTAAGACATTTAAAGTGCATCAATAATGCTTTAACAGCAAAAACCATTATGGACTCTTGAGAGCTTAATTTTAATTGTAGACTTTCACTGGGTTTATCAGACCTTCCTCAAGGGCAGCATTTGGTATGCAATTTCTTGCTTTAAAAAAAATTGAATTGGACATCTACTTAATTTTTCATTGTGGGCTTATACTGATGACACTTATTTGCTCATAGGGTTTGAAGTATGCCATACCTAACAAAGAAGCAACACTTGTTCAAAGTGAATAGATGAAAATAAATATGCAAAGATGTCATTCATTTAAGCCTTTGATTGTAATATACACATATATATAGCAAAATCTTGTGGCCTAACAGTGTTTTTAGAACTTAGTTTAGCCTAATACATACAAAACATTTTTAATTGGTGTTTTTTTTTAATTCTACTGTATATAAACATTATGTGTATATTAATATGTTTTTGTAGTTTAGCCTAATACATAGAAAACATATTTAGGTTGGTTTGTTTATTTTTTTAATTCTACTGCATGTAAAAATTATGTGTATATTGATATTTTTCTGTCTAGCTGGACATAATTTTAAATATAAGTAAATTACCTGTACTTTATAGATGCATTAAACATTTTGTTCATATGACAGGAGTATTTTTATGGGATACAGGCAATTTCTCACCAAGTTGTGATAAAAAAGGGCAATGTCTCACCAAAATATTTTTATACAGTCTACCTTTTTATTGATTTGTATTACTTTTTCTTTAAATACATCTTGAGAGTTTGTTTGTTTACTATTTTAGGTTTATTTGTTTCAAAGTGAGAACTTAATTATGTCAGGAAAATTACTTCAAATGAGTGTTTGTTTCCATGTAAGAATCTAATTAGGTAGGTAATTTGGTAATTATTGCTTGTATTTTTCAAGATAAGAAACTGAACATTGTTGCAAAAAATTCGTCACTTTGTTGCATAAAATTGGCGTCTTATTAGAAAGAAATAGTTCTATTTGAATAAAACAATTGTTCAACACATTTTTCAGTCGAAAAAAGGGACTAAATTTTTCAAAAAATGATTGGAAAATGCGAAAGATGTATGAAAAAACATGTAAAGAAAACTTAGAGCAACTGCACACAATTGAAACATCATTGAGAAAAACTTCTTGAATATTTATAAAAATTAGAGAAATTTTGGTGAGTGACTTCATTTGATTGCCTCATTCATGTTTTGTAGTTATAATTCTCAACAAAGTGTACATCTTATGCTTCATCAAAGTAATGCCAAATTTTTGCAACAAAGTACCAAACTTTCCAAAACTATGAATACAAATGCAACATTAAAAGTTAGTTTGTTTTTTATTCCTGTAATTTCTTGCTGTGATGAGACATTGTCCTGGAACCTATTTTTACACCTAAATGACAGCCATCTAGGTTGTACATAGCTAAAGCTGATGTATAATGTATTGGATTTTAGTAGTGCATCAATACACTGTTATTATCATCTCATTTCAGGCCTATTAATAGCTTCCAAAATACTCTTGGAAACCTAGCTGTTGTTTTGTTAAAGACCTGTAAACAAATGTAGGCTAGCTTTATAAATTGTGTGTTCATTTTGTTGCTTTGTTGATGGTCCAGAATGCTAGTCACTGATGAGCAAAGCCACAGATGAGGCTGTACAAAAGATCAGGCCAAAACCTTCATCCCAACCACACTGCTTTCACTTTTCCAGTTTCATTTGCCAATGCAAAAAACTGATAAGAATTAATAGAAAGCAGGTGGGGTTTGAATGGTGGGTGGTCTTTGAGGTATTTTGCCCTGCTGGAGTAGTCTTTAAACAAAACGTTTTTAAGAACCACAACTATAAACAAGTGCATGCCAGTTGTTGAGATTGTTGGTTCTCTTTGATGTTTTGCTAATAATCCAGTAAACTGCAGGCTAGCTGTAGAGATAGTTATAGTTTATGTTAATGACTTTGTAGTCACATTTGGGCCAGTTGTTAATTTCTAAAATATCAGACTATTAAAATAATATGTTAAACCACTATATCTTACTATTAGACTATTATCATACCACAAGATCTCATGCTACTGAACCATTATAATAAACTAGTTTATCATATTATTAAACTATTATCATAGAACAATAACATGCTGCCAAACTGTTTGAATAAATAGTATATTATACATGTATGTATATATGTGTATGTGTTAAGATTTCTTTTCTTACATTAATTACACACACTTATTAATTTAGGTTACCAAGTGGTGAAGTAAAAAACTCAAAACCCCATACATAGCATATGATACTGTTAAACTATTATTGTAAACAATTACTGTTAATTTATAACGACAAAACTGTTAGACTGTTACAGTGAGACAGTATACCATACTTGTTGTTGTTTTTTCTGTTTTTCCCAGTTTATTGTTTAATTCTTTAAAACCAGAATAACTTTGTGATAAATACTGAATCAAATGTTAGACTGGGAGCTTTGTATTCATTTATAGTCAGTTCATGGCGTTATCTTACAATAGTTTTACAAAAGTGGATACTATACTTTCACATGATCAGTGTCTAAATTTAACTGTATTAAAATCGTTATTTTAACAGCTGTCTCAAAGATTTTAATGAATGCGCTCTGATAGTGTAATGAAACTTCCATGTATGATGACTTCATCAATCTCTCAACTTGAAACTATTATTTTCCGTATTTTAACATGTATTAATACAGTTTGTTACAACTAAAATCTTAAATGAACGTCTCACTAAATATTCATCCATTTTCTTTACAAGGTCACAGTTGAATTAAATTTGGAGAGTGTTTTATGTTATGAGATGTTGATCACTGGTAAACATACCTCTAATCTTCAGTGGTAACACAAATCTTGTGGAACTATGGAATACATTTCTATACTATTCATAACTTCTTTAAGACATTGTCCTATAGGGTGCTTGTTTCCACTATCATTAGTAAAACTTGCATATTATTCGAATGTGACAGTTATTATCATGAAAAAATGTTATCACCTTACAACTAAACATAATAAATGGACGATATTTTTGTTTAACTTTACTGTTGTATAAAATATTATATTACATGAATTTTTAGATTCTCCATGTATAAAGTTTGGAGACTTTTAAGAATTACAAAAGTCATACACTTATAGAGACAGTGATTATAGAGTACACAAACTGCTGTGGAATTATCGATGTTGTTATCGTATATACCCCAAACATCCTTTAACTAATAAGAAAAAGGTGATTAGAGCCTGTCAAGTGTGATGTTTAAGAACGCTTTCCAACTTGGTTTAGAAAATATATACGATAGTCGTTAAATTTAGAAAAAACCATTTGGCCTTTAGTACAAGCTAAACCTTGAACGTTATAATATAGAATATTGCCACGTGGTCACTGATATATATAAAACACTTGAAGGTAAAGTTGACTTTGTATTCGTATAATCTGAGTAATACTTTCATTTCTTGATATCTATTTCAGTATCTTACATTTAAATCCAGTTTTTCAAATGCAGACAAGTACATCAAGTAATAAATCAAGTGATTATTTTAAAGATTTTTGTTGACATGAATTACATAAATAGGTGTTTGTCCTATCCTAATATACTAGAGACTCCAAAATATCAGTTACTATAATATATGTATACGTGAATATATAGAAGATGTAATAATGAAACTCTAAATGAGATTTATGTCCACTTTACAGAATGATAAATGTATTCAAGTAGACTGTGAGGTTCTGTAAATAAAAATTGTAAGACAATATCTTTGTTTAAAGACAAAGTATATAATAATGAAATTAAACTATACTTACAGTTAATGTTCACCATACGTTAATTCGTTTTTTTGTATGTTTCTGAAACTTAAAAGTCAGCAGACGTAATCTGTTACATGGTGTTAAAAAACAGTAAATTTTTATTCTGTCACTCAGTTAGCTTACAGTTATTTTTATACAGTGCCCAACATAATGTCAGTAGTTGAATAAGTTTCAGTAAGCTCAGAAAAATTTTTCATATAGAAAGATCGATTCACTTTCACTTAAATTTGAGAAATTAGTTTTCATCGACTTAAAAAATGATCAGTTATTGCTTTTAACAATAACAATAACCTTTCCCATAGTACCCGTCTTAACATTGCTCAGAGAAGACGCAACATACAATAGCATAGAAGATGTTCTTGACGTTAAGAAAAATATACTTATGGTACGAACTCATCTTTCAATGTTGTAACATCAATGAAAAATTTCCTCGGTTAAAGTCATTACTGTTCACAATGTGACAACGCATTTGAGCATTTAAATAAGCATAATTCTTCTGGTTATTTTAATGTTTGAAAAAATGATGAAGGCTTGAGAGTTGAACCCCTAGTTTGTAGTGGTTGCAACAAATTTTGCAAGTCTGCAAAATATTAAAAGAGACATGAATCAAAGAATAGTAAACAAACGATATCTTTGATAATTTCTACCAGCATGTAAATACTTTTGTCGTTAGTATCAGAAAAAAGATTCGTCAAATACACATTTGTTTTTGTTTGTTTTATTTTTCGAAAGAAATCATGGAACCAAATTGTAATTTGTTCGACGAATTCTGTCAATTCTTTGCTTACAAAGAAGGTACGAATTATACAGCTATAGTACAAAATATGAAAGAGTTAGACAGACACTTCACCTTGAATTATTTTAGTCGTCAAGAAATGAAGCTCGAAATTATCATAAATGATATAAAAAATCACGCTTATCGTTGTCAAAATTTTCAGAATTAGAATAATTGTCAATTGCGAGTTTATACCTATGTTTTTATTATTGTTTTTAAAAATATTTGATTAGAAAAACTACAGAAAGGATATTTCTCTTACCTTTTCAATATAAACTCAAGTGAAAAATATTGAGAACCTATACTGAATGACCGTTTTCACTTTCCTGACATCATGTTAATATTCATAAGACAAAAGTTCCTAGATTGTCACTTTCAGCAATGAGAGGAAGAGAACATCTTTGACTTTCAAAAATAGATGCACAGGTAAGAGAAAGAACTTTCAATGTTGGTTCCTATTATATTTGTTGTTTTCTTGAAAATTGTGTCGAAATTCGCATTTGTGGTTCTTTATCTCTATATACTATCGATCAAATATAGATATATTTCTATGGTGCTGTCTTCAATCGAGGAAGGAATTACTCACAATCTATGGTGTAGTTTCGTCTGCGTACGTGACCAGTTTCTGTACATTTGGTTATATTCAGATGGAGGTTTATATCATCAAATTCGATAGTTTTTCACACCTAATCATGGATACTTTACAACCAAGTACTTGTTATATTATATACACAAATCCGAGATAGTAAAAATCCAACTTACCCTTAACGATGGTGAGAAGCAAAGCCTAAATTATTGAGCAGTTGGTTTCTGTATGGAATAAAACATGCTACTACCATGGCTATAGTAAATGTTATGATAATGACACAAAGAACGTAGTTTTAAATAGTCCCATCAGGTTTATTATAAACAGCACATAAAAGTATATCTTGCTGTATAATTTATAACATTTTATAGATCATAGAAAGTGTTCTAGCATTTGGCACTTCATTGAAACTCATTAGTATGGCTTTGAACTTTCTATTGTTTATGGCCATTTAATAACTTCTTGTGTTATTTCAGCTTAAGGAACACTCAGTGAGGACATCATTTACCTGTTCTTGCATCAGATGTGTGAGTTATTTGATAAAGAGGCTTCCATTGTATATAGATTCTGAGAAATATAATTGTCTGAATTTGACTTCAAGAGATTTTATAGGGATTTTGTCTGAACGTATAATTTACATTGACAGTATTCAATTAATGAAACAATGCATTGTAGTTTTTTTAAGTATACAAGTAAGTAGGTAGCTTGCTTTGTTTAGAACAATGATTCTCAACCTGTGTGCCGCGGTGTTTTTGAAACACGTTCAACTTTCTTGGGATTTTACAAGCAAGTCGAACACATCAGTTAATAAAAGCTACTATAGAGACACTCTGAAACCTTCCAAAACATTCGATGGTTTTCATTGAACTCGAGCACTGGGAAGTTCATACTTAAATTTCATTCTCAACTGCAACGGCTCGACTGTTAGTTTAATTGTGGCGCAACAAGCGCTTCGTACGTCATAAATCATGCATCAAACAATCAAACTGCTGCCTGTTTTTGTTTGTTTGTTTTTTGAATTTCGCGCAACGCTAGCCGTCCCCTATTATAGCAATGTAAGACTAGAGGGAAGGCAGCTAGTCATCACCACCCACTGCCAACTCTTGAGCTACTCTTTTACCAACGAATAGTGGGATTAATTGCACATTATACCGCCCTCACGGCTGAAAGGGCAAGCATGTTTGGTGCGACCGGGATTCGAACCCGCGACCCTCGGATTACGAGTCGAACGCCTTAACACGCTTGGCCATGCAGGGCCCGAAACTGCTGTATGGAACACGTTCTCATTCTGCAGTAAGCTATAGCTACTAAGCTGCAGATAGGAATTTTATGTCAACTGCAGAACTTCGTGCTTATCGTGTATGGGGGCCTGGCATGGCCTAGCGCGTTAAGGCGAGCGCTTCGCAATCCGAGGGTCGCGGGTTCGCGCCCGAGTCGCGCCAAACATGCTCGCCCTCCCAGCCGTGGGGGCGTTATAATGTGACGGTCAATCCCACTATTCGTTGGTAAAAGAGTAGCCCAAGAGTTGGCGGTGGGTGGTGATGAGTAGCTGCCTTCCCTCTAGTCTTACACTGCTAAATTAGGGACGGCTAGCACAGATAGCCCTCGAGTAGCTTTGTGCGAAATTCCAAACAAAAAAAAATATCGTGTATGAATTAGCTTTATCATTTATCCATGGAAAAATATTTAAGTAAGTCTGGTGCTGCAAATGAGAATGTGTTGAATCAAAAGCAAGGAATCAAACGAAAGTACAAAAACAAATACATTGAATACGGTTTTGTCGCTTTGGAATCGGAACATTCTCAATTACCATTCTGTCTACTCTGCAATGCAGCTTTATCGAACGAGGCGCTTGTTCCTAGCAAACTGAAGAGACACTTGAAAACAAAACATTCAGCTGTGAAAGATAAACCAAAAGAATGCTTCGAGAATCTCGCGGCTCAACAACATGAACAATCAAGGAAGCTTGTGAACTACATAAAGCTGCTCGAAAAAGGTTAAGCAAGTTCCACTGTCCAATGACACAATTTCACGCAGAATTGTAGACTTGTCGTCGGATTTGAAAGATCAAGTTTGCGAGCACTTTAAAGCACCTGAAGATGAATTGTCTCTGCTATGGTCTCTTCAAATTGATGAATCTACTGACGTTAGAAGAAAAGCTCAAGTTCTGGCTTTTGTTAGATTCATAAAAGATGGAAAAATCGTAAACGAATACTTATTTTGCAAAAATTAAAAAAGTACAGCGAAAAGCCAAAACATTTTTGAGTTGGTGAATGAAAACATTTTGCTCTTCAAATTACACTGGAATAACTGTGTCAGCGTTTGCACCGATGGCTGTCCTCCAATGCAAGGAAAAAAGAAGGGATTCGTCACTGTAGTGCGACAACAATATCCAAACATTAGGATTGTTCACTGCATGATTCAGAGAAAGGCGATCGCCTCCAAATCTTTGCCGAAAGATTTACAGTCTGTTATGAATCAAGTTATTCAAGTAGTGAATTTCATCAAGTCTCGGCCACTTCAATCTCGACTTTTCTCTCTTCTCTGTGAGGCGATGGATTGAGACTAAAAAAAGCTACTGTATCACACTGAAGTTAGATGGCTTTCGAAAGGAAAGGTGTTAAAGCGTCTTGTCCAACTAAAAACTGAAATAATTTCTTTCTTGGAGGTTGAGGAAATAGGTTTTGAATTTTCTTTTCATGATGAGATCTGATGGCTGAATGTTTAATTTCTCTTCGACTTGTTTGACAAATTAAATTCTCTGGACTTAAGTTTCCAAGGACCATTTGAAAACACTATTACTGCAAGATCCAAACTGAAGGCCTTCGATGAAAAGGTGACGCTGTGGAAAAATAAGATCTCGAAAGGAGTCCTTGATTGTTTTCCTTCGGTTAACGAATGTCCGTCAAAGAAGAAAATTGTCCCTCAAATTTTGAACACATTAAGCGACCTACAGTCCGCACTAAAACATTACTTCCCGTCACTTGCTGTCGATGAATTTACCTAGGTGACCTATCCATTCTGAATCAACGAGACAACAAATCTTACAACTGAGGAGGAAAAACAAATCATTGGTTTACGAAACGACAAATTTTATCAGTCATTGTTTCTCGAATAGAGCTTGAATGCGTTTTAAATCTCCATTAAAAATTCATATCCTGCAATCAGCTCAAAAGCAGTTGAAGTTCTGCTTTCATTTGCATCTTCGTGGTTTTGCGAAATTGGATTTTCAGCATTAACTGAAATTAAAGCCAGAAAGAGTTTTTTGTTTCTTTTTAAATTTCGCACAAAGTTACTCGAGAGCTATCTGTGCTAGCCGTCCCTAATTTAGTAGTGTAAGACTAGAGGAAAGGCAGCTAGTCATCATCACCCATCGTCAACTCTTGGACTCCTCTTTTACCAAGGAATAGTGGGATTGACCGTAACATTATAACGCCCCCACGGCTGAAAGGGCAAGCATGTTTGGCGCGACGGGGATTTGAACCCGCGACCCTCAGATCACGAGTCGCACGCCTTAACACGCTTGGCCGTGCCGAGCCCCAGAAAGAGAGAGAAGCTTCTTACAGCCAATGATGAAATGCGGGCTTGTTGTCTACGTTAGAGCCTCGCTTCAATTTGATTTGCTCTCGGAAACCGGCACAAGCGTCACATTGAAAACGTGTAGAAATAAAAGGGTTTGATTTTTCTGCTATACCACAAAATCGTTATTAAAAAGCAACGAATAGTGGGATTGACCGTAACATTGTAACACTCCCACAGCATGTTTGGTGCGACCGGGATTCGAATCCGCGACCCTCGGATTACCAGTCGAACGCCTTAACACGCTTGGCCATGCCGGACCTTTACTTAGTCCCTGTTTACGAATCTTTTGTTATGCAATTAACTTGTTGCAAGATGACGTCACAATACTTGAGCCTTCTAAGTTTTTCTCGTTGCTTTAGGTGAGTATTGTTACATCATTGGCCTGGCATGGCATGGCCTAGCGCGTAAGGCGTGCGACTCGTAATCCGAGGGTCGCGGGTTCGCGCTCGCGTCGCGCCAAACATGCTCGCCCTCCCAGCCGTGGGGGCGTTATAAAGTGACGGTAAATCCCACTATTCGTTGGTAAAAGAGTAGCCCAAGAGTTGGCGGTGGGTGGTGATGACTAGCTGCCTTCCCTCTAGTCTTACACTGCTAAATTAGGGACGGCTAGCACAGATAGCCCTCGAGTAGCTTTGTGCGAAATTCAAAAACAAACAAACAAACAGAAAGTATTAGGAAGTAGTTATCAAAAACAAATACAGGGTGTTCGGAAAGTCACTGTGCAGTAATCATATTTTATTCAGTCTATTTCAAGCCAGCAACTGATAGCGGTGTTTAGAAACAAAATAAGAAGGATCCAGGCCTGTATTGATGCCAACGGGGGTCACTTTCAACATTGTTTATAATTGTCATTCATATTTACCTTCTGTATTCTATATTGAAACATGTATGTTAATGAATATATAAGTGCACAGTGACTTTCCGAACACCCTGTAGTAGATTCTCTCTTTGCTACGTAATTTCTGCACAGGTTGGATGAGTGTTTGGGATCATTATATGCTTGGTAGTAGAATTCTTTACCAATAATATTTAAACCACTGGGTATTTCATGACAGGTCATTATCTGCTGGTACTTTCGCTGTTTCATTATTTCATGTATTTTGTAAATATCTCCTGTCACATCAACAGTAAACATCCAAATCATCAAACTATCTCCCCGATGCTTCATGAGAGGTGCTATACATTGAGGTAAGTATCTTTCTCCTTTCTTCCACTGGACGAACAACCATCACTTTGAACCAAGTATTTCGAATTTGGATTCATCCATTCGTAACAGCATTTTCAATCATCAACAGCCCAGTTTTGTATTTTTATAGCAAATTTCTGTCGCCTTGCAATATTTGAAGATGGAAGTAAAGATTTTTAACTGCTATACAAACAAATATTCCATTCTCGTTGAGTCTTCTTCATACTGTTTGGCAAACGGTCGTTTATTTCATGCTTAAGATTAATGGCAGTCTTCCTTCTGTCTCGAAGGCTGCATAAACTAATCTACTTAACATCAATATCATTGAGTTTAGGTATTTTGCCTCTTTCTTTCCTATTTTCAAATTTACCTGTCTCAGTCTCATTATTCAGGGTGTAATTGACAGTGTTTAGGGAGCATTTGAAGTCTGCAGTAATTTGTCAGAGTGTCTAACCAGCATCAGATAAAGTCCTTCTCTAAACTCTCTGCTGCACTGCCAGTTCTCTACGATTTTTGAGCCATGGCATTGCAACAAAGCTTATGACATTGTGTTAAACACTGTTTTTATTAAGGTTTATTTGTGGAGTGCTGTTTCTGTTAAGGTTCATTTATGGAGTGCTATTAAATTGACTTCTTCTGGCATATTTAGGTACCATATGCTTGATTCTTTCTATGTAGTTGAGACACTGCATGGGGCACCATGACACCTTATTTCAGACCCAAAATTTGATCAATGTGTTCATTCAAGCAGAAACCTTATGAAATGCACTTGGTACAAATATATGGGAATTCTGAATAATGATAACTACTCTTGCCCTGCCTCATTCAACTGTTAAAAGGGATCAGTGAAACACTACCACAGCATTGAAATCTACATGGCATGGAAGAAACTGCTCCAGAAAACGGGAAAATTGACGAAATTTTCTCTTATCCTAATACTTTCGCACAATACTGTACCCCCTGATGGGGATTCTTGTTCGTGGTGAGAGGACTTCCCAGGAAAGGTTCTGGTGTTTGCCGTGCGTGGTGACCCGTGTAGGGGAGGAGAGGATCCTGGTGGTTGAGAGGTCCATCCCTAACACGCCTTGAATTCCTGTAGACGGGCGGTCTTGAGATGGCCCCCATAAGGTCACTCGGCTGGACCACTTAAGCTAGGGTCAACCAAGTACTAGTGTTGGATGTTCTCAACAGGTGTTGTGGACATTGTATCTGATGCTGGTGCTTGGGTATAATGCTCACGAAACCCTGGCATTGCTGCAGTGTCCTTCTTTAGCATTGTAGTGCGTTCTCTCGCAGGGCTTCATGGTGAGTGGGATCAGTGTGTACCCAACATTTTTTTATTATGGATTCTCCAAATAAAAACTTAAATAAATTAGTGAAAAACATTCCACAGGCAACTGACCACGCCTTGAAGATTTTTAGCAGCAATCTTCAACATCTGTAACACCTGTACCTCATTTTCTTATATTACATTCTCTTTCAGACAAACCTTTAGGGCAAATTTCTCCCTTTTTATTCAGGAGGGACTAGATGGACTTACTGGCTTTCCAAATTCAGTAACAAAGCTTCACTCTGGCAACATATTAGTTTCCCCATCCAAAGAGTTTCTGCAGTGAGGCGTATCTCTGCTTGGAAAAATTGAATTATGATGCTACCAAAGTCCTCATTTTAACATTTCATCACCACGCTCACCTGCTACCACGAAGGCAGGTTATCTTAATTGCAAGGCATGGCAATACATTCTAAACCCTCTCAGATGTTTCCAGTGTCAGCAGTTCAGTCACCCAAAGACATAATGTCGTGATTCCTTAACGTGTGCTCTTTGCAGTAGCAAGGACCACTATACCTATGAGTGTGAAATGGACCTTCATTGCATTAATTGCAATGGCTCTCACCCGTACAACTTTCGTTCTTCCCCCAAACTGGTTGGAAGAAAAAGAGATGTAGCATTTGAAGATAATTCAAAACATTACTTACCCTGAGGCTTGAAAGTTGCTGTCTAGCAGTTCATTCCAGCAAACTCCAAAAATCCACTTCTTTTGGTTCTTGGTATGGGCATGTCCTCGGGTACATCATTCGTTCACGTCTTCAGTCGCTGGAATACTCTTCCAACGACAAAGACCTGCCAATCAGTCCAGGGCTAGATCCATGGTGGTTGACAGACCTCTCTTCAGTAAAGGAAATAAAGAAAAAAGACGTGGTTGAAAACAAAAGGGCTCTCCACCCAATTCGCCCAAATATAAATAAAAATGGCCATCTTGAGACAGTAGAACTGTCGAGGTTTACGTTCTAATCTGGATAACATCAAAGCACTGATTGCTTCCTAACATCCTGTATGTCTTTCCTTACAAGAAATATTTCTGAAACCTGCCGATACAGTCACCTTTTAGCAGTTTTCTTTGTACAGAAATGACAGACTGCGTGACGGACGAGTGCATGTATGGGTAGTACTGTTGGTTGATCAGCATGTGCCCACCCTGTCTTTGCCACTCAACACACCCTTGGTCATACCACCAATGTTTGTTCTCTCTATACCTGCCTCCTGAAAAGACCTATGATCAATCAGACCTTGATGCTCTCGTTGAGCAATTGCTATCTCCCTTTTAATCCTGGGAGACTTTAATGGACATAATCTCCTCTGAGGAGGTACTGATATTGATTCGTAGAGCATATGCTCCCAGATCACAACCTTTCTCTTTTCAATATTGGTTCTTATACTTATTTCCATGCACCTAGTCAGTCCTTTACTGCTATTGATCTCTCAATTTGCTCCCCTTCACTATTCTCCCAGTTTTCATGGAGGGTTGACAATAACCCGAAAGGCAGTGATAATTTTCCTATAATTTTGAGAAAGACTGTCCATGGTCGAATCCACACAACCCGCATGCTCCAGTGGAAGCTGAATCAAGCCAACTGGCCCTCTTTCACTGCTCTCGCAGAACTTTATCTTGCCATCGTCTGTAAGTCATCAATATACGACTGTGTGGCAGTAAGTGACTGTATTATACAGATAGCTGCTCAGTGTATTCCTAAAACTTCGACACGTTTTTGACTATAACCTCGTCCGTGGTGGTATCCTGCCTGCCATATGGCACGGAAGGCTGAAAAACGGGCTTGGGATACTTTCCGTAGATATCCTACACTCTCGAACTGCATCACTTTACAGCAGGCCAAGAAGGAATCTTGGATAAAGTCATTACAAGCATATCTTCTACCACCAGTTCCAAAGTCATATGGGACAAGATTCAAAAGGTCAGTGGGCAATATAATTTTGTTCCCCTCTCGATCTTGCTTTTTGATGGCCAGGAGGCAGCTGATACCCGGAACATCACTGATACTCTAGGCAAAAACTTTTGCCAGGTAGCATTTCTGCTTCATCCTCCATCTTCTTAATCATCAAGACTCGGGCAGAATGATCACCTCTTTTCCTTTCGAACTAATTGACTTTATCCCACCTGAGGTTGTGTTTTCCTTCCTTGGTGGGCCATGCGTTTTCAGAACAGACGATCTGCACAGTTTCTGTGTTCACTGCTGAACTGTATGCCATTTCTCTTGCCCTGGATCACATGTGAGTACTCAAATTGCACTATTTATACTGACTCGCTTAGTTCTCTACTGTCCCTGGAATTGCTTTACGTTACTTCTAACCCTGTTCTCGCCGATATTCAAAACCGACTGGCCCATTTCTCTTTAACATCTACTTCTATCCAATTTTCCTGGATATCAGGCCACGTTGGTATTCGTGGGAAGAAGCTTGCCGACACCACAGCTAAATCTGCCAATCTGCTCTGCCAAGATCACTGCTGTGCCTGTTCCATACATGGACTATGGTCCTGTGTTCAGGGCTTGGTTTCGTGGCAGTCAACTTGGAGTGAGCAATGTGTAAACAAGCTTTTCCAAATAAAACCCTCTATTGGACTTTGGCCGTCTTGTTTCCATAAAGATCCGAAAGAGGAAGTTGTCTTAACTAGATTACACATTGATCACAGTTTTTTAACTCATCGCTTTCTTTTATCTGGGTCTGATGCACCAATATGTTGTCTATGTGACACTCAGGTCACAAGCACCATTTTAAACATGGGTGTTGGTTTGGTTTGTTTGGAATTTCGCGCAAAACTTCTCGAGGGTTATCTGCGCTAGCCGTCCTTAATTTAGCAGTGTAAAACTAGAGGGAAGGCAGCTAGTCATCACCACCCACCGCTAACTCTTGGACTACCCTTTTACTAATGAATAGTGGAATTCAGTGATGTCGAGAAACCCACTTGTTGAGAAATTTATATGCAAAAACGGCTCGTTTGGGTTGAGAACATATTTTACATAGAAGAGCGAACAACGTTTCGACCTTCTTCGGTCATCGTCAGGTTCACAAAGAAAGAGGTAACTGAGTGTCGGAATGTAGAGGGCGGTGTTAGATGTTTGAATATATAATTTTATTTATTTATTATATTAATATAGGTATAAAGGCGTTCCTTTATATTAGTTTATTTTGGGTTTAAGTTGTTGTATAAGTAAGGCTTCATTGATTTTGCGTTTGTTTATGTTTGTTTCTTTATTTAGTATTTGAGTGTTTTCTATGGTTATGTTGTGTTTATTTGACTTGCAGTGTTCGAAAATGTGTGAAGGTGACTTTTTATGTTCTTTGAATCTGGTTTCCATTTTTCTACTTGTTTCTCCAATATAGAAGTCGTGGCAGTTATCACATTGTATTTTATAAATAATGTTGGTGTGGTGTTTGTCAGTACCACAAACTACTATGTAGTTTTTACATAGTATAGACCTCAGTTTTGTGCCGGGTTTTTGAATAAATTTGGTATTAACTGGAATGTCATATTTTGTTACTAATTTTTGCCAAATGTTGGTTATTTGTTTGCTGATGTCAGGAATACATGGTATACAGCAGTATATGGTTTCGTGGTTTTTTGATTCGTGAGCTGTATTTACTGTAGTTGGTTGATTTTGCTTTCTGTCTAGGTGTGTGCGTATAATGTTTTCTATGGTTTGTGGAGGAAACTTATTGATGTTGATGAAGTATTGTTTTATTTTGTCTAATTCATCGTTAATTTTATCTGGTGAGCATAGTTTTATGGCTGTGTTTATTTGGTTTCTTAGTATGTTGAGTTTTTGTTTTGTTTCATGTGCTGAGTCCCAAGGAATGTATAGTCCAGTATGGGTGATTTTTCGGTGGATTTTTGTTTTGAATTGTGTGTCAGTTCTTGTAATTTTGAGGTTAAGAAATGATATTTGATTGCTTTCTTCCTGTTCACATGTGAAGTTAATGTTGGGATGTATAGAGTTAATGTGATTGAAAAAATTAAGTATGTGTTCTGTAGATTTGAATCCCGCAACCGTGTCATCTACATATCTGTACCAGTATAGTGGTGGATGTAATGCTGTGTTAATTGCTTGTGTTTCAACTTGTGTCATAAAAATATTGGCTAGAACTGGTGATACTGGGTTGCCCATGCTTAGGCCATTTGTTTGTATATAGTTTTGGTTGTTGAATATGAAGTTTGTCTTTATCGTGGTGAATTCTATGAGGGTTGCTAACTGGTTACTGGGAATTTCTATAGTTGGGTTAGGGTCTCGGATATAGAGTTCTAAAGCTATCTTGCAGGCTTCAGTGGTTGGAACTTCTGTAAAGAGGGATATAACATCGAAATTGGCCATTAAGGCTTTATGATTAAGTTGATTTAGATTAGACTTGAAATTAAAAGTCTTTGATGAATGAGCTGGCTGATGTTACATATATGTGGAATATATGTAATAAATATATGAATATATGAAACATGAATAGTGGAATTGACCTTCACATTATAACGCCCCCCAGGGCTGAAAGGGTCAGCATGTTTGGTGTAACGAAGATTCGAACCGGTGACCCTCTGATTGCGAGTGGAGTGCCTTAACCACCTGGTCGTGCTGGGCCATAAGCCTTCGCGAAATGGTTAATTAACATTATTCGAGATTCAAGGAAGAAATGTCGTCCGTTTTAATTAACGTAAACAACATGCTTAATTACAATTACCTGAAGTAAAAATTGAACCTTTATTTTTGGGAATTAACATGATAGTAAGATCAAATTGAACTAATTTTTAAAATTTTATAGCATTGTTAACACGAAACAGACAAAAGTATGGTATTTAAAAATCATCAGAATAAGTAACTCATAAATGAGAAAACAATATGTAGTGTTTTTAGAGATAAGCTTGTGTGTTTCTTATAGTAAGGCCACATCGAGTTATCGGCTGTCTCTAACAATGGGAATCGAACCCCTGATTTCAGGGTTATAAGTGCGAAGACTTACTGCTGTTCCAGCGGGGACCAGAGATAAGTGAAACTTCGTTATGATTATGTTCATGCAGTTTTCATATACATACTTCATCATTTTAGAAATCGAGCTACTTCTACCCTAGCCAAGGCAATGGGCTTGGAGAAATCAGGGTATATATAAGTAGTATAACTCTACTTTAGAAAAAAACGCATCACAATACAATTCTGATGAGGTCTTCCTTTTTCTTTCATCCTAGCTTACTCTACTGTATAGTTAATTTTCAAATTTTCCTTGTCAACCTAGAGATAAGAATAGAGACGTCGCTGAGTGCTACCACCTTGGAGTTATAAACAGAGAGAGAGCATTCTCGTACATTGTCCAATCACAGATTGTGACGTAATGGAGGTTTCAAAATGGCCGCCAAAACGGGAACAATGTCAAGTGGGTGAGAATTTCCTGAGAAAACTATATAATTGTTTGAACATGTCTGCGATTATAGCAATTATGAAGCAAATTGTATACATGAATTAAATTTGCGCAGTTAATTACCGACTTTGTTGTCGAATAACGTCCAGTGGGCATCATAACGTACTTTATTCCGTAGAAACTCACTCTCTATACTTACGTATGAGCACGAGCCATACTGCTTAAATTGGCCAACGAGGTTACATATATTTCAGTAAATAAATTTCCCCTATTTTTATGACTGCAAAGCATTGTAGGCAGTCTGGAATATAAAAATGTTAGAATTCCGCATCGAAAGCTCCCATAAGCCCAGTGGCGAATTCAGAAACCCTGCGAAGTTTAGGCCCTATGGCTCGTAAGCTTCAAAATGTGCGACTGGGTGTTATTTACGTTCATTGCGCGCTAATTCCTATTAATCTTGTAGAAGCCGATATTAAATGGATGTGAAGATAAACATTGATAAAGACTAATACGCTGCCAGTGCTGTTTTGGTCCTCACTCTTATGACCCGGAAATCCTTTCTGGAAATCTTGCCCGGACTGGAAACCTGCCATGTCTGGTATATAATAAAGGGGCCAGTCGGGATATTTAGTGTATCATTGTTCTAGCTTTTTAGATCGTCAATCACTTTTTCAGTTATTTACATCATATGTATACAATGTCAAAGATATATTAAATTTTGCTATGTTAATTAGAGAATAGGCATACAGGAGTAAAGAATTTGCATACATTACAAATGGATGTATGGACCTTCAAAACAACAGAAACACCGATGTAACAACACAGCTAAATTAAAAATATATATATATTATAATTATATATTATATATAGTGCATGCATATATAATTATTTATTATTGACAAATTATTTTTGTAATTTTTCATGTTAATAAGATAACAACATAGTCAATAAAGCATCTATTTCGTTTCAAATATTATTACTACATTGTACATCCTATATGTGTGAATTTTGTATATGTTAAATTATAATCATTTTGACAGTGTCTCGTTGTGCAATATTATATATGTAACAACATTAAAGAGGCATACACGGCCTGATAGATCTAGTAGAAATTAGTACATTACAATACAGTTTGGCTCTTTAAGCCTTGATAGATGCAAAACAGACGACAGTTTGCAATTGCTCGAGCTTCAAAGCCTTCATTTTGAAAGAAAAGTTCATAAATGTGAATACGTACTTATGGAAGGAGATTCCTGAGACCTTCTTATGCTTGTCTGTGTAATTAAAACAAGCACTGCTCTCGGACAATGAGAAGTTGGCAATTATCCGTCAGTGATATTCTGACATTTATTCCCGTTTTGACAATGACGACGACTTTCCCATGTCGTCACACGGTCACGTGACCAGAGTACTCTTTCTCTATTTATAACTCTATGGCTACCACACGAGGTCCGGCGCCTCGAATTCTCTTTTGGTATCTTGAAAAAACCAGAATAGAAAACTATAATCGATATCATACTGAAACGCCGAAAATCTTCACACTTTGGATACGAATCTCGAATATTTTAAGCACTTAGTGATAATTCTGGATAACAATAAAATCCTTGTTTTATAAAGAAAAGATTTGAAAATATTCTTGCACTGGTCATTTGCAGCAGTACAAAAATATTTTCAAATCTTCCTATTCGAGTGATTAAGTTATTATTAATAAATATGGAAAATAGCTACATTATTCAGGCAACTCTGTTTTATACAATGATTAAGCCAGGTCTTCAACTTTTCAGAAAACTGAAGCTCCTCTCAGCTTCAGCAGAAAAGGCAGGAACAACTTATAATAACCTCAAGAGAGCCTCAACTTCACACACGCACAAAAACACAGGCTTCAGGCAGTATGTCCTTCCAGACTTCTGCAGCTTCAGCATATGTGTATTTTTTAGATAAACATAGTTAACTGAACATCTTAAACATTTACTGGCTGTTGTCCACAACATTGTCAATCTCTTCACTAAAGAGAACTTTCTCCAATTTTTCAAGAGTCTGCAGGCCTCTCTGGCCAATGAGTTCTCTGAACTGCAACTTAGAATACCAGATCCCTTATTTGGTAAATTTATATAATATATTAAAAGCACGTGTTTTATGTGGTAAAACATTTATCTAATAAAAAGAGTCAAAGTTCAGTTTCTACTTGGCCATTATTTCATGGCTTCAAAAAACAAAAGTCAAAAACATAAATTAATTAACTCTTGATTAAATATTGATTTTTAACTTTAAAATCGTTTTTCAAATACTGAAGCCAAGTGTGACGCAATGGTTAATGTGACGAACTATGAATCTATGAGTCCATTATTGGGGTCCTATTACCATAAAACATTAAAAAAATCCCTCTCCGTACTTTGGGGCCAAGGGCGCGTCAAAAAGCTAACAGTTAAATACTATTATTTGGTCAGAGAAGAGCAGTCGAAGAGTTTGTGATGGATGTTGTTGCCTTCTCTTTAGTCTATCTATTCAAAAGTAGGGACTGCTTGTGTAAATAACCGTTTAAAAGCTGTGCGCGAATATCTGAAAGAAACAAAAATAGTGCTGTCTTAAGAGTTAAGACTAATTATACTTGTCATAAGATATTAGAATTAGACTGTTATATTTTTAAGTTCTATATTCCTTATCTAGTCCCCTAGGGATTTTCACGTATTAGAAGAGTGTATAGTAATAATTATACCATTCTGTAGACATTATATTATATTCGCTATATCCGTTGCCGACAATGCATGTATTCGTTAAATTTAAGATTTGCTTTTTTTTTTCCCATCCCTCGCGGGTACAGCAGTAAGGCTGCGGATTTATCACGTTAAAATCAGGAGTTCGATTCCCCTCGGTGGACTCAACAGATAGTCTGATGTGGTTGTGTCATAAGAAAACACTCACACACAAAAAAAAATTAAAATTAGTTATTATCTGTTACGATAATAAATAATACTGAGGAATAAAGATACTTATTTTTCTCGTTTGGGAGACATTAAAACAAGAATTATTTTAGAAAAGTTGAGTTCTGAGAAAATTCATTGTATAACGGCAAACTATTTTGTAATTTTAACAAATATACGTTATCCACGGACAGTATATCAAAACTTCTTAAATTTGAAAGAACCCGAAACAAGTAGTGTGGATGCTAAAATCAAATTATGTGATAGGGATTTCGGGTGAAAAAAAAACTAAACCGAAGCTTAGGGCAAATGTTACCGGAGATGTTTAGAGACACCTTTCTTTGGCACTACACTCGACTTGGATATTGTAGTGGGCTTCGTGAGTAGGAAAAATATATAATAATAATAATGAAATAAATAATAAGATAAATAATTACATAAGTTAAAACAAAAATGATAATAAAATAACTTTTAAAATAAAATGAAATCTAAACAAAGTGATGGTTTGACAATAGTATGAAAGCATTTACTTGACTTGATGTAGCTTGAAGCAAGCAAGCAACAGCCGAACAATCAATAAGAGGCACCGACGAGCATCACAAAATCAATAGGCGATATGAGACTTGGGGTTCTTCGGAGCAGCAGGGGTTCTGTGGATTTTATGCCAAGAATTGAAAGTGGGAGAAACAGAGGAACCCCGAGAAAACCCACTTTCACTACCCAGACGCCGAATTACCTATCCGGGATGTGTTCGAGCTGTGTACCTGAAATGAAAATTGGAAACATTGATGATTAATAAACTATATATTACGAATAAAGTAAGAGACTGGTGGTTGCGCCATGTATCAAGTGTTGCTACTAGTGTCGAAAATTGTTCTTTTAAACTGTTTCTTGTGCCAGCTGTTTAGTAATACCTTTTAGCTAAAGTTTGAATTCTTTCTCTGAGACTAGATAACGTATCAAGCGAATATGAGAAACTCGGTAAGGTGTAACATGGTAACCAGAAATTTGTATGAATTACTTGATACTATAAGGCTTCGAGTTTTTCCATTTGGTTATGTGACGCATGATTATACGCAAGTTTTGAGAACGAGATGTCATTAACGTAAATTATATATAGAAGTGGGCTGATAGCGGACTCCTGCTGGATGCCTGCCTTTAGTTTAAATGAGTGTGGCATCCTTTGATTTAAGCGAGCTCTGGTCTGTTTCTTACCGAGAAATCTTGAGATTCACCTGATTCTTTTATTTGAAATATTTAGTTGGTATATAATAAATAGTAGTCCGTTGTGTCACACGTTGTCAAATGCTTTTTTTCACATCAAGAAATGCTGTTACTGTCATGTGTTTCTGGTTAAATTCTTGAAAAAATTGTTTCCGTTCGTCTAAGTAGTCTGCGGGTTTGTCTTTGGCGGCGGGCTATGTTTTGTATGTCACTGATAATAAAATATGAGTCTGTTCGCCATTTTTTTTTCCATCAGTTTGCCTGTTTAGTTTAGGAGACTTATTGGTCTGTAATTGGCTGGATTTTGTAAATCGGTAGTTGATTTCGGGGTAACTATAATAATTACAGATTTCCAGTATTTATGGAATCATCCTATTTTGAGTGTTAAATTGAAAAGGTTTGTTTCTCTTGAACTCCGCGCAAAGCTACACAAGGGTTATCTGCTCTAGCCGTCCCTAATTTAGCGGTGCAAGACTAGAGCAGTAGTTTTTAATCTTGTTGGTGGTACTGAACCCCGGAAGTTTCGTACTTGCAATCAAATAAAATATGATTTTTTCCAATTCAAAACATAAGTAGATATTTTATTAGTGCACAAAATGAATCATGCATCAGTTGCACACAATATCACTGTATTCAAAGAACAAAACCAACAAAACATGAATTTTATACAAAAACAAAAACATAACTCAATGAATATTTACTGCAAATCAATGGACTCTTGCTGCTGCCTTTCAGAGACAAGTTCAGAAATGCGCGGCTTCAGCTTGGCAAGTGCCACTCTCATATCATTTTTGCAACAAAGTCTGTTTCCTTTCGTCGTTTTTATGTCTAGCATCCTCGAAAAGGATTGCTCGCAAAGATACGTTAGAACAATCTTATCTTTAATACCAATAAGATATTATTTTCTTATCAATAAGAGGGTACGCTAAGATTTGGTGGCACTAAAACGTTGAGAGCGTTGTTGTTCTGAGAAGTTGCTGTTGAACTTGGCTCTGCTGAAGTGCAATGATTTCGTCGAGGTATTCATCATTGATATCTGCTGTCGCAACACTAAACGTGAACGGCTGTCTCACCCATGCTGAATATGACTCTCTGGTGGGGAAGTATCTATCGAGAGTCTGAGATCTAATCTAAGTGCATGAAAATTGCTTGCTTCAGCTCCCCGGGTACAGAAATGTGTCCGATTTCAGACACATCTTCGATCTTACTTGCACAGTTTGCGAAGTTATCATTTTCTGTTCGTCATTTCCATAACGGTAGCTTTTTTTGAAAAGCCTTCAGGTTTTCTTCCACTTTGATGATATTGACTCCACCACCCTGCATCTGTTGATTGAGATGATTGAGAGCATTGAAGATATCAGCCATGTACGCCAAAATGAGAATGAGCTCAGATTTTTCGAAGCAATCTGCATGACAATGTTGGTGCTCTCGCAAAACAGGGCTAATTCCACACGCATGGCAAAAACACGATTCAGCACCTTTTCCCGGGATAACCACCAAACGTTAGAATGGTACAGAAGTACCTCGAATTCAGAGCCCATTTCCTTACGCAACTCTTTGAAGATGCGGTGCTTCAGGGCATTATTTTGCACAAAGTTCACACATTCCACTACAATTTTTAATACTTCTGCCAGTTTTGAAGGCAAGATGTTTGTTTCCAATGCATGCTTGTGCAGAACACAGTGCGTTACAATGATGTGTGGTTCATCGCCTTTCACCAGTGCACCAAAACCATATCCCAGGAAAGATCGTTGTCTCTGAAGAAGTGATCCACAAGTTTCTTCACGTCGGCTGCCTTAGTTCTTACTGTAAGAGGCTTGCAAAATAAAAAATCTTCTTTTATCTCGTCGTTCTTCACATAGCACACGAATAAAACAAGCTGGCTTAGATTGGAAACGTCGGTGGTCTCGTCGAGTGGAAGGCTGAATTTTGCTGGGCTTGAAATCAGATCTGCAATTACTTGAACCAAGATGTCATCGCTCATGTCATCTATTCTGCTGCTGATGGTGTCATTTGAAAGAGGAATTTGGGATAACTTATTTTCAGCAGTTTTTCCCAGCATGATATTTGCCATCTTCAATGCAGCTGGTTTTACGAGTGCTTCCTCAATGGTATGTGGTTTGCCCTGCTTTGCGATCAAGTATGCAATTTCGTAAGATGCTGTGAGGATCGGTTTGTCGATGGGTACAAAGCCGAGAACAGGCAAAGTAGCCTTTTCATCGAACCTGGCTCTCTTTACCTTGAATTCAGCAAGCGTTGTGTTCTTGTATTTCCCATCTCCATGGAGCTTTAGGGAGTGTTCTCTTAGTTTTGCCGGTGCTAGACTAGAATTGCTCAACTTGGCATTGCAAATCATGCATTGAGGGCGCTGACTCTCATCATGTTCCATTATACACGTCAATCCATATTGTACGTATTTGTCCGACCACTTTCTGTTTTTGCTCGACATAGTTAGTATGAAAGGATTGAAAGATTATAAAAAATCACAAATGACGCACGATTACTACAGTCACAAGTCGACTGCTAAGCGCACGAAATTCCCTGCAGCACAGATATTAAGGCCAAGTGATGTGACGTGATCAGCCGCAGCCAATGATGGTCAAATGGAGCATGACGTCACGAATCATACGAGTGGGATGAACGGAACGGACACACACACAGTGTGTGTGTCTTGACCTCCGCCGAACCCCTGAGACTGACTCACTAAACCCCTGGGGTTCGATCGAACCCAGGTTAAGAACCACTGGACTAGAGGAAAGGCAGCTAGTCATGTTGAACTAATCTTTTACCAACGAATAGTGGAATTGACCATACTTTATAAAAAATCCATGGCTGAAAGGGCGAGCATATTTGGTGTGACGGGGATTTGAACCCGCGACTCTCAGAGTCGAATGCCTTAACCCACCTGGCTATGCCGGGCTATTTGTGAGATATGTTAGGTATCTCTAACTATGTTGTAGTGGTTTTAGTCAAATGATGGAAGGATTGGAGTTTAAAAATCTGATGAAAGATATTGAGAGAACAAGTTGGCTTTATTTGAGTCAGTTGAGGTTATGGAGTCATTGTAGTTTATTTTGGCATTGCTTCCTGAAGAAGGAGTGTTGCAGGTTGATTTAAGATTTTTTTTTTTCTTCCAGAAAGTGACACTCATTTACACGTGTACAAATATTTTTAAATACTAGGTTGTGTGATTAAAGAACTGATGTGTAGTACTATCGATAAAGAGTTTCATCCGCTAGTCACGCGGATGAATGGAAATTTATTGTTATTTAGCAAGTAATGTATCTACATTGATAATTGTTCGGTGTTATTTTTAGCTGTTTAACATTACATTTTAGTTTTTTAAACACATGAGTTTTATTGTATGAAAAAGTTTCATAGAACTACTTTATCTTTTTTCGCCATTTTGGGTGTTACGATCGGTACGCGACTCTGTTGGTGCTCGAGCCGGTCATTGAATTTGTTTTGCGTGAATATTTAAGTGAAGATATTCGGCATGACGCAAATATTGCCAATACGATTTCAAGAGCATTTACAGGTAGTGTTTATAATTGTTGGAAACATTTAAAATAAATAATAAAAACTAACTATGTTAGATCACTTAATCACTAAATAGATCACTTAAAGTAATTTTGTATTAGTTAATAGTTTTAGCGTGTGATCTACCGTACTTGTATGCCGTGGGCTGGAGAGTGTAGTACAGGAATCTCTAGACTCCAGTGACACTTCAAGTGTTCACTGCACTGCAGCGATAAATTATTCACATTTATGATAAAGTATAGTTAATACTGTGGTTATTTAAAGTTAGAATTAACAATAAACCTATGACTCGATAATTTTAAAAGCGCTTAATTTCTTTTGTATACGTAAAAGTAATAACAGTAGTAGTAGTACTGTCAATTCAACAGTTTATAAATTGCTCAACATTTGGGCTGAATAATACACGGAACGAAATATTAAGTTGTATCTTACCTCCACTTCTTTTAAATTTTAAGTAATTGACATTTTTTGTTAATCACTCTGTTTTACTAATTATATACTCTTCTGTTTTGTCAGTGTTTTAAGAGTTCCAATAATTTGAATGTTTGCTTTCAAATACTTATTTTTAACAATATTTTTATGCCATTAAATGGGTGATCTCTGGCACAACAATTTGTCCTTTGAGGTTTTTGTCTGTTGGAATAATATGTGGTAGTAGAATCTAAGAAACATTTAAGAAAAGTATTCTTATATCATAACTATGCCTTTTCCACAAGTACAGAGCAATATATGATTTATATACTTCACACTTCTGTGTTTAGTTAGTAATGTTTTTACATATTGCTAAACCCTTGCATTTCCATTTCCATGACTGTGTGGATAACTGTCGCATATAGGTGTGAATAATTTATTTTCCGTTGATTAGCATTCATATGGCAGTTTAGAGAATTGTCTACACACTTTAGTAAATGGTTTACAGTTAGTTGATTAATATTTATAACACAGTGTGGACACCTGTTAAATTACATTAAATGGCTTACTGTCAGTTTTATTAGCATTTGCATGACAGTATGGAAAACTGTCTACACATTTCAATGAATGGTTTATCATCAGTTGATAACTTTTCATGACTGTGTGAAGAATTGCCCTCAGATATCAATGAATCAATTACTATAAGATGACTAATATTTGCATAACAGTATAGAGAACTGTTTTCAGATATTTATGAATGATTTATTTTCACTTACAGGGACAATAATGTTTGTATAAGAGAATGGAGAACTTTACATATTTTAATGAATAATTTATTGTTAATTGATTAACATATGTATGACAGCATAGAGGATTATCTATACATATAAATGAATACTTTGCTCTCGGTTGATTGTATGTTTCCTTTGGAAGTTTGTAACAAACCTTTGAACAAGCTGAATGCATTATATTTTCAAATAAAAATTCATTCTTTAATAACATCGACTAATATGAGCCATAGGATGTTAAAGTCCACAGAGAAGTCATCTATGGCAATGTTTCTATTTGTTTTAAATACCATATACTGTCTCTCTAAACTGTAATGGACCACTAAAATAAAAGTAGGATGAAAATACACTCAGTCAGTTTTTGTTTATTTTCATGAAATCTCTTAGCCCAGCAAGATAGTCATGGCAAACAAGTTAGTATGTAGGGTGGTTGTTAAGAAATGCTTTATGGTATTTTTATTATTTGCTCAACTGCACAACCAGAAATGAACTAGTGTGTCTATATATATGTTTCTTCAAAGTTGTGACCTTTGACGTATTCCTGGGACTGACCATGAAATGAAATGGTTGTTTTCATTGTCTCATATTTTTAGTCTTCTCTATTATTATGGTGCATAGTCTACCCTTTTTCTGAAAAATGTGTGATTTTCCTGCAAATTAGCATATAACAGTAGTAATTATTATAATGTTATATAATTGGTAGAAGTGCTCAAATTCACAATACAAATATCTTTACCAAAAATAAATGTGAAGCTGAATCTATCATTCAAGTTCCTACTTTCACTGAGCCAATGTGTATTTTCTTGTATTAAGCAGTATTGAACAGCTCAGGGATTTTACAAATTTTGGTTAAAATGTAAACTTTAGTTCCAATAAACTACTTACCCCTCTACTCACAGAATCAGCTATTCTCATCAAGTGCTGCCCTTTTTATGCTAACTATTTTCTTTAACCACAATCCTTCAGCTTCTCCCTGTTGGGGTCATTTGATTCCAGTATATGTCTGATGCAAATCATAATGTGTCACTTCTTCACAAGTAGGAGTGTGATGTATGTGACTCCCTCTACATGTCTCTACCAAACTGTAATTTCTTATTTGGCATTGCTTGGACATGTTTCTTTGTATGTTTCAGTTTTCACATTCAGCTTTAGTGTGCTTCATTTAAATTACTTCTAAGTTTATTTAGACTGTTTCTTCACCCTAATTAATTCCAATTTATTACATTTTTATTATTATTTATAATTTAATTTTTGGTTGACTCTTCTTGCTTATGAATTCTGAAGTTCATGTTACCACTTTTGGGGTCACACTTGTGACTAGTACTATATTAAAGGCCTCAGGTACAGGTGACCCAGAAGGAGATTTATCAGTGTTTATTTACAGGGAGATTGAATGTTACTTGGGTCATCCTCTATCTCCATATCTCACCCCACTTCCTCCCAAGTTTGTTAATCCTGTTCAACCTGATAATGACTTGGTTTGTTTATTTCCACTTTCTGATTTTGCTGTACCTTCCCATGCCCCTCCTGAGGATTCAGTTAGACTCACTATGGGCTATAGGCCTATTTCCTGTGAACTGCATCCTTTCTCGCTACATGAACAAACTTCCCACCCATATCTAGTTTTTTTGTCTTCCCTAGATATTTGGGTACATGCTGACCCATTTGCTTCACAATTAAATGATCGGATTAACATACCTCCCTCCCACTGGCTTCAGGTCAATTTGTTCTTGTATATCATTGTGCAGACTGCCCTTTTACAGGCAAACTGTTATTAGTTCTGTTTTATCTGCTTGGGGGGCAGTCCTCAAATCTCCTGTTAGTCTAATCTATGTCTAATTTTCTCACCTTTATCTTATTCTCTTGACTCTTTTACAGTATCTCTATCATCCATCTCCTTTCTGAGACACTCTGCTGAAATCCTGAGAGGTTTACTGGTGACATCCTTTCCCTTCTTTCCTCCTTGATGGCTTGTTTGTCATCTTTGGCTCTGGCTTTGCTTATGTGCTTTCTCTGTTATTAGGACATTTTTGATTGATCATGATGCAATATCAATTTGCATCTGTTTTCCAGCATCTTTGGGATTTACATTTAGCTCCATTTTTATGATGTTTCATAGTTGACACAATTCCTAAGTTCTAGGAGTTTGGAATTGCATCACTACAACAGTCTGTCTTTTCCAATCTTGTTAGCCATGTGACAGATTTACTATTATATATTTACTTTAATATCAGTGTTTGTTTCAGTTAAATATATGTTTAGAAATGCATGCAACTTGTACTGTTAAATCTGTCGTGCAAAATGTTCACCCATTCATTAAAGTTTTTGAAGATTCTTGAGCATAAGAATCAACAATGTATATGCATATGTAAATGATGCTATTACTGGTGTTTTAGCTGAAATTTCTAGAATCTTGCCTAATGCTTATAAAAGGTAACCAACTCAATGTTCCAAGAGACAGTATATATTTTTGGTTTGCTGCACTTGGTATACTATAAACCTTAAAAGCTACAACTGTGATTAACACTTGTTAATTGGAAGCTTCACATATTTGGCAAGGAACATTTATAGATTTTGAACATCACAAAACATTTAACTTCAAAGGATGTTAGTACTTTTATGAAAACATTACATACCTTCATTTATGAAAAAATTGGCTTGTAATCAGTGAAAAGTGTTCATTTAAGTGAATTGTACCAATATAAACTCCAAATTAATTCCCTCACTGTGAACCCTCAATAAGATGTCAAGGAAGCTCTCGATCAGGTAGAAGACTCAGTATTGTTTGTAAGAGTGTAATACTTTTGTATATGAATTGATATTTGTTGTAACTAAATTTAATAATCATTATTATTAATTGTTTTATTACTTACGCATTGAAATATATTTGCATCAAGAAAGAAAACTGTGTATCAGTCTTGATGACAAATATAAATTTCATGCACATTGACATTTAATCAACTGATCCCATGCAGTAGACATCCTCTTGAGACTGGATGTCAATTCCCAGATTGCTAGATCAGCAATGAACCTTGTAGTATACCCATAAATCGGTGCAGGTCTAAATCCCCAATTTTTGGGTTTGAGATGAAGATGTTATGATTCTTGTTCTACCCTCATGTTGATGTTGGTATCCCACGAGTAGGTTTTGGACATATTTGACTTACCGAAAGTATGTTCTGCTGTACCCTAGTCACTCCACACCTCACAATTTTAGCTTTTGTGTATTACACATTGGAAAAGAGTATATCTCTTCTAATTTTTGGATCTATATATTTTATTGTCAGAGGTATCCTTCAGGTACTTTTGAGGTTACTTTTGTTCCCTTGCACCTGCCCCTGCATCGTGTGTGCACAATGTCACTATTGGTAAGTAGATAATGCATGATGATTTGCATGAGACATACATTGGAATGTACTACTCCACCAAGAGGAGAGTGCAAGACTTGTTACATTAGTAAAGGAAACATTTACATACAGAGCACAGCACTTAATAAGAATAGCTAGTCTTGTGAAAGAGGTATCTATTAGAAATACATTTTCAGTATAGGAAAATTATATCTTTGCTGAAAATAATTTATTTCTTGACAACATTCTATTTATGCCCATGGTATTACCATTCTGACAATTAAATATGAAAAAAAAAGATGCTGAATCAGCACTACAAATTTCCACTAACAATCTAAAACATCTCAACCATATCTCTTTGATTATTTTATTTTAAAAAGAAAATTAATTCAAGACCTTATCATATATCAATATAGGGGCTCTCATTTAAATCCTTTCCAACAATTTGATATCCTTTCTAAAGAAAGGAGCCCAAGACTGAACATAACACTCCAAATAGGACCTAGCTCATGACTTTATAACTTCTTTAGACTTGTATTCAACTTTTCTGAAAATATGACAATAAAATCCTATTAGCAACATTACCTGACTTGGATTGCTTAATACTGATTACAATAACATCAAGATGTTTTTCTTCCATAACACTGTTGTTAAAGTTATTCTCATCACAGTTATACAGATAATTCAAAGGGTGATATTCCATGTGCGTTACCTTTCACTGAATGTAATTAAAAGTAACTTGGCATTTATTCACTTAACTAGCCAAATAAGCCAAAACCTTTTGTAAAGCAGAAGTATTCTTCTCACAGCCAACATAACTTTAATCTTATTAGCAAATTTTAATAATATATTAATCATTCCTTCACCTCTGTCATTAATATAAATTAAAAAGAGCAAAGTCGTAACATTGAATCATGAATTACCTCACTCATGACATTAATACAGTTTAATTGAACTCCATTTATAACAATCCTCTGCTTTCTTCTATCTAGAGAGATTTCTATCAAATGATCCAACCTATCTCCTACACTTATAGGAATAACTTTGTGTAATAACTTTTATTTTATGTGGCACCTTGTCATGGACTTTCCTAAAAAATCTCGATATACCACATCTTTACCCCTATTCTTGTCAACCTAACTAATAACCTCTTCAAAGAATATCTGACTATTCAACAAAATTTTGAATTTTGTTAAATGATTATGTAAAGCATATTTTACCAGATTAAAAAAAACAACAAACTTTCCTACCACTGATGTATGAATAATAAACCCATTAGTACTAGAACAATTTTATTATCTCCCTTGAAAATAGGAGTAACATTAGCCAACTTCCAGTCTTTTAGCACCTGCACTCTATTCAAAGACCAAGAAAAAATAGCATTTCTAATCCTTAACTTTTAATAAATATTGTGTAGTCCAGGTGCTTTACTATTCTTTAAACTTCCCAGTTTTTCTTTTAACAAGCTCAGAATTAATGTGATCACTTTCACATATGGTCCCCAGTTTCCACCTTCTGCTCTTTATAATAAAATATATCACTACTAGCCATATTATTGCTCGAAAGTCATCATTAGTCCATGCATTCGTTGCATGCAAGGTTCAATTTCCTTACTAAATTCTGTTGTCACTTCCTGCAGTTTATTCTTCCTTTTCATCATGCAGTATTTAAAACAGTTGATATAGTGATTTTCAAGTTTTGGAAGTTAACATAGCCCCTTTTCAATTGTAGTATAAATTCACATATTCTTGGGATTTTCGTACTGAAAATAAATACAAAATTATATATCTTCAGTTGTTTTTTTTACCACTGAAGTAGTTACTATTACTGCTATTAGTAACTAATGCATAGTGTTTGGATATGAAAAGAAAATATTTTTCAGACATTTTTTTATTTTTAACTTTTCATTTTATGTACCTCCATAGTGACCACTGCATACCCATTCATGGGGGTTATGTGTACCTTAATTTAAAAAGCACTCTAATAATACATTGTCTTATTGTTGTGGATTATTCAAACAATAGTATTCTAGTGAATAGTTCTATATCCTGTTCTTCAAAGAAACATCTAATCTTACCAAAAAACAACAGTTGCAGTTTTTAAAGAAACATTGTAAGATGCAGGTGATATAATGTGGTATTTGTTACTTTAAGAAAAATTGTGAGAAACTAAATTTGATAATCAAAGGAAGATTTTTTTATCTCACTAACTTCTTAGTTTTTTCATGCTTCTTTTGTTTTGGTATTTAGAACATTTGAAATACTTTGAAGTGTTCAGTATTTGTTTATAATGCTGACTTTAGATATGTCAGGAATGTGAAGAATCAAGTAATTTAAAAAGTATACTAAGAACAAAAAGATTCCCTTTATACTTTCTAATAAAACAATTTTTAAAGTTTGTAAATATTCATGAGAAGAAAATTGTCTTGGAATAATGTACAAGTTTTATAAATGTTTATAATTTTTAAGAATGGTGTTCAGAAAGACTTAACTTTGTTAGTTTGTTATGAAATTTGTAGAAACTAAAGTATTTTTTACTAAATTTCACTCAAATACAGTAAAAAGAAAATGTAGATATGAAGTATTAGAATGTTGTATCTTTTTTTCTAATTAACATTATTTGTACTAGCTTACCAATGTTGGTATTACTGCTGCTAATATTGGGTTCAACACTCTCACCATGGAATCTGACAAGTACATTTGCGTACGTGAGAAGGTTGGAGATTCTGCCCAAGTAGTGATCATTGACATCAACAATCCAACAAACCCCATTCGGAGACCTATATCTGCTGACTCTGCTATTATGAACCCTGCCTCTAAGGTCATTGCTTTAAAAGGTGTGTGTGTATTCCTACTTCTTTTTGTCAGACTGATCAGTATTGTTTTTGTTTTTTATCATTTTATTGTTTTGTTAGTTGTTATTATTATTATTATTATTATTGAATTAGAACTAGGATATTTCTCTACGTTGCAGAGGTCTACAAGAATGTCAGAAAATCATTTCATAGAAAATTCAATGTTTGTTAATGAATCCTCATAGTTGCCCTTTGCATTTGTTTGCACTATATTATAATTACTATTAACCCTAAATTGATATGTTGCAAAATAGGCTAGGAGGATGAGATATATATATATATTGGTGTTAACTTCAACATAATCTAATTCACACCTTTGTTATTGTTCATGAAAATTGATGTGTGTAGCACCTAGCCTCTACTATTTCTGTTATATCCCACCTGGCCTGTTGGGCTCTGATTTGAGTAAAAGGCTTTGTCAACATTGAATATGGCAGATGTAGTGTGGTTAACGTATTCTACTTTTCTCACTCATGACTTATTCCCAGTTCAGGCAAGTGTTTGCAAGAAGTTTAAAAAAAAAATGTGTATTTTTTAATGTTTAACTTTTTTCCCTATAGCCATGAGAACTCTTCAGATTTTTAATATTGAAATGAAAAGTAAAATGAAAGCCCACACCATGAATGATGATGTTGTATTTTGGAAATGGATCAGTTTAAACACTGTAGCCTTGGTAACAGAAACCTCAGTGTTCCATTGGAGTATGGAAGGTGAGTATTAAGAAAAACCAACCTTTCTTGGCAGTAACTAACACATTTGAGAAGCCTTTATATTTGTCTTTTGTATTTGTTTTTATTGTGCTTTTAATATTTTTAGCCATTAATAGGTACACTAAGGTTTTCAGAAACCTTTCATAGTTAATGGTATCTTTCATGTCACACTTGTTTCTCAGATCTGAAAGATGTTTGAAAGAAAATTATTGTATTAAGCATTAGACAAGTATAGTTTAATGAGGGTATTTTACAGAACATATAAGTAATTAAAATTGAATCTTTAAGAAGTAAATAAGTGAGATGATTTTCTATACAGGTGATTCCCAGCCTATAAAGATGTTTGACAGACATTCCAGTTTAAATGGTTGTCAGATAATTAATTACCGAACAGACCACAAGCAGCAGTGGCTTCTACTTGTAGGAATATCAGCTCAGGTGAATGGATAATTATTCTTTATACACACCAAAACACACAAACAAGTTCATGTCTTCACTTCCTCTTGGTACTGAAAAACTGTGATTTGGGTTTTGTAACTTTAGTAATCAGATCATAAAACCTGAAGAATTCTTTGTTTAATAGTACTGTGTGTGGCTTTGCACACATTTCTGATTTCTTAGTAGTTGTAACAGGGATGCTGAAGAGATTGTAGTTTAACCCTGTCCACCTGGATATTTTTTACTGCATATGATACAATATTTTAGTGTCTTGTATGAAAAGCTTTATTAAACTACTTTTAGTTTATATTATTCCAATAAGAATAGCATAAAATCTTAGCTAAAAATCCATATTTTAATAGTATATAAGTTTTAAGTTAATACCTCTACAAGGTAATATTTTATATATTTAAAAATGGCTGGTATGGGTAGAGAAAGGACTAGTAGAGGGGTGAATAACGTTTTGACCTTTGGTCATCGTCAGGTTCACAAAGAAAGAAAGGGTTACTGATTGGTAGCTGAACACATTTGAAGGCGGTTGTGTAATTGAGTGTAGGAATGTAGAGGATGTGCTTAGATGTTGGATTATATTTATTAATATAGGTGTAAAGGTGTTCCTTTTTATCAGTTTATTTTGGGCTTGAGTTGTTGTGTAAGTAAGGCTTTTTTAATTTCACATATGTTTCTTTATTTATTATTTGGGTGTTTTCTATGATTATGTTGTTTATTTGATTTGCAGTGCTTGAAAATGTGTGAAGGTGACTTTTTGCATTCTTGTAATTTTGAGGTTAAGAAATGATATTTGATTGCTTTCTTTCTGTTCACATGTGAAGTTAATGTTGGGATGTATGGAAATAATGTGATTGAAAAAATTAAGTGTGTGTTCTGTAGATGTGAATTCAGCAATCAGGATTCTATATTGGTACATGTAATCCACCACTATATTGGTACATGTAATGCTGTGTTAATTGCGTGTGTTTTAACTTGTGTAATAAAAATATTGGCTAGAACTGATGATACTGGATTGCCCATGCTTCGGCCATTTGTTTGTATATAGTTGTGGGTTGTTGTACATGAAGTTTGTCTTCATCGTGGTGAATTCTATGAGGGTTGCTAATTGGTTGCTGGAAATGTAAGGTTTTTTTAGTTTTTTGTTTTGTGACATTATGTTGATGGTTTTGTGAGAAAATGTTTTGAAAAAATCGTTTAAGATGTTGTTTTTTGGTGTTTCTGGAAAATATAAATTTTTAATAATTCCTGGGAAGTTTGGTTGTTGGATCTCAATAGAATTGTCAAAGTTGTCTTCTTTCTGTTGGTTGTTTTTTTGTTTTCTGTGGAAAGTATTACAAGTCTCCTGGCTAGGTCTTCTAAACATGCTTTAATTTCCAAGGTTGGGATGTACCTAGGTGCTATCGCGAAGTTGAGTCCCTTTGTTAAGTAGATGTATCTTGTCTGTGTTTAATTGTTGATTGGATATGTTAATTGTGAGGTTAGTCAATGGTTTGTTGTGTTGGAGTCTTTTATGTTGTTTGTATCTTAGGTTCTCTTTTTTTTTTGTTTGTGGCAGATCTTTTTGTCCTTGTCGTTCCTGCTGTTGATTTGGTTTATGTTTCATTGTATAAGTCCGTAAATCTCTGGTTTAATGCAGCATGCCAGTTGATAGTCTAGGTTCATTTTTTGTTTCTGTAACTCGTAGTTCTTTTTATTTCGTGTTCAACATGGCTTTAAGTAGTTTTTTTCTCTAAATTTTGGATAATGTTTGCATTGATTAAAATTTTTTGATAGTTTTACCTTTACAAAGTTAGAGGTTAGTTGTTACTTTCTACATTGTTGAATGAAGTAGATGTCATGTCTTCTGTTGGTAATTTTTTGGTTTAAGTTTCTTAGTTTCTTTATGATTGTATGAGCGTGTACTGTTAATAGTGGTGTAATGTGTGTTAGTTCAGACATAATGATTGCATAGATAAGTACAAATACATAAAGAAAACACGAAGACTTACACTTCTCGTATAATTGTCATGATGAAATAATAATCTGTGATGATGAGAAAACCCACTTGTAGAGAAAATTATATATTTAAAAACAGCTGGTATGGGTAGAGAAAGGTAATATTTTAAAAATTCCTGAATTTCCCCTAGTGTATGACACAAGTGATATATTTTCTCTTAACATGTCATCATCCCTATTTTATCCACTACCGTTTGAAAAAGTACGAACTTAAATATGAATTACTTTCTGTAAAATTGTCATATCTCAGATAAACCATATTTATTAGTCTTCAACTTTTTTGGTCACAGAACTATCACATAGGAAATCAGACCCCTCCTGCCACACCAACCTGTTACATTCTTTCTTTCATAATTTTTTAATAGTTCACTCTTATATTTAATTATATATTATATACAACCCATAGAAACTCAAGGTTTTCTTCTGTATAAAGTTATGTTGTGAATGATTAAATGTCAGTTTCACTCAGAATACGAACAGCTTTCCCTTGAGAAAGTTAACAGCTAGCTTGGATGAATTTGTAATAACTGTTGTCACAGTGTTAGAAAGTCAGAAAATTTTAAGGGGTAATGGAATTCTTCTACTTCTGCATATTATTACTTTATATTATTTGGAACATTATGTAATTAAATAAAAATTATTAATTGCAGTATTATGAGTAGTATAAAAAATTGGGGTTAACTCTCTTTGACAACTAAGAGCAAGAAAAAAGATTTCAGTATTTTATTTCTTATTTTTCATGTTTATTTTTTATATGCAATTATAAAAGCAACTAAAATGTAAAAATAAGGATATTTTTAGGTTAGTTAAGATTAGATTAAGTCAAATAAATAATAATAATAAAATAAAGTTTCATGAGTACACATGCAAGTTGCCTGTACTAGTCATAGTAGCTTGTGGGTAATGTAATTTGATAGCATAACATGAGCTACACATTTCCAAAGTTATTTACAACTTATAAGCTTGTGGACAATGGTTAGTCACAGTTCAAAGGTTAATAAAATTTAAGTATAAATAGATGTATACTTAGAACAAATTATTATAAACACATGGTTTTATATCACAATATGCAGTCATTATAGAAAGAAAAAAGGGTAATTTAGATTTATTTTGATTGTTTATTTGGTAGTTGCAACGTTAGTTAGATTTACCATTTCTGTTTTGAGTTAGGTAAGAGAAAATAACATAAACTATCAAGTTCTACTGGGAAAAATGTTTGAAATCTATTAAGGAAGTCTTAGGAATTACACAGAAGAAGTTTAAGAAAAGTATTTTTTTAAATTTTAACGTGAAAATTGCTTTGCACATGAATTTTTCAAAACATATACTCAGTATATATATGGACAAATCTTTATTTTACTCTATTAGAAGTACTTCACTAAAAATACAATTTGTTTGTTTTATAAAGATATACACACTGTATTGAAAGTTAGAAGTATTAAATCTACCATGCTTTAGTACAAAGAAGTCATGTGCATGGTCATACAGACCAATTTCTGTCAAGAGTTAATACCATATGTGAAAATATGCATATGCATTTTTGACTTCTTAGTAATCAGAACAGAGAAGTTTAATTATTTTAGTTTAATATTACTTTGTATGTGTATACAAAAGCATTAAAACTGTTTACATAATTTTTATTTAAGTTTGTATTTGATTTTATGTGTGCACGCATGCATGCATATGCTGATGCATACAACAAGATAATCTGTTGTACTTTTTCTGAAGAAATAAAAGGGGCTTGACATGTTTGAGGTTACTTATTGCTATAATTTAGCTAAAATACAGAAGGTGGGAAAAGTAGATTTATTTGTGTATTGCATAATTGCCAAGAAGCACTGACTGAATCTATAACAATAGCAGACAAAATAGTTTGGTGAATTTGATACTGAAATTAGTTAACAATTGGCATATATTATTTAATGTCTATTTAACATGAAAATCATTTTACACTCAGACTGGTTAGAATAAGACTTAGTATGTTCACGAATAAATTTTTAGTAAACATATTCCATTAAAGAATTGATTTTTCTGTGCAAATGATTTGTAATGTTTACTAAAAATCTGCTAAAAGTTTGTGAAAACACTCATGCTGCATTAAAGGCTATAGTATTAAAACTATATACAAGTAAAAATGGCCACAAGGTCTGTCCTAATGACAAAGCCTGTATGTGAGAGAGTTTATTACTAATTCAGTTGCTTACATGTGTAGTGCATTTACTGTATGTATTTAGTCTAGTCTAGTTGGCTAAGCAGCAAGTGCCAAATGTGTGCATTAGAAACGTCATGAACAGACTACTACAAAGTGCATGTGTTGCAATATATGCATGATAAAGTGTGAAAATACTGTACGTACTGTTTGGAAATTTCCAAGAAATGAACATCAGTTTTGGCATATCAAACTGAAATGTTACGGCACTATCACTGTGTTGTTGGAAGTCTCAAAGACAACATACAAGAGAAGGGATTGATTCACATATTATGCTAAGCATAGAGATGATTTGCAACTGGGATTGTTTTGAATTATAAATCTAGATATTTTGTTCCTTGAATAATGTAGTTCTCCACAGTGGTTGATATTGACACCCCCCTCTCCCTCCAGATAGATGAGACTACAAGAGGGGGGGGGGGTAACAAGGATCTAGGGGTTGAAAATGGACCCTATTCATGTAGTTATTGAGGCCCATCCATTTCATTAGAGAAAATTAAAACCTCTGTTTTTTGTACATTATATATTATATAACAATTGTGGTATAATGAATAGGAGTTGATTATATATTGATGATTCTTGACTATGAAGTTTCATTCGTAGTTTATATTCTAAGAATTTGGTGGTCGGTGACAATTTTACAAGCTCATCATAGGGTTGACAACTCAAGAGGCTTTAGGAAACTCTGGTGTAATGCCATCTTAGATATATTTACAATTGTTATACTTGTGTAGTATATCTGTATATTGTTTGAAGCTTTTTTTTTCCCTCTGGGTTGAATTTCACTTCTATATTGTTTGTGTTGTGACTTGTGTGTAAAGTTAGGTTTTAAAGTTCAGTAGGATACTTAAAATATTCTCTATTTTGTTGCATTATATTTATTTATTTAAACTTGAGCTTTTGTTAAAATGCTTTTATTTAATTTCAGTAACTTTGAACTATAACATAAGTAAGCAAACAAAAATTTACATGGGAAATAATTGAAATAACTATTAAATGTTTCTAAAGTTTTTATATGGTATTTATAATGTCTCTCTATTGACATTTAGCAAAACCGAGTGATAGGAGCAATGCAGCTGTACTCTGTTGAAAGAAAAGTAAGCCAGCCAATTGAAGGCCATGCTGCAGCTTTTTCTCAATTCAAATTGGAGGGAAACCCAGAACAATCAACTCTTTTTTCATTTGCTGTAAGGACTGCTCAGGGTGGAAAGGTACAAGTTATTTTGAAGTGCTTAGAGAAACAGAATTTACAGAGAAAATGATGGTTTGTTAACCTGTATTAGACAAAAATATTTCTGAAGAATTTACAGTTCTGTAGTTTGACAAGGAAGAATAACATTAAAACTGTTACTTAACTTTTTTTTTTTCTTTATCAGTGATTGCTAAACAACTGTTGTAATACATTGTACACGATATGTAAAGATTCACTTTTATTATTTTTACAGTGGTTAACCAAAGCCTACAGAAAGGCTTAGACAAGTTTTAGTATTTAACCACACATAAAGGAATTACTTGTGTGATTTTTTTTGTTGTTGTTCAACCCTTTAAAAGCGTGTTGTTTATTATACGCAAATTTGGAAATCTTCATATTTTATGTTTTAGTACTTTGAATTTATTTGCTCTCAACACAAGTCAGTCAAATTGACCGACCTCACAATTACTTTTTTTATTGTTATGGTTTCCATAGTATAACTTTTAATGCAGTATTTGGAAGATTTTCTTAAACATTCTCATATGTATGAAAAAAAAATTAATAAAGTATTTTTACTAAAGACTTGTTTACAAAGATATAATATTTTTCTTGTTCTTACAAATCTTTAGTTTGTGTAACCACCAAAACATTCTAAATAAATATAAGTTATTTTATTAGTAAAAACTTGTATTCTGAAAAATACTCCCTATTACACTTTAGCTTCTTCTCAAGTAAAGTTTCTTTTCTCTCTCAACGTAGGCATTGGTATGAATTTTATTTTCCTTTGCAATAGCCTATATATGTTGTTATATTTCTCATAACAATTTAAATCTTATGATTATCTCCAGCTACTTTTATGCACTCCCTATACCAGATATAAACTCCCCATTATTACTTCATATTTGCTTTTCTCATTGGCAGAATGTTATTGACAACTTTTTTGTGTGATTGCTGCAGATTTTCCCTTATCATGTGTTGTATACTTTGCTATACATGTGCTTTGGATGATTTTTTTTTTTTTTCAATCCATCTTTTTGGATTTTAACATTATTGTCTGTTTTCTTTAATTTCCAGCAACAGAGATTCTGTGTTTCTGATGTGAATTGTCACAGTCATGTCTCCAACATGGAGGCTCCCTTCCCACAAAGGATGTGCAGAGAGTAGGAGTCTTACATGAAGCCAGATGTTTTTATTTCTATTGGCTTAGAGGTTGGGCTTGCATGGGATCAGTGGTGGACAGTCAAGAATTGTTTTTTGTATTATATTTTTTACTCCTTTCTTTGCTCAAGCAACTTTACCACAAGCCTAGGATGGACATATTACCTCCTCTACTGTTTTTGAAATTAGTATATCATGTCTTGTACATTTCCTCTGTAATCTAGGATTGTTCTTCTTTGTAGAGGGAAAGTCATTCAGCTGATTACTTAGTCTTTCTGCCAACAACAGGCACTACTGTGTATTCTCAGATATGCCAACCATTACAATTTGAGCATAATTATTACGATTTTGGTGTATACATTACGACTATACGCTCATACAGACAAATATTACGACTTGTTGCTATTCCCAAATTATATATTATATAGGCCTATACAATAAAGTGATAAATTGTTCCCCTAGGGCTTGAAAGGGGTGAAAAGAAAATTTCTAGTGAGATACAAATAAATTTTGATAATAAATAAAAGACATAGTCCAAATAGCTACTTGCGATAATCATGTTTGTGCTTGAAATAATAAAAGATATTTAAATCTCCGATGTCGAACAATAGTTTGAGTGCGGTGCTTCTCCATACTGGGTACGTAGGGGAATCCATAGTTACATCATCAGTGCTTGTCAGCCAATCAGCGCTTGCGTAAATGGGTATTTCTCATTTTCTAAGCAGCATGGAAACACCAATGCGATCATTCACAAGATGGAAAAAACGAGGTCTCATTCACCAGATTGTCTTGTTTGTGACAAATCTAAAAGGACTAAAACTGTGAATCAAAAATTTAGGAAAGAGTATGGTGCAAAATATCCGGTCATTGCATGAAAAGTCAGTGACAGTCATGCATTTTGTACAGTTTGTCGCATCGATTTTTCTGTGGTGCATGGCAGGATAAATGATTGTTCCAGACATACAAAATCGGCATCTTGCCAACAAAAGGCTGAGGTGAAGACAAAAACGATGCAGATAATGACATTTATGAGAAAGAATTCAGAATATGAAACCATAAATGCAGAAGTGATGTTCACACATTTCATCATTGGTCATAATTTACCCCTAGCTGTAGCTGATCATGCAGGACTTTTATTCAGAAAAATGTTTCCAGACTCTGATATAGCAAAAAAATATGGCTATGCTAGAACCAAAACTACAGCCATTGTACAAATGTTGGGTTGTGAAGATGACAAAATGATTTCAAGCATACTTACTAACAGTGTTTACAGTTCAGCCACAGATGGATCCACAGACGTGGATGGCTCAAAACTGTATCCAGTGGTTGTATGATATCTGTTTGGGCTCTGTCTACAATCATTACGCTCAGTCATTTGAAATAGTTGGCATCTCCGTATTCTTAGAGATTTGGTGGTCAACTGAAAGAGGGTGCTGCCATGCTTTGTCTCCCCATTTATTGGGTCAGCATTCCTTGATTTTCTATTTCTTGGAGGACCCATATTTAGATTTTCAGAGGTCAGATTGTGTTCTTCCTATTTGAGGTTCTAAGCCTGATGCCACTATATATAGTTATCTTAACCTTACTCAGTTTTCTCAGATTTGAATTCCCTTGCAACAGTTTTGCTTTTTTTTTAATGTCTTTACAACTGTTGTAAAATTCCTATCACAGGGCTTCTATTCAATTTTCAGAGGATCTTAGTCATTCATTGACATTTTCTTGGATAAGATTATCAGGAAGTCTGGTCTTTTGGTTTGTTTACAGCTGGAGTCTTTTGGAGAGGTGTCTTGCTTGAGAGCATTTCACTTCCTTCTTTGGCTCTTAGAGATCTAAGAGAGGCTCCTGTTCTCTGAAATTACGGTTTATGTGGGTAATCCAGATTTCATGGAATCTTGGGTGGATGTGGACTGTCTCCATTTTTCTCTTTCAGCAATGAGCTCTCTCCTTTTAGTCTTCTCTTGGATGGTATACTGCATCTCCAATTCAAGTTTCCAGATCTCTTGTTTTATTGGATCAAAAGAGAGACTCTACCCTTACCAGCAGGTATACTCTACTTCAGTGAAGTGCTGATAACAGCATTGGTGACTATCCTATGGGAGACCTTTGTCATCAATCAGTGGGTTATTTAGGTTCTTATGAAAGAACTGGACTTTCATTTCATGTCTCTACCCCAAGGGTCATCTTACACTCAGTTTTTGGGTGCCAGCCATCAAGGATCTTTTGCTCAAAGAGGCCCTAGAATTTGGTGACAACTTTTTCAAGGAATTGTATTACATATTGTTCGTAGTATTGAAGAAATCGGGCAGTTAGCAGCCTATCATCAACCTTTCTCATTTCGATCATTTCCTCAAGTGTTCTCAGTTTACCATGGAGTCATTTCTTTCCATCTGGTGTCATTTTGCACCCAGTCTGTGGATGACAAAATTTGGTGTTGCCACCTACCTTCGTATTCTGATCGTACTATTCTACGATCAGTAGGATCTTCACTTTGTGTATGAAAGACAAGTTTTCAGTTTACACTCTTCCTTTCAGCTTCACATCTATTTTTCTTGTCTTCTCTCAGTATTAATGGATAACTAGCTTATTCTTGCTCCTTCCCATCAGTTGGAAGAGTTCACATTCAAGCTCTTTCACACGAAAAGCAAGTATTGGGTTTCTCGTCAAAACTGAGAAGTTTTTTCTTACCCTCACACAGTACCTCAACCATTTAAGAGTATCTCTCAGTCAGACTTATCCTTCAAGCCATGAATTGGACCTTTCTTCTAATATTTTTGTCATTTACTTCACTGGCATATGCAGTTTTATCTCTCTTGACTATGTGAGCATCCTTGGAATCACTCCTTCTTATGGGTTGGGTTCACTTGCATTCCTTCCAGAGGTTGTTACAAGACTAATGGAACATTTGCACAGATGCATTGGATTGTCTGGTGACCCTATCAGCTTCCAGCCTGCTGAATCTTGGCTGATGGTTGAACAGAAATAACACAACAATAGGTGACCCTCTTCTCCCCCAATGTCAAGAGATACATCTTTTTACAGATACTTCTCTCCAGGGATGGAGGATATGGAGTTCTAGGGCCTCTGGATAGAAAATGAATATTTTCTCCACATCAGTCTGTTAGAGCTTTAGCCATTCAGTGAGCTGTGTCATGGGCTCTTGAATTATTGCAAAGGAAGGTTGTAATGCTCCACTTGAACAATTCCACTGTGGTCTCCTACATTTCCAAGCTAGGAGGCACTCCATGTTTTTGTGTTTTCAGACATTGCATTTTCTCTTTTGGATTTACAGTCATAAGATTGTTCACCTTGTTTGTCATGTTTCAGGTGTTCTTAATTTAGTAGGCAATTAGTTATTTCACCCCAACAGTAATCTTCCCACAGAATGGGTTTCATCTTGTCAAGTTCTCCATATCTTGATATACGTGGAAGCTCAGTTGTGTCACCTACTGCAGGAAATTGTACAGGCTGGTATATGTTCCATGCCTAATATATTTATATCTCATCATTTACTTTATTTGGTGATTGCCTTCCCAGAAGGTTTTAGGTTACTCTTCATGGTTATTTTCCATGCCCAAACTCATTTGTAAAAGATGTGAGGGGGCTTATTTCTATTGTTTTTCAGGATTTCTCTTGTCATTTTTATTTGGATCTCACTGTATGGTGATGTTGCCTTGCCAAGTATGCTTATTTCCAAATCTACACTAGCTCCCAGTCAAGTGATCTCAAAATGTCCTGGTAGGTTCAAGCTCTGATGAGATGGAGTGTTCTATAACACCATTGTGTGTGCTTTCTATATGGTACACAGTTATAACACAAAGACACGCTACTGAACCACCACCACAAGTAAAGCTTAAGGTAATTTTGCCCATCCCTGCTAACCCATAGATTGAATATTTTCAAAATAAGGAACATAATTCATCTATGGCACTGTCTTTGGAGCATCATTCCTTGGGTTCCTCCCCTTCCATGTGAATTCCTGTATGTTGTTAGTGGACCTCCCAGGATAGGTTCTGTTCTTTCAGGTTACATCCTCTGGGATTTAAACATTCACCCACGTGTTTGCTGTGCATAGCAACTCATGAAGGGAAGGAGAGAGTCCTGGTGGTTGAGGAGCCCAACCCTAACACACCACTTTGGCCTTGAATTCCTGTAAATGGGCAGCCTTGGGGTGGTCCCCCTTGGGTCAGTTGGCTGATCCACTCGGGCTAGGGTCAATCAAGTACCAGTGTTGAGTGTTCTCAGTAGGTGTTGTGGACATTATATCTTATGCTGGTGTTTGGGTTTCGTGCTCACGAAACCCTGGCGTTGCTGCAGTGCCCTTGTTTGACATTGTAGTACGTCCCCTCATAGGGCTCCAGGGTGGGTGGGGTCAGTGGGCACCAAAATTTCCCTTTCTTTATTATGGATACTCCAATTACAAATCTTAATAAAATAGTGAAAAAACAGTCTATAGGTAAACGACCACATCTTGAAGATTCTGAGCAGTAATTCTCAATGTCCGTACCACCTGTTGTACCTCACTTTCTTATATTGCACTCACTTTCAGACTAACCTTTAGGGCAAATGTCTCCCTTTTTCATTCAGAAAGGACTAGAGGTGGAACCTGGATTAGGCAAACAGGCCCTCTTTCACTGCTCTCGCAGAACATGATCCTGCCATTGTCTGTAAGTCATCAATAGAAGACTGTGTGGCAGCAGTAACTGACTGTATTATACAAGCAGCTGCTCAATGTATTCCTAAAACCTTGACATGTTTTCCACTATGTCCTCATTCATGGAGAAATCCTGCCTGCCACATGGCACGGAAGGCTCAAAAACAAGCCTGGGATACTTTCCGTAGATATCCCACACTCTCAAACAGCATCACTTTCCATTGGGCCCATGCACATACTAGGTGGGTCAAGCCAGAATCTTAGATTAAGTTTACAACTAGTATATCTTCTACCACCAGTTCCAAGGTCATATGGTACATGATTCAAAAGGTCAGTGGGCAATATAATTCTGTCCCCCCTCTCAATCTTGCTCTCTGATGGCCAAGAGGTAACTGATGTCTGGAGCATCGCTGATACTCTAGGTGAAAGCTTTTTCCGGGTATCTAGCACTTCTGCTTGTTCATCCACCTTCTTGGCCATCATGACTCGGGCAGAGCGTTCACCTCTTTTCTTTTGAACTGGCAGTCTCTTTGACTATAATTGTCCCTTTACACTGGCAGAACTCAAACTGGCCCTTCATTGGTCTGGCAGTACATCAGTTGGACTATGAGATGCTGCACCATCTATCTCCTGCTTCCCTTGCTATCCTTCTGGTTGTTTTTAACCAGATCTGGCAGGACAATGTTTTTTCTGATGCCTCGCATCAGGCTATTGTCCTGGGAATCCCAAGATTTCTTCAGACTACTGTCCAATTGCTTTGACAAGCTGTCTCTGTAAGATCTTAGAGAGGATGGTTAATGCTAGTCTTGTTTGGTTTCTCGAATCAAACAACCTGATCTCTCCCACTGTGTGATTCCGACGTCAGTGCTCCATCATGGACCACCTGATTCGACTTGAAACGTTAATCAGAGAATACTTTCTCAAACGACAATATCTTGTATCAATATTCTTTGACATTGAGAAGGCTTATGATACAACATGGAGGTATGGCATTTTGTGAGACCTCCATATATATGGGTCACGTGGCCATTTGCCCATTTTTATTAAAAATTTTTTAATGGACAAGAGATTCCGAGTTCATGTGGATTTGACACTTTTCCGTTCTTTTATGCAGGAACTTGGGGTCCTTCAGGGCTGTGTTCTGAGTGTCACACTTTTCAGTATAAAAATTATTGCCATCACTGAACAACGCCCTCTCACTGTGGCAAATGGGCCCTGCGTCGACGACTTTCACATCTCATGTCAATCGTTAAACATGAGGTATATTCAGTGGCAACTATAGAATGCCCTCAATTGTTTACTGAAATGGACCACAGCAAACGGCTTTACCTTTTATCTCTCTAATAAAACCATTTGCATGCATTTTTGCCGCCAATGGGGTATTCACCCTGATCCTGAACTCTGTATCAGCAAAGTTATGCTGCCTGTGGTCTCTGAGACTTTGGGGCTTCTCTTTGAGCGTAAGCTAACCTTTGTACCACACATCAAGCAGGTACGGGTCAAATGTACAAGAGCACTGAACGTCCTCCATGTCTTCTCTACCACCTCTTGGGGAGTGGATCGATGTTCTATCTTAAAGATGTATATCTTGCTCTTATTCAATCAAAACTCGACTATGGATCACTGGTTTATGGCTGTGCCAGACCATCGGCCTTAAAGATGCTAGACCCTATACATCATCAAAGATTTTAGCTCTGCACTGGGGCTTTCCATACTTCCCCAGTTCAGAGCTTATACATAGAGTCTCATGAACCTTCTTTGCACCTTTGCCATTTGCAACTGTCTTTACTATATGGTTCGAAACTTCATTTCTTGCCAAAACATCCCACCTGGGGTTGTGTTTTCTTTCCTCGATGGGCCATGCTTTTTCAGATCAGATAGTCTGCCATTGCTCCTTTTGGCCTTCGCATCCAGGTGAAATTGGATGAATTGGGTCTGTCCTTGGATAACATTGCAGAATCCACTGGTCAGCCCATCCCTCCATGGCTTATTACAGCCCCCAATTGCAACCCATCTTTAAGTCATCTGAGAATAGTGGACACTTCTGATTGGAAATACTGTTTGCTATTTGCTGAACATCTTTCGAACCATCTTTCTATTCCTATTTATACAGATGGTTCAAAATCAGGTGACTCTTTGGGCTCTGCCATGGTTAGTTGTGGTTCGGTGGTTGCGCGCAGAATCCCCTCTACAGCTTCTGTGTTCACTGCTGAACTGTATGCCATTTCTCTTGCCCTGGTTCACATAGAAGTAAAGCAGAACTCAGACTTCACCATTTATACTGACTTGCTTAGTTCTCTACTAGTCCTGCAATTGCTTCACATTAATTCACACCAGGTTCTCGCTGATATTCAAAACTGACTGGCCCATTTCTCTTTAACATCTACTTCTATCCAGTTTTTCTGGATACTGGGCCACATTGGTATTCACAGGAACAAGCTCGCCGACACCACAGCTAAGTCTATCTGCACTGGCAATATCACTGCTGTGCCTGTCCCATACATGGACTATGGTCTTGTATTCAATGCTCTTCTCTGTGCCAGCTGGCAGTCAACTTGGAGTGAGCAATGCAAAAAACAAGCTTTTCCAAATAAAACTCTGTATTGGGCTTTGGCTGTCTTGTTCCTGTATCGATTGGGAAAAAGGAAGTTGTTCTAACTAGACTACGCATTGGTTACAGTTTTTTAACTCATTGTTTTCTTTTATCTGGAACTGATGCACCAGTGTGTAGTTTGTGTAACACTCGGGTCACAATAAACCACCTTTTACTTTCTTGCTGTTGTTATGACTCTCAATGACGGCACCATTTTAAACATGTTCTGTCCCAAGATTTGTCCATAATGTTAGACAGTGTTATTGGTGATGGTGACACTGTCCACCTTGGTAATGTTTTTAGTTTTTTAAAGGCCATTAATCTTTTTAATGCCATTTAAGTTTTTTAGTATATACATTACACCTCTTTTAATGTTGCTACATTTTAAAAATCACAGTTCATCTAGTTTGATTTGAAATTAGAAACTGGTTGTAACATTAAATAACTCGCAACTAGGACTGGAAAGGCCAACTCATGCTACTGTTGGAACTAACCGTTTGAACTACCTGTTAGTCATTCTGGCGAGTTATTATTATAATTTTGCTACACATTGTTTAAAACCTTTTTATTGCTTTTCATTTTGAAAATGACCACAACGTCAAATAACTCTGAAGCAGGACTGGTGGTTTTTGTACTTACCTGTTAGTCTTCCTCGTGAGTTATGATAGTTACAGTTATACTACAGAAAGTCCTTTACAACTTGAATTACTGTAGTTTTTTCTCTTGACGTTAGAGACTAGATGTAAACATTGGTTTTATGCTATTTATTTATTTTTTAACTTTATTTTGTTTTACCTTAATTTCCTATTATGAATTTTACTGAATTTACTTTTACCTTTTTAACGGACATTTGGCACAGATAGCCTAGCTACTTTGTGCCATAAAACACTAAATCAACCAACCAACCAATCCTTGGGTCCCTAAAGTGAATATTCTTCCCCGTTTCTTCTGGTGTAGCAGAAGAGCCGTTATCACTCCTGGCCTCCAGTTGTTGAAGTAGTGTACTTTCTGTGTGGACTTTGCTCTCCTTCTTTTCAGTGTAGGATTCTAGCTGAAGTGTATGTATCGATAAGTGTTTTGGAAGTTAACATTTTCCTCTAATGAAAATGTATTTCTTATAATACTTATCTTGCACTCTCCCATCCAGTTTTGAGTCTATTAATTGAAACCAATTCAAAAGTGAATAAGAGTAATAATGGGAAGCTTATGTACAGATCTGGTATAGTGGGCACATTGACATTGGGTGAAGAGAATCGCAAAATTTGAATTACCATGACTTGATGGGGTATAAAGGCTGGAGCAAATGAAGTATGATTCATACCAATGCTTAAATAGATAGAGAAGAAAATCTTTCAGCTCAAAAACAACTAATGTGTGAAAGGTGGTAAGTATTATTGAAAATCCATTTTTGGTGTAGGAAAATATAAACTTTTTATCTGTTATTACCTCTACCCTAACAATATATTTGATTCTTCAACCAGTAAACAAATAATCAAACTGTAATAAAAAAAATGTTGTAAAACCAGAAGTGAAATGAGCAACTGTGTTTTTGTTATTAGTCATAAACTCTCAAATACTTCTCTTGAGAGTTTGAACTGATAAATACTTTGTTTTGTTTATTTTACTGTCAATGACAGAAATAGAAATCTGTTGAGAATAAAACAACAAATTATCACTTGTACCTTTAGATTATTTATGTAACACCATAATACAATACTCTCAAGAGCAACAAAACAAATAAGAATAAACTAGCTGACTTGAATGCTGGTCCAAGAACATTATGTGGAATTTATCATCTTATGTATTGTACAGCATTTACAAAGAGAATTATCAGAGTAATAAGATTGCACTTTGAAACTGTGAAAATGTTTGTTATATGGTTTGGAGTGGATCCAATAAAGATCACTTGTGATTGTGTATTGGTCATGCTCCTGGAATGTATGGAATTTATCAGCATACCATATAGGCACATAAAGATACTTGTGTGCATGTTTATAAAATCTTAGTTTCCATTCAGCAAAAGTATTTATCAACCAATAAATACTATTTATCCACAAATGCTTAAATTTTAGTTTTTATTGAAGCAGAAAAATAAATGAAAAATATTCTGAATAACAAAGATTTCAAGTATTTTCATTGTTATGAACTTTTGTGCTTGTTAAGTATTAAGTTTTATTGACAATGATGAGCAGAAGAAGCTTTTATTTTTAATGATAATTATCCTTCAAAACTACCCTAGCTTCATATAATCGAAGTTGGTCAACCCCCAGCAGGAAATCAACCATATCCAAAGAAGGCAGTTGAGGTGTTTTTTCCACCAGAAGCTCAGAATGATTTCCCTGTAGCTATGCAAGTATGTATTGTCACTTCAAGAATTATCAGCTTGGTCTTTAGAGAAAATACTTTAAATGATTTTAAATATATTTAATGATGAGCTTCAGTTTTTTACATAAATATCTTCTCTTGTTTAGATAAAAATCTTTACACATTTTTGTCAAATTTTTAAGTCAAACAACACAATGACTGAAACATTTTGTTTTGACAGTCAGAAACAGAATAAAAGATTTAATATTCAGTATTGCATAGTTACTAGCATAACTCTATTGGGCATTCTCGAAATATGTAACATTAGCCAGCTCATTCATCAGATTCTTTTAATTTCAAGTTTAATCTTAATCAACTTAATCATAAAGACTTAATGGCCAGTTTTGATGTTATATCCCTCTTTACAGAAGTTCCAACTGCTGAAGCCTGCAAGATAGCCTTAGAACTCTATATCCAAGACCCTAACCCATCAATAGACATTCCCAGCAATCAATTAGCAACCCTCATAGAATTCACCACGATGAAGACAAACTTCATGTTCAACAACCACAACTATATACAAACAAATGGCCTAAGCATGGGCAACCCAGTATCACTAGTTCTAGCCAATATTTTTGTGACACAAGTTAAAACACAAGCAATTAACACAACATTAGATCCACCACTATACTGGTGCAGATATGTAGATGACACAATTACGGGATTCATGTCTACAGAACACACACTTAATTTTTTCGATCACATTAACTCTACATCCCAACCTTATCTTCACATGTGAACAGGAAGAAAGCAATCAAATATCATTTCTTAACCTCAAAATTACAAGAATCAATATGCAATTTAAAACAGAAATCCACTGAAAAATCGCTCATACTTGACTATACATTTCTTGTGACTCAGCACAAGAAACAAAACAAAAACTCAACGTACTAAGAAATCAAATAAACACAGCCTTAAAACTATGCTCACCAGATAAAATTAATGATGAATTAGACAAAATAAAACAATACTGTTGGTTTATATGAAAATTCACACTCTCAGTTTGAACCAAAAGTTCACTGTTTTAGGTTACAGTACTACTATAGTTTTTACTGCTGCCACTGAAACTCAATCTGCAGTTTCTCAGGCTCCAGGCTCCACTCTTTCTGCTGAAGAGGCTTTGGTTTTAGATTTTCCATGTATTAGAGTCCATCATGTGGCCTGTTGTAGCTCCTAACCAATGACCAGGTATACCATTTCCTGGAGAACCAGTTCAGAATGACAAGAGTTTGAATACCTTTTCCCACCTCTTTCCTTTGTCTTGTAACCTTATGTCACACCAATGGAAATTCCCAGACCTTTTTTTGCCTTCACTTGGTTTTTTCATTCTCTCCAGATATTGGGTTTCATACTGAACAGTTTACAGCACAATTACATTTGGGATCAGCATGCTTTGTGCCTATGAGTCGTATTAATTAACATATCATTCAGGTTTTTCTTTTCTGGACTCAGAATTTAAAGTGTTTGATTCAAGTTTGGGGATTTGACCCTTATACTACATTGAGATTTTCTCAGGCCCAATTTTACTGTCCATTTGACCCTCACTGTCCTCCTGCATTACTTCCCCTTTATTCATCTCCTATTTTAGGCTATCCACTGTTCTGAGGATTTTTCAGTGGATAGTCTCTCTATTGTCTCTACATTGATATGCTTATCTTTCCCTGTCCTTTCCATACAAACTTTTCTCCTCTGTTGTTGGGATTTCCTGGGTAAGGATGCATATTTATCTTATATGGACATGCCCATTCTTTACTTGCATGGCCTGTATGTGGCTCTACTTTTACAGTAGTTGGTGTTTGAAGATCTCCCTGACTCATTGAAGTCCATGCTTTCATTCCTATATCTTATCATCATCCTTTCTTCACTCTACTTGTTCCTCCCACTCAAAACTCAATGGCTAGCCATCAGGTAGCTCACTTGCAGAGCTCCCAGTTCAAACTACACAATCCATTTTGGCCTGGTTTGAACATGTTTGTCCATGTTTGCTCACCTGAGATCTTTTACCATAGATCCTTGGGTGATTCAAATGCTACCTAAAGGACTCTGCCTTTCTTTTCTCATACCATTTCTATTATTCATGCATCTCATTTCCCTCCTCTCCCCCCTCGGTGTGGATTCCTGAACTAGGTGAGGGGACCTCCCAGGGAAGGTTCTGTTCTTTCAGTTTACCTTCTTCTCTGGGATCTAAACATCCACCCATGTGTTTGCCGTGCATGGTGACTTGTGAAGGTGAGGAGAGGATCTTGGTTGTTGAGGGTCCAAACCTAACACACCACTTTGGCCTAGAATTCATGTAGATGGGGGTGGCTCTCTTGGGTCAATCAGCTGGTCCACTTGGGCTAGGGTTAACCAAGTACTAGCATTGGATGTTCTCAACAGGTGTTGTGGACATTGTATCATGCAGGTGTTTGGGTATAGTGCTCATGAAACCTTGGTGTTCCTGCAGTGTCCTTGTTTGACATTGTGGTGCATTCCATCATAGGGCTCCGTGGTGGGTGGGGTCAGTGGGCACTGAAATTTCCCTTTTTTTATTATGGATCCTCCAAATAAAAACTTAAATAAAATAGTGAAAAAACAGTCCATGGATAAATGACCACATCTTGAAGATTCTGAGCAGCAATCTTAAACATCTGTAACACCTGTTGTACCTCATTTTCTTATACTATGTTCTCTTTCACACAAAACTTTATGGCAGATGTCTCCCTTTTTCATTTAGAAGGGACTAGAGGGACTTGCTGGCTCTCCAAAATCAGTAAAGAAGCTTTCATCTGGTGATGTATTGGTGAAAACATCCACATCTCAACACAGTGAATTCCTCTTGCATTCAAAGGCAATTGGGGGAGATTACCTATTGAGATTACACTTGATACTACTTTGAATTCAGCACAATGAGTTATTGTTGAGAGGGATTTGAATAATGTCCCCAAGTCAGAGATTCTTGCTGGTTTCTCCACTCAAGGGAGTGTCTGCAGTGAGGCATTTCTCCACTCGCAAAGATGGAATTATGATGCTGACCAATGTCCTTGTTCTTACATTTACGTCACCATCAAGGCAGATTATCTTAATTGCAGGGTATGGCCATACGTTGCAAACCCTCTCTAATGTTTCCAGTGTCAGTGGTTCGGTCACTCAGAGACGTCATGTCATGGTTCCTTGGTGTGTGCTCGTTGCATTGGCAAGGACCATGATGCCTACGAGTGTTAAATGATCCCTCATTACATCAATTGCAATGGCTCTCACCCACCCTACTTTTGTTCTTACCCTAAATGGTTGGAAGAAAAGGAGATGCAGCACTTTAAAAAACGATTCATAACATTACTTATCTTGAGGCTTGAAAGATGCTGTTCACCACTTCATCTCAATGTATGCACTTCATTCCACAACTACAGTGGGAGTACAGACAAATCTCTCTGTGCCTCCAAAAGAATCATTGTAAAACCAGATGAAAAGTCTTTTGACCTCCATGATTAAAAAAGTTGAAGAATCAACTTCAACACCCATTTCTGCCCCTTACATACATTCCAACAAATCCAAAGATCCACTTCTTTTGGTTATGGATACAGGCATTTCCTCGGATATATCTTCTTCTCACACCCCAAGATGCAAAACGATCGTTCGTTCACGTCCTCATTTACTGGAATTTTTTTGCATCAGCAAAGACCTACCCAATCGACCTAGGGCAGGATCCATGGAGGTCGATAGACCTCCCACAAAATAAGGACAGTAAGGAAAAAAGATGTGATTGTAAACAAAAGGGTTCTCCACCTAATTTGCCTACACATCAATAAAAAATGGCCAAAAGTTTGGATATTAGGTTTAAATTCTAATATGGATGATATCAAAACACTGATTGCTTCCTACCGTCCTGTATGTCTTTCCTTAAAGGAAATGTTTCTGAAACCTGCTGATACAGTTCCCTTTCAACTGTTTTCTTTCTATAGAAATGACAGGCTATGTGGTGGACGAGTGCATGGAAGTGTGGTACTGTTGGTTGATCAGTATGTGCCCACTCTGTCTTTGCCACTCAACACACCCTTGGAGGCTGTATCCATCCATGTTTCCTTGGGTCATACCATCACTGTTCTCTCTACCTGTTGCCTGGAGGGACATATGATCAATCAGACCTTGATGCTCTCATTGAACAGTTGCTGTCTCCCTTTTTAATCCTGGGGAACTTTAATCATCATCATTCCCTCTGGGAAAGTGTTGATATTGATACTGGGGTCGTTCTCTGATCACAGCCTTTCTCTATTCAATACTGATGCTTCTACTTATTTTCATACACCTAGTCAGTCCTTTACTGCTATTGATCTCTCAGTTTGTTCTCCTTCATTATTCTCCCATTTTTCATGGATGGTTGACAATAATCTACGAAACAGTGATAATTTTCCTATAATTTTGAGAGAGACTGGCCATTGTTGATGCCACTCGATCCACATTCCCTGGTGGAAGCTGGTTCGTGCAAACTGCTCTTTCACTGCTCTTACAGAACTTGATCTTGCCATTGTCTATAAGCCATCAATAGATGACTGTGTGGCAGCAGTAACTGACTGTATTATACAAGCAGCTGCTCAATGTATTCCTAAAACCTCGACATGTTTTTGACTGTATCCTCGTCCGTGGTGGTGTCCTGCCTGCCACATGGCATGGAAGACTGAAAAACGGGTTTGGCAAACACTCCGTGGATATCCCACACTCTTGAACTACATCGCTTTCCAGCAGGCCAAGAAGGAATCTTGGATAAAGTTCACTACCAGCATATCTTCTACCACCTGTTTCAAAGTCATATGGGATAAGATTCAAAAGGTCAGTGGGCAATATAATTCTGTCCCTCTCTTAATCTTGCTCTCTGATGGCCAGGCTAGGTGAAAGCTTTTGCCATGTATTTAGCACTTCTGCTTCTTCCTTCACCTTTTTAGCCATCAAGACTGGGGCAGAGTGATCACCTCTTTCCTTTTGAGCTGATTATCTCTATAACTAAAATCGTTCCTTTATACTGGTGGAACTCAAACTGGTCCTTCATCGGTCTGGTAATACATATGTTGGACCTGATGATGGACACTATGACATGCTGTGCTATCTCTCTCCTGCTTCTCTTGATATTCTTCTAATCGTTTTTAACTGGATCTGGCAGGAGAATGTTTTTCCTGATGCCTGGTGCCAGGCTATTATATTACCTTTCTCTAAGCCTGGGAAAGATCCCAAGATTCCTTCAAACTACTGTCCAATTGCTTTGACGAGCTGTCTCTGTAAGACCACAGGGAGGATGGTTAATGCTCATCTTGTTTGGTTCCTGGAATCAAACAACCTCATTTTCCCCACCCAGTGTGGATTCCAACGACAGAACTCCACTGTGGACCACCTGATTCAATCATAGAAGCTTATCACAAACGACAACATCTTGTATCAATATTCTTTAACATTGAGAAGGTTTTATGATACAGCATGGAGGTATAGCATTTTATGAGACCTCCATGTACATGGGTTATGTGGCCATTTGCCCATATTTATTAAAAATTGTTTAATGGACAGGAGATTCTGAGTTCGTGTGAGTTCAACGCTTTCCTGTTATTTTCTACAGGAACTTGGAGTATCTTAGGGCTGTGTTCTGAGTGTCACACTTTTCAGTATAATTACTGAACAACTCCCTCTCACTGTTGCAAATGGGCATTATGTCGACAACTTCCACATCTTATGTCAGTTGTCGAATATGAGGTATATTGAGCAACAACCTTAGACTGCCCTCAATTGTTTACTGAAGTGGACCATAGCAAATGGCTTTAACTTCTCTTTTTAAAACAGTTTGCATGCACTTTTGCTGCCAATGGGATATTCATCCTGATCGTTGACTTTGTTTCGGTGAAATTATGCTGCCTGTGGTCTCTGAGACAAAGTTTTTGGGGCTTATCTTTGACCGTAAGCTGACCTTTATACCACATATCAGGCAGCTACGGGTCAAATGTACAAGAGCATTGAACATCCTCCATGTTCTCTCTTCTACCACTTGGGGAGCAGATCAATGTTTTATGATAAAGATATATTGTGTTTTTATTCGATTGAAACTCGACTATGGCTCACTGGTCTATGGCTCTGCCAGACCATTGGCAATAAAGATGCTGGACCACATTCATCATCAAGGACTTCAGCTTTGCTTTCTGCACTTCCCGTGTTCAGAGTGTATACATAGTCTCATGAACCTTGTTTGCACCTCTGCTGTTTGCAACTGTCTTTACTATATGTTTCGAAACTTTGTTCCATACCGAAGCATCTCACCTGGGGTTGTGTTTTCCTTCCTCAGTGGGCCACGCTTTTTTCAGAACAGATGATCTGCCTCTGCTCCTTCTGCACTAAATCAACCAACCTACCAGACTGATCATGTGGGTTGGATAGTTAAGTTGCAGAAGTCCTTTCTCATTCCAACCCATTAGCTCATCATTTCCTGTTTCAGTTAGGCCTGACCTTCTTGTCTCTTGTTGAAATTGTTGGAGCTATTAGCTTCAAGCTATTTCCTCTCTTATTGTCTTACTGTATGCAAGGTTCTATATCTTTTTGTTTCTTAGGCTTCCATGGATGCCCCCATTTCCCAATGTTATATTCACATTGCATTGATCATCAATGGGCAATGCATAATAAATAGAATCTTGTTTGGGATCCCCTGGACTCTGTTATCTTCTCCTTTCCTCTCTGCAAGTCAGTGTTAACAGATAACTCAACAGAGCAAACTCCACAGCTGGCATTTCTTTTCTACCTTCCTGTCTCAAATTGTATCTTTTTGCAGATACCTCTCTGACTGGTTTGAGGTCATTCATAGATTTCCAGGAGAATGCAGGTTATTGGTCTTTTGTAGAATTGGCTCTGCACATCAAACTTCTGGAGCTACTTTCTATTCATTGAGCTTTGGATCATTTCCTCCCTTTGACATGAGGCAAATTGTTTTGATCCATTCCAACAATCTTATCATTGTCTATTACATCAGTCAACAAGGGAGCACTTTTTCATGTATGCTTTGTTTTTGTACATTGTAACTTTTCTAATTTCATTTATATTAAATATATATACTGACATGTCATGTTCCTGGTGCTTTAAATCTTGTGGCTGATTGCTTGTCTTACTCCAACAAGATTTTTCCACAGATGATCCCTGGATCTACAAGTGATTTTCAATAGTTGTTCACCCAGTGGGGTACTCCACTTCTGGATGTATTTGCCACTCACCTCAATTCCAAACTACCCTTCTCATGGTTCCTAGTTTCACTTAATTTGGCTCTGGTTATTAAATGCCTTCAGTCAAAATTGTTCCAACATTATCTTTATTCCTATTTGCCTCCTACCCTGGGTTTTATCCCTCATCCAAACCACTTCATATCAAGTCTCTCACATATCCCATTTTTTGCATGCTCAGCTGTGATTTCTACTTCTTACCCTCCTTTAGTCATCCACTTTGTTACCACTTTCACTTTCTTGCTTCTTCAGCAATCTGAGTCATCTGTGTGACATTTGTCTGGTCCCTTTAGAGGCAGTTCAAGCTCTCCACATAGTAGCATTCCTTTTTTTCCATTATTTCAGTCTATTCTTCATTCTTATTGATTTATCAGAGAAAATGGAACACTTTTTATTGCTGGTCTTGTGCCATGGTTACTTTCTTTCCCATCCTAGTGTTCATCATGCCCATGAATTCTGTACTTGGTTGTTTGACAGTGGTTTGTATGTGTCTACCATTGCTGTTCATCAGACAGTTTTAACCAATTTCTTACATTTTTTAACTTCCATAGATTTTTTCTTCTTTTATCTCTCCCTTTTGTTTTGTTCATTTAATTCATTTCATCCACCTTATCCTAACCTCTTCCAGATTTGGACCTTAATGTTGTTTTTATGCCTTTATCCTACTTCCTTTTCAACCTTTGGCTACCTGTCCATCATACCACTTGTCCTTAAAAACTTAATTTTGCTCCTTTTTGCTGTGTTTATCATCAGTAAGATATCTTCACCTTCAAAGTTCCTTGTATATCTGTATCCAGATTGTATTTGTTGTTTTTCATAGTAAGTTAGCACCTTGTGAAAGCAAAATTGCTCTCACTCTTGTATACTTCTCTTATGCTTCTCTTATTTATTCCTATTCAAATCCACTTTGTCTTCTCTGTCTTGTTCAAGCACTCTGATATTTTGTTGTACACATGACCACCTTCCAAAGCTCCCATTCCCACCTCTTTTTTTTCAGTGGATCTCTTCCTCTACATGAGACGATTACCTGATAACACTTACAAGTTGGATTTACCAACTTCTCTGGTTGGCTTATTCTTCCTTATCTCCCAATTCTTGTCACATGTTTTAGTTATCCTCATATCAGATATACTAATCCTTAAATCTGTACTGTATGACGTTAAGGTCTGTAACACTTGCTGTTTAGATGGGGTGTTTTGCAAGACTTCTAGAGGTTTCCTTCTGGAGTTTTGCTTCATAAATAAAATCTGTACCAGATTATACCAACTTGTGGACTATCATGAATAAAGTAGTGTTGTGATAGCTGACTGTCCCTCCAACTCTGGTTGAAAAAATTGGAACTGGCCTGCTTTTCAAAATAGGATTTTGTAGATATCCATTGCACTTTCTCTGGTGTTGTATTCCTCTGGACTTTCCACTCTGATATTCCTCCCATTGAGCTCTTGCCAGTTACAAGCTCCTAACTTTTGAGATGGTGGACAATGGAGGCATCCATCTGAAGATGCCAATTCTACACATATGAGAATAGGGAGGTAGTGTGTACTCTTTCTTCTGTGGACTGGGTGTATAGTTACTGATGCTGCCTGGATTTGAACTGGATGAATCCACTACAAACAGTTCACTCCCCTATTCTGGGATCTCTCATTTTACTGCTGCCCAGATGTCAGTTCCCAGGTGGTCTGTTGGATTAAAGCAGGACTAGACAACATCACTCCACACGTGTGGCTTGCAGGGACCCTCCTCCCACTACTACCACATATTTTATCCCCTTTTTTGTCATTGCCCAGATGTCATGTTCCAGTATGGCCTGTTGTTGGTTGTGTATTGTGTCTGCACATATGTATACTGTCTTGATTTTTGAAATGGAGCTGCAGTTTCCCTTCTGATTATGGAGCTTAAGGTGATGATGATGGGGACCCTCTTCTTACTGTGGCCTGCATTTTCTTTTCCAATGTCACCAGGTTTTGGAGTGTATTTGACCCACTGAATAAGGTCTGACATGCTCTAGTCACTCTACATCATCTGGTATATTCAAGTATGCATTGGATATGTATCCTTTACACATGATTTAGTGAGGTATCTTCACAAATGAAGAATAGTATACCTGATACAGATGTGGTGTGGTCTCCCAGGGGTGTGTCCCTCTACATTGAAGTTTCACACTCCATGGTCTCTCTTCAGTTTTCAAAAGGGTGACTATTTAGTTTTCAGTGTAGGAAACTTATAACATTAGTAATGAGTAAACTGGTTTTTTTTCTATTAACTTTTTAATTGTGTGCTATTAAATTTATCTATTATATAAGGTATATCACTTTCTATGTATATGAAAATAGATCACTGGTGATAAAATTAGTTTGTCCCAAACATCTGAAGATTATTAAATATGTTTTCGTATTTTCCATTTATTCTCATTTTGTAAATAGTATTCTTTTTTCAATCAAGTGAATTGGTTGTTTAGCTTAATTTAGTGAAAACATTATGCAGAGCTGTGGTCAGGCTACATATGGTTACCATTACAAATTATTTTTTGTTTTATGTAGAGAATTAAAATTTTATTTTTAAAAATTCATTATTATTTTAAAAGTATCAGAACAGTTTTCATTTATGTTAGTAATATTCTGTCACCAAGGTTTTCTGGTATGTTTATATGTTTTGCCCAAAAGGGATATTGGGAAAAATGCTCTTATAATATTAAGTTTCTGTCAGTTTTTGATATTACCCATGAATTTCAAAAACATTTATTGCTTCAGGTTAGTCCTAAACACAGTGTGATCTATCTCATCACTAAATATGGCTATGTCCACCTCTATGATATTGAAAGTGGTATATGCATTTACATGAACCGAATCAGTGCAGACACAATCTTTGTGACAGCCCCTCATGAACCATCATCTGGAATCATTGGAGTTAATAGAAAGGGACAGGTATGGTTTCTCTATTTTGAAAGTTTTGGCTTTTTTGTGTGTGTAAGTTTGTTTTTTCAATGCACTGTATCTTCAGTTAGTGTTCCAAATGAAGATATATTTTATTAATAAAACTAAATGTTTGTCTTTTGTCTTAAAGGTCTTGTCTGTGAGTGTGGATGAAGAAAGCATTATTCCATACATCACAAATGTCTTACAAAACCCTGACCTTGCATTGCATATGGCTGTCAGGAACAACCTTGCTGGGGCTGAAGACTTGTTTGTGAAAAAGTTCAATACATTGTTTCAGAATGGACAGTATTCAGAAGCTGCAAAGGTTGCTGCTAATGCTCCAAAGGTAGGGTTAACTTTATAGAATCATAAAGTTACTGTGTAGGAATTTATTGTTGTTGTTTTTTTTATTGCATGGACAACTACAATATCTACAAGTGTGTATTGTGAAAGATTATATACAGTAAATTGATGGTTTTTCATCCAGCCAGAAGTCTACAGACTGTTTTGATTGATCCCTAGGGTATCCTTCGTACTCCGCAAACAATCCAACGTTTCCAGCAAGTCCCTACCCAAGCAGGACAGACATCGCCTCTCCTCCAGTATTTTGGAATCCTGCTGGACCAGGGTCAGTTGAACAAGTTTGAATCATTGGAGCTATGTCGACCAGTTTTACAACAAGGAAGGAAGCAACTCCTGGAGAAATGGCTAAAAGATGACAAAGTACATTAGAATTTCTACTTCTTTAGCCATCTTGCTATGGGCATCCTTTTGTATACATACCATTAAGTGTTTCTGAATTGCATTTAAAATTTAATTATCTCTCTTGTCATCATACACAGATAACAGACGTAAAAAGATCACTAATAATCCAAATTTTAACTTTATATAATCTTTTAAGTTCTTAATTTTAGAAAGCAACATATAAACGAAAATCTTAACTTTTTTCAACTATGCTCCCTTGGTATTCCCTCTTCTTAATTTATTTATTACCCCTCAAAGAAATATGAAATTCAACAGAAATTACTCATTATAATGTTGTCAATGTTCAGGCAAGTATAGTTTTACAGCCTTCAATATTATTTGATTACAGAGCTGTAAAATAGAAAATCAGACCCAAATTGCCACAGCCATCTGTCACATCATCTTTTACAGAAATTGTCATTAGTCCTCTCTGACTTTTAGTACTGTATTATTTATAACCAATAGAAAGCCACCAAAGTTTTAATCTATCAAAAGACAAATTATGTTGTTTTGTGTACAGAGAATTGTTTGTTTCACTTCCAGTTCAAACTTTATTTTCATGGGTAACACATGGACAAGCTTACCTGAATTTGGAACTGCTCTTGTCGCACAATCAGAAAGCTAGAAAAATTGTGATAGGTGTAGTACAATGTATGTTTTTTTACATGTTACTATTCTGTGTTCTTGGTGTATTATTTAATTAAATAAAACATTTATTATAGTAGTGCTATTGGTATAAAAAGGTAGGCTTAAGTTTCATCAACAGTCAGCAGCAAAAAAACAACAACCCAGGTATGCACTATATTTCTTGTTTTTCATATGTTTTGTTTATTTATTATTATAAAAGTAACTGAAATGTAAGTATTATAAACTTTTTGAGTTAGATTAGGTTAACTAAAGATTTATTAAAAAAATTTCACAGGGTAAATTTGCAAGTAGCTTGTGTATTCAATAAGTTAATGTGATTTACAAATTTTATAGCACAAATATCAGTTAGTCCCAGATCAAATGGCTGTAAAATAATACAATTTAACTATAAACAGATGTATACTACATAGTTTCATGTTTCAATCTGAAGTCATTCTAGAGAAAAAAGGGGTAGTTTAGATTTATTTCAAATTGTTTTTCTGGTGGTTGTGAGAATAGAGAAAATAACAGATCAAATATAAAGTTTTACAGAGAAAAAAAGTTTGAAATTTATTTAAAAGTTTTAGAGATAACAGAAACAAGATATGAGATTTTTTTTCTATAAAGAAAGGTATTTTTAATCCTAACATGAAAACCACTTTGCTCTTAGAGCAGTTGACACTTTAGTGAAGATATTTCATTAAAAAAATTGATTTTTTTTATATACAACTGACTCTCAATGCTTACTGAAAACATACAAAACTTCATGAAGATGCCCAAAACATGTTAGAAGCTATAACCTGGAAACTCTATAAAGATCAATTCAGGCTCAGTTTTTCAGATTGGATCTATTAAGCCCATAGTGAGAGAAGTTAAGCAGCTTCTAAAATCATGTTTTTTTAATTTTGTAGTTGGCTTATAATTTTGTTTGTTTTGCATATATTTTATGAAATTCAAATGTCTTCTTATTTGTTCAGATGGTTATTGCTACTAATCTTGTGAATTTTTTTCAAAACATCACTTTAAATACCTTGACTGCCTATGAGTAAGGCAAACTTTTGAAAACATGTACTTTTATCTAGCCTTTCAAACAAATTTCAGTTAAAATGATAGTATATTTAATCAAACAATTTATGACATCTTGATATTTATTTAGCTGGAATGCAGTGAAGAATTGGGAGACTTAGTAAAACAAGTTGATCCAACATTGGCCCTATCTGTGTACTTGAGAGCAAATGTCCCAAATAAGGTGGGTAGATAGGTTTGCATAAAATAATTTTGATTTCGATGAAGAGCAGTTAAAATTGTTTAATTGTCCACCAAAGGCTTGTGTATGAAGTTAATTCAGTCCTATATTTTTGTGTGTACATAAGTTATTGTTTTTTTTTAAAGCATCGAGGTCTTACATTGCCTTGAACTTTCAGCAGTATTACATTTTTTAATTTAAGAATTATTTTATATTATCAAATTTTAAAATTGTGGCTAACCAGTATTATGATGTTTTTGGATTTTTTTGAATTAATAAATTTGCAAATTAAGATTGTTATTAGATGTGTTTGAGATAGTCACAATTAGAATATCAATTTAGTATTTTTAACTGACTCAGTTGCTTTACTTCTTGGGAAAAGTTAGCTTTTATTTTAGATATAAATTAGAGTTGGAAAAGTTAACTTTAAGAACATTGTATTTAAAATAATAATTAAGTTTGAAAACAAAAAATGTACAATACTATGTTTAATGTTTATATTCTACTTTTTTATTTAGGTTATTCAGTGTTTTGCAGAAACTGGTCAGTTTCAGAAGATAGTTCTTTATGCAAAGAAAGTTGGGTACACCCCAGATTACATTTTCTTGTTAAGACAGGTCATGCGGATTAACCCTGATCAGGGTGCTTCTTTTTCACAAATGTTGGTACAAGATGATGAACCATTGGTCGATATCAATCAGGTGAAAATTAATCTTTACGGAGTCACTATGTGTTATTGATATTCTTTTTAACATTTTTTTTAGTAACCTTACTTAAGATATAACTAATTTTTACACTTCTTGTGATAAAAAATGTGAAAAATTGTTGTTGTGACTATATTTAATTATGTAAAATATTCTTTCTGCATTATCATTTACTTGATTTTTGAGAAATTAAGTGATATCCAGTAATTTCAGTATGAGAGGTTTTTTAACTATTAAAAGATTTGCTGGTGATGTGTGGATATTGTTTTTTGATATTTTCAGCATTTGAATCTTTATAAAATGTTTCATAGATTGTGGATGTATTCATGGAGTCTAACCTTGTGCAGCAGTGCACTTCCTTTCTTTTGGATGCTTTGAAGAATAACAGACCCTCTGAAGGTCCTTTGCAAACAAGGTTATTGGAAATGAACTTGATGACAGCCCCACAAGTAACTGAATGCTTTATAAGATTAATCAGTTTTTTTTAAGACACATTTAGTAGTTAGAATGAAAATTGATAGATAACCTAGTGTTTACAATTTTTTTTTTGAAAAATAGTTCTTTATTTGTATTACAGTTTGTACATAGTTCATAATTTAAGAATATTGTTTGACAGATAGGCATTATTTATAGTAATTAATATGTAGTCGAATACTTACAGTATTACTTAAAAGGTTGGCCTATATTTAAAGCATTCTTTAACAGAGAGGCCTTTATTTACAGTATTGTTTGAGGGATAGGCAATTATTTAAAATAGTGCGTGACAAATAGACTATTTAGAATATTGTTTGCTAGATAAATCATTATTTGTTGTATTGTGTTTGTACTTATCAATTTTTTTAAAACTTTAGTGCTCTGATGTATTTAATTTTTCAAGTTATCATTGTTGTTTTAGATAGTAATAAAATATTCAAGATTTCATTAAGTTAGAAAATTTTAAAAGTCTCAAATGTTTACAAATTAAAATAAACTTAAGGTAAATGAACAATTTCATGTACAGAACTTGCTTAATTCACCTCCATAGCAACAATTGTAGTCTGCATTTTTGACTTAAGTTTCTAAGTTACACATCTGATAATTTTAATGCTTAGTATGATCTTTTATATAAAAGTAGTGTTTTTGAAACATTGGAGCTGTTTCATGAAACACAATATTTATAATTAGTCCTGTTGCAATAGGTTCATATATTTTACATGACTTTGTAACCACTATGTAACCATAGAGGTATGCATAATAGAACTCTCAAAGTACTTAGTGTATCTTCATAATTTTTTGCAAGTTTCATTAAACATTAAGTCTCTTGTAAACAAATAATTTTAATTTGTAATTGAGTATTTGTCTAAAATAGTATCTGTAATTATATGGAGTCAGTGTTGACTGCTTTTATTTTCATAAGATTAAAAATAATTTTCTTCATCTGAAAGTATCCAAATTTCATTGCATAATCCCTAAAATCTTCTAAATAGGTATCAAACATTTTTTTTGTGAAACTGTTTACATCTTGTCTAGCCTAATAAGTTTCTAATTTTTACTCTTTCTTGTTCTTGGGCAGAAAGTGCTGTTATTTCCCAATTGCTTATGCCTGAAGTAAATGGAAAAGACCTATTTTTTTCTTCAAACTGCTTTTGTGACCTGGGAGTGTATAACAAAAACTTGAAGGGAGACTATATTTTTGGGCTGATACGTGAAAGTGATTTACATTACAGTTGCAAACCTTGAAAAACTACTCACTTCTAAACATTTTTGTATAACTTTAGTATAAATACATGTAAATCTTGATTCATATGTTGTTTTATTCAAACCTTATGTAAATGAAAATGTGCAAATTTGCCCATTTTTACATGGAAAATAGGTTAATTTCTAAATTTTATTATTTGGGTCATAAAAACAAAGTTTAAAGGGAATAATGCCTATTTTCTGTACTTTTACAACATAAGCAATAAAGAAATAATGCATACTATCCAGAAACCAAATTTGTGTTACATAATGTAACATATCTAATCAAAAACATGTTTTGTATAAAAAAAAAAAAAAGTGTGGCCAGAAAATATTTAAGTTTATGACTTGAAAGAATGAAATAAAAATTGTCAGGTAAACAGGTAGTAACATTTCTAGCTTTCATAAGATTTCAAAAGCAAATATTCATTCATTGGTTAGCCAGGCTATATTTTTTTTTCAGCTTGAAGCAAGATGGAGGATAAAATAAAATGTGATCTAGGTAACTAATGAGTGAGTATTTGCTGTAGCTTTCTTACCAGTACTATAAGTGTGTAACTACCAGTTTTGCCACCAATATTGATTTCATTTCTTGATGTTGCATGTGCAATCTCTTTTGGCCATACCCTTTTTATACACCAGAAGTGTTTTTTATTAGATGTAATGACTTGTTTGTCAATGCACATTGACAAACCATTGCAATTAAGAAAATGATAATTGATAGTAACTAACATTTGCTTTAGGACTGCAACCTTATTATTCAGAACAGACCTACACTCTTACAAAATAAACCAGATTCCTTAAATGTATATGTGATGATAGGTTTTTTTTTGAAACAATGTTAGTAACTTCCTTTATTGTAACACAATGGAAACTAGATAAACAGCTTCTTGTCATCACCTGCAAGCACTCAATACAGCTGTTTCAAGCATCATTATTTATGCTACTTGCTTAAGCTGATATCACATGACAGTAAATTCTTTTTAATTAGGAGAATTTTATAAAATTTAGCAAAATTATGTTGAAAAATTGGCAATGAATAATAACTATTTATCTGTATGATTCTTTTGAAAACTTCAGCTAGAAACTACTAATCTAATATGCCTCCTTAACCAATACTTGTGTATCTGCACGTGCTTTCACCTTATAGTTTTGCTGCTCATAGTCAGCCACATTTAGTTCAGATGACAAAAATGAAAAAAATAGTCCACTGTTACTACAACTTCATCTATAAGTAAAGTTCAAGTGCCTCTCAAGGTGGATTCCTTTACGTGGTGAGGGGGCCTCCCAGAGAATGTTCTGTACTTTCAGTTTACCTCCTCTGGGATCTAACCATCACCCACATCTTTGCCATGCATGGCAACCCATACAACTCCAACACACCACTTTGACCTTTGAATTCCTGTAGATGGGTAGCCTAGGGGTGGCCTTCCCATTGTCAGTAGGCTGGTTTACTTGAGTTAGGGTCAACTGAGTACCAGTGTTATGTTGCATGCTCTCAACTAATGTTGTGGGCATTGTATTTGATACTGGTGCTCGGGTATAGTGCTTATGAATCTCTGACATTGCTGTCCTAATTTGGCATTGTAGAGCATCCCTTCATAGGGCCCTGTGATGGTTGGTGTCAGTGAGCACTGAAATGTAGTGTCTTTATTATGGATACCATCATTTATGAAAAACTTGGAGAAAAAACTATCAAAACAACCACACATGGAACACTGTTGTACAATCAACATCACAGTCAGATTCTGTACCTGATTTCTGATTATCTATTCCTTATCCAAGAAATCCTTAGGGCAGATGTCCCCCTTTTTTTTATTATTCAAAAGGAATTAGAGGGACTTGCTGGCTCCCCTAAGCTAGTAAAGAAGTTGTGATTTGGAGACATTTTGATGGAAACATCTTCACCACAACATACCTAACTCCTATTGAAATAGAAGGCCATTGGGAATATACCCATTAAGGTTACTCCCCATGCAACTTTGAATTCTTCCATAGAAAATATAATTAAAGGGGATTTAAAGAACATTCTTGAGTTGGAGATCCTTGCTGGTTTCTCCAGCCAAGGCATTTCTGCAATGTACCAGATCTCCACTTGCAAAGATGGAATTATGGTGTCTACTGATTTTGTAATATTGATGTTTACAGTCAAAGCAGGTAATCTGAACTGGAAAGTATATCTGTACATTCCCAACCCTCTCATATGTTTCCAGTGGTTCTTTAATGTGCTCATTATGGTGGCAAAGAGCATGAAACTTCTGAGTGCAAACTACAGCCACACTGTGTTAATTGTAAGTGGTCCACACCCCTCTTACTCTATGTCTTGCTTTAAATGGGTGGAAGAGAAAGAGGTGCACAATGCTTGAAGACTATAAATAATATCTCCTACTCAGAGGCTTGGAAATTGTCCCCAACTCCATCTTGGACATATGCTGCTGCACTCCATTCCACTGCCACAGCAGGAGTGCAGACAAATCTCTTCGTGCCTCTAGCAGAACCTTTTGCCTTTCATGATTAAAAAAATTGACAAGTCTACATGTACTTCCATCTCTGTCCCTGCCACTCCTTCCAGTGATTGCCTGGTTCCACTTCCTTTGGCTTTGGGAATCTCCTCAGGTCTGTCCTCTTCTGCAGCCCTGAGAAATAAAGCAACCTTTTGTTCAGACCCTCAGTTGGTGAAATCTCTGTCCACTGACAGAGACATGCCGACTTGATCTGTGGGATCTTTGTCCACAGACAGAGCCATGTCTACTTGACCTGGGGCAGGATCTATGGAGGTTGATAGACCTTTGTCCAATAAAGACAAAAAACATGGACAAAAACAAAAGGGCTCCTTGCCACTTTCTCCTCCATGTAAATAAAAATGGCCATTCTGATCCAGTGGAATTGCCTGGGTTTTCATTTAGATATAGATGACATTAAGGATTTGATTGATTCTTACCATTCTGTGTGTCTTTCCTTACAGGAAACGCTTCTGAAACCTGTTGATACAGTCACCTTTCTGCAATTTTCTTTGGACAGAAATGACAGGTCATGTGATTGATGAGTGAATGCATGGTGTGGTGGCACTACTGGGTTGATCAGCATGTGCCCACTTTTTCTTTGCCACTTGATACACCTTTGGAGGCTATAGCCTTCCATGCTTTATTGGGTTGTATCATCACTGATTGTTCACTCTACCTGGCTTCTGAAGAGACTTATAGTTAGTCAGATCTTGATGCCCTCATTGAGTAGTTACCATCTTCCTCTTTAATCCTGGGATATTTTAATGGACATAAACCCCTCTGGGGTGGTGCTAATACTGATGGGAGGGGTCGTTCCATAGAACATATGCTCTTGGATCACAACCTATCTCTCTTCAGTACTGGTTCTTATACTTATTTTCATGCACCTACTCAGGCTTCTAATGCTGTTGATCTTTCTATCTGCTCCCCTTCACTTTTCTCTTACTTTTTTGGAGTGTTGACAGTAACCTACTGGGGAGTGGTCATTTTCATCACATTTTGAGAGAGACTGGCTGTGATCAAGGCACAGGTGTAAGCTATCGATAAATAATTGCATGGCAGCAGTTACTGATCGTACTGTCCAGGTTGCTGCTCGGTGTATTCCTATAGCTTTGACATGTTTCCCACAGTATTCTCATCCTTGGTGGAGTCCTACCTGTCACATGGCAAGGAAAGCTAAAAAATGAGCTTGGGATACTTTTTGAATGTATCTCTGTGCCTCCAAAAGAATTGTTGTAAAACCAGATGAAAAGTCTTTCGACCTCCATGATTAAAAAAGTTGATGAATCAACTTCAACACCCATCTCTGCCCCTTACATACATTCCAACATATCCAAAGATCCACTTCTTTTGGTTCTGGATACAGGCATTTCCTCGGATACATCTTCTTCTCACACCCCAAGATGCAAAACGATCGTTTGTTCACGTCCTCATTTACTGGAATTCTTTTCCATCAGCAAAGACCTACCCAATCGACCTAGGGCAGGATCCATGGAGGTCGATAGACCTCCCACAAAATAAGGACAGTAAGGAAAAAAGATGTGATTGTAAACAAAAGGGTTCTCCACCTAATTTGCCTACACATCAATAAAAAATGGCCAAACGTTTGGATATTAGGTTTACATTCTAATATAGATGATATCAAAACACTGATTGCTTCCTACCATCCTGTATGTCTTTCCTTAAAGGAAATGTTTCTGAAACCTGCCGATACAATTCCTTTTCGGCAGTTTTCTCTGTACAGAAATGACAGGCTGTGTGATGGACATGTACATGGAGGGGTGGCACTGTTGGTTGATCAGCATGTGCCCACCTTGTCTTTGTCACTCAACACACCCTTGGAGATCATAGCCATCTGTGTTTTTTTGGGTCATACCATCACTGTTCTCTCTACTTGTTGCCTGGAGGGACATATGACCAATCAGACCTTGATGCTTTCATTGAACAGTTGCTGTCTCCCTTTTTAATCCTGGGGAACTTTAATGAGCATCATCCCCTCTATTCAATACTGATGCTTCTACTTATTTTCATACACCTCGTCAGTCCTTTACTGCTATTGATCTCTCAGTTTGTTCTTCTTCATTATTCTCCCATTTTTCATGGAGGGTTGACAGTAATCTACGAGACAGTGATAATTTTCCTATAATTTTGAGAGAGACTGGCCATTTGTTGATGCCACTCGATCCACATTCCCTGGTGGAAGCTGGTTCATGCAAACTGCTCTTTTACTGCTCTCACAGAACTTGATCTTGCCATTGTCTGTAAGCCATCAATAGACGACTGTGTGGCAGCAGTAACTGACTGTATTATACAAGCAGCTGCTCAATGTATTCCTAAAACCTCGACATGTTTTTGACTGTATCATCGTCCATGGTGGTGTCCTGACTGCCACATGGCATGGAAAGCTCAAAAATGAGTTTGATGGGGTGCAACAAGATTTATGTGTTGTGAATTTCACAGCTGAGTTATTTGAAGACACTTAACAAATGTGGAATTTTTTGAAAGAAACATTTTCAATATTCAAAACAAATGTATTCATTACAAAAATGTATCTTTAAGTAAAAAGGTTGTCTTTCAACTGGTACAAGAGATTAACTTAAAGAAAAGCATCAAAATTTAAGAAATTTAAATTGACTGGTATTGTAGAAGATCAGAAAGTTGGGCAATTAGGAAATTCAAAAGGATGTATAAAAAAAAATTGGTTAAAAACATAAAACTAACAATAAGGATTTTTTTAAGTGCATGAGGGGTAGAAAAATGTTAGGATGGGAATGATATAGTGAATGAGAAATGATAAAGGAAGGCTTGTATCTGATTATGAAATGGCTTGGCTTTAAATTCTGCTTTTTCCTCTCTTTTTAAAAACTGATGAAAACTTGTAGTATTTTTCATCTTGCAACAATTGATAGATGAAAGCAAAGTTGAAAAAGACAATTATATAAATTCTGAGTTTGTTAAAATAAAATTGGGAATTTTAAAGAATAAGGCTCTTAAGCCAGATAATATTCCTCTGAGTGTTTTAAAGGTGGTCAAGGATTGGATATGTGAGCCACTTGCCACAGTTTGTTTGCAAGTCCTTGTAAAATGGACAAGTACCAACAGATTGAAAACTGGCTAATGTTGCTTGCATCTATCTTGTCCTAGTAATTATAGATCTATTGTTCTTACATCATTGTGGGAAAAGCTTTGGGAAAGTCTCATGAAAGATACTTTGCAAAGTTTAGAATTTTATCAGATAGTCAGCATAATTTCACTAAGGGAAAATCTTGCCTTAAAATCTTTTTACATGCTTTGAAAATGGTACTGCCTATGTAGGTGAGGGTAAGTGTGTAGATTTGGTGTATCTGGATTTTCAAAAAGCATTTGACAAAGTGCCAAATAAAAGGATTATAAAGAAACATCTATTTAGGTGTGGGGAGATAACTAATTGGATACAAGAGTGGCTTGGCTTGGTGGCAGAGGATTGTTATAAATGGAGCTCAGTCAAATTAGATTACTATTGTAAATGGTGCACCTCAGGGCTCAGTCATAGGACCATTGCTCTTTTTGATTTACATTAATGACACAGATGATGTAAATGGTCAATAAATTACTTAAATTTGTTAATGATATCAAGGTCTTGGTTGTTGCTGGATATGAAGAGGATGCTGCTCCTTTACAAAAAAAATTAGATCATTTAGCGAGTAGGGCAAAGAAATAATGGGTTTTAATTATGATACATTCAAGATATCACATGTGGGTTATCATAATTTGTATTATAAGTATACTTTGGATGACAGAAACTTTAAGAGTGTCACGAAAGAAACGTATCTTTGTGTAATGTTTGATCAGTCTCTTAATCCATCCAAGCAGTGTACTGTTATTAGTGGTAGAATGAATAGGATTTTAGTTTGTATCTACAGAAATATTAAATATAAAGAGTAGAGAGGTTATAATTAATTCTATATTGGAGTATTGTGTTCAGTATTGGGATACTTGCCTTAGAAAAGACATTGAATTTTTGGAATGGGTTCAGAGAAGGGTTACTAAAATGGTATCTGGCTTCAATTGTCATATGATGAGAGATTAAGATCCTTAAAATTGTTTTCTCATGAAAAAAGAAGAGTTAGAGGGGATTGATTGAAGTGTTTAAGATCGTAAAAGTAATTCATAGTATTGATGCATCAAAATTTTCATATTTAACAGAGAGAATTATAGAACTAGGCATCAGTAATATAGAGTTAGACAAGGTAGAAGCCATTTTCAGCTAAACGTTTTATTTTTGAAATAGAGTGGTTGGCTTATGGAATGGGTTGCCTTTATATGTTGTAGAGGCAGTAAATGTGAGTAAGTTTAAAAGAAAGCTTGATATATATAGCTTTAAATTGTTTTAAATTTATTTATTTTAGTTTGTCTCAAGGGATGGGACAGCTGGTATGGACCAAAAGGTCCCTTATTGCCCCTAAATCGTATGTTATGTTCCTTCTCTACAGTCAGATTTTCATCAAACCATCCTGTGACCTCATGTCCTTGGTTGTGGTTGAATGTTCTGTGTTCATTGAACTTTGGATCATTTCTTCCTCTCTCCAAGGATCAATTAGTCATGATCCACTTTGATGATTCAACAGAAGTGACTTGTATCTATCATCAAGGGTCCAACCAGTCAAAATTCCTGTATTTATCACCTTGGATCTTCTTTTTCTTGGGCCCACAATTATCACACTTGTTTGATGGCATATCATATACTTGGTGCTTTCAACTTTGTGATGGATAGTCTTTCCTGACCAGATTGAGTTTGCCCAACAGAGTGGCCCAGTCATCCCCTTGTTTTTCAGTGGCTTTACAGTTGGTTATACACCTTTATATTGATGCATTTACCACCTCCATCAAGTTACCTTTAATTTGGTCCCCTGTTCACCATCCTTGAGGTTTGACTGTAGCTACCTTCACTCACGATTGGTTGAACAAGTTCCCTATGTTTGTCCTCCTATATGATTACTTTTTGGGTAATCTCCATCATATGTACCACTTTGTGCATTGTCCTTCTAACTGCTTCTTACTGGTCCTCTCAACCATGGTTTCTTTGCTTATTCCAATTACAGTTGCTTTTCCTTCACTCTTACCTTATATCCCAATATCCTTTGTCTACACAGTTACTGGTTTTGCCTCCCACTCTTCATTTCCTCCTCCTTCAAACCTGGCTTTTCTTTGATCCATGGCAAGGAGATCCAGTTTGCCACCTTAACTTATTCTCTCTGTTCATCAACCATGGCTGTGTATCAATAGATATGGATTGTTTTTCAAACCTGAGCTCTGGCTCAAGGAGTTCTAACTTCTTGTTCAGTGGTTGCTGGTATCGCCGTGCTTTTTTCATGGTCTTTCAGAAAGGGTCATTTATATCTGTGATATCTAGGTTTCAAGCAGTTCTATCCCATATGTCCATATTTTCCTATGTAATCATTGGAACTTTCCTTTTTCTCCAGATACATCAGTTATCTGTGAGTCCTTTGGAACATTAAAGTTGTACTTCACTCCATTACTTTACCTCTATTTGTGCCCATTGACTTGTATTCTTTGTTTTACGTATTTCTTAAAGTATATTTCCTTCCCCCTCTTGGTCATCTGGTAGCATCAGTCAGATATACTCACTATAGCCATCCTTCACACTGTACCACCCAGTGTGTCTTCTCCTTTGTACAAATTGTTTCTTCTTTCACACAACTTCAGCAGCTTGTGACGATAACTCCTTTTTTACCATTTCCCTTCCTCTTGTTTCTAACTTACCTTCATCCTTATCTGTATAGATTTAAATGCCTGGTATGTGCACCTCTTTGTTATATTGTCTGCACTGCTTCCTTCCAGGATTCCCCTTCTCAGCTATTTATTTTCTGACAATCCTCTTCCTCTTGGGATCTTTCTCCCTTTACCCTTACCAGTTGGATTCATTATTTCTTTCAGTTGACCTTTTCCTCTTGTCCCCTTCTATTCTTCCTTTCTTTGTGTTATCTCATATCAAACCCACCACCTCACCTTTCGACTTGCTTTTCATCTCGGTCAGCTTGTGGAGGAGTTTCTGTAATTGGACATGTTGACCACCATGTAGGTGTTCATCTCCTGTTATTTCCATGATGTCAAGGTTTCTGCATCTTCAAGATATTGACTACTGCCTGTTACTGTACTTTTTTCATACTTCAGTGTAACTATGACACTGGATAAATCTTTACTAATGATTTCCTTTTGTGCAGGGGCTCTTGCTTTGATGTTCTCATTTGGATCATGCTCTCTGGTGAGAGTGTAAGCCATGTTGGCTATGTTCTCTCATCTATGGCTTCAAGTGACTATCATAGTGACAGGTTATTCTACAAAATTACTGGATGGTTATTTACCTTGTGATTATTGCTTCATAAACAAGTCTGCTTTGAACTGTACCACTCATGGATTGCATGAGTAAATTAGAAGGGAATAGCTGCCCATCCCAGCCATACCTTGAGTGAAGAACTTGGTATGGCCTCCTTTTCAATATACAGTATTGTGGTCATTCATAGAACTTTCTCCAGTGATAACAATTCTCCAAACTTCCCCTTTCATTTTTACCCTCCTTCTTTAAGTGGAGTATAGGAGTCCTCAACATTTACCAGTTCTGAGCTGATAGCTTGGTGGACCATTGAAGCTTCCTTCTGAACGGTTTTCGCTAACAGTTGGCTATAACCATTCAGTTGTGTTCTGCTGGTGTATGTGCAATGTGGCCTTCACTGGAGTTGATACTTCCCATTACTGGTGTACATTGCCTCCTAATACTATTTATACTATCATGGGAGTTGATTTGTCTCCTTCATGAATGAAATGACTTTTTGACCATATATATGCAATCATGGGAGTTATCCATCACATTCCTCGATGATATGGCCTCCTAAGACTGTATAGAATATCACAGAAATTGATTTGTTGATGCGATTTCCTACTATTTATTAACACATATAGTAAGTTGATCTATCACCATAAGGTTGATGTGGCATACTGTTACACATTTTGTGTAATCTGGAGTTGATATGTCACACATGCAATTCACCTCTTTTGACTGAGTGGCCATCATCTTACTGCTGCATGGACATTGGTTCTCAACTTTGAAGTGTAGGAATTGACTGAACTAGTAACACAAGTCCATACACAAGTTGAATCCTTCCTTTTGATGCTGGATGGTCAGTTCTAGATTGCTGTAGGGTGTTCATCCTTGGGTTGGAGGTAAAAATAGTATTTTTATACTATTTTTATGTGGATTTTGGTATCCCATAGATAATGTTTTTGATGTAATTGACTTGCTGGATATGGTTCAATGAGCCCTAACTACTTTACACCTTGTATTTTACTAATTTCTTCACTTGGGTGGAGTGTACACCAAGCTCAGATGTAGTATTACTCCCCTACTGTGATCTCTATTGGGTTTTGTTTTTTTTATCAGGGTCATTGATATCTTTTTAGATGCTTCAAGGGGTACTTCTATTGTTACCTTGCACCAATCCCTTTTCCTTCTCATTGTAGGATTCTAGCTAATCTTGTGAGAGGAGATAAGTACCATATCAGAAGCTATAAATTTCTTATACTGAAAATTTATTTCTGATAGGCAATTACTTCTGCTCACACTTCCAACCCTCCCTTCCCATTTTCTGGTGCTCACATCTTGTGCCAAAGTTTGAAATAAAGGTTTAGAAGAAGAATGTAGTATATGCCATATGCATCATGTGAGCATATTATGCTCCTGTTTGTTGGGAGGTGATACATAATAATTTGTATCAGACACATATTGGAATCTTCCAGTTGCTACATAATTTATTACCATGTATTTTGATATAAAGAATACATGTGAAAAACAAGAAATATAGTACTTACTCAAGTCTTCTTTTTTTTTTTTCTTCCTCTCAACTTAGCCTCTATTTTTGTACTAATGGTAATACTACACTGAATATTGTTTTTAGTTAACTAAATAATACATTTAAGAACACACACTAATATTATGTAAAAAAGCAGTCTGTTCTATAGCTATGATGATCTTTTTGGCTTTCTAACTGTGCAATTAGCACAATTATAAACTTGGATAAGCTTGTTGATGTGTTCCCCAGGGAAATAAAGTTTGAACTGGAGGTGAAATAGACAATTCTCTGTACAGAAAACAGTGTAATATATTTCATCATTTGATAGATTAAAACTGTCTTTTTTACTGGTTAAAAATAAAACGTATTAAATATTTAAGAAAACTGTTGACAGTTTGTGAAAGAATGAGTGTGGCAAGTGAATCTGATTTTCTTAACCACATAAGACTGAAGGCTATAAAATTTTTATTTTGCCTTAAAAGTAACCACTATGTTACATTGAGTAATTATGTTAAATTCTGTACTTTTGGGAGAGATGATAAATAAATTAGACAAAAGGGGACAACTAAAGAGCAAATGTCACAATTCTTATACTAGAGGAGATTTCTTAAAAATCTGTTTAAATGTTCCCTTATAACATTAAGAACTTAAAACATATTAAAATTTGATCAATTAAACATGTTTTGTTACCAACTTTATTTATATATATATTTTGATAATAAAATAGTTTGCTTTGAATGTAACTGTTAAAGGTTGCAACATGCATATTCTGACCTACTTGTTCTGAAAGGGTTATATGTCCTAAGAAAACTCATAGTTATCAGGATTTTTAGTAACCCATTCTGTGTGTCATTAGTAATTTACTGTAAAGTTTGAATAACTCATCAAATTTGTTGATAATGCTTTTACTTTTGTAATCGACTAGTGTAGATTGTTCAAGAACATCAATGTCACCCAAAAAAGTTTATTTTTAAATACATTTATGTTGTATCTTTTCCTCGGAAAATTCTGAAAGTTATAGAATATGGCAATATTAATCTCAGGTGTTTATATTTAGGGAATGTGTTAGGAACTTTTAATTTATTTGAAAACAGTTTATCTACTAATTTCAAACAAGCTACATTCTAGATGATCAATTGGCACTTAACAGATGTATTAATTGACTTATAAAGCTGTTTTCTTTATTTAAAGGTTTTAGAAAGAAAGCCACATTTGTGGCTGAAAAGATAATCTTAACACTTGTGCATGTAATCTGGTGTAGTTCTTGGACCACATTTAGCCTCATTAGTGACATCTACTTGAATAACAAATGTGGTTAACAAGCCCTTTTAAAGTAAGCTGCTGAAGATGTTTATAGGTTATAGATCATATCTTGTTCATTTTGATGTTGAGTAGTTGACACACATTGTTAAACAGTAGTAGAAGCCTAGCAGATTTATTTTCTGTTTTTAACCATATCTTCAACTATAATCTTATAGGTTGCTGATGCTATTCTTGGAAATCAAATGTTCACTCATTATGACCGTGCCCACATTGCCCAGTTGTGTGAAAAAGCTGGACTTTTACAAAGGGTAGGTATCTGTTTATTGCTGAGTAATGATAAATTAATATTTATTTTAGAAGTTACATCTGTCATTCACTTCATTACATGAGCATGAAACTGCTAGTTTCTGTGATTGTGTAAATTTAAAAAATTAAAAACTTAAGAGCTTTGTAGTTGAGACTTAATTTTGTGTTTATTTGTATTTTGTTCTGACAATGTGTTTATGTGTTTTAAATTTCAAACTTCAATTTCTAAAGTGTATTCTTTTCATGTGTATTAATTAGGCATTGGAGCACTATACAGATCTGTTTGATATCAAAAGAACCATTGTACATACACATCTGTTGAATGCAGAGGTAAAATGTTTTTTCTGTAAAAGTTTTGAAATGTTGTAATATGGAATGAATTAGCTCAGGTACTATAAAAAAGTGACCTAGCATCAATTTTAGATATAAATATGTGAGGTTGATATATTTAGAACTTGAATATTGTTTTAGTAGTGTTTGTGGTTAATTTTAAATCTGAATTTGAAATTATTTAAACTAAAAGGAAAAAATTACTTAATATTTTAGAGTATTTTAGTAACTTGATTTTGAAAAAACTGTATTCTACTTAAATACTCGAAATAGAAAAACTATTTTTCTTTGCCTAATTCCTAATATTTTTTTGTCTTGAAATTTTGTAAGTGTTATTTGCTAGGTTATTTTGACAATGTTAGTTGTGTACAATGGAATGAGCATCAACTGCCACCCCCTCCCTCAACCAAAAATGTAGAGGACAGTGTTTTGAACATTTTATCATTAGTAGGCATGATATTTTGAAATTCAAAGTTGAAGCTGTAGTTCACAAACAAAATATGTGTAAGAATAGTGTGTTAGTCTCTGAATTGTTAAGTAAAATAAATTCCAACCCTCCCATCAAATTCCTCAATTAGTGTTGATGAGGTACAATTGAGCAGTCATGCTGAGGTCACACTTTACCATAAACACCATAAAATCTTTAATTTGTGTCAATTTACATTAAAGCCCTGCTTGTTTGATGACAGTTAGTTTTATTTTAAACATTAACAAATCCTTGCAAAGGAGGTGAAGATTACAGAAATTGTGTAAACATTTGCTCAAACTCAGGATTTCTAGCTGGATCTTGCTAAAACTGCCATCTTTTTTTCCAATACAGCACTTACCTCCTCTAATATAAATGGTTATTCTTGTTCAGTGCTGCCCATTTCTTGCACAAACAATTTTTATGTATGCATATGCCACAAGACTTTTATCCAACCTTAGTTGGAATTGGCTGATTCCAGTACATCTTTTGTGGAACAACCCTCAACCAATAAGAGTGCAACATACTCTTGTGATGCATGTGACTCCCTCTATAAAATTCTACCAAACTGTAGCAGTATTCATGTTTAGACCTTTTACTTTTAGTGCTCTTTGTGTGATTTTAATCATTTAATATTAGAAGTAGGATTTCTTCATTACATTTTTTGCCTTTGCATTGAAGAAATCTTTAACTTAATTTCCCAGTCTTTAATTTTATCTCACACTCGCATAATTACATCAAACATTTTGTTTGCTTTATATACTTCAAGTTTGAATTCTGACGTTTATGTTCCCACTTTGGGTATCGCACCTCCTACTAATACTATTTAACAGGCTGCAGTTGGGAGAAAGACCTATCATTGGATTTATCTGCAATTGTCTACCATGATATTGGTTGCTGTATGGGTCAACCTCCTCCTAAACATGAACTTGCTAATCCTTCTGGACAAGTTAAACCTGTTTAGGCTAATAAAGATTTTGATACCCTTTTTATGCAACCAGATTTTCCTGTATCTTCCACTACCCTACCTGCAGAATTAGCCAGACTTAATACAGCAATTTTAACATGATTTCTCAAATATGTGATGTTTTCTCCATTTTTGCACTTTCCTGTGATTCCTTATTACCTCCACATTGGCTGATTTGTTGTCTTCAACTTTCAATTTACACATGGTTTCACTGTAGTTGGAATTTTCTGGGTCACTATGTGATCTTGTTCCGAGTTTCTTTGCTGCCTCTTTCTTTTAGAGATGAGTGTGTGACCTTTTATATTGGCAGTATGCTTTCACTCATGTACCTGAGACTTTGCAATCATGTATATATGGTCCATGCATAAAAACTTTTATCTTTGGATGCATGTTTGTTGCAGTTGAAGGGCCACAACAAGCACCTTTTCCTATTTCCCTTCCTAGTCCTTATATACCCTTATCCTCTTAGTGTGGATTCCTGTATGTGGTGAGGAGACCTTCTAGGGAAGGTTCTGCTCCTTCAGTTTTCCTCCTCTGGGATGTAAATATCCACCCACGTGTTTTCCGTGCATGGTGACTTGTGAAAGGGAAGAGAGGATCTTGATGGTTGATGAGTCCAACCCTAACACACCACTTTGGCCTTGAATTCCTGTAGATGGGTGGCCTCCCTTGGGTCAATCAGCTGGTCCACTCAGGCTAAGGTCAACTAAGTACCAGTGTTGGATGTTCTCAACAGGTGTTGTGGACATTGTATCTGATGTTGGTGCTTGGGTATAGTGCTCACAAAACCCTGGTATGGCTGCAGTGTCCTTGTTTAGCATTGTAATGTGTCCCCTTGTAGGGCTCCATGGTGGGTGGGGTCAGTGGGCAATGAAATATTCTTTTTTTTTATTATAGGTCCTTCAAATAAAACCTCACGTAAAATAGTGAAAAACAGTGCATAGGTAAACAACCACGTTTTGAACATTCTGAGCAGCAATCTTCAACGTCTGTAACACCTGTACCTCATTTTCTTATACTACATTCTCTTTCAGACAAACCTTTAGGGCAGATGTCCCCCTTTTTCATTCAGAAGGGACGAGAGGAACTTGCTGGCTCTCCAAAGACAGTAAAGAAACTTCTTTCTGGCGACATATTAGTGGAAGTATCCACATCTTAACACAGTGGACTCCTCTTGCATTCAAAGGAGATTAGGAATATACCTATTGAGGTTATGCCTCATGCTACTTTGAATTCATCACAAGGAGCTATTGTTGAGAGGAATTTGAAAAACATTCCTGAGTCAGAGATTCTCACTGGTTTTTCCACCCAAGTAGTTTCTGCAGGGAATCGTATCTCTGCTCACAAAGATGGAATTATGATGCCAACCAATCTCCTCGTTCTGACATTTACATCATCGCGTCCACCTGCCACAATCAAGGCAGATTACCTTAATTCCAAGGTACAGCCATACATTCCAAACCCTCTCAAATGTTTCCAGTGTCAGCAGTTTATGTCACTTGAAGACATCATGTTGTGGTTCCTTGATGTGTGCTCATTGCAGTGGCAAGGACCAAGATGCCTGTGAGTGTGAAACAGACCTTCATTGCATCAATTGCAATGGCTCTTGCCTCTCACACTTTCATTCTTGCCCTAAATGGTTGGAAGAAAAAGAGGTTTGGTGTTTGAAAATGATTCAAAACATCACTTACCCTGAAGCTTGAAGGTTGCTGTTCACCACTTCATCTTGGACGTGTGTATCTGCACTATGTTTTACTACTACAGTGGGAGTGCAGATGGATCTCTCTGCACCTCCAGAAGAATTGCTCTTAAAATAAGTGAAAAGTATTTTGACCGATGTGGTTCAAAAAGTTGTTGAATCAACTTTAACTCCCATCTCTGTCCCTAAAATACATTCTAACAAACCCCAAGATCCATTTCCTTTGGTTTCAGGTACAGGCAATTCCTCGAGTACATTCTCTTTTCCCATCCAAAGATGCAAAATGATCATTTGTTTACGTCCTCAGTAGCTGGAATCTTCTGCCAACAGCAAAGACCTGCCCAATCGACCCAAGGTACAGAAATGACAGGCTGGGCGATGGGTGAGTTCAGAGAGGGGTGGAACTGTTGGTTGATATGCATATGCCTACCCTATCTTTGCCACTTGATACACCCTTCGAGGCCATAGCCATCCATGTTTCCTTGGGTTGTACCATCACTGTTTGTTCTTTCTAGCTATCGCCTGGTTGAACAGTACCTGTCTCCCTTTTTAGTCATGTACATCATCTCCTCTGGGGAAGTGCTGATATTGATGGGAAGGGTTTCTGCATAGAGGTTTTTCCACTTATTTTCATGCACCTAGTCAGTCCTTTACTGCTATTGATCTCTCAGTTTGCTCTCCTTCACTACTCTCCCACTTTTCATGGAGGGTTGACAATAATCCATGAGGCAGTGATCATTTTTTTATAATTTGAGAGAGACTGGCCTTGGTCAATGCCACACGATTCACGTGCCCTGGATCAAGCAAACTGGCCCTCTTTCACTGCTCTCACAGAACTTTATCCTATCATCATCTGTAAGCCATCAACAGAGGACTGTGTGGCAGCAGTAACTGACTCTATTATACAGGTAGCTGCTCAATGTATTTGTAAAACCTCGATACATTTTTCACAAAATCTTTGTCTGTGGTTAAATCCTGCCTTCCACGTGGCATGGAAGGCTCAAAGTGGGCCTGGGATACTTTTCACAGGTATCCCACACTTTTGCACTGCATTGCTTTCCAGCAGGCCTGTGCACATGCATGGTGGGTAAGATGTCAAAGCCAGAAGGACTCCCTTATTAAGTTCACAACCTGCATATCTTCTTCCACCAGTTCCAAAGTCATATGGGACAAGATTCAAAAGGGCAGTGGGCAATATAATTTTGTCTCTCTCTTGATCTTGCTTTCTGATGGCCAGGAAGTAACTGATACCCAGAGCATCGGCAATACTCTAGATGAAAGCTTTTGCCAGCTATCTAGCACTTCTGTTTCTTCCTCCACCTTCATAGCTATTAAGACTCTCGCAGAGTGATCATCTCTTTCCTGTCAAGCTCATTGTTTCTATGACTATAATTGTCCCTTTACACTGGTGGAATTCAAACTGACCCCTCATCTGTCTCACAGTACATCAATCGGACCTAATGATGTACAATATGAAATGCTGCGCCATATATCTACTGCTTCTGTTGCTATTCTTCTGATTGTTTTTAACCAGGTCTGGAAGGAGAATGTTGTTTCTGATGCCTGGCACCAGTCTATTGTCCTACCTTTCTGTAAGCCTGGAAAGGATCCCAAGATTCCCTCAAACTACTATCCAACTGCTTTGATGAGCTGTCTCTGTGAGACCTTAGAGAGGATAATTAATAAGGGTCTGCCCTTGGATAACATTGCTGTATTCACTGGTTATCCCATCCCACCATGGCTTATTACAGTTCCCAAATGTGGCTTGTATTTAAGTCACCTGAGAAAAGTAGACACTCCCAATTGGAAATACTGTCTGTTATTTGCTGATTATGCATTGGGAGTGTCTTTAAGTCACCTGAGAAAAGTAGACACTCCCAATTGGAAATACTGTCTGTTATTTGCTGACTATCTTTCGATCTATCCTTCCATTCCTATTTATACAGATGGTTCAAAATCAGGTGACTGTGTGGGCTCTGTCATTGTTTGTTGTGGTTTGGTGGTTGTGCACAGAATCTTCTCTACAGCTTCTGTGTTCACTGCTGAACTGTACACCATTTATTTTGACCTGGATCATGTAGAAGGTAAGTAGTACTCAAATTGCAGTATTTATACTGACTAGCTTAGTTGTCTACTGGCCCTGGAATCACTTCATGCTAGTTTATGCCCTGTTCTTACTGATATTCAAAACCAACTGGCCCATTTCTCTTTAATAACTTCTATCAATTTTTTCTGGATATCAGGCCATGTTGGTATTCGTGGGAAGGAGCTTGCCAACACCACAGTTAAGTCTGTCTGCTCTGGCACTATCACTGCTGTGCCTGTTCTATATATGGATTATGGTCTTGTATCCAAGTCTCAGCTCAGTGCCACTTGGAAGTCGACTTTGAGTAAGCAACGTAGAAACAAGCTTTTCCAAATAAAATCCTCTGTTTGTGATTGGCAGTCATGCTTCCATAAGGATCGGAAAGAGGAAGTTGTTCTAACTAGATTATGCATTGGTCACAGTTTTTTAACTCATTATTTTCTTTTATCTGGGACTGATGCACCAATGTGTAGTCTGTGTAACACTTAAGTCACAATAAGCCACATTTTATGGTCTTGCCATCATTATGACTCTCAATGACGGCTCCATTTTAAACATGTTCTTTCTCAAGGCTTATCCATAACATTAGATAATGTTATTGGTGATGGTGACACTGTCGACCTTAGACATGTTTAACTTGATTAAAAGCCATTAATCTTTTTAATTCTATTTAAGTTTTTTAATTTATACATCAGACCTTTTTAATGCAATTTCCTTTTAAGAATCAAAGTACATTTAATTCAAGTTAAAATTAGAAAATGGCTGTAACGTCAAATAACTCAAAACCAGGACTGTAAAGCCAAATTTCAGGTGACTAATGCTGCTGTTTGAACTACCTGTTAGTCATTCTGGCAAGTTATAATAATTAAAATTTTGCTTCAAGTCTTTTAAAACCTTTATTGATTTACTTTCTGAAAATGGCCATAACACCAAAGAATTTCAAACCAGGACTGGAAAGGCCAACTTCAGGTGATTAATGGTTGTTTTTTAACTCACCTGTTAGTCTTTCTGGTGAGTTATGATAATTACAATTATGCTACAGAAAGTCCTTTACAACATGTGTTACTGTAGTTTTTCTCTTACTGCCGTAGACTAGATGTAAAAATTGGATTTAATGTTATTTATGTTTTTAATTCAAAAATTAAACTTTGTTTTGTTTTATTTTAATTTTAACTTTTTACTAGATATTTGGCACAGATAGCCTAGTTGCTTTGCACCATAAAACCTCAAACCAACCAATCAACTACTCTTATCTGTTCATCCTTCAAAGAATTTTTCGTCTTGTATTTTTCAATGTAGATGGGCATATCCAAAAGTATAGGAGACTAATCAGAGGGATCCAATCTGTTGGGAATTCGATTGTACTAATTTGTTTCCCTTTAGCATTCTTTCATTTCAGGTCCATGGGTTCTTGAGTTTTATCAGAGGGACATGGCATACATATTTTCTTTCCTTTTGTCTTAGGTATTCTTTTCCTTCCCAATGCATTGGGATCCTATCACCAACCAGCATCCGTCATACGGTATGGATCTTCTTTCTTTACAGGCCATTGCACCTATTCATCATTTTATTACAGGATGTTTGTTGTGTTCACAAACACCCAAGACTGGCAGCCTGTAGTAGATTTGTCCTGCCTCAATCAATTTTTCAGTTTGTCCTGTTTTACCTTGGAGTAATTTTTTACCCTCAGATAGCCATTTTATCTAGGTTTATAGATAACCAAACTGAACTTTGTGAATGCTTATTTCCATATCCCAGTACCTCATCACTTGCAGCCCTCTGTATTTTTTCTTTACAGAGTGGTTTATCTGTTTTGTTGGGTACTCAGAACATTCATTAATCACTTACCTGCTCTTGGGCTGAGCGTTCCTTATTCTTTGACCAACTTGTCACTGTTGGCTCATTCCAAACAGGAGTCCACCTATCACACTCTTCAGCTGCTCATGGAGGATACTCAAGTCTTTACTGCAACCTACCCAATATCTCATTCATTAAATGTTTTCTCTTTTTTTGCACCTATCTCACTCAGGTTCACCCTCCTCCTCTTCAACTTTATATGATGTTGTTTTTTGTTCTTCATGCTTTTTCATCTCTCTCCTTTACAGCTTGCAAGGTTCTACTTTTGGGATGTGGTCTTCCATTGTAGCCCTCATCCCTTTAGGTCAGGCTCATATGCAAGATCTTCTGTGGGCTTTCCATGATGAGTAGATTCTCACAAGGGATAGTTTGACAGCTTTATTACTTTCCTCCTGCTCTTATCAACAATCTGCATTGGTGGTTAGACATGATTCATATGTCAATTGGTGTCCCACTTCTTCCTCCTCATCTGGATTTACACATTTTATGAATTTACCCCTTCAAGAATGGGGGTTGTGGGTTAGTCTACAGGTAGCTTCAGAGTTTTGGTCTGTTCCAAAAAGATCTTCTCATATCAACGTACTTGGGCTTCTCCGGATTGGGATATTAACCTGGTACTGCACTCTCTTTGCCAGTATTTGAACAACTCTCCAAACGTTCCTTGTTTTACATACTGTGTCATATCTTCTTATTTATCCAATTGTTTTTTTTCCTCTTTAATATTTAGCCAATTTCCCTTCCTTCTTTTTCCCACCTATATCCTTGGCCTGACCAAGATAGACTTTGTGCCTTGTACATGCTTTTCTCTGTAAAATAGCCTGCTTCTTTCCATGGTGCCTTGTTCCCTGCGTCTTTCTTCCTTGGCAGCCACCCTCTGCTTGTGATCTCTTTCCTTTCTATATTTGCTAATTGTGTTCAGTGCATCATTTGATTGGCTTATTCCTCTTTATCCGTATTTTGTTTTGGGTGTCTACTTATCCCATTCAACACCTTACCTTTTCATTTGCATTTTATCTTTGTCATTCCTTAGAGATAATTCTTCAATCAGTCATGCTGAATACTTATATTACGTTTGTCTCTCATGGATTGCAGTTTCTTCCTGTTCAAGCTATCATTTTTTACCTGCAGCCAATTTTTAGACCTCAATGAGAATTTGGATGAGGTACATTATTTTTTATTCTTCTTTACTTGTTTTTCAGGGTCCCTTTTATCATTAATGTTTGTTGGATCTTGCTCTGTGATGAATGGTGCCTAACTAACTGTTCTTTAATTAATCAAATCCACACTCTAAGACCATGTTGACTTACATATTATATTTTCATGGCCATGCAGTGAACACTGTAGAGATGGGATGTTTCACAAAATTGCTTGTGGGTTTATCCTAGTGATAGAATTGCCTAAGAAATTTTGTCCATCTCTGCCTTATATTGAATAAATTAATATGTTCTACTTTTAAGAATTGGGTTTTGTAGTAACCCATTACATTGTCTTAGCTTCTCTCATTTCTCTGGACTCTCCACTGCATTTTTTCACCTTTTTCTTGTAGTGAAGTTTGAGAGTTGTTTCCATTTTCCAGTTCCAAGCCACTGAAGAGGAATGAAATGCAAAATACAAACAAAATGAAATGATTTTATGATTTTAAAACCATTCAGTTGAGAGTAGGGATTAGTATTTTGCTGGTGCAGATGATGTGATATCCTCCAAAATGAAACAATATAAATGGGAGTGAACCATTATTATTGCAGCTCACCCTTTTGATTTGAATCCATCATACTGCCACACATGAATATTGGTTACCAGTGGCTGGGTTTTGAATTAAAGGTTGAACCAATCAACATAAGTCCTTACATATGTATTACAGATATCTATATTCCTCTCTCTCAATTCTCCTCTTGTTACTCCATCAACATTGTGGGTCACAGTAAAGCTACTTGCAGATTATTATGGTTTTTTTCTTCCTCTGTCTTTCAGTGCTTATTATTTCAAAGATGTTACTGTGCCTGGAGTGGTTCTAGCAAATTTCAATTTGGGGGAGATGGTTGAAATTATGTTAGTTTTTATATTAACATGCCCCATTTGTAGGTCTGGAGGTTCTTGATTTCCTCTTGCCTCATTATCTTGAAAAAAAGATGGTATGATCTTCTTTCCTACCCCCAGGTTTTGGATTGTAGTTGTCTTACTGGTGGTATGATCCTCACATTACCCCCCATATAGATGTCATTTCCCAGCTGCATGAGTTTTGGATGTTGTTGACTTGCTGTGTACAGTCCATTGTGCCCTAACCATGTAGGACACATCCTTTTAATTTTGCCCATTTTTATATTTTATAGGATAGAGTTGCATAAATATTATTATGTTTGGATCACTATCTGACCATAATTCTCTCATATTTGTATGTGTTCCTCTGTTTTCTGCTTAGTGTGCAACATCTTTCTATAATGAACGAAGAGTATACTTGGTTCACAAGTAGTACAGGCCCACCACTTCAGATCTTATAATTTTAACTGTCTCATCTTAATGGAGTGTCTTTTGAATGCTTTTGAAGGAAGCTTCTTTCTTTTCCTCACACTAGTTCCTCCACTAATTCAATGTGGGCTAGCTCTTTATGTGAGTGGAGGTAGTGTAATGTATTGGAAGTTGTAATTTTCCTATACTGAAAATGTATTTCTGGACATATCTCTTCTACATCGTTTTTGGCCTTGCTAAGCCATTACTTGATCAATTTCATTCTCTGTAATACCACTTTATTTGGCTTCTGTTTCAAGTGCCAATATAATTGATGAGATATGATTGTGGTTGTTCAGAGTAGTGCTTTGTCTAGTATTACTTCTGCTAAAAATACTGAAAATGTATTTCTGACAGGTACTTACTACTTCTCATACTTTCCTCCCTTTCTCCCCACTAAAAACCAGTGCTTCCATCTTCTGCTAAAACTTGAAGTGATAGTTCTTTAGAATTGAATTGTTGCAAAATGATTTGTGTGAGACACACATTAGAATAAGCCGATTGCTTAACATATATTGGAGATAGATAGCAGCACTAAAATGCTTGATATGCTAGATTAAGTAAGTACAGACACACTTTAAGTATAGGAAAATTATAACTTTAATATGGAAAAGAATCTGTTTTCAGAGTCATTATCTGGGAACGAAAATTACTACTGAAATATATGTTAGCATATATATATTTATAAATACATTAAAACCTGTCTAAGCTGGAAACCTGTACTAGCCAGAAATATCAAAATTTTGTAGCATTATCTTAAGATTTCTCTTACAAAAGGCGCTCTATATGGCAGAACCTGTGTAACATGAATGGAAAACTATCTTTCACCTTCCTCATCTATCAACAACTAGGATTAGAATGTGAGTAAGGTGGGAAAAATGTTTTTGTTAAACATTAATTTCTTATTTAATTAATAATTTGTTTAAATGTTCATAAATTTTGGACATTTTGTTACAGTAAGTATTCGTTAAATATATTCTGTTCTTTTTTCTGCCATCATTCTTTTTGCAGTTAAATTAGTTTCATGGTTTGTAGAAATATATTTGTCTTTTAAGTGCAAAATTTTTCTCTTTTAAATAATTCTCATGAAAAAAATAAATTCTTATCTTCCCTAATTTTAAAATTTAGGGAAAATTTACCATGGGTAATAGGTAAGAGTGAAAATCCATGCTGTTTCAAAAATTTAAGGAAGAATCATCTTCCTGTGGAATGGAAAGTGAATAATAAAGCATGGACGACAAGTGCTATATTCTAGGAATTTTTTAACCAGTTAAACAAAAGAATGAAACAAGAAAATAGGAATATTCTACTTTTCCTAGATAATGCAACTTGTCACCCAAAAGTTCAACTTTCAAATGTTCGTTTACTCTTTCTACCTCCATGTACAACATCAGTTCTACAGCCACTAGATAATGGAATTATACAGTGTATAAAGTTGAAATACATAAAATTGATGCTTCAGCATATTATTGCACACATGGACAACTGTAAGAGAACATCTCAAATAATCATGAAAATTGACGTGTTAGATGCAATTGCATTTTTTAGTCTTTCAGTCAAATGCATAAAAGATGAATGCATAATAAAGTGCTTTCAAAACTGTGGATTTATTCTTAATAATGGCAGAGATTGTGGAGAAGTTGTTTGTTATGATGATTGTAGTGAAATCCAAATACTGATTGTTGCAGATAATTCTGTGAACATTGACAAGAAATTTTTTAACAGAAACTGATGAAATTTATTTGAAATCTATGATAGAATTGCAAGATGGTAACAGTATGAGAGATTCAGAAGATGTACAAAAGGGAAAAGATAGTGAGGAAATAGAAATTCCTACTTCATCGCAAGTGTTGAGTTATATTAACGCTATCATATTGTATGCAAAAAATGAAAGGGGAAAAGGAATTTCATGAAGAGGCCATAGAATTGATGTTCTCTTTTAACCACATGAGAAAGCTCATTAAAAAAAACCAAAAAACAATTGAAATTTGACACTTTCTTCAAATAAATTTGATTAAGATTTTGTGAACTTGCGTATATTTTGAATGTCTATTTTTGCTCTTATTTTAATAAATATAGCATAAACAGTACAATAACGTTTTTCACAAATGTCTTACTTCCCTTGAGTCAAGCAAGTATAATGTTCTGCTCAAAAATTACATATAATTAAGGAAATTCATGTTCACTATGTCTATGCCAGGAAACCTGCTTAAGCCAGAAATTTTACTTGGTTCTGTGCAATTGTGCCTTAGACAGGTTTTACTGTACTTTGTTTATAAGAACAAAATTGTGAAAATTTAAAGATATGAAATTAGGTTTATCATCATGAAGTAATGCAAAATATTACTGGCATTTATTTTTCTTTTCATGGACCTACAAATGAGATCTCCATCAATTAACTCAGTGTGTCAGACTAGAAAATAGAGTAAGCTGCATACATGGTCACTATTGTGAAAATTATGCCTGCAAGACTGACATAACAGTCATAATAGTTGGGTTCCAGATTCTGTTTGTTTAAATAATGTATTTAGTTATAAATAATGTCTATCATTCAAGTCTTTTTACTATTTTATCTTTTTTTATGTATCTTTATCATAATAAATTTTATAATGCACTCTCTTCTCAAAGAGAAACTTAACATTTCACACGTCTGCTATCTTACTACTAGTACTATTAAAATTATTAATCTTTCTTTGAAATGTTTTTCTTTTATGTATGGAATACTTGCTGATTTTTGTTTTTTTGTTGTTTGTTGTTTTTTTCTGGGATAGTGGCTGGCAAATTATTTTGGTTCATTGTCTGTGGAAGATTCTATTGAATGTCTGAAGGCCATGCTTAGTCAAAACATCCGACAGAACTTGCAGATCTGTGTACAAGTAGCCACCAAATACCACGAACAACTAACTACTGCTGCCCTCATTGATCTTTTTGAATCTTTTAAGAGCTATGAAGGTTATTTCTATCTTTTGTAACTGACCAATTTAATAATATGAGAGAAAATTGTTTTATTTAGTTGCATAATATTGTATTCATTGCTGTTCATTTCTACAACACAAGTTTTGTTGGACACATTTCATGTGTTATTTTAGTTGACATCAGGGACATACAGAGTGTATTAGATGGGGAGTTAAAACAAAGTATTAACTGTAATAAAAATACATGAAAATAGTATATTTTATTCAGTTTAGTTTTTCAGGACTTATATTTGTGATTAACTTTCTTGCTACAGCCTCAGTTGATTTAAACAAGATTGTAACTCAAAATTGATCTTTATAGTTTCCATGCTGTACTTGGTAATATGTATTAATATCTTCAGTAAACATGACACATAATTTGTACACAAAAAATAAGATTTTTAATTATTTCCACTAAAATTTGTTTGTGAATATATGGAGCCTGAGTATTGAATGTTCCGAGTACAAAGTGATTTTCACTTTAAGATTAAAAGTACTTTTCTTTATATCAAAATTGTTAAATGTCATTTGGATAATCTGACAACTCTCAAATAAATTTCAACTTTTTTATTTCAGTAAAACTATATTTTACCTGTTATTGTTTCTGCTTTAAACACATTCAATCAACTTGACTAACCCCATAACTACAATAAAAAAAATACAAAATAAATCTCAGTTATTACTTCTAGAATGATTGCAAATTGTAACAGGAAACTGCAGTTGTTTATTCTAAACTGTTTAAAACTTATAAAGAAATGTATTTGTTTTTACATAAACTGTATTGTCTTATTGTCCTTTTAACCATGTTTAACTGATAATCCTATTACATGAGTTGTAAAATCACGCAGCAAAGGTGTAGTTCATCTTACCATGTTGAATTACATAACACATGAGCTACTCACAAGCATACTTATTATTTTTCTTTATAGTTCTTAATATAGCCTCATCTAGCCTAATAAATTTATAATGTTTACATTTTTAGTTATTCAAAATAATAATGAAGTATGCACATGAAAAACAAAAAAATGTTGCACTTACTTTTGTTTTGTAACTGTCTAATGTCGATAAAATTTAACTATACTTTTATGTATTAATGGTACTGGTATACTAAATAATTTTTATTAATTTAATAATACATCTAAGAACACACAATTATTGGCAATTTATGAAAGTGTAGATGTAGACATGACAAGTGATACTGATTTTCTAGTTTATTGCTCTGTAAACAGATAAGATTGAAATCTATAAAAGTATGCTTTGCTCAAGTAATAACTGTATTATAATGAGTAATTTATGTTAAATTCCATACACCTAGGAGAGGTGGTATATAAATTGGATAAGAGGAAAGACCTAGAAAGCATGTGACACCATTCTTATACTAAAGAAGATAGGAATTTTTAAAATATTTTTTTATTAAGTTAAAACTAGTATTAAAATTTCATTCATGAACTATGTTTTGATGCCAAGGTTATTTATGCACCAAGATAATAAAGTGGTGTGTGTGTGTGTGTGTGTGTGTGTGTATATATATTTTTAATATGTACACTTGGAGAGAAGTTAACATTATATAAACTTTAAATTTTAAATGATGTTTTATATTTCAACTTTTAAGCAATTTAAAAAAAAATATTAGGTTTGTTCTGTTACAAATATAAATATGTATGTACTGTTATATAGGGCTGTTTTACTTTCTTGGATCCATTGTAAACTTCAGTCAAGATCCTGAGGTTCACTTCAAGTACATCCAGGTAAGTGAATTCTGTTTTTAATTCTTCCGAACATGGTACTTGATCTTTAATGAAGACAAATTATATCATTAAGTTTGTAAGCACCTGAAAATTTTGAGATTTAGATTTTCTTTCCATACTTAGTTTATTAGCATTTATTCTAGATAAAGTATTAAAAATCCAAAATATCCAAACTTTAATTTTAATTTTTTTCACTCTTCCTGATTGCTGATTTTATTTGTACACTCAATTTTCCACTCACTTAGATAAACTTTTACAACATGCCAAACAAAGGTACAAATCTATTGTCTTTCTTTTTGTTTCTTGCTTATTTCAAGCTCAGATAGTATGTATTTTGAAAGATAGGGATGGGAAAACTATGAAATTCAACACACTGTTTTGCTTCTAAAGTATTGTAATAATTATTATGTCATCTAAAAGCTAGAATTGTTTTCTTTATTTCTGTCTGTTTGCCATAAACTCTTTCATATGTATTTATATATTGTAAATTTGTAAACTTTGAGTTACTGCAGCAGAAGACTTTCTTAATCACATGCCTGCAAATAATATAATTATATAATGATATATTTGGAAGTTCCCTTTTAAGCAAATTATCATTTATATTACAGGCATGAGAGTTCTTCCTCTGTTTGATGATCCCTAGGAGGGTTTCATGATTTATTTAATATTGAGAAAAATTGTGGAGAGGTGTAGTTAGGTAGGTTGTTGACCTTCCAGATAATAATGAGAATGCATATGGGAAAAATCTAAATCCTGTTATTCTTCCTGATTTTGTGTTTATAAGTATTTGGAATATCCAGCCAATAATGAAAATTGAAGTTAAGTTAATCAAGGGTCAGTAAAGTGAAACTTGGTTTGCTTGTCCCATGTGATAATATACAACTGCTGACATTATAGAAATCTAGCAGGTGCTTGCATTATTATAATGATTGTTGGAAAGTATATGTTTGAGGTAAAGAATTACTGAAAGAAATGATGAGGCTATAGTTAAAGAAATTGACAGCAGTATAAAAGTTTGTTTTAAGTGGATCTGACTAAGCAAACCAGTAGAACATTCTTTAGTCATTGGTTTTGTTGTTGTTTTGTTTTTTTTTCAGTTTAACATAACTGTTTCTCTAATTTGTTCAAAATGCAGGAGCTTCAAGGAACTTTAACCCCACCAGACTCTGCCCTAAATCCTTGGCTTTTCAGCCTTTTTGCCCTTGCCCATTCTCATGCCTGTAATCAGAAACTGTTGAGTTTATGGTAAGTTTTATCCAGTGTTAGTTAGAGATTAGTGGAAAAGTCTTTTGGAAATGGTTGTAGATGATTTTCAGAAAGATTACAGAGGTAACCTTTATAAATAAGAAATACTGAGTTAAATACTGTCTATTTATGTTAGTTCAAGCATTAATAAATGTTTCCAATACAATATCTTACCTCCTCTCACAAAATAACTCTTTTAATTAGTACTTCCATCCATTAGCACAAATTGTCAATGCTTTCCGCAAGCCTTCCACCACTCACTTCTGCATTTCTCCTCCATACCATCCTCCAGATGTATATTTCCAGTGGGTCTGTTGTTGGTTGGATGTAGCCTTGTCAAGATTAAAATCATTGATATTCTTTGTACCATGAACTTGATGTACAATTCCAGATACTGTCAAGTTTTGGTTGAAGCTTTCTGCCTTATCATGGCTTGGGATCCTTCCTTCTACCTATGATCATCTGAATGTGGTTCCTAGAGATTCAGGTGTTAGTTGGAGATATTCAGGTAAGTAAGACCTCACATGTGTTATAGCTGGTGTCCTTATTCCTGCTGTGAGCTGAATGAAATATATCCAGTCACACCAGAATTTGAACTAGCTATGCACTCAACTTTGTGGTTCCTTTTCCTACCATATGCTGGATGTCGGTTCCCAAGAGATCTAGTGTTGGTTGTGACTGGAACCAAAATATGTTCCCACTTGTGTATGGTTGCACATCTTCTTTCTACTTCAGTCTGGAAGAACCATACCTAGTGCCACCAGGTTTTGGATTGGAGTTATCATCTCACTTAGGTTTTTCTCCTTCCTATCATCTGCTGTATGTCAGTTCATAGTGGATCAAGTGTTGATTGGGCTAGAAATGCAAACAAGTGGAGATGAATTTTGGTTTGAAAGCTTCTCTTCCCCACCAATTTCCATTTTGAGGTGAATATATGTGATCTTCTGCCTACCAAAGAACTATTTTACAATTCCAGATTCTGCCAGATGTTGGACGAGGTCATACTACCAGTAGTATGGTCTGATGTGCTGTAGCCACTCAGTACACAGGGGATCCACTAATCAGTAATATGTATTATGGGATTTCTTCATGTTTTTCTGCCTTTTATGTTTTTTACAGTCATAAAAGAGCAAAATATATACCTGGATCAGATATGGTCTCCCACTGAATTATGATATTTTATTTTTAGGTTCTGTACCTCATAGTCTCTCTTTGAGTGCTTTCCATAGAGCATATTTTTTTTTCACATGTTCAGTGTGGAATTCTAGCTGTTTTGTGAAATGAGGTAAGATGTAATATCAGAAATAAAAAATTTTTCAAAACTGAAAATGTATATCCAATAGATATGTACCTCCTCTCACATTTCCCATCCATCTTTCTCACTTCCAATGATGTGTGATGTAGGTCTTTTACCCAATCTTGAACTTATTAACGAATGCTGGTTATGATAAAAGTTGTCACATTTCTATTGGTGGAGAGCTGCTGCATAATCATTTATATGTGGTATTCAAACGAATAAAGCAGAAGGCTAGTGACAAGCATTGAAAATTTGCTTTTATAGATGGCAGTACTAATTGAGAGGAAGTAAGTATCTACTTAAAATATGTTTTCAGTTTAGGAAAATGTTATCTTTTAGATCTAGGACCAGGTGTGCATAACCTGACTTTGCACTTTTTTCTTTACCCCAAATTTTCTCAAAATTATTCTGTCGTCATTATGGTTCTGAGCAATAATTTACAATGTTTTGGAGAAATTGTTGCTTAGAACTTAATGATTGCAAAAGTTCAGCAGTTGCATGATATCTCGGATTTTTCTGTGAAGGATTTAGCTTATGTTGAAATCGTAAATGGACTGGTTCAAACTTAGCCTTACCTTTTATATTTTTAGCTGTTAAAACAGGAATACAAAATATTTGTATCTTGGTTAACTTTAGTTGTTTGGTGATTAGAGACATACAAAGATACACAAAATAAAAAGTAAGAAATCATTCAACTTCAGTTATCATTTGCTGTTCTGTGCTGCACAGTAGGCATCCTTTAACCCTATGCAGCTAGATATTTTTTACTGTACGTGACACAAAGTTTTGGTGTCTTATATTTAAAATTTTATTAAACTACTTTTTGTTTATATTACGCTAATTAGAATATCATAAAATCTTTGCCAATTAATCATATTTTAATAGTATATAAATTATATGTTCTTAATTCTACAAGGCAATATTTTAAAAAATCCTGAATTTCCCCTAGTGTTATGCACATGACACATTTTCTCTTAGCATGTCATCATCCCTATTTTATCTACCACTTCTTGAAAAAGTACTAAGTTAAACATAAATTACTTTCTATAAAATTATCATTGGTTTATCTGAGCATATTATAGTCATCAACCTTGTTTGGTTACAGAACTATCAAACAAAAAATCAACCTTTCCTGTCACACCCACCTGCCCTCTCTTTCATAATTTGTTAATAGTTCTCTTTTAAAATTAATTATATATTACCTATAACCAATAGAAACTGAAGGTTTTAATCTATATAACATCTTGTGCTGAAGGGTTAAATATAAGCTTCACTAGGAATACAAACAGCTTTCCCTTAAAAAAGGTAATGGCTAGCTTGGATCAAGTACTTAAGCTCTATTAAAATTCTAGAAACTAAGTCCAGTTTAGGATTCAACAAATGTAAATAGTACTGAATTTCCAAGAGTCTTGAACTATTCAAGATTTGAGTTCTATTTAGCACAACACTATATACAAAATAATGTAGGAAAAATGCTTGATGTCACAATGAAACTTTTAGTTACTGTAGTAATCTTGCACTCTGGATTTGTAGGGGCCATTGTTAGTCTCAACTTGTATCCAAAATATCTTACTATTAATTGTGAGTTGATGCAAGATTGATGTCTTCAGCCCTGTGATTGTATTTTTTGCTAATAAGCATGTGTGAAATGTAACTGTTAAGTTAAAAGTTACAGGCATGTTGGATAATTTTTGTTAATTATAAAGAATAAATTTACCAAACCCTAACAGGTTATGAAACATTTAATGGGGTTATTGTCATACTCAAAATTTCAAGATGCTGTGACATTTATTAATGTAACTGCAGAAATTGACAGTATAATACCACTTGTCTACACACATTTCTTTCTTGAATATGGCAAAAGTTTCTTAACTAGTGTTTTACCTTTTAGTCGTAGAAGAGCCACACCATAGTTTCCAAGAGTGACATGTTAGAAACTGTGTAGCTCTTACGAAAGTTACAATTAGTGTCTGTCTCACAATAGTCTAACTGTATATTTCTGAATCTAATGAATGTATAAAAATTATTAGTTAAGTGGACAATATTTCACTCAAAATACAAATGGATTTATTGTACTTTACAGACAATAATTTTTTCTAACAAAGTACTTTACTTCTTTCACTTCAAGTATCTTTTATTATGTGACAATATGTTCTAGTGTCTTACATTAACAATTTTGTTAAACTACTTTTTTGTGTATACCAAGGAAATTAGCATAAACATTTAGCTAATATTTCCTTAATTCTCTGAGGAAATATTTTGAAAAATTCTTAACTATCCCTGCTATGACACGCAACACATTTTTCTTAGCATGTTATCATCTCTGTTTCTATCCACCACCCCTTAAGAAAGTACAAAATTAAACATAAATTACTTTTTATAAAATTGGTTACAGAGCTAAAATAGAAAATCACACCTTATCTGTCACAACCTCTCTGTCAGGCTATTAAGATCAATTGTATATTACCTATAACTAATAGAAAATTAAGGTGTTCATCTATCAAATGATGTTTTGTATAACGTTTTGTTCTGAATAGATAAGCATCAGTTTCACTTGGAATATAAGTTTCATTCCCATTGGAACTTTAATGACAAACTTGATTGAATTTTTAACAGCTTTTGTCAAATAATTAGAAAGTCAGAAAAATTTTGAGAATTAGGAGAATTTGTCAGTTTTTTACATGTTATTAGATGTTCTTTGGTGCATTATTTAATTAAATAAAATGATTTAATATACTATTACCATTAATGTAAAATGTGTAGGTTTAAGTGTAATTGATAACAAAAAAAGGGTATGTAATTTGTTTCTTGTTTTTCATGTAGTGAAAGTATAACTGAAGTCTAAAAATAAGGATCTCTTTAGGTTATTAAGGTTAGATTAGGGGAAAATAAATAATAATAGTATAAAAAAGTTGTTTCAAGGAGGGTAATGTAATTTGATGGTGTAACGTGAGCTACACATGAACTGAGTGACTTACAAATTATGGTGTGGGTAGTAGTTAGACAGGGTTCAAAGGACAATAAGAAAATAGGGATTATAAATAGATGTATACTGTTATAAGCTTAAAGCCACTTAAAATAAACTGAGGTAGTTTTATGTTACACTTTGAAGTCATTCTAGAAAGAAAAAAGGGTAACTTAAGTTTAATTTTGATTTTTGTTTTGGTGGTTATGAGGTCAGTCAAATTGGCTTATCCTATTTTGAGTTAGGTTGTAGGAAATAACAGATAAAATATAATTATTTTTGGAAAAAACGTTTGAAGTGTATTTAGGAAGTTCCAGGGAATACACAAAGGAAATTTTATTTTTGAAATGAGGAAAAATATTTTTGATCTTTATGTGAAAATTACTTCACACATGGGCTATTCAAAACAAGTGCTTGATATATTCATAGACAAATTTTTAATTTAGTTTCATAAAGTACTTCACTAAAAAAATGTCTTTTAGTATGTGGAATACTTATTATTATTTGTAAAGACTAAACAAGTAGAAAGAGGTCATGCGACCACTCAAATTGAAAAAACCCATGTTGAGAGAATTAAAAGAATGTTATTATGTTACACTTTATAATTTATTTTAGGCAAGTCTCATATTTATTATACTATGTACATTACATATCACTATTTCAAGTAGCCATAAATTGAAATTTTAATTTAGAAGTTAATTAGATGTTAATATATATTAAATTTATGATACTTGCTAATAAGATTGATACATACATTTTTCTTTCTCGAGACAAATTTATTTTAATGTAGAAAAAAAATGCAATTTATAATAACTGTTATTACTAATAGTTATTACAAATGATGTTTTATATACAAGAGTTTTACAAACTTACAAACAATACTGAGTCTTATATCTGGTCTGGAACTGAATGTTTTATTAACATTCATGGGGAGCAGATTAATTCTTTGATAATATACCTGTATACTTCTCTTGACGGTTAGCTAGCTTGAAGCACCCGTAAGATTTCATTAGCAACATCTAATGTCCTTGTATAAATACTAACATCCAAAGTTAATTCACCAAAGATAAATGGTTTGTAATGTTTGAAATCTATTAACATTACTGGTCAGATTCTGTGGTTTTCCAGTTAATAAGCATAAATCACAGTTATGGCTTCCAAGGCTTATAGTATTCTGACTTTAGATTACCAGCAGTGTGTTCTGTATCTTGGCATCTTTTGCTGGCTTGATTTTATATACATGACATTCTCAAGTGTTTGGAGTTAGTGTTTTCATAAACCATGTATTGATTATTCTTGCTCTCAAGAATCTTCTAGAAGTTTAGAGAACAGTTGGGATTTGCACAATATACGTCACATGCATCAAGCTGAAACATGCATAAGTATTCATATAAATGTATAACAGTAAATCCATTACACTGTGCTCAAAACAAAGTAATCAAAATTATAAATATAAGGACTTAAAGAGTTTTAACGGAGGTACTTTGAGAATTTTGCTTTGGGTACTGTCATTCTGCAGAATACTAAATTTATAATCAAATGATTTGGCTAGCAAGTTGAGCAATATTTTAAGTACTGTATTAGGATTAGTAAAAAGTTATTAGTTACTCAAGTTGTATTTTATTCATAAAAAACTGCCCATAGTTATTTAAATCATAAGCTGATCTTGATGGTATTTCAAATATTTTTGCACATGTAGAACATGTAGCTTTCCTGGATGAATATAATAACTTATTTTTTTTAAGGGGAGTGGATTATGATAAAAGGGTTTTTCAGCTTTGGGGATTTTTTTATTTTATTTATGTGATGTAGATATTGAATGTTTTTCCTTTACTATTAGAACATTTAATAAACAGTTTTTAAAAATAAAGGTAATTTGTATACCATCACAACTAAGAGAAAAAATTAGTTCATCAGTTTAAAAAAAATCTTTCAATGTTATTACTAATTTTTTAAACATTAATTGAAACTGAAAGGTAATACAGTTTTCTGTTTGTAAACATAATTCAGATTTACAGATTGTGTTTTAAGGACATCTGTCTGGTATAGTCTTGAAATGATGTTTTGAGCTCTGTGCTGAGTCTTTTATTGTGTCAAGACATTTTTCCTTTCTTGACTTTCTGGAGATGATGGTTTCTACATTAAATCCATTGTATTAGATGTTCTTCTTCCCTTTATTTGGTCTGGATAATATGTGGGGTTCCACACTTAGTCCATTGGGGGAAAACCTTTTCACAGAACCTGAAACATCTTAAGACCAAATCAAGACATAAGTCATCCATAACAACCAATCTATCCATTGAAGTTGCTGCTTATAACCATCTTAAATAGTTAGAAAACTATTAAACTAGATTCTTTAATTATTGTAATTTTATCAATTTGTAACATTTCCAGGCTGCCTGTAAAACTGGACAGATCAAGGAAGTTGAAAGAATCTGTAGGGAAAGTAATTGCTACAATCCAGAGCGAGTAAAGAATTTCCTCAAAGAAGCTAAGCTGACAGACCAACTGCCATTGATTATTGTTTGCGATCGCTTCGATTTTGTTCATGACCTTGTGTTATATCTGTATCGCAACAACCTCCAGAAGTACATTGAGATTTATGTTGTCAAAGTAAAGTCACATTTCATTATCACTGTGCTGTTTTTAACAGTGTATTGTTATTTCTCCTGTGAAACTTCTTAAAATAGTTTAATGCTTTTGTGATTTGAAAATGTATTTGTAAAAGGAATATCATCATAAGATTGTTACTCCTTAACTACATCAGGATGCTTTTACTTTTAAAGGTACTGTTCTTAATCTAAACCAGAAAATTTATTTACAAAGAGGTTATTAACTGTTAACTACATATTTTGAAGTTATCTCTTTCAAAGATGTTTGGCTTTATATATGTGGTTCTAACATAACCAGACCTATATTTTTAAAATGGGAACAATGTTTTTAATAGTAGAATGTAATTTTGCCCATGAAATCTCATATGATATAATTATAGTTCTTATGATACAATATTTTTTTAATTTTATTATGATAGCATGTATTAGAATATTTCAAAAGGACTTGTAATTTTTTTTAGAAGAAAGACTTTTCTGTATTTGATCTGACTATTATAAAACTAGTTTTTGTTTTGAATCCATTAAAACTTACAGCTTAATAAATTGTATCAATACTTTTGTGAAAGAACTATTACCTCTCGTTTTTATTAGTGTTTTAGAATTGAGATATTGGTTGTTATAAAGTAGAACTTGTATAATGTTTTCGAGCTATAGGGTCTTGATATGGCTTGTTGTTTAAGGGGTTGTAGGGACATTATAATATGACAGTCAAACCTACTGTTAAAAAAGTTGGCAATGAGTTGTGTTAACTAGTTGCCTTCACTCATAGGTAGCCATTGCATAGCTTTATGTAAAATTAAAAACAAACCAAATAAATTTGAACATTGGTTTATGTAGTATTTACTAACCCTGGTTTGTTGTTGATAATACAGTTATTAGTGATAATTTACAGCAGATGCTTTTCAACAAAACATAATTTACTAAGGTCGTGGTTCTCAAACAAGAAATATGGTTAATTATCTTGATGCTACCTAATGAAATACAAAAAGTGTAAACTCTTCAACATGCTCTTCAAAGACAGTTTTTTAAGTACATAATTTCTTTGTTTTTATTAATGGTACAGTGATTTCCATTTATTTCTTAGGTTAACCCTTCTCGCCTTCCTGTAGTGGTTGGAGGGCTGTTAGATGTGGACTGTTCAGAAGATGTCATTAAGTCACTTATTATGAATGTCAAAGGTCAGTTTTCTACAGATGAATTGGTGGAAGAAGTTGAGAAACGTAACCGGCTCAAGCTATTGCTGTCCTGGCTGGAAATGAGAGTACATGAGGGACTTGTTGAACCTCCAACTCATAATGCATTGGCTAAAATTTACATTGATTCAAACAACAATCCTGAAAGATTCCTTAAGTAAGGTGATAGTAATGATTCTAAAAAAAACATTAAAATATTATACATGTAATTTTAAGTTTATGTCCAGTGGATATTATTATATCCATGATGACAAGAAACCTACTTGAATTCAAAATGTATTGCAGAGATGGCTGGTATGGGTATTGAAAAACCTAAAGTTGTATGAAATACAAGAACAATGTTTCAACCTTCTTAGGTCATTTTCAAACATAAAACTATATAAAAACAACACTGGCATACATAACACCAATATTATTTATAAAATACAATGCAACAGCTATCTCAACTTCTATTTTGGAGAAACAATTTCAAAAATAAAAACCAGATTTAACAAACAAAAAACACCTTTCCATGATTTTGAACACTGCAATTCAAATAAACAAAGCATAACCACAGAAGACACCAACATATTAAGTAGAGAAACGACGACAAATAAATGCAAAATCAAAGAAGCTCTAATTATACAATAACTGAAATCAACATTGAATTAACACCAAGAAACACCTTTCTACCTATATTAATTAATTACCTACCATCTAACTGATATGCCCACTACAATCTTGTACCTATTCACACACTCATCTTGAAGATGTGCCCAGTAACTATCAGTTTCAAACTGTTTTTCTTAACCTGAAAATGGCCTAAGCAGGTTAGAGCATTGCTCTTGTATTTTAAGTTTTTAATACACATACCAATTATCTATGCATTACAGATATTATTATTGGAAAAATATTGATTAGATTGAAGAAGCAACCTCTCACTTTCATTAGTAAAAATCTTAAACAATTAACATTGTTATTGTTTTAAGTGCAAAAGTGTAAAAGTTTGAAGGTATTTTTGTAAGTTGGATTGTAAGTGATACTAATTGAAAGTTTCGACTTTATAGAGAAAACCAGTACTATGACAGTCGAGTTGTTGGTAAATACTGTGAAAAACGTGATCCTCATCTGGCTTGTATAGCATATGAACGAGGAGAATGTGACCGTGAGTTGATTAATGTATGTAATCAGAATTCCTTGTTCAAGAGTGAAGCTCGTTACCTAGTACGTCGCAAGGATCAAGAATTATGGGTTGAAGTCCTGATGGAGAGCAACCCTTTTCGACGGCAGCTTATTGATCAAGTTGTGCAGACTGCTCTATCAGAGACCCAAGATCCAGAGGATATATCTGTCACTGTAAAGGCTTTCATGTCTGCAGATTTGCCATATGAGCTCATAGAACTGTTGGAAAAGATCGTTTTGGAAAATTCAGCATTCAGTGATCACAGGTATGCTGGCTATAAACGTTTAAAATGTTTATAAAATTTAGAAGCCCAATGCTCTGTATTTCGGTTCACAATGCTTAAATGTTGAAGAAAATCTATCACTAAATTAATTTATTATTGCTCTTCATATTTCATGATATTAGTAACATAGATTTCTAAATTTAGTTGATGTTAAAAAAAAGATAGTATTTTTCTAACTTACCAATGTCTGTTGTGCATTTACTTGCAAGTTTTTAGGTTTTGTATGTCAGAGTTGGTCAGAAATCTTTTGGTCAAGTGATTGATATATAAAATCAATTCCCCTCAGTGTGGATTCCTGTACCTAGTGAGAGTATCTCCCAGGGAAGGTTCTGTTCTTTCAGTTTATCTCCTCTAGGATCTAAATATCCACCCACGTGTTTGCAGTGGAGGAGAGGATCCTGGTGGTTGAGGGGTCCAACCCTAACACATCACTATGGCCTTGAATTCCTGTAGAGGGGCAGCCTTTGGGTCGCCCCCTTGGGTCAATCGGCTGGTCTACTTGGGCTAGAGTCAACCAAGTACCAGTGTTGGAAGTTCTCAACAGGTGTTGTGGACATTGTGTCTGATGCTGGTGTTTGGGTATAGTGCTCACGAAACCCTGGCGTTACTGCAATGTCCTTGCATGACATTGTAGTGCATCCCCTCATAGGGCTCCATGGTGGGTGGGGTCAGTGGGTACCGAAAGTTTCCTTTTTCCCTATGGATCCTCCTACAAAAAATTTAAATAAAACAGTGAAAAAACAGTCAATAGGTAAACGACCACATCTTGAAGACTCTGAGCAGCAATCTTCAACATCTGTAACACACGTACCTCATTTTCTTATATTATTTTCTCTTTCAGAAAAACCTTTAGGGCAAATGCCCCCCTTTTTTTAATCAGAATGGACTAGAGGGACTTGCTAGCTTTCCAAAGTCAGTAAAGAAGCTTTGATCTGGAGACATATTGATTGAAACATCCACATCCCAACACAGTGAACTCCTCTTGAATTCGAAGGCAATTGGGGATGTACCTATTGAGGTTACCCCTCATGCTACCTTGAATTCATCACGAGGAGTTATTGTTGAGAGGGATATGAAGAACGTCACCGAGTCAGAGATTCTCGCTGGTCTCTCCCCTCAAGGAGTTTCTGCAGTGAGGTGCATCTCCACTCGCAAAGATGGAGTTACACTGCCGACATGAAGAACGTCACCGAGTCAGAGATTCTCGCTGGTCTCTCCACTCAAGGAGTTTTTGCAGTGAGGTGCATCTCCACTCGCAAAGATGGAGTTACACTGCCGACAAATATTCTCGTTTTGACATTTACATCACCATGTGCACCTGCCACCATCAAGGCAGGTTATCTAATTTGCAGGGTACGGCCGTACATTCCAAACCCCCTCCGATGTTTCCATTGTCAGAGGTTTGGCCACTCAAAGACATCATGTTGTGGTTCCCTGACGTGCTCGTTGTGGTGGCAAGGACCACGATGCCTATGAGTTTGATACGGACCCACATTGTGTCAACTTCAATGGTTCTCACCTTTTCTACTTTTGTTCTTGCCCAATGGTTGGAGGAAAAAGAGGTGCAGCATCTGAAAAAGACTCATAACATTAGTCTTCTTGAGGCTCAGAAGTTGCTGTCCAGCACTCCATCTCGGACATATGCTGCTGCACTTCCTTCCACGACTACAGTGGGAGTGCAGACTGATTTCTCTGTGCCTCCAAGAGAATCGTTTTCAAAACAAATCAAAAGCCTTTTGACCTCCATGGTTAAAAAGGTTGATGAGTCGACTTTTACACCCATCTCTGTTTCTCCTATACATTCCAACAAACCTCAAGATTCACATCCTTCTGTTTCAAATACAGGAATTTCTTCTGATACATCTTTTTCTCCCACCCCAAGATGCTAAACAATCATTCGTTCGCGTCCTCAGTCACTGGAATCCCCTTCCAACAGCAAAGACCTGCCCAATCGACCCAGGGCAGGATCCATGGAGGTCGATAGACCTCCTCCGAATAAGGACATCAAGGAAAAAAGACGTGGTCATAAACAGAAGGGTTTTCCAGCCACTTCGCCTACCCGTCATTAAAAATGGCCAATGATACAATGGAACTGTCGAGGTTTACGTTCTAATCTGGATGATATCAAAACACTGATTGCTTCCTACCATCCTGTATGTCTTTCCTTACAAGAAACATTTCTAAAACCTGTTGATACAGTCACCATTCGGCAGGTTTCTCTGTACAGAAATGACAGACTGTGTGATGGAGGAGTGGTACTATTGGTTGATTAGCATGTGCCCACCTTGTTTTTGTCACTCAGCACACCCTTGGAGGCCGTAGCCATCCGTGTTTCCTTGGGTCATACCATCACTTTATGCTCTCTCTACCTGTCCCCTGGAGAGACATATGATCAATCAGACCTTGATGCTCTCGTTGAGCAGTTGCCGTCTCCCTTTCTAATCCTGGGGGAGTTTAATGGACATCATCCCCTCTGGGGAAGTGCTGTTATTGATAGGAGGGGTCACTCTGTGGAGCGTATGTACTCTTATCACAATCTTTCTTTTTTCAATACTGGTTCTTCTACTTATTTACATGCACCTAGTCAGTCCTTTACTGCTATTGATCTCTGTTTGTTCTCCTTCATTATTCTCACATTTTTCATGGAGGGTTGTCAATAATCCACTAGGCAGTGATCATTTTCCTATACTTTTGAGAAAGACTGGCCGTGGTTGATGCCACCCTACCTGTGTGCCCCGGTGGAAGCTGGATCAGGCAGACTGGTTTACTTTCACTGCTCTCGCAGAACTTGATCCTGCCATCGTGAATCAGCCATCAATAGACGACTGTGTGGCAGCGGTAACTGACTGTATTATACAACCAGCTGCTCAGTGTATTCTTAAAACCTTGACACGTTTTCCACGATATCCACGTCCGAGGTGGAATCCTGCTTGCCACTTGGCACGGAAGGCTTAAAAACGGGCCTGGGATACTTTCTGTAGATATCCCACACTTTCAAACCGCATCGCTTTCCAACGGGCCCGTGCACATGCTAGGTGGGTCAAGCTGGAATCTTGGATTAAGTTCACAACTAGTGTATCTTCTACCACTAGTTCCAAGGTCATATGGGACAGGATTCAAAAGGTCAGTGATGACTACAACTCTGTACCCTCCTAATCTTACTCTCTGATGGCCAAGAGGTAACTGATGTCCAGAGCATCACTCATACTCTGAGTGAAAGCTTTTGCCGGGTATCTAGCACTTCTGCTTATTCCTCCACCTTCTTAGCCATCAAGACTCGGGAAGAGATTTCACCTCTTTACTTTTGAACTGACAGTCTCTTTTACTAAAATTATCCCTTTACACTGGTGGAACTGAAAATGGCCCTTCATCGGTCTGGTAATACATATGTTGGACCTGATGATGGACACTATGACATGCTGTGCTATCTCTCTCCTGCTTCTCTTGATATTCTTCTAATCGTTTTTAACTGGATCTGGCAGGAGAATGTTTTTCCTGATGCCTGGTTCCAGGCTATTATATTACCTTTCTCTAAGCCTGGGAAAGATCCCAAGATTCCTTCAAACTACTGTCCAATTTCTTTGACGAGCTGTCTCTGTAAGACCTTAGAGAGGATGGTTAATGCTCGTCTTGTTTGGTTCCTCGAATCAAACAACCTCCTCTCACCCATCCAGTGTGGGTTCCGACGACAGCACTCCACCACGGACCACCTAATTTGACTTGAAACATCAATCAGAGAAGCCTTTTTCAAATGACAACATTTTGTATCAATATTCTTTGACATTGAGAAGGCTTATGACACAATGTGGAGGTATGGCATTTTGCGAGACCTCCATATATAAGGGTTACATGGCCATTTACCCATGGTTATTAAAAAAATGTTAATGCACAGGAGATTCCAAGTTCGTGTGGGTTCGACACTTTCCCGTTCTTTTGTACAGGTACTTGGGGTCCCTCAGGGCTGTGTTTTGAGTGTCACACTTTTCAGTATAAAGATAAATCAGATAAATGAACAACTCCCTCTCGCTGTTGCAAATGGGCTCTATGGCGACGACTTTCACATCTCTTGTCACTCGTCAAACATGAGATATATTGAGCGGCAACAAAAACTGCCCTCAATCATGTACTGAAGTGGACTACAGCAAATGGCTTTAATTTTTTTCTCTCTAAAACCGTTTGCATGCACCTTTGCCGCCAACTGGGTATTCACCCTGATCCTGAACTCTGTATCGGTGAAGTTTCGCTGCCAGTGGTACCTGAGACCAAATTCTTGGGGTTTATCTTTGACTGTAAGCTGACCTTTATACCACACTTAAAGCAGCTACAGGTCAAATGCACAAGAGCATTGAACATCCTCCGTGTCCTCTCTACTGCCAATTGGGGAGCAGATCAATGTTTTATGCTAAAGATATATTGTGTTCTTATTCAATTGAAACTCAACTGTGGATCAATGGTCTATGGCTCTGCCTGACACTTGGCCTTAAAGATGCTGGACCCCATTCATCATCAAGGACTTCGACTCTGCACTGGGGCTTTCTGCACTTCCCCAATTCAAAGCTTATATGTAGAATCTCATGAACCTTGTCTGTACCTTCGCCGTTTGCAACTGTCTTTACTATATTCTTCGAAATTTCGTTCCTTACCAAAGCATCTCAACTGGGGATATGTTTTCCTTCCTCAGTGGGCCATACTTTTTCAGAACAGACTATCTGCCATTGGTCCTTTTGGCCTTCGCATCCAGGCGAAATTGGATGAACTGGGTCTGTCCTTGGATGACATTGCAGAATCCACTGGTCAGCCCATCCCTCCATGGCTTATTACACCCCCCAAATACGACCTTTCTTTAAGTCATCTGAAAAAGGCAGATACTCCCGATTGCAAGTACTGTCTTTTATTTACTGAACTCTTTCAAACAATCATTCCATTCCAATTTATACGGATGGTTCCAAATCAGGTAATTCTGTGGGCTCTGCCATGATTTGTTGCGGTTCGGTGGTTGTGCGCAGAATCTCCTCTACAGCTTCTGTGTTCACTGCTGAATTGTATGCCAGATCTCTTGCACTGGATCATATTGAAGTTAAGCAGTACTCCAACTGCATTATTTATACTGACTCGCTTAGTTCTCTACTGGCCCTGGAATCGCTTCACCTTGGCTCACATCCTGTTATCACTGAAATTCAAAACTGACTGGCCCATTTCTCATTAACATCTACTTCTATCCAGTTTTTCTGGATACCAGGCCATGTTGGTATTCGCGGGAATGCGCTTGCAGACATGGCAGCTAAATCTATCTGCTCTGGCACTATCACCACTCTGCCTATTCCGTACATGGACTATGGTCCTATATTCAAGACTCATCTCCATGCCAGCTGGCAGTCCACTTGGAGTGAGCAACGCGACAACAAGCTTTTCCAAATAAAACCCTATATTGGGCTTTGGCCTTCTAGCTTCCGTAAGGTTCGGAAGGAGGAAGTTGTTCTAACTAGACATCGCATTGGTCACAGTTTTTTTAACTCATCGTTTTCTTTTATCTGGAACTGATGCACCAGTGTGTAGTTTGTGTAACACTCAAATCACTGTAAGCCACATTGTACTTTCCTGCCATCGTTACGACTCTCAACGACAGCACTATTTTAAACATGTTCTGTCCCAGGGTTTGTCTGTAACATTGGACAGTGTTATTGGTGACGGTGACACTGTCCACCTTGATAAAAGTTTTTAGTTTTTTAATGGCCAATAATCTTTTTAACCTCATTTAAGTGTTTGATAATTATTCATTACACCGTTTTAATTGTGGTTCCCTTTTCATAGTCTCAATCTCTCTAGTTCAATTTGACATTGTAAAATGGCCAGAACATTAAATAACTCGACACCAGGACTGGAAAGGCTAACTTCAGGTGACTGACGTTGGTGTTTGAACTACCTGTTATTCGTCCTGGCGAGTTGTTATCACAATTTTGCTACATGTCTTTTCACACTTTTATTACTTTACCTTTTTTGGTACTGGCCATAATGACACATAACCCAGAACCAGGACTGGAAAGACCAACTTCAGGTGACTGACGGTGGTTCTTGTACTTACCTGTTAGTCTACCTGGCAGGTTATGATCATTACCATAATGCTATAGAAAGTCCTTTACAACTTTGTAGACTGGATGTCAACATTGGTTTTCTGCCATTTTCTGTTTTTAATTGCTGTTTTGTTTTTACCTTTGTTTCCTTTTAAGAATTTTACTACATTTACTTTACTTTTACCTTTTTACCGGACATTTGGCTACTCATTTTTACGATTTTGCTTTATGTCTTTTAAAATTTTATTATTTTACCTTTTGTTAATGGCTGTTATGACACATAACCTGGAACCAGGACTGGAAAGGCCAACCTCAGGTGACTGATGGTGGTTCTTGTACTTACCTGTTAGTCTTCTTGGCAGGTTATGGCACAGAGGTTACCAATTTGCTAGAGGAAGTCCTTTACAACTTCTCCTACTCTGCTTTCTCTCTTAACATTGTAGACTAGGTGTCAACATTGGTTTTATGCTTTTTCTGTTTTTCAATGCTGTTTTGTTTTACTTTCATTTCCTGTTATGCATTTTACTACATTTAATTTATTTTTACCTTTTTACCAGACGTTTGGCGCAGATAGCCTAGCTCCTTTGTGCCATAAAACACGAATTCAATCAATCAATAAAATCAATTAAAATTTAAAATTGCATGTAATTAGAGTTCCTTTAGGATTTTTATCTTATTACTCCTGATGTTAAATGTCCAAATTTCAGAAACCTGCAGAACCTTCTGATTCTCACAGCAATAAAAGCTGATCGAACTCGTGTTATGGAGTATATTAATCGTCTGGACAACTACGATGCACCTGACATAGCAAACATTGCTATTGGAAGTGAACTATATGAAGAAGCTTTTGCTATATTCAGAAAGTTTGATGTGAACACCTCTGCTATCCAGGTATAAGCAAAATAATATTTTCTAATAGTGTGGTTTTAATAACATAGAAAACAATTGATTTGTTTAACATAAAAGAAGGAAGAAAAAAAGTTGCTGCTAGTGTCACAATAGCATTTCAACAGACTTGCATCACTAGAAACTAGGTTTGATAACTGCACAGATAACCCATTGTGTATCTTTGTGCTACAAGCAAACAGTGAAATTAAACGTAAATGGAAATACTTCAATAGCAATAATAATCTAAATTATTCTCTAAAAGCATTTTACATCTAATGCTTTTAGAGATTGCTAATGAGTATTTTATTTTCAGCTAATTGTTAAAGAAATCAATGTAGAAGCTTATATCAGAGTATTGTATGTTTATTGGAAATAATTATAGATGTGCACTGGTAATATACTAAGAGAAGTCAGAAAGAATAATTAATAAAATTAAATTATTGATTTATCAATACATTCTTATGGAAAATAAATAAGTTGTACAGTGCACTAATGTTTGTATTTCTTTCAAACAGAAAAATATATCTTGTTCTTTTCATGGTATCACAAGTTATTGATGTATAACTGACAGACTGTTCCAAGTATTGTGTATTACTCTACACAATTTAACCATGTTTTATAATTTCCATTGATCTACTCAGTTTCTCTTAATCCATGGTTTTGAGCATTGTGTTGGCCTTTTTCCTACCAGTTATTGTTTCACAACATATGTGATGTGCTTGGAATCACTATCTTGGTTTAAGATGAATCTCTGATAAGTAGCCCACACTTGTAGTGGCTCTCCAGCAGGCACTGTAAGTGTTGTACTTTAGTCTAGGTATTATACTGTTCTCCTCTCTACCACTGAAAAAACTGTGTTGTGATAAAACTTGATTTGTCTGCAAAGAGCTTTCTCTTCCAGCTTTGCTTATTCTATTGTTTGAGATCTTATCTTCATTAAACTTTGTATTTGGTTTTTTCTCCACAGCAGTGGTTTTGGAGTATCTACACATTCATCAAGGCTTCTTCATGCTAATGTGTGTCTTACTACTCTAGAGATAACATTTACTTATAAATACAGCTGGGTCTTTTAGATGTTCTTGTCAGTAATAAATACCAGATTTCTTTTGTATTGTTGTGTATCTCATAAAGGGTGTATCCTGACTTACTAATCTCATTACATTTGAAGAATTTAGGCTTTCTTACTTGTTTCTATTGTTAACAGTACTTGTTTCACATACCCTCTTCAGAAGTTACACACAGCTTTTACTGAAATATGAAAGTTGTACAAAGTACGCTTCACTAGCCTAAACCTCTCTTTTTACACATTTGTCATTTTGCATTTTTGTCCTATATACCATGACCGTATTTAACTCACTACTGCTGGGATTGATATAATTTGCTATACTAAACTGGTGTAAAACTGTCTTATTGGTTGGATGACAGCAAGTTACAGTATAAACAGTCAATAACATAATATTAAAGGACAACAAGAGACCTATTGATCCATCTAGACCATTTTATCCATTCAATTAAACTGAAAAACTCAGAACCATTAGTTTTATTCAAGTGTTTAACAAGATTCAGGGTTTTATGTATATGTGCTTGAATTCTTCTTCAGTAGGTGTCTGTGACTTGTTGGCAATAAATGACAGTACACACTCAACTTGTTTTAAAATATATTCAAAACAAGTCAAACTACATACAAAAATTCTTTACACTTTGGATATCACAGTTGTATCTTATACTGTAAATAATTCACTTTATTCTTATCAAAAGGTACACTTGGGCTGATTCAGTTACTTGAGAGTCTAGTTGACAAGATAAACTGTTCTTTTCTGTCCTTATCACTATAGAATCAGTGAATAATTCACTTATGCTACCCTGTAACATACTATAGTAATATCCTGAACCTCATATAATTGTCTCCTTTTTGTCAAAGTTTACATGGATGAGTTCAATTACTTTAGAACACCATTTGAAAAGAAAATTTGTTCTCCTTATTTCTGTTAAACTGTGAGACTCACTTTAAAATATCACCTATTACAGCTGATTACTCGTACACTGGCTAACTTCACATTTTCTTCCTTTAATTAATTTTCTGACTCAAGTGCACTTTTTTCTTTGCTTTTTATACTTGCTTGGTAGCCTATATTTATGTCATTTACTGAGGGCTGGAACTTTAAAAAATGTAACACAATGATTCATCAGTACTAAGTAAAGGTAATGTGAAATATACTGAAGATTCAAGTTATGTGAAATCAACAATATTAATAAAGCCCAGACATCAGTGTAATAGCAAACACAATGTACTACTTGTACAATTACGTAATGAAATTTAAGGTAGTCATGTTCTACACTGCTGTCATGAATGAAAAGTAAACAGTCTTGTATATCCAAGATCAAGCTCTCTTCTAAACTTTCTTCTGACCTTTATACCACACTTAAAGCAGCTACGGGTCAAATGCACAAGAGCACTGAACATCCTCCGTGTTCTCTCTACCACCAGTTGGGAAGTGGATCAATGTTCTATGTTAAAGATATATCATGCTCTTATTCAATCAAAACTCGACTATGGATCAATGGTCTATGGTTCTGCTAGACCCTCGGCCTTAAAGATGCTGAACCGCATTCATCATCAAGGACTTCGACTCTGCACTGGGGCTTTCTGCACTTCCCCAGTTTACAGCTTATATGTAGAATCACATGAACCTTCTCTGCACCTTTGCCGTTTGCAACTGTCTTTACTATATTCTTCGAAACTTCGTTCTTTACCAAAGCATCCCACCTGGGGATGTGTTTTCCTTCCTCAGTGGGCCATACGTTTTCAGAACAAACGATCTGCCATTGGTCCTTTTGGCCTTCGCATCCAGGCGAAATTGGATGAACTGGGTCTGTCCTTGGATAACATTGCAGAATCCACTGGTCAGCCCATCCCACCATGGCTTATTAAAGCCCCCAAATGCAACCTTTCTTTAAGTCATCTGAAAAAGGCAGATACTCTCGATTGGAAGTACTGTCTTTTATTTACTGAACATCTTTCAAACAATCATTCCATTCTAATTTATACGGATGGTTCCAAATTGGGTAGTTCTGTGGGCTCTTCCATGATTTGTTGCTGGTCGGTGGTTGCACGCAGAATCCCCTCTACAGCTTCCCATATCTCTTGCACTGGATCATAGTGAAGCTAAGCAGTACTCCAACTGCACTATTTATACTGGTCCTGGAATTGCTTCACGTTGACTCACACCCTGTTCTCACTGAAATTCAAAACTGACTGGCCCATTTCTCATTAACATCTACTTCTTTCCAGTTTTTCTGGATACCAGGCCATGTTGGTATTAGTGGGAATGAGCTTGCAGACACGGCAGCTAAATCTATCTGCTCTGGCACTATTACTACTGTGCCTATTCCATATATGGACTATGGTTCTGTATTCAAGACTCGGCACCGTGCCAGCTGGCAGTCTACTTGGAGTGAGCAAAGCAACAACAAGCTTTTCCAAATAAAACCCTATATTGGGCTTTGGCTATCTAGCTTCCATAAGGTTTGGAAGGAGGAAGTTGTTCCAACTAGACATCGCATTGATCACAGTTTTTTAACTCATCGTTTTCTTTTACCTGGAACTGATGCACCAATGTGTAGTTTAATGTATATGCAAAAATGGCTCGTTTGGGTTGAGATAATATTTTACGTAGAAGAGCGAACAACGTTTTGACATTCTTTGGTCATCGTCAGGTTCACAAAGAAAGAAAGAGGTAACTGACCGGAAGCTGACCACATGTTTGGAAGGGGTTGTGTAACTGAGTGTCGGAATGTAGAGAGTGGTGTTAGATGTTTGAATATATAATTTTATTTTATTTTATTATATTTAATATAGGTATAAAGGTGTTCCTTTATGTTGGTTTATTTTGGGTTTAAGTTGTTGTATAAGTAAGGCTTCTTTAATTTTGCATTTGTTTATGCTTGTTTCTTTATTTAGTATTTGAGTGTTTTCTATGGTTATGCTGTGTTTATTTGACTTGCAGTGTTCGAAAACGTGTGAAGGTGACTTTTTGTGTTACCATATATTCCCAACATCAGCAGACAAATAACCAACATTTGGCAAAAACTTGTAACAAAATATGACATTCCAGTTAATACCAAATTTATGCAAAAACAAGGCACAAAACTGAGGTCTATACTATGTAAAAACTACACTGACAAACACCACACCAATATTATTTATAAAGTACAATGTGATAACTGCCACGACTTCTATATTGGAGAAGCAAGTAGAAAAATGGAAACCAGATTCAAAAACATAAAAAGTCACCTTCACACGTTTTCGAACACTGCAAGTCAAATAAACACAGCATAACCATAGAAAACACTCAAATACTAAATAAAGAAACAAGCATAAACAAAGGCAAAATTAAAGAAGCCTTACTTATACAACAACTTAAACCCAAAATAAACCAATATAAAGGAACGCCTTTATACCTATATTAAATATAATAAAATAAAATAAAATTATATATTCAAACATCTAACACCGCTCTCTACATTCCAACACTCAGTTACACAACCCCTTTCAAAAATGCGATCAGCTTCCGGTCAGTTACCTCTTTCTTTCTTTGTGAACCTGACGATGACCAAAGAAGGTTGAAACGTTGTTCGCTCTTCTACGTAAAATATTTTCTCAACCCAAACGAGTCATTTTTGCATATATATTTCTCTACAAGTGGGTTTTCTCGACATCATTAATGTGTAGTTTGTGTAACACTCAAATCACTGTAAGCCACATTTTACTTTCTTGCCATCTTTACAACTCTCAACGACAGCACTATTTTAAACGTGTTCTGTCCCAAGGTTTGTCCATAATATTAGACAGTGTTATTGGTGATGGTGGCACTATCCACCTTGATAAAGTTTTTAGTTCTTTTAGTGGCTATTAATATTTTAAATCTTATTTAAGTGTTTTATATTTCTTCATTAAACCTTTTTTATTGTGGTTCCCTTTTAAGAGTCACAATCTCTCTAGTTCAATTTGAAATTAGAAAATAGTTGTAACATTAAATAACTCAACATTAGAACTGGAAAGGCCAACTTCAGGTGACTAACGCTGCTGTTTGAACTACCCGTTAGCTGTCCTGGTGAGTTATTACAATTTTGCTGCATGTTTTTTAACACTTTTATTACTTTACCTTTTGATAATGGCTGTAATGACACATAACCCGGAACCAGGACTGAAACGGCCAACTTCAGGTGACTGACGTGGTTCTTGTACTTGCCTGTTAGCCTTCCTGGCGGGTTATGATCATTATCATTATGCTATAGATAATCCTTTACAGCTTTGTAGATTGGATGTCAACATTGGTTTTATGCCATTTATGTTTTTAATTGCTGTTTTGTTTTACCTTAATTTCCTTTTATGAGTTTTACTACATTTACTTTACTTTTACCTTTTCACCAGATGCTTGGCAAGTTATTATTACAATTTTGCTACATGTCTTTTAAAACTTTTATTACTTTACCTTTTGATAATGGCCGTAATGAGACATAACCCGGAACCAGGACTGGAAAGGCCAACTTCAGGTGACTGACAGTGGTTCTTGTACTTACCTTTTAGTCTTCCTGGCAGGTTATGATAATTACCATTATTCTACGGAAAGTCTTTCACAACTTCTCTTACTCTGGTTTCTCTCTTGACATTGTAGACTAGATGTCAACATTGGTTTTATGCTATTTATATCTTTCAATGCTGTTTTGTTTTACCTTCATTTCCTTTTATGAAATTTACAACATTTACTTTTACCTTTTTACCAGACGTTTGACGCAGATAGCCTAGCTGCTTTGTGCCATAAAACACTAAATCAACCAACCAACTAAACTTTCTTAAATTAACTGCATTCACCACACGTGAAAGCAATTTATTCTAGAGATTAGTTATCCTGTTAGAAAAACAAGTGTCTTAGCTCAAGATGATTTACCCTTCCAGGATTTATATTTGTTTCATAATTCTACAATTTTCACCAGTAAGTACAAAACAAAATGGTGCATCAATACTATCAAGCCCCTTACCAATATTAAAAACTTCATTCAGATTCCCTCTAACTCTTCTCAAGAGAAACAAGTTTAGAAATCTTAACGTATTTTCATACAGCAACATTTTCATCCCAGGTATCATCCTAGAAAACCTACTTTAATCCTTTTCCAATAATTCAGTATCCTTTGAGCCCAAGACTGAATAGAGTACTCACATATGACATTATAACTTCTTTAGACTCATATTCAACATCACTGATGATGTGATCTTAAAATCCTACTTTCCCTGCCATTAGCAATACCACTTGGCTTGGACTGCATGAGGCTGAGACCAGAACATTAAGATATTTTTCTTCCATTACACTGTTATTAAAGTTATCCCCATCACAATTATACAAATAATTTAAAGTGTGATATCCCACATTCATTATCTTGCTTTGAATATAATTAAAAGTCAGTTGGTATTTATTTACTTAACTGACTAAATAGGCCAAATTCTTTTGTAAAGTAGCATCATTCTCCTCACAGCCAACATAACTTTTATCATATTGGCAAATTTAAATAATATATTAATCATTCCTTCATCTGTCATTAATGTAAATCAGAAAGAGCAAAAGTCATAACACTTATTCCTGAGGCATGACATCAATACAGTTTGATTAAACTCCATTTAAACAACCCTCTGCTTTCTCTCATCCAGCCAGTTTGCTTTCTATCCAATAAGCCAACCCTTCTTCCACACTTGGAGTATGTTTTTAATAACTCTTTATGTGGCACCTTATCAAATGCTTTCTGAAAATCCAGGTACACCAAATGTACACCTAATCCTTTATCTAGATAAACAGTAACCTCTTCAAAAAATGTCAAAAGATAATTATATAATATATCATAATATCTGGCCCAAGAGACTTATAATTCTCTAAATTCCCCCTTTTTTTTTTTTAACAAGTTTAGAATTAATATGATCATCTTGTTTCCATCTAGCAGCTGTTTGGGTTAAGGAATATTGCTTTAATCTTCATTATTAACAACTGAAGGAAAATTAGAATTCAGTAAGCCAGCCAGACCATAATCATCCCTTAAAGGACCAACTCCCATCCTAACATTGTGCTTACCCTTAATGTATTTGAATAAATCCTTATTACTTATTCTATAGCCCCCACTAGTACAGCAGTAAATTTTCAGATTTAAAATGCTAAAATGAGGGGTTTGATTCCTCTCAGTTGGCTGAGCAGATAGCCCGATGTGGCTTTGCTATAAGAAACACACACACACACTTCTACTATTTTTCTGCCAATCATTCTTTACAATTTTTTTTTCTTACTTTCTCCTTTGCCCAGATCTCTCGGTCTTCTATAACTTTCTAAATTTCCTATCATTGTTGTCAGTTTAAATTTTCTTCGATCAGTTTCTTCAGCTAATTCATGCCTAGTTCACAGCATTTAATCATATAATTCTTGTCTCTTTTCTTCAAAATTCCCTTTCTATGAAACTTAAAACAAAAATCTCAGTACTTCTTATCTCTCTATGTAGCAAAAAATCATATTCACTTGAGCAATGGTCACTTTCACCCAGATGTTTCCCATTTTGTACCATCTCAACCATATCTCTATTAGAAGTTTAAAATAAGTCTAAAACAATATTGTTCCTAGTATGTTTCTTAACCAAATTTTGAAGAAAACCAGCAGTAGATTCATGATGTGGAAACCAAAGTATAATATTGAAGATGAAGATGGTTGACAACATATAAAACATTTTATTTACAGGTTCAAATATTTTGGGATATTTCTCTCTATTATCAATGAAAGGTGAAAATCTTGTTACAGAGATGATTATTACTGAAGTTATAATGTAATAATATAATCATTTGTTTATTTTTATAAGCAGCAGTTATTTTGAAATGTTTGAACCTGTAAATATAATGTTTTATGTTTTGTCAACCATCTGCATTATTGAAGAAAAACTTCTTGAACAATTACTAAAAATCTATCTTCTCATGATTTTACTTTAAGATTTCCCAAACTATATCTTCTGTGATTTATAACCTCGTTAACAGTTTAATTCTTTATCTCACTGTAGAGTGTCTTATTAACTTAATCAGTTTCATTTGGTAGTAACAAATTCCAGCTAAAAACTTTTCTCCCTTATAATCACTAACAGAAACTCAAATAGATTCAATTTCTTTGTTATTAGCTTTGATATTCTTAATTTGAACTTGAACGGGCTATAACTTGCATTCTAAATTTAAAACTAATCCTCCTGGTATTTTTAGTACTTTATCACACAGTATATAACCATGTATTTCAATAAAATTTCTGCCATCAAAATTGTCTACATTTTACCAGGTTTCAGTTGTTCCTATAATATCAAAATCCTTAGTTCTGTCCAGTGCTCTGAAGTCATCCATTTTATTTCTTATACTTCTAGTATTACAATAATAATAGCTGATCCTACCATTAAAACTACCTTGTTCCCACACTACACTCTACTCGACATCTTATGTACTCTTTATTATTCTGGCCCTCTTTACTGTCTAGTTCTAGGTTAAAGTTCCTTTATGGTTGAGTTAATAATTCTTTCAAAAAAGCCATCCCCTACCCAACTTAAATGTAAATCATCCATTCTGAAAGCTCCATATTTCCATTGAATTCATTCCATAAATCTAGTTCGCCAACCTGCCAACCTACACCAAGGTGTAGTAGTCAACCTTAACAAGTTATTTATAATTTCATCCCCATAGTCAAGTCTTAGAAGTATCCCTGAGAGAATGCCTTTATAAATATTTTATACTTAAAAATTATCTCCTTTGGCCCATCCATTCTTACATTGTTAGCCACCATATGCACTACAAAGACTATCAGTGGTAACACTATTTACTATGTCATTTGATCTGTTGGTTATATCCTCCACTCCTACTCAAGGATACCATTAAGTCTTTTATGTTTATTTACCCCACAGACTATCTATTTGTCATACTGAAGAATCCTATAACAATAACTCCTTTATATTTTTTTTTTTTTAACCCTATCTGACCCTTTTGTTATTCCTCTCTTTCCAAGTTTATCATCTGCAGAAGCTAAAGGATGAAATATGATGCTTTTTAGGCCCTATGAGAGTAAGTGTGTGTATGATTTGTATATTACTATAAGGATGATTTTCACAGTGAATATTTATGCTAAGTGACAGACTTCGTGTCTTTATGATTATATTTCTTTAACCTATTTGCATCATTTAGACAAGTTGTATTGTATAAAATTTATAGGTAGTCTTAAATGTGTTTTAAATAATTCTGTGTTTCATTTAGTGAAACATTTCATAAATGATTTAATTTAATATTGAACTTATTTACTGTGGAATAAGAACAGTTTGCTGTTAGCTGTTTCTATTAAGGCAAAGTTTGAAAGCTCTTAATGTGGTTTTGAAAAGTGCTTTATATTAGAACGTTCAGTTTTGTTCCAAAAAGTATGTAAAAGCCAAAGATTCCCAATAACAACAACAAATCATATAGGATCACAAAAGTAGATGAGACATTGTTACAGAGGCTCTAACTAGATGAAAGTGAATTTTCCTGTATTAAATGTAAATGTTTGTCTCACTTGTTTAGGTGCTTATTGAACACATCAAAAACCTTGACAGAGCCTATGAATTTGCTGAGAGATGCAACGAACCAGCTGTGTGGAGTCAACTGGCTAAGGCTCAGTTAGAGCAAGGACTTGTGAAGGAAGCCATTGATTCTTTCATCAAAGCTGGAGATCCTTCATCCTACATGGATGTTGTTCAGACAGCTCATAAAACAGGTTAGGGGTGAATACTAAAATGTCCAAGAAATGTCTATTTATTTACATTTTCAAGAACTGCACTTTTTGAAAAGCTAACACAAGGAAATCTTTAACATTGAAGAAATTTGAACAAGTTTCATTTTTAATTTGATAATTTTGTCTTGTAGCATTCTGATATGTAATGGATGTCATACAGAGGTATGCAAAATTTTAAGCTAAACTGTACACCTGTAGATACATGGATAAAATTTAAGAAGGTTTACAAACATTAATGTTCTAATGCTTTCTGTTTATAAACTGTTGATTCAGTTTTTCTTTCATTTATTTTATAGTTGAATATTTTACTTAAAAATAGTTAAACAGTACAGCTTTATCTACTTGTGAAAGAAAAACTTAACATTTGTGATGAAGTACACAAAGCTGTTTTATTATACTGCAAAAGACAAAATTTTATTGACAAAACTGTTTTTCTTCCATAGATAATTGGGAGGATTTGGTACGATTCCTGCAGATGGCAAGAAAAAAAGCTCGTGAGTCCTATATAGAATCAGAGCTAATCTATGCCTATGCCAAGACTAACCGCCTCTCAGACTTGGAAGAATTTATTTCAAGCCCAAACCATGCTGATATCCAGAAAGTAGGTTTTAATTCATTGCGTTTAACCATATGACTACTGGGTCTTACAATTTGTAGGACCTAACATTGCTATCATTATATTTCATTTAAAAAATAAAACTAATGGAGGAAATTGTTTGAAATTTGACAGTGACCTTCCTAAAAGTACGTAGTCTCAGAAAAATAAATATTTTATATTGATATTTTTTACTATTTCAAAAACAAAACTTATTTAATGTTATTTGTACTGGGACTCTGAATAATTTGCCTGTAAGGAGATTTTATTTTTGAGTATACAAACACTATTTATCATCTTAAAGTTTTAACATTTAATTTACATAATCTATAGAATCTGATAAATGAATAGCAAAAGTTTTTTTTTTTAGAAAAATTTGTATATTTTACTTTCCATTTTATCTACCATATCAATAACTCTAGCTATTAACAAACAGTGGAATAAAACATTTAAAATTAAGAAATGGAAATATATACTTTTATTTTTTCACTGAATAATGGTAAAATAACTTTTTTGGGTCATATGTGTAGTTTTATATTTTTATCTTTTCACTTAGTTTTTTTTTAATGTTTTATTTTTCTTTCCAGTTCTTTATCTTTTATTAATGTCAAAATGTCAATATTATGATAAGCATACATAATTAACTAAAATATAAAAGAAAATCTTAAATATCAATTTAACTATCTATAAAACTAATATGTATAAATTATTGGAAAGGTACTGACACAAAATTGAACGTAAATAACCAATCAAAGATGTTTTTAGTGCATGTAGCCTTGCATGATATAAAACTGAAGTTTTAATTTTTTTTCCAGAGGTTTCTTTTAAGGTGTGCGAATAATAACTTGAATAATCTAAAACATTGATTATAATGTATTTAATAATGCAAATTTCTTTACAGTACATTGACTGTGAATTGGTTTAATCTGATAACACTTTAGGACATGTGCAGTAAAGTATTATAAATGTGTAGTAGTTATTAAAGGGTTAAAAGTAACTTCAAATTACTCTGGTGTTTTCTGAGTAATTGGCCTACCTGATTTAAACCAGGACTGTATAATAAACCAGACAAAATTATAAAATGTAAAGTTTTTAAACAAATAATTATACTGATCTATGTTTATCACTGTAATTTGATAGGTTATTTCCAGAATAATGAGTGTGAATTTAAACATATGAACCCATTAAAGTTTCAGGCACTATCACCTCTACAATAAAAGTGGAATTACTTGAGCAATGTCATAATCTTTACCTTGTTACTAGATTGGAGATCGGTGCTTTGATGATGGTCTTTATGAACCAGCCAAACTTTTATACAACAATGTATCCAACTTTGCTAGGCTAGCCATAACTCTAGTTCATTTAAAAGAATTCCAAGGAGCTGTAGACAGTGCTCGCAAAGCTAACTCCACACGCACGTGGAAGGAAGTAAGAATTCTATAATTTTTTTTATTCCATACACATTTGTTGCCAGTATCAGAGCTGTATTTAAAAACTGTATTTAGATATGCATTTATATATGTTATTTTTACTTTATACTAGTTAAAATTTCTTGAAAGAGAGAGAGAGAGAGAGCAATAAGAATAGTCCCCCAGTAGATCAACAGTAAGTTTATGGATTTATAATGCTGGAATTTGGAGTTTATTTCCCTGAAATGGACAGAGTAAATGTACCCTTTTGTGTAGCTTTGTACTAAAAAACAAAAACACGTTTTAAAAAGTTAAGTTGAAAACTTTTTTTTTATGTTACATAAGTTAAAAAAACTTCTCATCACCTGTTACTAAAAATATGTTTTCAGGTTGCTTTTGTAGTCATATCAGTGGAACAGAATGTATTACTCATTAATATATTAAGTTATTCTAGTAATACCTGATGTGTTGGTGTTGCTTGAAGTCTATTTTATTTTGTTTCTAGGTGTGTTTTGCTTGTGTGGACAGTGAAGAGTTCCGGCTCGCTCAGATGTGTGGTCTTCACATTGTGGTCCATGCAGACGAGTTGGAGGATCTGATTAACTACTATCAAGACAGAGGCTACTTTGAAGAACTGATCTATCTCTTGGAAGCTGCTCTAGGTTTGTGATTATTTTTTACCACAGTACCTCACAGCTTGTTGGAAACATATTACCATATCATTCTTTTGCAACTAAACAGGTAATTAACAACTATAGCAAACTTAGATTTTGTGGTACAATGTTGCAATTACATAACATTCCAAAGACTTGTAGCAACTGATTAGCAACAAGTAATCTAGCATTTGTGTCTTTTCTGATATTTTTTCTTTGATGTACTATTATTATATATCAAAATAATATTTATCTCTGTCAACACGTTTTTGGCATTAAGCACTAATACTGTTAAATACTACCCGTTAAAAGTTGCTAACATTGTATATTTTTATAATTTGCTATACGTGATGCTCTACTAGTTGTGGTCGATTAATTCAATGATATACAGAAAAAATTATAAAATATTTAATATATCTTTGTTTATAACTATGTATGGATACTTAGTTTTTGGAATTCAGAAAGAGAGACTTGAGGATACATTTTAATATATTTATAAGCATGCATAGGAACTAAAGTAAGGCTATTTAATAAGGAGAAACATTTATTATCCAGTAAAAAGTCTTATTTCCTCAATGTTTCACATCTCAGCTTGATCAAGAAGTAGTAATCCTACTGAAAACAAGTCCAATCTAGAGTATGTTCATTAGAGTATTTATCTCTTAATAAAGCCTGAACATGAAATGTCAAGGAAATAATCATTTTCTTTACATTCTGGTTTTTTTCTTCATTGAACATATTTATACACACTTACATTACATTAACTGAATTTTACTAAAGCATTACACTTTCTCAATGAGAATTTCTATGGCAAATTTCTATAAAACATAAAAACTAGTTAGTGCAAAGGATCTATCTCACATTACTCTAAAAGCAATGAAGTTTTAACCATTGTTAGTTCTCATCAACCGAGCAAGGCTAGTTCTAAAAGAATTTTATTGACAAGGACTGTATATTTTTAGTTGTAATGGTGGACTTGATGCAGTTTTTTCACTTTTTAACCTTTCATTTCAAAGAGTGTATAACTGTCCAGTGCAATCTAATAATCATACTTAAAGTACAACACTTATCTAAATGAAATATCATTAAAAAAAATGTACAAGAGTTTACATCTGTTCTAAACCTCACTTAAGTGCATGTGTGAATGTCATATTTACAGCTAATGTTTAAAAGACAGTAATCAGCATTTTAGCTGAAAAAACCTTTGGAACTATTAATTTTGTATCTGATTAGTTTATCCATTTTCACTTTTATATTTTGAATTATTATTTTTGTACTGCAGGCTTGGAGAGGGCTCATATGGGCATGTTTACAGAGCTAGCCATTCTCTACTCTAAGTACAAGCCGACAAAGATGAAGGAACACTTAGAGCTTTTCTGGTCACGAGTCAACATTCCAAAGGTAGCATTATATCTATGTCAAAGTTTGCTATTAAGCATTTTTATTGATACGTTAAATTTGAGAAATCCTTTTTTTATTTTTTTATCAAGAGATTTAATTAATGTGTTTAAGTATATTGCTGTACTGTTGAGAGCACTCCTAACAGAACATTTGTACTGTTTTTATTGTTGTTTGTAAATGATGGTGTCAATTTTTGAATATGTATATTGTTTCATGTTATTTGCAATATTATCCAAGCTTTATGTATATAACTGTTTGTCATTGCTTTTTGAGAAAAGATTTTTAGTTACAACGTTGTTTGCATCTATTCAGGCATAGGTATTAATATATGTTTCTGATACCAATTAAAAATAGCTATTTTTGGTATGCATGAATAAAGTTAGAAAAGACAGACTGAACTGGCTAGCACAGGAGTTTTTGATTTACCACAGTTCACAATGTAAAAGAATGTATGCGTATGTATATCTTCATGAAATTTAGCAAGCTTTTAGTTAATATTACAAGTCTTTTGTACATAAAGTAATTTGTAATTAAAGATTTTTATAAATAGATGTTTGTGTGTGTGTCAATATGTGGAGTCAGAGTTTTGTCTAGTACAAGTGCAAAGTGATTTTCATGTTAAGATTAAAATACTTTTCACCTAACAGATTTTAAATTTCCTTTGTATAACCTCTCAGATCTTCTAAATGAATACTAAATGTGTTTTTCTTTTCATTAAAATTTATATTTTATCTCTTATTTTATATAGCCTAAATCAGTACAGACTTGATTTGACTGATTTTGTAACTGCCACAGTAAAATGTGACATAAATAAGAATTACCCTTTTTCCTTTCTAGAATAGTTGCATATTGTAACTAAAAACTACTGTTTTTTATTCTCAAGTAACTTAAGGCTCAATAACATACATCTTTTTTAATTTTATTTTATTGTTATATTGCCTTTTAAACCAGGTTTAACTGATAATATCACTATATGAGCTGTAAATCACTTAGCAAAATGTAACTGAAGTTACTGTATTGAACAATATAATGCATGAGCTATTGGTGAGCATATCTTGTGGAGAAAATGTATTTGTGTTATCTTACCTAATCTGATCTAATAAGTTGTTAAATTTTAGCTACTTTGATAACAATAAGTACTTTACATAAAACAAGAAATTTAGTACTTACATTTGGCCTCTTGTTGGTCTGCTGACAAAAATAAAACATAAGCCTACTTTTTTTTTAAATTATAGTGCTAAAGATTGAATATTTATTTCATTTAAAGAATGCACATAAAAGTAAAGAATAACAATGTACATAAAACGATGTATTATAACCACTATAATTTAACTGGCTTTTTAACTATGGTGTACATCCTTTAAACTATTTCCCTTAGCTAGTTGATTAGAACTCTCTGTTGGCAACTTTCAATCTGTGGGCCAAATAATAAAAAAATCTCTACTGAGAACAACATAGCATTATAAAGCATTTGGTAAATTAAAACTTTATATTGGTTATAAATGGTGTAACAGAAAACTCCAGAAAGAATTATTCACAATTTGTGAAAAGATGTGACAGATGCACATGACATATAGCCCTGACTTTCCAACTCATATCTCTGTAAACAAAAGAGATTGAAGGCTATAAAACTTTGACTTTGTCTTAGTGATACTGTAATGAGTAAATTATGTCAATTTCAGAACATCAGAGAGGATGTAAAGAAAAATAGATGGGCAGAACATAGCAAACAAATGTTATGATTCTTATACAAGGGAATATTGAAGATTTGTTTAGATATTTCCTTTTAAACTTAAAAAATTAGAACTTGTATCAGAATTTGATTTATTATCCCTTTTGCAACTGGTCACAAGTCAAAAGCCATATATCATCATTTTTGTTGACTTGCATTCAAAATTTTATTGAACTTCTTTTTTATAAATTTATGTCAGTAAGTTTGGTATCAAATTGTAGATTATAAATTTAAACTTTAATATTGTATGAGTTAATTTCTTAATTTAAAAGTATATACTAAAAGAACACATTTAAATATAGATTTTAGAGTCACATAATATGTGAAATGCAGTGTCGTTTAAAATTAGATGTTTATGATGTAAAAAATCTAAATCTATAATTTCTTACAAATTAGGAACTTAAATTACTAATATTGACAAGCTAGAATATAAAATAAAACTCTTGTTATCTTTTTATTTTGCTAAAATATGGCTGATATACTGAATGAAATATAGTGGCCCCACTCAACTCTTTCCATTTTTTGAAACAGTCCCTTATATACTCTTACTAAAGAATATGGCATGTTAATAACCAATCAATAACTTAAAATGTCACCAGAGTGGTTTTCTATGCCATTTTAATCTCTGAAAATGTTACTACTTTTTTTTCAATCCAAGTTTTCAAGGAGGTAAGTTGTCTTTAGTCTACTCAAAGTTTCATATTTTATAAAATGTAAAACAAAAATGTAGTTACTAACCTTAATAAATTATAGTAGAATTCTGTGGTATTAGTGTGGTTATTTATGGTGTGGGCCCGGCATGGCCAAGCGTGTTAAGGCGTGCAACTCGTAATCTGAGGATCGTTGATTCTCATCCCCGTCGTGCCAAACATGCTTGCCCTTTCAGCCATGGGGGTGTTATAATGTTACGGTCAATCCTACTATTCTTTGGTAAAAGAGTAGCCCAAGAGTTGGCGGTGGGTGGTGATGACTAGCTGCCTTCCCTCTTGTCTTACACTGCTAAATTAGGGACAGCTAGCACAGATAGCCCTCAAGTAGCTTTGTGCAAAATTCAAAAACAAACAAACAAAATTTATGGTGTTTTTGATTATTCAACTGTGTATATATAAATTTGTTTGATATCCTCCCTGTGTGAAATTTTAAAAGGCTTTTAGTAGTCTATGTCCAGCAACAACCAAGTACAAAGCTTGTAGGTAGCAAGATGATAGTTTGCTTTACTTCTTATTTTATTGTCCTATATTTTAAGAAAAATAAGTTTGATAATTTATTTCTAAATAGTAATAATCTATCTGTCTATCTATATATATATGTATAATAACTGAAATTTAACTATATATTACAAAATGTTAATCCACTAAAATACAGCCAAAACGGGTAAGACTTAAGGTCAGTTTTATGTTATTGGATATGTGACCTGATTGCATATGCACTGCATCATTTCAAGCTATGTAATGTTAGTTAGGCATAACTGAAAGGTCAGTATAATAATAAATATTCATATATAGCAGTATGAGACTTAAGCTACATAGACTAAACATTTGTATTCTTGTGTTATAAAATGTAGTCATTCTAGCATGAAAAAATAGTGTGTATTTCCTAATTTTTTTTTAGGATAGTTACAATGTTGATTAAGTAACAGACCCCAAACAGAGTACAGAAAACAACATAAAGTATAAAGTCTTAATAATAACATTTGAGATTTTTGGGATGAATAATAGTTTTTTAATCATGAAATCACTTTGCAGATTACAGACTATTTTTACAAACAAATCTTTAGTAAAATATTTCATTAAAAAATCTGTTTGTTTTTTTTACAAAAACTTGTAATCTTTACAACATTTTGTGAAGATACACATGCTTTATCAAAAAGTTGTAATTCAAATACTTAATGTGTGCAAATATGTAGATGAACTCTTGTATATCATACTGAGCCCATTGAGAAAGGGTTAACTGTGTGTTGGTACCAAGTCTCTTTGTATACACTGGTAATAAAGTAGTTGAGTTGAATTTTGAAAATAACTGTAAGATATGCACATTTGATCTACCCTTATGGAAGGGTTAACTTAAATATTTGTGTGTGAAATGAATGATTGATATGCTTCTACCCAACACTGACTGCTTTCTTAATTTGCAGGTGCTGCGGGCAGCTGAACAAGCTCACTTGTGGGCTGAGTTGGTGTTTTTGTATGATAAGTATGAAGAGTTTGACAATGCAGTAGCTACTATGATAAACCATCCAAGTGAAGCATGGCGGGAAGGTCATTTTAAGGAAATGATAACTAAAGTAGCAAACATTGAGCTATACTACAAGGCTGTTCAGTTCTATCTGGATTACAAACCAATGCTGCTGAATGATGTGTTGCTTGTCTTGTCAGCTCGGATGGACCACACGCGTGCTGTCAACTTCTTTACTAAGGTATAATTGAATGTAAAAATTCAGAATTTCTAGCAAAGATAGAAAGCACTTCAAATCTTTACATGTTGTGTATAGATACAGTGGGGCTTTTAAGTTAACCTGTATTTATAAGAATTCTTAGTTTCTTAGAAGCTTAAGCCCTTGTGGGTAGCTTGCCCAGACTTTGAATTTGAACCTTACTGTAGCTTGAGGTCATAACTGTACTATAAGAGTGTTAAATAAATCACACAAATTGATTGGAAAAGAGTTGGCTATTGGTGGCATTGAGTAGTTGCCTTCACCTTTATATTTATTGGCTCAAAATTAGAGATACGTAGTGTACTTAACTCTTGAGTAACTTTGTGTGAAAATGCTAAATCAAAATAGAAGAAACAAAAAATCTTAGAAGATCAAAATGAATTATGGTGTGCTTGAAACTTCAGAGCATAGTGTAATATGTTATAATCTAACTTCACAGTTTTCAAAGGTGGAGCCTTTAATTTGTATCTTACAATGTCTTTTAATATAATAAAGCTTAAATGAATGAAATAATAAACGTAAGTTTTACTCTGTAAAGAATAAAACTATAGGAGATTTCATGTAAAATCAAACAGTTGTAAACCTGTATCTGTAATCAGCATTTACAGGTTGTTTGTTTCTCAGTTTTGAAAGATCATACCACTTTTTACATTGACAAATTAATGAATTCAAGTTAACTATAAAGATGATATATATTATCATGGAATCATAATCTTTTTTTCGTTTTAAACCTAGTACATTAATAGAGATGTTGTCTTATAGTTTTAACAAGGCACCATCACATTGATCTGTTAGTACAGTGTTTGTGGGTGCAGAATGTAGGAAAATTATAACTAAACAATTATCATGGTGTACAAATTCCATTGCATATAAAAATTTTGGTTCAAACAGTAATAGTGAAAGAAAGGAGCACAACTGCAGGAATGTTGTAACTAAACACTTAACATTATGTGGAAGTTTTATTCACTATAAAAAAAACCTTGGTTAAAATAATACTGGTGGAAGGAAAAAAGCACAAATGATGCATTGGTCAGTTGGTTTCAGCCTACTGCTGGTCTGTATACTTAACGGTATACTGTTCTTCTGCTTCATACCATATGTTTAGATTTTTGAAAACTATCCGAAAATTAAACTATATTCAACGTAAAGAAATTTGTTATGGTGAAACCCGTGTAATTAAAAAGATTGCTTATTTTTATAATATCTTTTACACCTTGAGACATGGGTTGGTCCTGTGATAGTATGCTGGATTTCAAAGGTGGCAAACCTGGTTCAAATCCTTGTGATACTGCAGAATATTCCCTTCACTTAAATAATAGATGTATTGTAAGACTTACAGTCAATCTCTAAACAGGAATGGTAGTTGGTTGGGTGCTGCTGACTGGAAGCTTTCCCTCTGATTAGTAGTTCAAAATTAGTGATGGCAGCATGTATAGGCTTAGTAGCTTTGCGACAAATTCAGACCAGCATGAAATTTGTACTGTTAAATCAGTTTGAAAGATCATGCATGATGTGGCTGGATAAACTTTTTTTTTACTTTTGCACATATTCTAAGGGGTTATTTGAATAACTTTCTTCATGTTTCAAATCGATATAAAGCACAAGAAAATATAAAATGCTAAGTTTCTAAGTAGTGAAACAAATACATAAAGAAAGGAACATTAATAATAGCTTTTACTTGTTCTCTGATCAGTTGACATTCGTGTATACATTCATGATATTTTTAACATATTTTATGTAAATAACAGCTGTATTATACTAGTCAGACTCAGTATACATTTCAATATATTTTATTTAAAAAGTTTTTTAAAGCTTTGACTATTTGGCATGTTTTTTGAAATTAAAAAGTGAATTTTCTATTACCATTTTTATCTGTAGGTGAATCATTTACCATTGGTAAAGCCATACTTGCGTTCAGTTCAGAACCTCAATAACAAGGCTATAAATGAAGCCCTGAATGGCCTTTTAATTGAAGAAGAAGATTTCCAGGGCCTCAAAACATCCATTGATGCATTTGATAACTTTGATAACATTGCACTTGCTCAGCATCTGGAGAAGCATGAACTAATCGAGTTCCGACGCATCGCTGCTTACTTGTACAAAGGCAATAATCGCTGGAAGCAGTCAGTAGAACTTTGCAAAAGGGACAGACTCTTTAAGGTACTTATTTAGTACTGAAAAAAGGCTAGAATACAATGAACCAGTCTCTAAGAGATCTATAGTGAATGATATATTTAAACTCAAATGATGGAGCTTATGCCAGTGCTTGTTCCTGTGGTTAAGTTTATAAACTACAAAATAAGAATGCAAATGTTATTTCATGTAGCTAATTAGGGAAAAACTTATTTTCTTTCTAATATATTATTATGTCTGGCATTTTTTAAGAAATATATATATTTGACAGATATTGAATTAAAGCAGATCTTGTTTGTTGCAGAACTGATTAGGCTGACATGACCTTTGACCTTATCTTGTGTATAATATTTTAAAGTAACAAGTCAAATACTTATTACAAACACGTGCTTTTCAAACACAAGATAAATAATGCATTTAATAAGCAATGTTAAGTTTTCATTGTGCTTAAAAATAGAGATAGTATATAATATTTGAAAGATGTTATTTGATGTAACATGAATGAATACTATTATATTTGTCTTAATTTACTGAGCGACATCAAGAGTTAAATGTTATTAAATTAAGGTGGATTTGTTTAGATAGATATACATATATTAAATCTTGATTACTGTTGTAATACTTAAAACCAATTTCTGTAATTTTTTTCAGCTCATCATTAAAAGCACTGCAAAAAGAATCTTCTTGAAAAAGTTCAGAACAGCAAAGTTTTTTAAAACATTTACATGTGACATACCCACTGACACCCAGTTTGACAGCTTGATTAATATAAAAATGTTTTAATCCATTTTTAGCTCGAATATTTTTTATAATTGAAAATCATATATTATACTTTTGCTTTCTTTTATTAAATCTTGATATTTGTTTAGCTTTTAACTTTTTTTGAAAAAAAAATTTTTCATCTGTCATTACAGGATGCAATGGAATATGCTGCAGAATCTAAGATGGCTGACATAGCTGAAGAACTTCTGACCTGGTTCCTGGAAGAGAAGAATTATGAATGTTTTAGTGCTTGCCTGTTCCATTGTTACCATCTTCTACATCCTGATGTTATTCTTGAACTGTCCTGGCGCCATGGAATCATGGACTTTACTATGCCTTACATGATCCAAGTCATGAAGGAGTATATCACCAAGGTATGTTATGATTTAATGAATAAATTAATTCATTTTGTAGTTTTATTCTTAAACATAAAAACATAGTAGAAATATATTTTATTCATAGGTTATTTAGTATTGCATAAGTGTCTAGATTTAGAATGAAACTGGTCAAACCCTCTGAGATATTGTTAGGATTATGAATGAGAATTTTAGCATTAAACTTAAAGAAACCTGACTGACGGTTCAGTGTGAATTTATTCATAATTATGAAGTATGTATATAAAAGTGACTGTCAGTTGTATCTTATTGTTATTGGAAAGAAATAAGGTCTAAAGTTCTAGTACATTATCTTGAGGTGACAGTTTCAAATGACTTTTGTAAGTCTTATTAATAAGTAGTAGTCATTGTAAATAAATCATAATATAATGTAAACGAGGTTATCATTACCCCTTGAATTTAGCTTTTGTATTGAAATGTGATATTGCTTCAGAAAAACTTAATTACAGGGTTAAACAGGAATTACCAGCCAATAATAGATAAGCAATAGATATTACAATTGGAACTTCATTGTATTTAGAACTTAGTTACAAATACAACCTTCCTATGTCTATTGAAACATTGCATGAAAAAAAAAAGAAAGTTAAGAATAAGTGCACCATCAGTGAATAATGACAGAGTTAACATATGGCAATTTATTTTCAATCACAGTTGAGTTTGATTTATTCAGTTTTAGTCTGTTAACATTTTACTACACTGTGTGCTTGTATTATTATGTAAGGATGATGCAAATACCATTCCTATTATCTTGTTTGCATTGTTTTTGAAGGGTTGATATTAACCATCCCTATATTTACTTCTTTTTTTTTAATTTTTCTTATATTCCATTGCATTAGGATTTACCAGTATTTGCTCTAAGTTGGGTCAGAACCAGAGTTTATTGGATTTTACTTTAAGTAGAAATTATTGAAAACATCATAACATGCTGGTACTTACTGTACCTAAAATATAATCAACTTCAGCATTGCTATCATATCATAAGTGTACCTAGTTTGTCTAAGTTAGGCAAACTACTCACTCACTTCCAAACAGCATAATTTCAAAATATTTGACCAGTTTCTTAATCTTATCTCAAAATAAACATTATGATTGTCTATCTCATTCCACATGCTAAACATATAATAGACTTTACAACATGTTTAATAAAACTATTATGTGCACAATTAAGTAGTTTCAAAAGGTTCTGCTAACATTAGGACTTATCATTAGATTTTTACAGGGTTTGTATTCTTCTGTAACAAGGTTAAGGTTGTCTTTTATTTAACTTGTGCTTGATATGAACAATAAAAAATGATATTTTTAGAAACTCTTGTTTAGGGAATTCTGGGAGGGGTGCAAAGTAGCATAACATAAAGTAGTTTATTGAAAATAATTTTTTAACCTACTGTGATATAGATATTTGTAGATTACAAGTTTAGTTTATAGGTCATTGCCATGGGCAGTGCTAGAATTTGTTTTTAGATATTTACGCAAATATGTTATAGATAAGTAAAGTACCTTTTTGTATTATGTTAGAGCATGTAGGAACGTAATCTGTATGATTCATTATTCAGTCAATTCAGAATATGGTTAGTGTTCAGTATTGTAGGTTTCTCAACCTGCTACAACTGTTACAGTACTGTTTATGCAGTAACTTACACATATTTTTTTTACTTCTCATTAAGTGTGTGATTTGTTTGTTAATCCCAGAATCATTCATTTGAAATTCCAGAACATAAAAGTATTATGATCTTATCATCAGAAGTATTGGAGCAACAGCTAGTAATAGATTTCGCTATTGCATCTAAAGCCCTTGCTACAGTGATGCCTAGGGTTATAAAAGCTAACCAACAAGTTATAGCCAGGATCTTAGGAGTAAAGCAACTTACAGAGAAATGATTCTCCACATTGAGATATTAAAGATAGCTACTCATATCCAAGTCCATTAGAAGTAACATGCTGAAAGACCACTGATTGTATTAATACAGAACCAAGATGCTCAAAATGAATGTCAAGTCCATCACCCAGAAATTGTAAGAAATTCAGTTTTGCAAGCCAGCATATTTACTGTGCATGTGGATATCCAAGCTGCTTGGTTTTGGGAATGGGTTGCAGTCTACAAGCCATTCATCACAGCTGTGAATGGAAAGTGTTTTTTGTTGTTTTTTTTTTTAGGTACAGGTGATGGCAACATGGGGAATATATTGATCCAACTATTATGGAACATCTCCTGATGAAAGGAGAACCCATATTTCTCTACCTTTGGAACTTTTTTGTGAAAGGTGTATGGTTTTGTTTTATCAAATGTGTCCAAACAGTTTGTGACAAATATTAGTACCAAGAGACTAAAGATGGGTTTTCCCCTTGTTAAAATTGAACCCCAGTTGCAAACATGACATTCCTCTGATAAAAAGGGGTGTGAAAGTCAGGTTTTAATAATAATGCACTTGTGTAATGATGCATTGTATTGATGTTTTCCTGTCTTTCTGTTTTCTTTTATTATAAAAAAATACAGGTTTTGTTTTTCATGTCTAGGTGGACAAATTAGATGAACGCGAAAGTGAAAGAATAGAAGAGTCAGCCCAAAATGAACAAAAACCAATAATTTATGGTAATATACTTTTATTATTAATTTGTAACATGTATTTGAAGTACTGGCAAATAAAGTTTTAATATTAGGTGACAGTAATTGGTATAACTTAATTTTTCAGCTGCTCATATGTATTTGGCTTTTTTTATTCCATTGTTAGAAAATTATAGAAATGGCAATTTAATTTAAAAACATATTTTTCAGAGCCATTAAATATTACAGCTTATTTATCAGCACATGCAAAAATATTTACCAAAACATTGACATTTAATGTTGAAACATGATGCACCCATAAGAAAATAATACTGATATACTATTGTAATGAATAAGAAACTTTTGAAGTTCTACTAATTAAAATAATATAAATTCAAGATCTACCTGGAGAGGTCCAAATAAGTTTTGTGTTAAGCATCTATCCCATGAGCACAATACATCTTATGGCAATAAAGAACAGAGAAAACCTTTGTTAATAGAATGTGTAGCCATATAGTTAAGTTTAATGTGTTCAGGTTTTTAATGTGTGGTCAACACATTTAGATTATTCAACTCTTCTGTTACTTTGTAATAGCAGAGGATTTAAGGAAATTATGGAAAGGGGGGAAGACATTGAAAAGATAAGCTGTTATGCTGCTATATATTTTTGAATACTATTTATATTATAATTTTTAGTGATTTGAGTTGAATAACAAAAGAGTAACTTAATTTCGTAAGATTGGGAAATACAAATAGTAGTGTTAAAGTTTTAAATTAGAAAATAGTGGTATAATCTGAACTATGATGTTAGATTAGGCTTAAGATGTGTAATTGTACTTTTAAGCATAGCTGCAATTCATCTTAGTGGTAAATCATAAAACTTTAAATGTTAAAATGTTAAACTTTTTGTTTAATAAAACAAGTAAATCTGTAGTATAGTTAATTGTCTCTTCTTGTTTTAAGGATTATCTTGTTTATTTTAGATCCATTAGTTTAAATTCAGTTTATAGGTGGGTTATAAATAAGGGTAAATATATTGTATTATTATATTAATATTAGAATTACATAAATATTAAATAAAGACTAGTTATTTCTCATTGCTATAAAATTAAAGATAAATTTAATTAATTTAGTGGAAATATAAAATAATGATAAAATAAAACTAATGTATCTGATTCTAAAATGTTAGGCTTAACAATAATAGCGTTATTTATGTTGTATTAAGTATTTATTTCTAGGCTACAATACAGTAAAGACTAGTATTGGAGTTAAACATTCATAGTTTGTTAGGTGTGATGAGTGGTTGTTATTTGAGAATTCACAAGTTGGAGGCTATCTAAATTAAAGTAGGGAAAAGAGAAGGGTAAACTGTTGGAAATGGCAACAGGATTTCAAGAAGAGCTTGAGTTTTTACATATATGCTAACAATAACAATGACTTTCAGAAAGTTAGAAATAATAAATAAAGTGTCAGATTTAATTGTAATGAGCCTGTTCTGTTTAGCAACAGATTTCAACCCATGGCTTATGCAGATGAGGAACTATTGAAGGGAAAAACAAAAGGGTCAGAGAAGGATGTGGATGATAAGGAGCTTATAGTTATGGGTGATTCCTTGATAAGGCATGCAGATATGATAGTCTGTGGGGGTAAATAGGGAAAAAAGAATTATTATACTACCCAGAGATGCAGGATGAAAGTATATAATTGACAGAGCAAGAAATAAAATGAAGGAATACAAATGATGCAGTTTTTGTTGTGCATGTAGAAGCTAATGATGGTCAAAGGAACTAAATAAGTACAACAGGTTGATAAAGGCATTTAAAGAAAAAAGGCCGTAACCTAATTGCATCAGGATACCGTCAAGAATTAATTGTGAGGATGAAATTAGGAATAGATCACTTCAGATAAATGCTAGGCTTGGGTTAATATGTAAGGGTGAGCAGATAGGTTGGTTCTACTTGTGGGATTGTTCATTGAAATAAGAGAGCTTTTTAGAAATGTTGGGTTTTTGTTCAAATGGGGTTAAGATCTAGCTTGTTTGCAATGGCTCTTAACTCATCTGTAAAGGAAGTTCTAAAATAGGACTAGACAGTGGTGGGAACCAGGATAAGCTAAATGCAAAAAAAAAGAGAGAGAGAGGTTTAGTGTAAGAAGTAAGTATAGAAGTAGTTTTAAGCATAAGCTGAATTGTTACTGTTGTAATGCTAGGAGTATAAGAAATAAAATAGATGACTTTAGCACATTAGTAAGAATGGAGTATTTTGATATAATGGGAATAAGTGAAACATGGTTAAATTTAGGTGATCTTTGAAATGCAAGGTTATAGGTTATTTAATAGGAATAGAATACTAAAGGTAAGGGTAGGAGCAACTTTATGTCTGAAATATGACTTGCAGTGGATATAAAATGAAAAGGTTTTCATTACAGACCACTATATTATACTGAGAACCTTTATGATGAGCTTATGATTTCATCTGTTAATGGGGTCATAATTATGGGAGTGATTTTAATTTCAGACATTGGTTGGAAAATGTTAGAATCAAACTGTAAGCAAGAAAGGTTTTGGCAAACTGTTCAAGGTGGTTTTCTTCACCAATTGGTCAAGGAACCTTCTAGAAACAATGCTATTTTAGATTTATTTTTAATTTCTAATATAGAAATTGCTGAGAGAGTGGAAATTGGGAACATTTGAGTGCAATGATTACTTCTTTATTAGGTTTAATGTTCTGCTGCATATAGAGATCAGAAGTAATGGTATTTTGGTTACAAAAAAAAACAAATTTTGAAGGCATTTGTCAAGAATTATCTGTTAGAAATTTGACAGCTGAATTATTTGAAGGTACTGATCAGATGTGGAAAATGTTTTTAGGATAAACTTTTACATTTTCAAGATAAACATTCTTTATAGAAAGAAAATGGTGGCTGTAAGTAAAAAAAACAGGTTGGTTCACAGAGGTTATAAGAAATATAATTAAAGAAAAACATAAGTTTAATCTATTTAAATTGACTGTTATGACAGAATATTTTAGAAGATCAAGAAAGTTGGTCAAACAAAAAATTAGGACTAAAAAAAACGAATCTATGAAAAAAGGTTGACTGAAAATTTAAAAATTAACAGTAAAGATTTTTTTAAGCACATTAAGGATAAATAAATTGTTAGAAAAGGGCAGAACCCTTGAGGGGATGATAAAGGAAGGCTAGTATCTGATTATTATGAGATGGCTGGGTTATTAAATTCAGATTTTTCTTTAATTTTTGTTAATGAAGAGTGATGCAATATACCTCATCTTAAACACTTGATAGCTGGAAACAAGGTAAAACAATATAATTGCAGTAATTCTGAGCTTGTTAAAAAATGCTGGGAAGTTTAAAAAATTATAAGGCACCTATGGTAAATAATATTTCCCCAAGTGTTTCAATGGAGATTAAGAATTGGATATGTAAGCCATTTGCTACTATTTTTTGAAAGTCCTTGAATAGTAGGCAGGTTAGCTAAAGTCAATCCTCTTTTCAAAAGAGGTAATAAAATTTGACCTAATAATTATCGGCACCTATTAGTCTCACATCAGTCGTGAGAAAAGTTTTGGAAAGTCTGATAAAAGATGCTTTACAAAGTCATTTAACAAAGTTTAGAATTTTATTAGATAGTCAACATGGTTTCACTAAGAGAAAAATCATGCCTTTCAAATCTTTTGATATTCTTTGAAAAAGTTGCTGCTTATATAAATGAAAATAGGGGTGTGGATTGGTGTATCTGGATTTTCAGAAAGCATTTAACATGGTGCTATGTAAAAGAATTATCTTTTTACATGTGGAGGATAAATGAGGTAGCTGAATTGAAAACTGGCTAGATGAAGGAAAGCAGAAAGTTGTTATAAGCAGAGTTCAATCAAACTGGATTAATGTCACAAGTGTGGAGTACCTTAGACTCAGTCTTGAGAATTTTACTCTATTTGATTTACATCAGTGATTTTGAAGAAGAAATGATCAATAAATTTCTCAAATTTGGCAATGATATTAAAGTTGTTGGCATTAGCTGTGAAGAATATGCTGCTACTTTACAAAAGGATTTAGATCAGTTAGAAAGTTGGGCAAATAAATGACAGTTTGATTTTAATTATAATAAATGCAAGACAATGCATGTGGGTTGTAATAATTTAAATTATAAGTATAATTTGGATGGGAATAACCTTAACAGTGCCATGAAAGAAAAGGATCTTGGTGTAATGGTCAATTAGCCTTTCAAGTCATTGAAACAGTGTGTGTTGCTAGTGGTAGATCAAATAGGAATTTAGATTATGTGGAGAGAAATATTGAATACAAGTCTAAAGAGGTTATAATTTCATCATGTATGTTACTGGTTGGGTCACATTTGGAGTATTATATCCATTCTTGGACTTCATACCTTAGAAAGGACTTTGAATTGTTGGAAAATATTCAGAGACAGGTTACTAGAATAGTGTCTGGGATGGAAGGAGGAGGGTTATCATATCAGGAGAGATTAAGATCTCTGAAATTGTTTTCTATTGAAAAAAGAAGAGTTAGAGGGGACTTAATTGAGGTGTTTAAGATTGTAAAGGCTAGTGATAGTGTTCATGCATCATCTTTTTTCACATTTATGCTGAAACTAGTAAGACTTGGGGACACATGCATTTTATTTTACATGTAAAAACACTTAAAAAATTAACTTTTTTTTGTGTTCTAAAATTATTTTGTATCACCTTTCAGCTTCTGAACCCCAGCTAATGTTGACTGCTGGCCCAGGTATTATCGGACCAGGATACCAACCTTATAACCAGTCTGTGCCTGGTTACCAGGGTTATGGGATGTAGACCAATTCCACTCATTTCCTCTGAACTTCAGAAAGAACAACTTGCTGGCACAAGGCTAAAAGTTTGAGTGAACATTGCTTCAGGGATTAGTTAAGGCCTTTCTCAATTTTTTTCTGTTTGTTGAAGAGTCAAAACTCTTAATTGTGGGTATTACTGTTAACACTATGTTTCTTCCACAAATAAAGCTTATTTTATGATTTCCCAATTTAATTAACTGTATTTGTTTTAGTATGAAATTTTGAAGTATTTTGTGTCCCAACACCAAAGGGCACTGTTTACTAAAGCAATAAGCAGGACCACATGTGTAAGTGACTGCTTTGTTTTGTTATTTTTGCAAGCAGTAGCATAAATGTAAGATCTGAAGATTTCCTGTCACATAAACGTTAACCATCAAAATTCTTGAGGTGTGTAAATTTTAGAGCCTTGGTCATTTTGTAATATTAGAAATGTTAGTATTGAACATATGGAAAACTTTTAAAAGCACTGTGGAACAAAATTCTTTATTCTAGGTATTTGTCCAAACCCCATTATTGTTATTAAACAAAAAGGTTTGTAATTTTAAGAATTTCAGCCCTTCTTACTGTTGTGATCTTGATTTTAGTTTGTAATGAAATAATTTGTTTTGAAACTTCTTATAGTCCAAAAATTTCAAATGTTATTTAATTATCTTAGAGTAAAACAATGTTCTGAAGTATTCTGTTGTTAGAACATGTGTGAGAATGAGAAGTGGAGGATATATACAGTTTACGTCGCATTTACAGCTTTTGAATTTTATCTGTTGCTGTACATCAAATCAGTAGGTTGATATAGAATAAAAAAAAAATGTTTGTTAGTAGAAATTTAACCATGTAGTTTAGCGTGTTTAGAATTTTAAAAGTATGATCAACTCGTTTAGATTATTCAATTCTTCTGATACTCTGTAATAGCAAAGGATTTGTGGAAAAGAAAAGGTATTTCTGGGTGTGAATTAGAATAATGACCTATGTAGTGGAAAATCAAGACCATAAGGGAAAATAGTTTCCTTTACTTTCAACAAACAAACTACTGTTCATTCTTTTCAGTCATCACCATTAAGCACATGCTAAGCTATATATATATTTGTAAACTGTTTTCCAACTAAGATACATTTGAAAATATCATTCTTTAATCAGCTCTAACAGTGTGTTGGGTGGTTGTTAATACATTTATTCTAATGTCACCAGAGTGTGAGATCGTGAAAGTAATAAATCTGTAACTAGTCATCATTGTTTTTTTTGTTGTGTTGTTGTTGTTTTGTTTTGTTTTATTAATTGGTTTTCGTATTTAAAAATAATTTTTGAGTTTTTTGGTGTAAAAAACGACTGGTCAATAACAATGAAAATTATTGCAAAAAAGTCATATATCAGTGCTTTCAAATAGTTATATTCTCATCACACCAATGTTAATACAATTAACGGCTAATTTTATTTAGGTATAACTAATTTCTACAGAAACTTTTCGCTGTTATTTTTTTTACACATCTCCCTCTTGAGGCACGGACAACATTATTTTTCAACATGTGAATTACCAGTAAAACAGAGCTATTCATTAATATAATTTTTTACATTCCATTTTATGTGTTTTTAAAATATTAACATTTTGTATTGGCTTTAATTAATACACATCGTACATAAGTGGCCAAGGTTTAGTTTGCATACCTTTAGCAAACGTAAGTGGCCCTTACAAAATAACCATCTTATTAAAACAATGAAATGTAGATTAAAGTTTGAGATACTGAAAAACCTCATCACACTGACAATTAAAGCACTTCCGTGAATAGGATGCATTACAGGATTACTTCGATTGTTATGTCATTTGTATTAATGGGTCTAATCCATTTTATCATAATTTTAAATAGTAATATTGATAGTATAGTATAGAAGTAAATATTTAAGTGTCGTTTTATTATTTTTAATAGTTCTCGAAATGTAAAATATCATCAACTCAAAACAACCTTAACGTAAACGTTTATCGTTGACAACTAGTGATCAAAATTATTACGGGACAGGGTTTAAATTAATCATTATTCGACGCATTTCGCGATGAGGGTACTTCATTTTCTTGGTGTTATCATCCATCTGCATGTTATACTTTATTGTACAGTCACTAGAGCGTAGACTTGTTTTTTGTTATAAAAGCTTTTATATAACAATCATTGTGCTCATGAACCCCGAAAAAAGAAGAATCATTTTAGTGCTAAATATTAATAAATCCATGAAAATTTGGTTCGAACCACACTCATTCCATATTTCCTTTCACTTCCTGTTCAGAATAAGGCATTGGTCAATTTGTAATGATTTTAAAGTTAAAGAAAAATTAGAAATGATTCCATAACCTTAACACTAAGAAATATATATAAAAAGGAACTATTGATAATTACTATTGAACTTTGTAGGTTTCTTTATATACTTTTATTCTTCCTAAAATTCCTATTTATTTAGTCAGGAAATAAAACATTTCCACTTAAAATGTACATTCTTTTAAAGCCAGAGGTGCAAGATTAAAAAATAATGTTTGTTTAACACATTTATGGATATATTTTAATATTATCCTTTGCAATTTTAAGGTTGTGTGAAATATAACAAAATTATTATTACTTCCAAATTTTTGAAGCTATGTAAAGAATGCTAATAAGACAAATATCCAGTGCACAAGCATTATTCAAAATTACGAAATTCTAAACATTGCACAACATTTACCCACTACTATGAGAAATCTACTATACTTCCTTGATTCTCTATCCCAAGTGTCTCAGCGGTAAATCTACGGACTCACGACACCAAAATATGGGGTTTGAATTCTCGCAGTAGACACAGCAGAGACCCCAAAATGGTTTTCCTTTCAAACAAACTTCTCCCCCAGGAATAACTAATGAACCTTTAATTCGACGAAACTAATCAACTACGGGAGTAGAGAAACAAGAAATAAATGCTTCTAATGTTTCATTGGTAAGTCTGAGGGCTTATAAAACTAAAATCCAGGTCTCGTTACCGTGATGGGCCCAGCACACATATTGTCTAGTTTTGAGCTTAACAAAAGCAAACAATGATCAACAGGGGCGTATATTTTTTTAAACCGATGGGGGGGGATGATTTTTGCAACCACTTATGTGGACTGTTTAATTTGCAAATTCGTAATCTCTGATTACGTGAACCTGAAAGCTGTAAATATGCAGTCACAGAGTAATCTTGTTGCCACGATACTTCAAGGTTTCCATGTAGATTTGTATAAGTGAGGTGTTGTGAACAGTTTTCAAAATGCTAATATAATAAAGACAAATGTGTCATAAATTAACTGCCACAGGAATTTATTCCTGCACACTGCACAGTATATAAGATGGCCATTATACTTGACAAGGTTACTAATAACTTTCATTGCATGAATTATGTTTTCAAATATTAATAAAATTAGTATTTACCCTTGATAAGTTTATATCTACTGAAAAACTGTTCATGTTGTTTGATAAAAATAATCAAAATGTCTTTGCGAACTCTTGAAAATTACACATCAATACAATGTAGCACATAATTATTCATACATTTCATTGAAGTAAGATTCATTTAGTCCTCTAGTCTACATGCTCCCAAACGTAGATCTCCTTTGCGATGATCTGTTTATGAATTTTTTCATAAGCTCTTCTATATTTATCTTGTCGACCTCATCTTTGTGAGTGTGACAAACTGCCACATGATTGAGGTGACATTGAGACATAGTTGATCTTAACCACGTCTTCAACCGTCTTAATGCAGAAAAGCTGCGTTCACATTCACAGCTGGATACTGGACATACAAGCAAAATTTTCATGAGAAGAAACACTTCACAAAACGTTTGCTGGCTTGTTTCATGCATTTTACAGTAAGCATCCTTTGCACCTTTCAGAGATACTGCTTTTGTTGTTCCTTTGAACATGGGCAACTGAAACTCGAGTCGTTGTTCAGAGATTTCTGGAAAGAAGTTTATAACCGAGTTGTTAATCTTGCCAGATGTGATCATGTTCTCAAGTGCCAGATATTGCCTAAAGTCATTGTTTTCTGCATTGAATCTAGTGGTCAGATGTTCTTTGTGTCCACAAAGTCAAAATATTGGCTTCTGTAGTAATCTCTAGCTTTTGCAGAATGGTGTGCTGAGCCATCACCTGTGATCCTTCTAGGGGGTCTGCGAATGCGTGGTAGTTCAATAGGCACCAGATCTAGGGAAGTTACCTTTTTCTCAGCTTCATCAAATATCTTGTAATTTTCCTCTGTTTACAATACCCGCAATTGCTCAACTGTCATTGCAGATGCTTCAATCATGCCAGATACTGTCGCTGATTTTGCTTGGAATGCACGGTTTATTTCCTCTAATGCAGCTAATGGATGCTGAGCCACCAACAATCTTAAAACTGTCTTTCCTTTGTCAAATCTGTCCAGCAGACCTCGTGCCTTCACTGCTACATCTGATTTTTCATTTGCTTATTCAGATAAAGAATCAACAGTGTCACTGTAGTGATCATTAGCACATGTAATTGCAGATAGGCGGCACAACCAGCGTGTTGGACACAGTGGGCAGATGTACTTAACTGGACCATTGTGGCTGTCTGACGATAGAATATTTTCAAATATTGTTTTGTATTTGCCTGACCTCTGAAACAAGACACCAAGTTCATGTACCCACTGGACAGAATCTCGAACACATTCACAAGCTTCAACTGCATGTTGCATAATTAAATTAGTCTTGTGTGCTCTGCAGTGTTTGTTTGTTTGTTTGGGAATTTCGCACAAAGCTACTCGAGGGCTATCTGTGCTAGCCGTCCCTAATTTAGCAGTGTAAGACTAGGGAAGGCAGCTAGTCATCACCACCCACCGCCAACTCTTGGGCTACTCTTTTACCAACGAATAGTGGGATTGACCGTCACTTATACACCCCTACGGCTGGGAGGGCGAGCATGTTCAGCACGACGCGGGCGCGAACCCGCGACCCTCGGATTACGAGTCGCACGCCTTACGCGCTAGGCCATGCCGGGCCGCTCTGCAGTGAAAAAACAAAGCTGATGGTTGCTTCTCTTTTATTTTTGCCTGGCATCCACTGTACGCACCACTCATATTAGCGGCTCCATCATAAGTTTGTGCTCTTAATCCTGACAGTGGTAAATTGAGTCTAGTCAGTACATCAAGTATAGTCGAGGATATTGTTTCACCAATTGTTTTGGAAACACTGTACAATCCAAGAAATGTATCATGGACGTCAAGGTTCTCATCTAAGTATCATACACATATTGCTTCCTGTTCGGCACCTGTAACATCTTGAGTGCCATCAACCATTAATGCAAAGATTTTACTTTGCTGCACTTCGTGTGCTATGTTACTCAGTATTTGATGGCTGAACATCTCCATTATTTCATCCTGAGTCTGGGGTGATGTCATTGTGGTTTTCTTTGACAAGTAGACCGTCAACTCAGGAGCTTTATTATCTGCAGGAAGTTCCCCTCCGTATCAGTATGTCCACGTGATGCTAAACCTTGACGCAGTAAGAAACGTAAACTTTTGAATATTTTGGATAGACTTCTTTTGCATTCTTCCTGCTGCTTCTTTTTTCCATCATGTAGGTGGACAGTCACTGGAGTTGCATCAAGTGAACCTTCTGGAGATATAACGAATCTGTGCTGAGAGGAGGATTGGTGTTCGTTGAACTTCTGTTTTGCCTTTTTCCAGTTGCAAAAAACCGGTGGATATGAAGGTATACTCCACTGGCCTCTCCAATGTCCCTGTAAAAAGGCCTCTATTTTCCGCCTTGGCATAATGAAAGCATATGACTTTTTTGAGTCTGATTGTCGAAGGGCAGCCATGGGAACTCATCAAACCAATTGCCCTGGAAGTTGAGATTTTGAAATTTTGCTTTCTGACGTGGTATTAGTTGTGCGTTTGGATGATATGGCTTTCCACACTGTATCTTTGGAGTGTCAGATTTTTCATTACTGCACAAACTTGCTTCACAACTATCTGGTGGTTCATGATGTACAATAGTTGCACAAGCATTTTCAGACTCGTCCTCTGATGAACATGGTATTTCCTCTATATGGCAAGTTTCTGTTTCTTTGCTTGAGGTTGTTGGATTATCTGCAAATGCATTGTCACTTGTAGTACCAGTAACTGGCTTGCAGAACTGTCTAATATCGGAAAGTTTCAGACGCTTACTTGTCACAATTGGAATATGTTTCCCAGATGACTCAACAGGCTAAAATACAGTCTTTATTGAAAGACTCTAACGTACAACGAACGAAGATAGAACAGAATGGAAGTAGGACTGAACTGTACAATGTATTTAAGTCGAACGCGCGAACCTCACAGTGACTACCGAGCCGACTGACCGCCTGGGCATCGCTGGGACAATAATGTGTGCTAGTTACAACACAAGTAATTGCAAGTTTCTCGAAAAATGCTTAAACAGTCACAAATGTATTATATTCCTGTTAAAGCTCATGAAAAGGCAAACACGTTGTGATATAATGTCTGTAAGCACGTCTATTAAACAAAAACAAGCAACACAATTCAATTGGAGGTTTCAGGCCGTTGAAATCACTCCTTTCGTGTTCTAATTACACAAGAAAATACAATATTTTTACTATCTATGATAAGAGAATATATTGTTCTTTTACCATAAAGCATCTGCACTTTATTAGAGGGCGGAGATAATCTGAAATTTCATGGATTAATGAGGGCCACAAACACAGGTCTAATGAGCCCTGTTGTAAAACCGAGGCACAGACTAAAGGCAGCGGAGGGGGAGGGGAGGGGGTGTAGGGCGCGTTTGGATCCGAGCGACCCGAACCTGTCGTTAACTGTACACTAAACGTACACTATGGTCAGCGAATTCGACAGCTAAGGAGAGTAAGGCATTAGACAATAAAACCGGCTAGACGTGCATAAGAACAAATGGCGTAGGAAAACTACACAATGTACACACAAGCTACAAATGGCCTGCCATATCTAGATCACAGGAGTTTACGCTTGGGAGTAATATTTTCGAATTTCTTGCTCTGTTCAATCTGTTGTGATGAAAATGTTACTTAATCTTACGCTATGTACAAGGTGTAGGTAGATTCTGTGATAGTGCTTGCAAGCCTTGCATGTATACTTAGGCCTACTGACTGATACGAACTATCGCTTAGATCGAAAAGCTTAGAAGAACGCCTATATTAAAGATGTACATTTCGGCTACTGAAAAAGCCTACATCTAGGCCTAATTATGTAATTCGATTGGTAAGAACACGAGAATCACAAGAACAAACACACAATTTGTAGGCATGTGATGCAATAAAACAATTCAACAGACCAAACTGTAGGAGGGGGATGATTATGTGCACCATACCCTCACCTAAAATGAAGGGGGTTAGCCCCCATACCCCTAGGATCTACGCCCCTTATGACCAGTGCAATGTCATAACTTTATACACATACCTAAATTAGTTTAGGCTATTTTATGGTGAAATAAAACGGACTCAAAACCCCGTATATATTTTATAGATTTCACCATTATAAAAGGCCTAATTATTTTCTTTGGGTTGGTAACACAAGCTGTCCTTATTACATTGAATAGGGGAAAATGCAATCCATAACAAAAGGTATGATCAATCATAGAATATATTAGGCCTCTACGTCATCGATTCTCTTTTCTGTTTCATTTCTGGTAAAAAAGAAATTAAGTCTTTGACACATGGATCATATTAGAGAAAATTAATAATGATAAAGTTAAGTAAACAAAATCAAAAGGAAGGACTGCGTGAAAAACAGCAAATCCAAACCTTTGATTAATTATAATAGTTTGTTACAACCTAGAAACAAAAATAAATTTAAAAATGACAAACAAAAAACGCTGCGCTAATTAAAAAGATCCTAGGGTATAAGTTATAATGTGGGATATAAAATATCCCATAGGCTTTGGAGGTGACTGAGGAAGAGGACCCACAATGCGGTAGGGATACACCGTCTGAAGGTCGTGAGTTCGAATCCCCGTCACACCAAACATGCTCTCCATTTCAGCCGTGAGATTTTTATGAAGTAACGGTCAATCCCACTATTCGTTGGTAAAAGAGTAGTCCAAAAGTTGGGGGTGGGTGGAGATGACTAGCTGCCTTCCTATTAGGAATGACTAGCGCAGCGTAGCTTTGCCCAAAATTCAAAACAAACCTATCCAACATTAAAAACTCCACAGTAGCACAGCAGTATGTCTGTGGACACGCAGCGCTAAAACCCGGGTTTCCATACCCGTGGTGAGCAGAGTACAGATAGCCCAGTGTGTGTAGCTTTATGCTTAATTCTAGACCTGGCATGGCCTAGCGCGTTAAGGCGTGCGCTTCGTAATCTGAGGGTCGCGGGTTCGCGCCCGAGTCGCGCCAAACATGCTCGCCCTCCCAGCCGTTGGGGCGTTATAATGTGACGGCCAATCCCACTATTCGTTGGTAAAAGAGTAGCCCAAGAGTTGGCGGTGGGTGGTGATGACTAGCTGCCTTCCCTCTAGTCTTACACTGCTAAATTAGGGACGGCTAGCACAGATAGCCCTCGAGTAGCTTTGTGCGAAATTCCAAAACAAACAAACATACAAAGTACTTTTTCATTTTTTGATTAAAATATTTTTATGCATCAGAAAACTTTAATTTTTCAAATTCGAAATCCTTATAATATCCGGATAATTATCAAATGTTTCTTTATATTTTATCTATTATTTCCACTAAAAAATGTCTGTACAGATTTGAACGATCTCATAAACATCAAAAAAATTAGGAAACAAATATAAATTAATCATTTTTCGTTCCAGAATGACTACAAATTGTAAGACGAAAGCTTAAATGTTTAGACTGAGTAGCTTAAATGTCATTACATTACATATTTTTGTATATTTATTATTTCTATTATATTGACTTTTCAGCCGTGCCTGTCTAACAACACAGATGTTACAATGGCAGAGAGGCATGTCTGTAGACTTCCACTGCTAGAAAGCGGATTTCGATACACGTTGTGGGTAGAGCACACAAAGCCCATTGTGTAACTTTGTTAATTCCACACAAACAAACCGATAATGTAAAACTGAACTTTTGTTTTTACAACGTGACTTATCTTGGCTGTGTTTTAGTGGACTAATATTTTGTAAAGTACAGTCACATTTCAGTACAAGGGGTGGACAAAAAAGTGGCTCCCTTTGAAAGTGCTGTTAATTTGTTACATCTTTCATTAGATAACAGAAAAATATGTAAAACCATGTAGTTTTAGAACGCACTTAGAGGTCTGTTCAAATATGATCACAAATCCTAATTTTAACACTAACTTTCGTAAATACCTGAACTGTTTATGATTTTAGTTACATATTATCATTAAAAGTGTTGTGCGCCTGCTGAAGTTTCTTGGATCTTTTTATTTAAATTAACTTGCAAAATGATCAAACAAGTTTCTCTGCAATAATCGAACGTGAAAATGATACTCAAAATAACGCAAACCAGTTTGGCAAGTTAATATTTAGTCAGCATTTCCTTGGATTTCAGTACTGTTTTACATTAGCGTGGCATGCTTTCAATGATTTTGTGTAGATATTCTTGAGTGATCAATTGCCATCCTTCTTTGAGTACTTCAAAAGGTTCATTGCTTGCGATCTTTGGTTAATTGATTTAACACAGCACATAAATTTTCAATCGGATAGATATCAGGTGATTGACCTGGCCATTCCATATGTGAAAGATTTACCATTGTACGTTTATTTTGATACCTATGTTTGTTTCCGTTTGATGTATGTGGCGTGTATTATTATTGGATATGTATTGCACAAGCCACTCCTGTTCTGTAAATTTGTAGAAGATTCTTGAGAGTAAGAATCAATAATATTTGTTTTACGAAAACGCTAACGTCTTTTCGAACATTGTTGAAACTTCGAGAATCTCACGTGATTGATATATAAAACCGACGCATATTGAAACAATTATTACTATTTTAATTGGTTACAGTCAGTGTGCTACAGGTTTCAGAAGCTGTAATTGTGATTAACGCCTATTAACTATCAAATTTTACTAGGAACGTTTATAAGTTTCGAACATTATTAACTGTTCAACTTCAGTGAATTGTTTGTTTGTTTGTTTTTGAATTTCGCACAAAGCTACTCGAGGGCTATCTATGCTAGCCGTCCCTAATTTAGCAGTGTAAGACTAGAGGGAAGGCAGCTAGTCATCATCACTCACCGCCAACTCTTGGGCTACTCTTTTACCAACGAATAGTGGGATTGACCGTCACATTATAACGCCCCCACGGCTGAAAGGGCGATAATGTTTGGCGCGACGGGGATGCGAACCCGTGACTCTCAGATTACGAGTCGCACGCCTTAACACGCTTAGTCATGCCGGGCCTACTTCAGTGAATTATCTCGGACGTTATTATTTCTATAAGAACATTAACTATCTTCCTTGGTAAGAAGTGAACTTGTATCTGGTATGAGACGAGCCAAGAAAATACGATTTTCTTAACGATCGTACAGCGTTAGCTTAAGTGAAGTGTGACAATATCAACTCAGAATTAATTTGCTCGTTATAGATCTGGATCATCGATAAAATATTCAACTTTAAACCGGATATAATACTCAGTATTGTCTATAAGTTTGTAAACTGTTATATATAAATCATTACTAGTAATAACAGTTATTATAAATTGTTTTGTTTGTTTGTATATTAAAATATACTTGTGCTAAAAAGGAAAAATTGCGTGTATCATTCTTGTTGGTAAATATCATAAATTTTATACATATTAACATTTAATTAACTTCTAAATTAAAATTTCCGGTTATATGAAATTATAATATGTAACATAGGTAACATAATAAATCGGAGATTCGTCCGAAATAAATTATAATACGTAACATAATAAACTAGAGGCTCATCTGGGATCAGAATCAGAGACAAAATTTGTGATAAATTAAAATAAAAATCTTATTTCAATTTATATTTATCAGAGTCAACAATATTTGATCGCGTCTGATTATCAAGGTTTTCTTGAATCACTTTTCCTCGAGCAACTAGAAAAATATAACAAAAATGAATTACTCCAAACTGATAGAATCTTAGAATTAGAGGTTAAAACTATCAATGAGAAATATTAAGTGTGTTTGTGTGTGTTTTCTAATAGCAAAGCCACGCTGGGCTGTATGCTAAGGAACTGAACCCCTGATTTTAGCGTTATAAATCCATAAACTTATCGCTATACCAGCGTGGAACAAAAATTAAGTAAAAAAGTGTATTGTTGAAATATTAGTCGACAATAATTTTTGTCTGAGGAATCGTTATGGGAATACTCTAGCGTCTTTACTAGCCGACCAGACTTGAGTAATAGAGAGAAGCTAGAAATTTAATTGAAACTCAAATAAATTGAGCTTGAGCAAGTCCGTATCGAAGCTGAGAAAGAGCAAGCCTGTACTGAAGCAAAACAAAAAGAAACGTCTCGATGCCGAACAAGCTCGTATCAAAGCCGAGAAAGAAATTAGGCTGAAAGAAATGGACATTAGGCTCAACTCCAATCGACCAAGGTAAAATAACGACATTGAATTCAATCAATATATTAAGGTACTACCATTTATTGAAATTGAAGTTGATAAATGTATCCAACATCTTGAAAAAGTTGCCAAAACCATGGAATAGCCCATCAAAAAATAGTCATTATTATTACAGTGTTTTGACTGGTAAAGCCCAAGAAGCTTACGCTGCTCTCCCTCTAAAAGATTGTACAGATTATGATAAGGTTATGGTTATGATATCTTCAAAGCATCCGAGCTAGTGCCGGAGGTTTATTGCCAAAAGTTTCGGAGTTATCGCAAGGAAAAAGTCAAAGTCAACGAAAAAGATGTTTATTTTGATCAATGTTGTAATTCTATGAATATTGCCATAAGTTTTGACAATTTAAGACAATTATGTCTAACTGACGAGTTTAAATAAATTCTACAAGTGACGACCTAAAATTTTATTTGGATGAAAAAAGAAGTTGAAACACGACAGGAAACAACGGCTCTTTTCTATATTTACACTTTTATTCATAAAAACCACTTTTTGTAAAAGAAATTCTTGCCATCTTAGCAAAAACCAGCATCTGTCCAACTCACAAAGTTGAGAATTCTTCTAAAAAATTCAGCTCTTCTAGTTCAAAATTTTCAGACAGTCGGGATAAAACTTCATCAAAGTCATTAAGACCTGCCTCTCATTTCTGTAAAAACTTGGTTATGTGATGTCCGATTGTTGGAATTTGAAAGAGAAAACATAAAACGCTAAATAAAGTAAAGCAAACAATTATCTCCTCCCATTACGACCTTTGTAATCAGTTGCCGCTTTTCATTTCTTGCTAAGTCTTAATTAAAAAAATTAGTACGTGGAGGATGTGAAGCGATATAATTGTTTATATATATATAAATATCTAAGATCAGGGGTTCGATTCCCCTCGGTGGGCTCAGCAAATAGCCCGATGTGGCTTTGCTATAAGAAAACACACACACAAATATATATATATATATACATAAACATTTGAATAACCGAAAAATAATAAATTACTTTATTGACATTACAGAAGTCCATTATAATATATCAAGTTTAGTAACTATTTTGTATTCGGGTTTTAAAACACATAAAATTTCGAATAGGCTAAAGATTCAACTTACCAGAATGAAAGTCTCGAAAGAAAGAGATGTCGTTATATTTGAAAATGTTTAATAAAATCGTTAAAGGGACGTTCTGAACTTTATATTTGTTATTCACACGTCATAGACAGAAGTGTATACAAAGGGTAGTTTACAAAAATCGAGAGAGGTAATCGGGGCTACTATGTTTGATTTAGTACACGAGCAAGATTTTAGTAACTAGGAAAGATAGGATGTTATTATTTTATATTATAGTTTGTGAATATCGTCACTTTAAGTTCTAATTCTTAAGAAACGATATATTTTATATTTTGACATCACAAACATCTAATTTGAACCAATGCTGCATTCCACATACCACGTAACACACAAAAATCGACGTTTAAATGTTCCATGACGACAAAAAACCACTTGAAGTAAAAATGTATTCTAAAGACGAGTAGTATGGGTATTAAAAACTTTAATTACAATAAAGTACAGAAAGACTTTCGGACCTTCTTAGGTCATCTTCAACTTGGCAGACTAACTTATGTTAATGAGTTATTAACTTTTGTGTCAGTTATAAGTAACTAGAGCGATAGTTACTTAATGATTTTCTTGACCAATGTGTTTGTTTTTTGTTTGTCTGTTTTAATATTTTGCACAAAGCAACACAAGGGGTCATCGTGCGCTGCCCACCATGGATATCAAAACCCGGTTTCTGGCAGTATAAGTCTACAGCTATACCACTGGAGGGCTGACTAATGTGTTGTGTGAAACTGCATATACACTAGAATAAACGGTATTTTTAAAACATTCTATACTAATGCAAGGGATATCAACTACCAGTGGGTTAACCCTTTAGCTCAGTTAGTAAAATACTTTCTTGGTGTGAAAATATATTTCTCCGTATCATTCACTGGAGATAACAGGCCATCCTGCTGTTTTGTATGCCATAGCGGAAAATAATTACAGAGGTGTACTTAGCATGTGAAAGTAAATAGTTTTCTCCAAAAGCAAGTTAAGAGATTTCTAGAGGTTACAGCATTCTTCATTTTCTACACTTGAATAGTGTTAGCTAGTCGCCCTGGGAGGGTGTGACATTATAATTTTAAGTGTAACATTATGAGGAAATATTATTCCAGACTGAAACATAAATTTCTGTAAAAAAATTACAGATTCGACATACACAACTAATACAGATTTACCATCCAAAAAGACCACAGAAATAACATTCTTTTGTGCTAAACCAATACTTACGCTGCTGTTTTGCATTGAATTACACAACCTCCTTCAAATATGTGGTCAGCTATCGGTAAGTTACCTCTCTCTTTCTTTGTAAACCTGACGATGACCGAAGAAGGTCGAAACGTTGTTCGCTCCTCTACATAGTGCTCTTTTTACATATATAATTTCCTTTACAAGTGGGTTTTCTCGTCATAACGAAATATTATTTCCATTGTTCGTCTACATTGTGTTTTATCTTTTTCCTTACAAATACTCAGTCAGTTTCAGAGGAATTCGGAATTACTTTATAGTATTTCCTGAACAAATCTCTAGTTACGAAGTGAACTTATTTGCTTTTAGGGAATGTCATTTCCACCTGAGAATACCACACTAGTAAAGCACTTTTTAACAGCTCACACTACCACAATATCAAGCTTTTGAATGAAAGAGATAAGACTTTGCTACCATTGTGTGTATTATATTTGTCCATTTATTCCACTTTAGGGCATACGAGGGCTGTTCAAAAAATACGCGGACTGTTTGAATTGCGCGGCTCCAGTTGGTTCCAGGGGAATCCGCTTGATGTCGCTAGGTTTGCACAAATCAGCTGATTACGACGCCATTTCCCGATTGCAGATATCTTTATTTGTGTATTAGCTACGGGGTTTTAAGTGAAGTGCGATTTTTTCGTTTGGCGGATTTCAAAATGAATGACCTGAAGGAGCAACGACTTGCTGTGAAATTTTGTGTTAAACTTGGAACATCTGCGACTGAAACTTTTGCTATGCTTAACACGGCTTACGGTGATGTTGCTATGAAGCGTACGGCATGTTTCAAGTGGCATGAACGTTTTAAGGATGGTCGACAGTCCATTGAAGGTGATGAGCGTCCTGGACGTCCTTCCACGTCAACTGACGACCCACACGTCGACAAAATCAACACCCTGGTGCGGGCAAATCGACGTCTGACTGTCAGGGAGCTTGCTGTAGAGTGTGGGATATCAGTTGGATCTTGTTACGAGATTTTGACCGAAAAATTGAAGATGCACCGCGTTGCTGCGAAATTCAGCCCTCAGAAGTCGTGCGTTTTTGGCCAAACACTCGATCACTGTTCTTCCTGTCTTGAGACGATTCCCGAGATTAAGGCAAATGCGACGAAGGAGCTGGAGGACATTACAAAAGAAGCGTGCCAGGACTGTTTCAACAAGTGGAAACACCGTTGGGATAAGTGTGTGCGTTGGGGAGGAGAGTACTTTGAAGGGGTCCCAGACCTGTAACTTCTAAATAAAGTACATTTTGTTTTATGACGTCTGTCCGCGTAGTTTTTGAACAGACCTCGTATTTTATCTTTCCCACTCTATATCTTGTGGTCTTGGTTTCATGGCTCGTCCTGGTTATTTATTTTAAAATTATGCATCGTCGAACGTACGTTCACGCAATGAACAAATTTTAATTTGTTTCTTTTAGCTGATAATTTTAACAGATTTAAGATTCTTTGCTCAGAACCTCTAACTAATATTTTTAAATAGTAAAGAATGCTCAACTTAATCTATTTTCACGATTCAATCATGGTTATGAATTTTGCGTCTCTATCGAATAGCGATATCAAAATAAATTGTAATTGATATGTAGCAAAGCTAGGTATTTGGAAACGGAAAAATGCCATTAACTACAATCTGTATCGTGTAGTAATAAAGTAATGGATTATTTTGTTTATTTTCTAACGTAAGAGTAACAAATATGAGATTAGTATTTATTATTATATAAAAATAATTTTATTTTGTAATAATGTATCAACTTTGCCATTTTGACGAGGATTCATATGGGTGTGACCGAATAGTTACGATTGTTTATTAGGCACATGATTGTTGGTTTTAAAATATTTGTCGCTGTTTTCTTTCTCAGTTTTTTAGTTTATACTATAACCAGGGTTAGCAAATAGGGAAAGGATTTGATATTCTGCTACGTCTTAAAACCATTAAGCCATTTTACGCAATTTATCAAATGGCTGATTCTGACAAATTAAACATCGACAGTATTATAGCTCGACTTTTGGAAGGTTTGTATATTTTAGTTGGCGATGGAATTAAGCCTAACGGTATACTTTTTCAGTTTTCTCGAAACTGAAATATCATACCATAGTAAATTAAGTATCATACCATTAATACTTTATAGGTCGTATAAAGATGGTTATACCTTAACTTATTTTGTTTTTTACAATGCCGTCCCCTTCTTTAGCTTAATATTCAAGTTAAGAACGTAAGACAGTAGTTATTAATAAGTTGCCCTTTAAAAAAAATACAGATAAAATTCACTAATACTAATAAATAATAGTAGTTCATACTACTTGTACTACTTTTAGTAATAGTATTAACAAGCATAACTTTATAAGCTTTATTATTTAAAATTATAGTGTACTAATTTTGATATTACATATTAACAATAACTCTGCTTTGCCATTTTTGAGTGAAGCTAAGGCGTGGTTATAACATCTGTAGGCCACAGTTGGATACCAAACATTATGCTAAAATATTTCATCCTTAGCTTGAGTGTTAATTACTTGTAGATACTTATGAGCAGACCTGGGTATCTTAATTAAAGTAATAATTCATTGGAAGACTATTATTTAACTGCCCAAAAAGTAATTTAGTAAATTAAGTATTAACGTTTAAATACTTAGGTTGTAGTTCAGTGAGTTAATGTTAGAAAACATCATTTGTTATAACTGGCATAAATATCAAAAGTTTCTTCAGGTTGCAAAAAAAAACAACAAAAAAAACTATTTTGTTTCAGTGTAATTTGCAAATCTAAGGTGTATTTTAGTCAGTGACTTTATTAGAAAAAAAAACACTTTTATTTTACACAATTGCAACAATGATTAGTTCCAAGAATATATAAGTGCCAGTGGTAGATTGGTATATATTGTTTTCATCCATTAGTCAAGTTCATTGGTGCTGAGAATGATGTAAAAAAGGCAGTGGTATAAAAGACTTCTCTACAGGGATAAGTTACCTAATGGATAGAATAGTAACTGCCCAGCATGGTGAGGTGGTTAAGGCTCTTGAATTGCAATGTGAGGATCTGGGGTTCAAATCCCCATCACACCAAACATGCTTGCCCTTTTAGCTGAAGGGCATTATAATGTGATGGTTAATCCTACTATTTGTTGGTAAAATCGGTGGTGATGACTAGCTGCCTTCACTCTAGTCTTACACTGCAAAATTAGGGACAGCTAGTGCATATAGCCTTCGAGTATAGTAAGAATAGTAACTAGGTGGAAGAAAGTAGAGGGTTGTTTAAAATGGAGTTTATTTAAACTGGATTAATGTTGCAAGTGGTGTACCTCAGAGTTCACTCTTAGGACTATTGCTCTTCTTGATTTAAATCAGTGACACAGATGAAGAAATAGTCAATAAATTATTTAAAGTTGCAGATGATATTAAAGCCTTGGATGTTGGTGGCTGTGAAGAAGATGCTGCCAGTTTACAAAAGGATTTAGATCATTTAGTGGGTTTTAATTATAATAAATGCAAGATATTTCATGTGGATTGTCATAATGAGTGTAATTTTGATGGAAATAACAGAAGCAGTGTCATGAAATAAAGGGATCTTGGTGTAATGGTTGATTAGTGTCTTAGGCCCTTTAAACTGTGCTGCTAGTAGTGGTAGGGGATTTTAATTGTATCTACAAAACTGTTGAATACAAGCCACTGATTATGCCGTATTTGGAATATTGTGTTCAGTCTTGGGCTCTTTACTATAGGAAAGACATTGAATTGTTGGAAAGGGTTCAGAGGAATACTATTAGAATGGTGCCTGAGATGGATGGGTTATCATATGAGGAGATATTAAGATCTCTGAAATTGTTTTCTATTGATAAAATAAGAGTAAGAGGGGGTGCTGATTGAAGTGTTTAATATTCTAAAAGAAATTCATAATGTTGATGTATCAATACTTTCACACTTGACAGTAAGAATTAAAGAACTATGGGACACAAATATAGATTTAGGCAAGGTAGGAAGCTGTCTTCAGCTTATCTAGATTGAACCTTCATCTTACAACTAACTTGAACATTGAACTGAAACTATAGGTTTATTTTTTGTTCCAAGGGTATGGCAGGTTTAGAATTTAAATTGTTGACTAAAATTGATAAAAGGGTATTCAGTGTCTGAATTTTTAGTTTTTGTTTGGAGTATTAAGTGTTATGTATTGGAAAATTATGTGTTTGAATCCCTGAATACTGAGATATTTGAAAATAAACTTGCATACAATCCACAATTTTTTTTGTGAATTTTGAAGCATTTTGAAAATAGACTGATCAAATTATTGCCAAGTTTTAGTATTTCTTTTTATCATAATTGTTTTTTGTAGGAATATTAATAATATCTTTGAAGTACTACACTACTAACAGTCATTTGGCATTTCGGCAATCTTGAAATGAAAATTGGTAAAGACACAAACTTCAAAATTTACTTCGTTGCTAAATTATGTAGTTAAGTTAGGCTAATGTTATAAGTCAATACTTCACACAAAAGTCTGGTTTCCTGTGATTGCATGTTCATTCTCATGGTTGAATGTAATTTTCTTCTTCATTTTGTTATAGGTAGTGTTTGTTTTGAGTCTTGGTTATAATTGCTTTAATCTTCATTATTAAATTTTAATTTCTGTCAGGGATTTGATTTCCTTTGGTAGACACAGCAGATAGCCCAGTGTGGCTTTGTTATAAGAAATTACACACAAGCGAAGTGATAAACATTTACCCAGTAATTATTATCAGTTGTAGCAAAATTCTCAAAAGTCTGATAAAAGATGCTTTGCAAAACCATTTAACAAAGATTAAAATGTTATTTGCTAGTGAGCATGTATCACTATTTTTTGTTATAGAAAGATATAACTGTTTATATATCTAGTTATATAAACTAGATATTGGTTTATCTAGTAAAATAAATCAATTTTTACTGGTTTAAATTTGCAAACCAGTTTTATAATTGCTTTCATCCATTAGTCAAGTTCATTGGTGCTGGGAATGATGTAAAAAAGGCAGTGGTATAAAAGACTTATCTCTACAGGGATAAGTTACCTAATGGATAGAATAGTAACTGCCCAGCATGGTGAGGTGGTTAAGGCTCTTGAATTGTAATGTGAGGATCTGGGGTTCAAATCCCCATCACACCAAACATGCTTGCCCTATCCTCAAGTAATGAGAATACTTGCAAAATTACTTTGCAAGCAGTTTTTCATAGCTTGCAAAAAAAAAAAAAACTATTTTTGGAACAACAAAAAAGGTTGTTTTGGTTTTTATGTTTTTGGTCCTTTACATTGCTCCTTCTTGACCAGCTCAGCTATGGTCTTCTCTTGCTCCAGTATCAGTTATTCCTCATCTTCCTCTCCCCTACTTCCTTCTTCAATCTGTGGATTATGTCACAGATCATAATGTGTCACATGTTAACCAATAGGAGCATGTGGCACCCTCTACACTGTCAAACTTAACCCTCACTTCTAATTTGGCAGCAGTTAAATGCAGATATCTTTCTTTTGTTCTATTTCAGGCTTGAAGTGGTTTTTCTTTGCTTATCTCCCACTTTACACTTTATTTTTATAGCATTTCTCTGTCAATTTTGCTGCCAAATCTTTCACTTGCAAGACAAAATTCAAATATGCATTCCAAAGATCATGTTTCCACTTCATGTTCATCTGTTTTTTCTGTAACCATACTTCAGGTCACAGGTACCAGTGACCTGTTGGGGGATTTATTAGCCTTTGTTTGCTGGGAGTTTAAGCATTCTGTGGACATCTGTTTTTTTGGGGTTTTTTTTCATCAGTCTTTTGTAGCTTGTATAGTTAACAAGATTTACAGTGTGCCTTACCACATCCTGCCTCTGGGTTCAGCTTGGCCTTTTTTGGTTTCTGAGGATTATATTTCTCAGTTATATGATGTTTTGTTGATTGCTCTTTAATTTTATTACCCTCATCCTGCCCTTTTTTATTAGTTATACTTTTGTTCCTTTACAAAAAACATACAGGCAATCCCCATCCCTGGTTTTTGGATTCATGCTTTACATTTTTTCTCCCTTTATAGAAATTGCATTGGTTTCCTTTGTTCTCCACAGGTTTTGGATTATTCTGCTCTCTCTCATTATTGATTGGGCTGTCCTTATTGGGCCAATATATTTTGAGTCTATTTTGCCAGTTTGTGGGACATGTCCTAAAATTCTTGTTTGGCACACTGGAACACTGTTTTCTAACTTTAATTTTTTGTGCTGATTATTGCAGTACCTCTGGTTTGTTTTCTCCTGTCTGAAGTTCATCTAGGTATCCCAGAAGAGTTTCCCACCTGTTGTCTTCATCTATTACCCTGCAAATATGGGTTCTTTGTTGATGAGACATTTTGGGTCATCAGGTTTTTTTTCACAAACTCTTTCTCTGGGTCCCACATAAGACCCTGTTTATGTCATGTTTCCAGAGCCCTTGATGTCTAGGGTATATACATCCCAACAATTTTCCACCCTTTCATTCATGGTCCTCGTCTGCACTGTATGTACCATCACTTTTTGTCTATCAGACCTTCTCTTCTCTGTCCAAGCTTTTCTTTCTTCCCATTGTACTATAGGTTATCATTTATCCTAATTATGTAAGACACACCAACATTGGTTCTGGTGGCTACCCAGTGAGTCTGGTTCCTGTGGGAGCTTGTTTGTTGACTTTGTTCATCAGTGGAGCCCTTATATATCTCACTGGGTCTTGGTTGCTTGTCATATGGTTTCTTTATCATTCTTGCTTCTTCTGGGTCCAGCATGCCTGTTTCTCTCTTTCTTCTTAGGATCCCTGGTCATGCAAGTATCTTTCTTATCAGTTGCTCCCTCCTCACTCACCAAGGTTTCAGATCTTCTTGTGCTTCTTAGTGACCTATCCCATCTCAGTCTGTTTGTTTATGCCTCTCATTTCACCAGGGCATCCTGCCTTCCCTTCAGTAGCTCTTTGCTTAAGGGTCTTTGGATGACTAAGAATGTTGTTTCCAATGTTTATCTTTATATTCTATCTTGAGACATTCTTGTCCTATCCTTTGGATTTGTCCATTGTGGAGTGGTGTATTCATTTCATATTTGGCATCTTCCATCTTTGTCAGCTAGTGTTGGCCTTTACTCTACAACTTTATGGCCCGAGTAAGCACTTTCCCTTTTTCATTACTCTGAGTGAGGTTAGCTTGTCCAACTTGTTAGCTGTGCTTAGATGTGCTAGTTTTTCAGCCAAGTGAATTCCTCCTATTCATCCTTCCCAGCACCTCATTTTTTAAGGGTTCTTAGTCACCCTTCCAAGTTGGGCACAGCAGTCTCCTTTTTGCTTTATTCTTTGATAGGGGCCATTTGGTACATTGTTTGCTCCCTTACTTTTTTCTCTAGAGGTTCTATTACTTTTGGGAATGAAGTGTTTCAAGGTTTCTTTCCTACTCCTTTGTCAAGCTTGTCTGAGGTCCCTTAAATAGGTCTTCCATAGCAGGTAGAACCTTGCTTGGGATGCTTTGGATTCTCTCATTTCCCTTTTTCACTACCACATGACTGTCTGTTTTGGTTTTGGGTCCACTTTCATGCTTCTGTGGAAATCATGCTTCCTATTTTGTGAATAGATTTTTTTCACTTAGATTTGGGCAAACATGTTCCCTCTTGTTTGTCTCCTCTCCAATTACTTTGTCAGATTGTTTTACTCTTAAACACTGTTTTTGGTCCTTTACATTGCTCCTTCTATCAGTTATTCCTCATCTTCCTCTCCCCTACTTCCTTCTTCAATTGCTTTCACTGATTTTATCTTCCCTTTCTTTATCTTTATATCTAACTACTACTTGGACCTTGGCAGTATGGTCTGAATTTCATGTTGGGTTTCATTTTCTTTTTCTCATTCTCTTCCCTTAATTACCACAGCATCTTTCCTTCCCCTGTTTTTCTCTTTATTCCTTTCTTTTCATATGTATTTGCTTCTACCATGTTTTGGTGCTTTCAGAATGCCATTTCATTACTTTACATGTGTTTGCTCCTCTTGCCCTTTCCCCTTTCCATTCAAGGGCATTCTGTCCCTTCTTGAGCTATAGATGGCATCAGTCTTATATTTGCTACGTCATCACTTGCACAATGTACCACTATCCATGTCTTTTCCTGTCTCCAGTTCACATTTTTCTTCCTTGTCGTCAATTACTCTGGAGGTTAACTCCTTTTTACATAATTTCCTTATTCCTCTTTTGCCTTTGTCAAAATCCATATGGACTTTTATGTTTGGTACTTCAGTCGTTCCCATTATTTACTATTAATTTCCTGTCAACCTTCTTCCTTATTTGACCCTTCTCAGTAAAATTCACTGTTTATCTGTTGTTTTATTTTTCATGTCACTTAAACATCTTTTTTTTTCTATTTTCCCTCTCTTCCCATGTGCTACTGCCCCTTTTTTCTCGCTTTTCTCTAGGTCAGCTTTAAAAGAGATTCTGCATTTGGGCATGTTGTCTACCACATTGACATTTCCTGTTATCTCTCATATTGCATTTTCTGTATTCGTGGAGTATTGTTTACTGCCTGTGGCAACACTTCACACTTTGATACAGCATGGACACTAGTCTTTTAATGTTTTTTCTTACAGGGGCTTTTGCTTCCCATTTGCTTATTAGGTCCCATTCTGTGACCTGTGGTGCCTCTTGGCAGGTCTTGAATCAAATGTCATGTCATCACATTTGTTGAATTCTTTTCAAAATTTTATTGAACTACTATTTTATAAATTTATATCAATAGTTTTGGTATAAATTTTTTATTATAATTCAAATTTTAGTAATGTACATTAGTTCTTAATTTAAAAGTAAATATTAAAAGAATGTACATAAATATTAGTTTTTGTAAACCGTAATACTTTAAATGTATTACTGGTTCAAATTAGATGTTTGTGATGTCAAAATACTAAGTCTGCAGTTTTGTGCAAATTAGGAATTCAAATTGCTAATATTGATGAGCTGGAATAAAACTTTGGAGTGAGTGTAGAGGAAGCCACATGCATCGTGTGAGTATGTCATGCTCAACAAGCGATGCATTATTTATATGAGAGATGTTTGGATTTTCCAAGATGCCAACAGGGGAGGAATATAAGGCTTGTGGTATGTGTCAGTAAAAATGTTTGCAGTTAGAGAGTAACACTAAACAAGAAGAGGTAAGTACCTATCGGAAATACATTTTCATTGTAAAAATGAGAAGTGGGTACTTTATCTATCTGATGCCATATATAAGCTTGTCAGAGCTTGCATGCCTCCTGAAAATTCCTAGAAAATGATCTTGAAATTTTTGTATGAACTCTGGCTTTTTCGAGGAATTACGCTATCATTGTTTCTGAGTATCTGCCGACAACTAGTTATTACGTATATCATTACACATATCCTCAGTAAAGAATTTGTATTTTGTACAGTCGTTTCAACTAAGCTTGAACTACTAAACTAAGGTGTATGATGTAACACAATGTTGGATCTACAACAAGTTTACTGGGGGTTATTAGCAACTGTTAACATAACATTAATGTGTGTTGAACTGTGGTATATATATATATATATATATATATATATATATATATATATATATATAAATCGACCACAGAGTTAAGAAGAGAGGATATGTATTGTTTGTTTTAATTTGTGTGTTAATTAACAGTTCCTGGGATTATTTTATTATCTTTATTGAGCTAGTTGAAGCTATACTTGTCAACGTAATCATGCAAGATACAGAAACTAACATTATTTGATGTTGTGACTGTTCACTATTTGGAAACCAACTTATAGGCTCCTGATCAGCTATTTTTTCTAGTTATAATTTTAAAAAAATATATACATATATCCACTGCTTTTATGAGTAATTATTTTTAGTGACAAGGTTTAACCTCTTCTTCAAACTGGCATTGAAATCAGGTTTTATATCCTGTATTGAATATTAAGCCAATCATTTGATTTTAATTAACTGTAAATTTGAGTTTTTATTAATATCTATTCCAAGTCATCACAGACAATACTGAAATCTAAATGCTTAGTAACGACAATAAACAAAAGGCAAGTTGTATAATTAAGATTATCTACTTTTGATATCCAAGCTATTTGATTTAATGAGAGAGGTATAATATTCTGTAAAGATAAGTTTAGGAATAATGCTGATTTAGCATGTGTGAGGTAAGTTTAAGGAGAGTTAAATTTATTAACACCAAATATAATAATGCTTTCTTATGGCTTGCTGCTTAGAATTTTGTCAGGTTTATTAATTCTTTCAGATTCAAAAGATTTAAATAGAAGTTTTGTTTCTTATCCAAATTTGTGCATAGTGCCTTAAAAAGTTTCATGTTGATTACCAAGGGTTTGTGAGACTTGCGAATGGTTTAGCTAAGAAATATTACAGTTAAGTAAAAATAAGCTTAAACCAACCTTATATGCATGTTTCTAAGATTTATGGTTTATTAATTTAAAAATATTTTGTCACTTTACCTGAAGCGAATAACTTGGTTTATGGTAAAATACAAGTTTTATCTGTTCTCTAATGATACTTTCATTAACTGTTGATTAGAATGTTTAACTTATCCATTTTTATTATTTTTAATGTTTTATTATTACTATTGTTTCATTATAGAAATATTGCAGTTAGCTCAGTATATTAATCTAGGTATAAAATAAATAAAGCTGACCTAACCTCATCAAATATTGCTAGCTTATGTTGAGGGTACCCATGAAACAGTATCTTCATAAATAAAATTGTAAGAACAGTTCATATAATTAGCTAAACCTATTACCTCATTTACCAAGTTGAATTTTAGTAGGTATATTGTTGTGATAGGAAGATCACATTAATTTTCCTTGAGAAATATGTATGTAAAAAAACAACATACAGAGCCAGACTTAGCTACTATTAGTATTTATATCATATTATAATAGAACTCTTTCTTATATGATACTAGAAAAACGTTTTTAATTTGCAATGTGCAACCCCCAGTTTCTCATTTTTTTTATCCTGTATGCATGTAGATATGCAGTAGAGGTCATGATTTTTTCATTTCCCATCACAGAGAACTTTGTTTCTCCATTTTCAGGGTGCAGATATGTCATCATAAATGCATCACGTGCAGATTTAATGCACTGGCGCCATTTATATAAATACAACAGTACTGCCTGTTTTATGTCCACATGAATATCTCACACAGTATGGAATGATTTTCACCAAAATTGGTATGGAGGCTAATTAGGTCCATGGGGAAATAGATTTTCAAACTTGCAGTTTTTATAAATGTTTTTGTGGTTTTTTGTTTTACCACTACTTCACCCCTGTTGATGGATCTTCACCACATTTGGCGTGAAGGTTTGTTGGGTCCATGAGAAGAAACGTGCAAATTTACAGTTTCACATTTTGTGTTTTGCTGTTTTTTATGAGCATTTTGATGTTTTGTTTTTAAATTATATATAGAGGAAACAACTTTCATGTCCTAATATAACCTTTCATTAATCGCAAATCTACATAACTTTTGTCCAGGGTATGAGTACCCCAGCTAGTATGAGTTTAATTGATCATCACTGTTTGTTTGGTCACTAGGCTTTTGACAGATTATTATACCACTCCTAAACCAAATTTGTGTATGATTGGTCTAATGAGGATATGAAGGGATCATTGAGTCACTGTTTTGAATGGTTAAAAACATGTATGGTTTTTGTAACATTATTTTATTCACTGCAAGTAACCTGCATGGACTTAGGTATATGAAACATAGGTGCATTTAATGTAAACAATTAATGTTCAGTGGGTATGCTGCCTAGAAGACTGTAGTGTTTCAAACCAGTAAACGTGTATTTTGGTAAAGAAAAATAACAAATGATTAATCCAAGAATAAAACTGGTTCCATGATTTTTTTCCACCAAAATTAACAATTTTGGTGATGAGAAAAGGAACTGTAAAATATTTTTCAATTCAATTTTTTTCTATATAAATAAAATAAATACTGGTCAAGTCTTAATTTTTTATTTATGGTGAAAATTTAAAACTTTTGATGTTACAGAATTGTGACTGTCTTCTGTTCCAAAAATGTAAGCTGTTCCTTGGAATATTAAATGTCCCCCCCCCTTTTTTTTTTCAATAAAACTACATTGATGTGTTTAAATTGAACGTTATTGCACTTGAATCATTTTTACATTTGTATTGGAGTAGTATATATTGTTAGTTTGAATATTTTTTTATTATTTCAGTAAGAGGATCTCGTCCAGGTAAAAATGTACAGTTAAGTGAAGCAGAAATTCGGGGATTGTGTTTAAAGTCACGAGAGATATTTCTTAGTCAACCCATCCTCTTAGAATTAGAGGCTCCTCTTAAAATATGTGGTATGTGTGACCTTTTTTAGTAATCTTATAGTATGTGGGAAATCATATATTAATTGATTAGTTGAAGCATGTGGTTCTTAAAGTGAAGCTGATCATTTTGCATAAGTCATCTTATTTTTAACCTTCTATTGTAAACATTATGAAAATATAGTGGAAAAACTATGTACTTTGAATTTCCTACATAAATCAGTTTAAATTGCACAAAAAATATGTTTTTGTTAAATATAAAAATGGGTGCATTACCTAGAAATAACATTGTTCAATTGAAGAATCAACAAAAATGATCCTATGGTTTATTTAATTAGTTACCTGGAAGTGATAGCATTCAGTTACAGAACTGAAGTTTTGTATATGTATTAAGCAATAAAGATAGATATGTTGCCTGTATGTTACAATGTACAATAGAGTATTAAAATAAGAGACAGAATTGTAATGAAATAAATACTGAAGAAAGTCAGAATCAGACACATTAGATACAATACAGTTATAGTTAGTTCATCTGTCTGTCTCATTACCCATACTTGACCATTTTTTTTCAGAACTAGGTGAACCAGTTCTCATCTCCACATTGGGGTCTATACCTGTGTATTCATGTTTATTGGAAACAAGAAAGGATTCCCACCATATTTACTTTTCCAATCTTGACAAGTGAACAAAACTTTTGATCAGTTTGAACATTTTTAAGGCCAAGCTTCATTTTTATGAGTAGTGACGTGCATGACAGAATTGCTTTAACAAGCATTGTGACATGATCAGTTATCAGTTTTCCTCACATTTACAACCTATGATCTTTCTCCTCTGAATTTCACACAAGTTGTGACAACTTGGCATTTTATACGAACACACGCAATAACACAACCTAAATATTTGTATTAGCTTATGAGTGTTTTTATACTCACTTAATCTCCATGTATGCCATGCTACTCTAGAAACATCTAGATATTTCTGATAGAGTAACATTTATTTATATAACTGTTGTATGTGTGTTTATATAACTTATATGTAATTATAAACACTACAGGTGGAAGTATCTGTTTTTGTATGTAATCTATTTTTAATATATTTCTATAAATGTGTGTGTTTTGATGATAATTTTGTTCTTACGTATTTAAGGTTAAAAACGTTTATCATTTAGCTATATTTGATATTCATACAAATTTCTCAGTAGCTAAATCAAGATTACAATAATCATTGGTTGCACTGAAAGTGAGACAAAAAGCTTACTTTTTGGAAAGGGTTCTTATGTGTAAATAAAAAGTAACATTAAATTTCTGTTATTTTATGGATTGGCTTTCAAAGTAGAACTTTCAGTCATACACAAATAATTTTATCAATTTTTATAGTTCTGATGTTTTTTATTTTTTTTAGGAGATGTTCATGGGCAGTTTTACGATCTTTTACGACTTTTTGAGTATGGCGGATTCCCTCCAGAGAGTAACTACTTATTCTTGGGAGATTATGTAGACAGGGGGAAGCAATCTTTGGAAACAATATGTCTGTTATTAGCTTACAAAATAAAATATCCAGAAAACTTTTTTCTTCTTCGAGGAAACCATGAATGTGCTAGTATCAACAGGATTTATGGTTTTTATGATGAATGTAAGTGCATCCATGTGTTACACATTTATAGCTTTGGTTAACCAAGTTAGTACAGAATAAAAATTGTATCCACATGAAAATTTAACTAATTATGGTTGTTTTGTTATACATTTGTCGAGTAATAAACTCTTCTTATTCTTATTTACGAAACACAAAAGCTATACCTATTAGAGATAAGTGTGTTAATACAAATCTTGAACTGAGAGGTTAATGTAGAATTTTTCCAAGTAACTTAGCAGAGAAAATTAAGGAATTGGAAAAAAGTATACACACACAGTTAAGCCTTTTTTTAAACTTTTATGTCTAGTTTACTGATATAATTTTTTGTATTTAAGTGACTAATAACAATGAGCTTTAACTCGCTTTGTGTAGGCTTAGTTGAATCAACCAACCATATGACCACTTTTTACTAATTTAAAATCATTATATCAGGTCACCCCATAAGTAATGTCCAAATATTTAATACAAAAAGTGCATCATCATTTCTGTCTTTGTAGAAGGCTTTAATAACTAAAATATGTAGTAGGATGTGTATAAAAATGTTCAGACAAGTAAAAGAAACTAACCCAACTCTACTTTTTAAGATCATTAATTAAATAAACTCTTATGAAGATGGATGTGTCTGAGAAGCACATTAGGCATCTAATACTTTGAGTTTAAAATGGGAATAGTGATGTGTAAATTAATGAAACATTCAAGGTATTTATGGTGTGGAATCACTCAATGATGTGCCATGTTCAGGTTATCCTGTTGAGTTTTGACTTGCTGCTGGCTGCACTTGATGAAGATTGTGCTGTAATAGTTGAAGAACTAGCACAGAAACGTAATTCAACCCCTTGAACAGTTTACCATCATCTGCAACAGCTTGGAAAGGTGTGAAAACTTGGAAAATTGGTCCCCCATGATTTAACAGAAGCCAACCTTAGAGCAAGAGTGGACATTTCCACTTCTCTGCACTCTCGTGAACATAACTCACCTTTTTTGGACAGGTTAGTGACTGGAGATGAAAAATGGATATATTATGAAAATGTTAAGTGCTGCAGCCAATGGTTCAGTGCAGGTAAACTGGCCAAAGCACAGTTCAAAATGAACTTCTACCCTAGGAAAGTCTTGTTAAGCATTTGGTGGGATATTGTTGATGTGATTCACTTTGTGTTGCTGATTACATCAGACTTCTGTTGTCAACAGTTAGAGCATTTGAATGTTGCACTGAAAGGAAAGAGGCCTGCTTTGATCAATCGTAAAGGTGTTGTGTTACACCAGGATAATGCATGGCCCATACAGCAAGGATCATATCTGCAAAGATTGAAGAGCTAGTCTGGAAAAAACTTCCACATCATCCTCATTCTTCAGCCCTTGCCCCATCTGATTATCTTGATGGAAAAGTGCTTGAAACACATGAAGATGTCAAAACTATCCTCTCTACATTCTTTTCCTCCAAACCCCAAAAATTTTATAGAAGTGGCATTCAGAAGCTTGTAAATTGTTGGCAAAAATTAATTAATAATAATGGAACATACATTACAAGCATTTGAAATTCTTTCTCTTTTTTTCTGAACCTGAAATCAGACACAACTTAAGGAATGACCTGATAGTTTTGATTGATACTACTAACTTTTAATATAGTAAACATATCTTCCCAAAGTTTAACACTTTCATTAAATATTATAAGTCTTTCACATATAAAAAATAAGATTTTTAGTGAAGTATTTTTAATAAACTGAAAAAAAAGATTTATCCATGAATGTATTGAGTCTTTTTTTTTTCCATTTACTAATCCATGTGCTAGGTCACTTTAATGTTCAGATCAAAAATACTTTTCATCATCTAAAAATTCTTAAATTTTATTTGTATAATTATTAGAGAGGTGGTAAATAAAGTAGAGGATAAAGGATACTTAGAGAAAAATTGTCATTTCACACACTACTTTAAATTAGTATAGCATAAACAAAAAATAGTTTGATTAAATTTTGAATGTAACCCATTAAAAACCTCACAGCATGCATTGTACAAGATAGCTGTAGCAAGAGGTTAAATTCTCCTTCAAATACTTTTGAATGTTTTGGTTAAAAATGTTAAATACTATCATAAAGATTTGTAATGTGACTTAGTTACAAAAGAGTTTTGGACTTCCATCAAATAGTTTTTACTTGACTCAGAACAGTTTGATAAAATCAACATGTAACTTGTTATGGTTCAAAGGTAAAAGAAGGTACAATATTAAACTTTGGAAGACGTTCACAGACTGTTTCAACTGTTTGCCAGTTGCTGCTATTGTTGATGAAAAGATCTTCTGTTGCCATGGAGGTTAGTGAATAAGAAACAATCTGAATTGTTAAAAATTCTCTTTCTTTCTTTCTTTTTTTTAAGATAATTTTGTCTGTCTTGTTTAGTGAAAACCTTGGCACACCACTATTTCATATAGATTCGTATAGAGTTTAGAGAGAAACACTTCTTGTTCATTTTAGATGCAATTTGTCATTAATTCACACTGACATTACTCCTCGTTGCAGATAAAGAGAAATTATATTCAGCTATTAATTGTCCTTTTGTTCCAACAGTGTTAGAATATTGTATTTGTAGTCTTTTTTATTGTCTTGTAATAGTTATTTTCACATTATACAAAATTAAAAAGGCAGTTTCATTATTTTGTTTATAGTAACTTTAGAATGCAGCATTATACAAAATTTTTATTTTTTTGTCATGGGGAGAATGAACCTTATTGTTAGAGTAAGTGAATTTAACAGGTCACACAACCAGACTCTTTTTGTACAATTCTTATGGCATATTGGATATGTCCACTAGATTTCAGATCAATGATGAAAGAAATGTGAATTGTCATAAAGGCAGTTGATACTGATTCATCATAAGATAACTGAGCATCATTATTTTGTAGGAAGTAGCATTAAGAGTAACTTGTCTCATTATATGTTTTATATTAACACTGAGTCCATTAGTAAAAGTTTCTTTTACTTCTGTTGCATATTAAACTTACGGTTTAGGCATGTTGACTTTCCTTTTTAAATATTGCTAAAGAGAGCTACAAATCTTGTGAATAATACATATGAGATAGTTTTTTTAAACTATTGACAATAATTCCATTTTGCAAACTGAATATTAAAATTATAGAAATGATATGGATACATGTTTGGATATAAATCTGTATAAAAGAAGTGAACCATTTTAATAAAGAAATATTTAAACATGAATTTATTCAGCAGGTCAAAATATTAAATTTATTTTCTATAAGGTCTAAGTCCAGATCTTCAGTCCATGGAGCAGATTCGGCGTATAATGCGACCCACAGATGTACCAGATCAAGGGCTCTTGTGTGATTTACTGTGGTCAGACCCAGATAAGGATGTCATGGGATGGGGAGAAAATGATCGTGGTGTTTCCTATACATTTGGTGCTGATATAGTAGCCAAGTTTCTTCACAAACATGATCTGGATTTAATATGTCGAGCTCATCAGGTGTGTCTTCATAAAATAAGTTTTGCAAAATTGCTCGTGACTAATCACATGATAAAAAATATTATGTGTATTCCATTGCAACATATCTTCCAAAACTCATGAAATACGTATGTTAGATGATAAGCTGAATGCATTAGATTCTAGAAAAATGTTGAAGGTAAACCACCAAAAACTTGACTACAGATATATATGTAATGTATATACTGTTGTTGATACAATGTTTCGATGATTGCCCTTCTTAAAAACAAAACTTGCCAATTGTGGTTGAGAAAAAGTTTTTATACAGTATAACTGCATCAAAATTATGTGCATCTGATTTAAAGTTAAATTGTTTCTTAACAAACTAACACAAAAATAAGATGTCAAATTTTCGTTATGAGCCAATGCAAGGCCAAAATTTAGGCTTGTCATATAATTTACCTAAGAGTTCATGATAATAAGTCTAAAAATTAATAAAGAATTGCAATATTATAAAATTATATTTAACTAACACATTTAAACTATATAAACCAGTAAACTGTAAATAAAAACACATTCAGTTTTTCATATTAACTCAAGAATATTAGTGAAATAAATTATGCTATTCAATATGTGAAAATGGAACTCAAAAACAGACATTTATAGGAACTGAAATTAGTTTGTGTATTGACTTTAGTATAAATATGTTGTATATCATATTTTGCATAATTTACAGGATGTAGTAAGCCATAGATCAGAACATGGTTTATTAAAGTTTTTTATCCTTTGGTTACAGGTTGTAGAAGATGGCTATGAATTCTTTGCAAAGCGTCAGCTGGTGACACTTTTCTCAGCTCCAAACTACTGTGGTGAATTTGACAATGCAGGGGCCATGATGAGTGTTGATGAAACACTCATGTGTTCATTTCAGGTAAGCTGGTTTGTTACTTGAAACAGAAGGGAAAAACATAAGCACACCCATATATTGTAGTAACAAGAGCTGAAAATTGTCAGGACATTTAACAAACTCTAAGGATCTGTTATATTAAGTGTAGTGTGCATTATAAATTGTTGTTTTGTAATCATTCTGTGAGTAGTATCACATAATCTGTAGGACCACACAATAATATCTCTAGGAAGTTTGGAAGTGCAAACGGCAAGGAATGATGTGGCTTCAAAACCCACATTGTTTTATTTTACATTTCTTCAAATATTGAAGAAATTAGATTGTATGTTGTTATTTGCAAATTCTAGCTTTTCATATTTTGAATGAGGCTGATAAACTTTTGGTTTTTGTTGTACAGTCATCTAAACTGTGAAGCTGATAAACTTTTGGTTTTTGTATCATTGTCTTTAAAAGTGTGATGCTGGTGAATTTGTGGTCTTCAATTATATTCATCAAAATTGTGGAACTGGGAGGGCTCCTGATTTTTGTTGCATAGTCTTAAAAAGCATGGGCATGATGGTTTGTTTTTTTTTGTTCTTGTAGCGTGATGCTGATAATAATTTCATGCAGCGCTGTGTAAAAGGAGTAAATTCTTAAGACTTGAGTATGCGTATAATGTTATTACATCATGATCTCAAATAATATTTACATAAATAGATGTGCAGTAAGTGTCATTATTTCTTTAGTACATCTTAGTTATTTACAATTATGCAAGACTGTTTAAATGAAATAAAATTCAACATTACAGATCCTGAAACCTGCTGACAAGAAAAATTTTCCATATGGCAAAGTGACTTCAAATCGTCCAGTCACACCTCCTCGAGGCCAGTTGAGCAAGAAAAATAGCAAAAAATGACACCACTATTTTGTTAAAACAGTCAGTGTTTAAAGTTTTGTTTTCTGGATGAACAGTTAGGTGGAAATTTCCTGTTCAGTATGGGCACATGGATACCAGAATAAAAAGCTTTGATAGTTGAAGAATGTGGGTGTGTGTGTGTGTGTGTATATTGAAAACGGTTTTATTGTTATTAATTTGTATAGTTGCATATCATAGATATGCTCACAACAACCTGTTTTATTCCAAACAGAACATTCTTCAGTTTTAGGTTATATAGTGCATACTACAAATTGCTTATGATAATTTTTTATTTCTGTCTCAATATAAATTTATTTTTAGGTAAAATCAAAATCATTTACTTGACATCAATTTTGGTACTTTTTTTTCTATATACTGATAGACTTACAGGTTTTCAGAAGTGAAATATTTCATATATATATATATACAGATACATATTTCATCTATAAATGTTTTACAGATTTTTATCATACTAGTTTTGTTAAAATGCTGACCAAGAATACCAACTTGTATGCAGTTTATAGCTGAGGAAAATGTACTTATAAAAAGTTTGAGAAATTGTGTCAGTTATATTTAAAACCTTAGATACTAGAATGTTGACTGCAAGTTAAATGATATACTAGTTTCTACAAATAATTTGATGAAATGTACTTACAAGCAAAAATGTTAAGACTATTTCAATAATGTTTTGCCACATAAAAAATAATCCTAAGTTATTGTATGGTATGTGTTAAAAAAAATTAATTTTACAATGATTTCTTTTTCAAGAGTTGACCATCTTGATGGACTGTATGATGATAAAGCTCTGTGTGTGCCCAGTTATAGTACAAATCAGTGTCTTGCAGTGAAAATTTTATCGAAACAAAAAGTAAGTTATAGATAGAAGCACAATGACATAAAAGGCAGTCAAGTGTAGAGTAATCAGATTTTGTCTGAGAATTTACACCAGGATTTTTTCATCTAACCTTCAATTTCTTCCAGTTTATACTGTGGATGCACTAATACAGAGAAAACATGATCATAATATTTCATCAGTTATGTTTTGTGATATAATAAATTTAAAAAAGCCACTTCAACATTATATAGTGCCCAGTAAATAGTAATAGTATGGTACTTAATTACACATTAAATGTAAATGTGTCAGGAAAGTTAAGAAATTACTTTATTATTTCATGCAAAAGGACATTATAATGCTGGTAATAAAATTCTATTAAAATGTATGTAGGAAAGGAGATGTGTTCTTATTCTATCTTTAAATTTTTTTTATGCCAAGAAACTATTTGATAATTATTGTCAGTTATTTCACTATATTTTTGTATAAGTTGTACAGCTTTTTGTTTCCTTTGGATAGACTTTTTAACTGGCTTTTATTTACAGTTTCAGTTTGTTTCAATTCCTTCATGGTAACTGTACATGTATCATAAAGCTTGTCTCTACAATCTTCACTACAACATGCAAAAAGAAATTAACTTCTAAAAGGAACAGTGTTATTACATAGTTATTAATGAGTATTTGCTTAATGGAATGGGAAAAACTGAAGAACTGAAGGAGGCTGAACCAATTATGAAAAATGGAATAGCATCTTAGAAATGTCGTCACTGCCACACAAATTTTAAACATAAGTTGTAATGAAATATTTGAAGTTGATTGGTTGGTTTGGTGTTTTATGGTGCAAAGCAACCAGGCTATCTGCACCTGAAAAAAAAAAGAGCTATAAGTTTATTGAATAAAAATCACTTTATATAATCATTACCCAGAAGCAGCACATGGATGTAATTATTTCAACTTACCTATTAGATTCTAGAATGTAGAACTTAAGAAATAAAATTATGAAGTGGTAGCCCAGGCATTGACCAGTGGTTACTACAGTGCACCTGGATTCTAAGTATATCAAACTATTAGAATGTAGTTGATGTGCTATTCAAAATTTTGCCCCTCACTGTGGTGCAATGAATTTTATGTATAAAAAAATTTGTACAATGAAATTGTTTCATGTTTAATATACTCCACTTTAGTTCTTTGGAACTCCATTTCTTTATGTTGAAATTTTGTAAGTCAAAAATATATTTATGTTGTGCTAATGAGTCATCTGTAGACAACTTTTATTTGATCTTCAAGTTTATGTTGCTAATCCTAAAAAGCATGGGAAAGATTTTGTTTATAGATTAATTTCATTGAAGTATGCTTGGTCAGAGATGATGGATACATTACTTGATTCTGGGAATGATAATGGAACATCAACTCTATTCTGAATCCTAACCTTTTGTAAAAGGCTTAATCTTGTATAGTTACTTATATTATGTATAGTTGTGTCCAATTAGTTTTTATTATAGATAAAGTCTTAAAGTACTTAGGTCGTTTAAAAAATATTTGTACATGGAAAATGCTGTTTAAAAATGCAGATTTTGTACTGTTTCTACTTTACAACATTATCAGTTAGAATTCTTGTGGGACATTGCAGTATTTCATATCTGTGAACTCAAACTCACGTTATTTATTTATTTTTGGGAAAACATGTACATAAATTGCAATTTGGTGTTTGTTTTGTGTTTGTATGTGATCACTGAACATGTACGATGACAAAATCATGTTGCAAGAAAACAAAAGCTTCTAAAGAACTTCTGTGTATGATCTTGAAGGTAATAAAGATTGTTCTTATGTTTTTTATTTTTTCTTTGTATAAAAACGTAACTTACATTTTTTTGTTTTTTTAATCTGTCAAATTGAATTTGAAACAACTACTATCCATCATTTAGGCATGCTATGTATTTTACATACAATATAAGTGATTTCACACTTTTTTTTAATTAGTTCTTTACAATTAGCGTTGTAATAAGCAAACAATAAAAATTCGATAATTTGAGCGTTCTCCCGTTGTCTTAGCGTTAAGTTTGATGGTTTACAATGCTAAAATTGGGGTTTAGGAACCTGTTATGGGGAAAGTACAATAGCTTATTGTGAGATTTGCGCCAAAAAACAAATGGTAATTTGAGGGTTAATTTAAGGTCAGAAATTCTACAAATGTTACAATTCTGTAGGGTTTGAAAAATGTAACGTGGTGTAAAATATAATGAATTTCTCTTCTATGAAAGTGGAAAATGTCTTTTCTTTTTATGGCAATGTATTTTGGGAAACAAATTCCAATAGTATTATATATTAATTAAGACCTTGGTGTTTATTTAATTTTAAAGTTTCAATTAGGTGTTATGGGAATTTGTTAAATCATTATGGCAAAAGAATTAAATATTTTGAAAGTAAGTAAACGTGTATTTCCGTTATAGTGGATTTTGAATGAATAAATCGACGACAAACTGAGGTAGAAGACGATTTTTGTACTTAGACCAGCGTAACCTCACAAGAAAAATAAGCACTACTTTTCGAAACAAACAGCGGAATTTCAAAACATTTTTTTAGCTTAACCTCAAAATGGCGATTTGCGTGGCTTAAATAATTGGAATTATAGAATGTGTCGAGTGGGCGGGGAGAACATTTGTAAAGCTGTGATAACGTGTAGGCTATTCATTGACCTAGTCAGTCACTTTTGCAGATATTTTAACTGTAGTTTGAAGTCAGCTTTTTATTACAAATAAGCAAACTCAGAATAAAACAAGCCCGAAAATCGTAACCCGTGACTCTTCAAAACATTAAAGTGAATTAAAGAAATCCCAATTTTGCTTATTACAAGCTAACTTAGATCTAAATTTTTGGGGATGTGGTATTGTTTGATGTATAATGTAGTTGATTACTGCGAAACTTTAAAACACGGTAAAGAAAGACTGATGCATACCCAGAGTGCCTTACTGCTTTAAGCTATCAGTACCAAGGAAACATGATTAGAGTACATGGAACATCTCACAATCAGCGAGCACTGAGTAATAATAATATTTCTTTCGTGTGCGAGTTTAAACATCCACTTCCTAAAAGCTTCGAAACTGCCTACACATCCTCTATCGCACTAATGAAAAGATGGGATCACTAGTATTTGGAAGCATCTCTGTTCTATGTGTAGTACAGTCCCATGTGGGAAGCATATAAAGAACTCCTGAAACAGTAAACACCTTATGAAAGAATCCTTTTAAAGGAAGTGACGCTACAGCTGAACTGGCATGCAGTTTTATTTAGCATATTACGAATGAAACTTTTTATAGTAATGAAATGTTTACCATGGATGTTAACAGAGAAAATAATAGGTTTTAAATTCTTTGTTTCTTGTGAACAAATAAGTGAGGAATTCTATATGATATAATTAGTCAAGGATTAAAATTTTCATTGAGTTATCTGTTTCATATTGATTTTTCAAAAATAAGCAAATTCATTTCTCACTAACTTATTTATAACTTGAAACGTTTCTTTATTATTTAATCACATTATAAATTATTTTTTACTTTATTATCTTAAGCAACAGTAACTTTGGATTATATTTTTCGAGTAACGTTAACCTTGTCCAATTTTGATATTCAAGTATACTGATATCCTACAAACATCTGCGAAACTCGGGTTCTTGATTATTATGCAAAGAACAAATCGAACTTGGACAATAAAGGGAAAGAAGTGAGCAAATAAACTATTTTTTAGTCGCACTAAAGTTGTGCACTTTGAAAACGGAGGAAAACATCGGATTTTTCGCCAAAACGCATGCGTGTCCAATAAATTTGTTTAAGAGATCTGCAAGTGCAACATGTGCAAAATTCATATAAAATTGACGGGTTCTCGGTTTCCATAGCTCAGTGTTAAGCCACCGACACGCAATACAGTTACGCCAAGACTGACTGAAGCACAACGCAAGAACGCCATTGGTCGATTAGAAACAGGCGAATCTCGATCAGATGTTGTCAGAGCTGTGAATGTCCACCCACGCACCATCACAAGTCTATGGAATCGTCACCAACAACATGGATCAACTCGTGACCATCCACGATCTGGCAGACCTCGTGTGACCACGCCCGCACAAGATCGCAATATCCGGCTACGTCACCTTCGGGATAGGACCACCACTGCGACGTCTACTGCCTTAACCATACCAGGGCTGCGTAGGATTTCCGATCAGACCGTACGCAACCGTCTACGGGATTCTTAGGCCCCATGTGCAACCCATCATGGTGAACGCCAACGACGTTTTTCAACATGACAACGCCCGTCCTCACACAGCCCGACTCACCACTGTCTTCTTGAGATACCACAACATCAACGTTCTTCCCTGGCCCTCCAGATCACCAGATTTAAACCCCCATCGAACATCTTTGGGACGAGTTGGACCGACGTCTGCGATGGCGACAACCTCAACCGCAGACTCTACCTCAGCTTGCAGGCTGAGTGGACAGCCATTCCACAGGATGTGATTCATCATCTCATCGCTTCCATGGGCAGGAGATGCCAAGCAGTTATTGATGCTCACGGGGGGCATACTCGTTATTGACATTGAGTGGCGTTAAACTTCACCTAGTGAGCGTGGACTTCGCCTTTGCAGACTTTGGATGTTCAGCAGTGAATGTGCAAAGTTTCACACATGTCATACAGAACTACCCGGAATAAACTTGTTAACAATTTGTCTCATATTTTGCCTTTTGCGTTTCTTTTTTTGAAGAGTATATTTCAACCACACTAAATTCGTAATGTTCATTGCGATGAAGCGTTTCTCTCAATCTAAAGCTTTCCAGGCTAGTATGTTTGTTTTGAATTTTGCGTAAAGCTGCATGAGGGCTATTTGCGCTAGTTGTTCCTAATTTAGCAGTGTAAAACTAGAGGGAAAGCCACCCACTGACAATTCTTGGGCTACTATTTTACCAGCGAATAGTGGGATTGACCGTCACATCATAACGCTCCTACGGCTGAAGGGGCGGACATGTTTGTTGTTATGGAGATTTGAGCCCGCGGACTTAAGATTACGAGTCGAGCGCCCTAGCCACTTGGCCATGCCGATTCAGATCTTCAAACTGGCTGGGATATGAGGAAAACAGTAGTTGTTGGAATATTACATACATATACATATATTTAGGTCATTTTTTACAACAAAATTTGTTATGGTGTGAACAATTTTTAGAAGTTGACGAAAGGTGATATAATTACTATTATTTGTCATAAGACATTACGTTACACATATATTTTAACACTTGTGGATATTCTGTGGATTAAGCGAAACCTATCGTCTGCAATAGGTGTAATATTATTAAACATTATTAACTGGAAAAGGGAATGGAGATTGTCAAAAACGCAGAGAAACAAGAATCAAAACTGGGCTGGAAGTAGTGTCTATATTATTTTCTCAAGCTACAAGTCTCTTATTTTGACTCCATGTCTACAGTACTTATCAATTTTAGTGGAGTCAAAATAGGGATTTGTAGCTTGAGAAAATAAGTATAAACGTTGGCATAAACATAATATGATATACGTATCATTTAAATTATCCTTAATAATTATCAACTATCTTGATAATTACCTGAACAATTACAAAAAACGATTTGGTCGCAAAAGTTATCGAATAAATTATTTTATCTATAAGTAACATTTAAAAAATAACCAACTGCGATGCACGCAAAATAATTTTTGTAAAGACTGTTGTGTCATGTGTAGTATCAGACATGCTTCTCTCTATACGAGTAAGAATGAAGAACAAACAGCTGAGAAAAAAAAAGATATATGGCTGTCTGAAAGCGATTTTGTAAACTAATGAATAATATTTTACAAGATAGTCATATCTCCCCCACCTACCCACCCTACCCCAGTAATAACCCGTGGTGAGAAGAGCATATGTAGTCCATCGTGCAGCTCTGTACATAATTATAAACAACTTGGCGTAGTGTTATTGATACAATCCACTGTGAGATCATTCCAATTTCTCAAATCAATTATAAGAGCTAGTATAGGGCCGTGGTTAGTAATTTTCTGGCCCAGTTTTACCCAACAGTTCTCAATAGGATTACAATATGGAGCCTTTACTGGCCATATTAATATTTTAACGTGCTCCTGGTAGAGATAATCCTGTAGGATGTCAATCACAATTTACAAAAGTTGTAGCAAAATCGCAAAAACTGTAGAGTACATACTTACTCGTAGTTCTCTTCTATATTTATTTCATTTCAGAGCAGTATTTCTAAATCACTCACGTCTGACATTGATAACCTTTCATTTTCATTTCAGACGAACAGTGTTGGTTTTGGTTGGCTAAATTATTCGGCGATCGACCAGTGAAAATATGTTTATGTCGGAGCACTCTCGTTTCACTTCAGATGACATTCGATTTACTGATCCCAACCACAGAGATTACGACCATTTGCCAAATGAGGACCTTTTGAATTTGAAAGATCATAACAATGGATTTGTCTTTCTGGCTTTGAATCTGTATTTTGAGTGTGGTGGTATTATCTATGAAAGAAAAATTAAGAAAATCAAGAGTTAATTTGTTTAAAAAATCTCATACTTCTTTTTAACCATGACGGGGAGGAAATTTGATTGAAATCCTTTTAACACCCCTGATTTTAAATCTAAATACTTACCATCGTAACTATTATGATAAACCTCATTAATATTGATCAGTGAACCTGGTCAACACAAACAGTTACTGTCAGCAAAAGAACAAAGAAACAGTAACAGACATTCCTAGAGACATCTAATCGGAGGAGGAGGAAGAAGATATTAAAATATGGATAGAAATGCCACCAGAATATTTTCACCAGGTAAGAGAGGAGATCTGAATGAAGACCGCCAAAGTCTCTTGTGCCGATGTTTCACTTCAAAACTACCCGCCACTCTTCCAGAAATAAAAATACTTTCTGGACAACTTTTTAGCTTACTAAAATCTTTCATATTTCGAAAATCAAGCTTTAAAATATCACCTAATCTTTAACATTGTTCGTCTTTTATCTCTTCACATTTTATTCATTAGCTTTTCCGTAATATCTTGGACACTGACCATCCAGAATTTTCGCCTCTTGACCAGTGAAAGTTGGTTTTCTCTGGATACTCCCCTCACATTTAATTATAGAACATTAGCATTGCTGATTTCATTCCATACATATTATTTATAGATTCCCTCAAGGATCTTAAGTCCAGTATGGACCATTTATTAGTTTTCTGTTAACTTTTTAACCGTTGGGCCTTGCATTATTCATTGCCTCCTTCTCTTCTGTCAATACTAGTAGTAACCATTACTTCGGGAATACAAGTGGTAATTATTATTATTAATTTTTCTCTCTTTTTAGATATACATAGTCATGTCTTTATTTAGATGTACACGTAAGATCGTATGTGGGAGTATATATATATATTTGTGTGTATACATATATATCACACAGCTATTAACTATAACTGGAACCAAGTGATGGAAGATTGCTGAATCCTCGAGCAACCCAGTTTCAAAATTATTCAAATACCTATTATTATTTGATAGGATGAAAAACTTACCTGAAGATGAAAGGCAGAAGACTTCGAAAGCGTCATTTTGAAAACTTAAACTGCATAAGCAAAGTATATACTCCTCAATCAATATTGATTTTCTATTAGGCAGATGACGTCCGTTTCAGTGTATATCTGATATGAAAACTTTTCCTGAACTATCTATTAAAGAGTGATAAGCATACATGTTTATCTTGTTCAAGTTGAAAACAGTCTGGCCTGTTGTGTTTTTTTTTACTGCAATTTATCTATACGTATCGACATCAACTTCTTTCGGAATATGTCACGATATGTCATAGATTTTTTAGTCGAGCTACTTAATAGTGGATTCTGTTTGATGGGAACTTCTACTTGATAATTATCAGGTTAGTGAACAACAGACTTATGTACTTTATATTTCTTTTTAACAATAAGATAGAAAAAGGGAATTTAAAAATACTGTTGTAAGTTTTAATTTATGCTGATGTCGTAACGTAGCAGATGCAAGATAACCATGGCTGAATACACCAAAAGTAATCAGCAGTATCACAGGTCAAACTAGAGATCTTAAGATTTGCCGCCCAATAAGTTAGCCAGTAGTAAACAGTAGATATATAACTTTAACATTGGCTTGAAAATAATGCAAACTTTTATCTTGAATATTTTGATAAAAGTAATACTAATTATATATATAATAAGTGTATCAGATAGGTATAGCACATCAGTCGAGTCGTATGAGCCTGTGAACACGTGTTTAAATATTAGGGTACCTCAACTTCAGATATGAATGAGCAACATGATTTAACTAAAACACATTTCAACATCCTTACTACATACTTGCCACAAACACACAAGGTGTTAAATTTTCATCTCATTTTTAGATTAATTTTGAAACACAGACACGATGAAAACATGCTAAAATGAAACTATGCTACCTGTTTATTTTATAATATCGTATAAAGCTATACGAGGGTTACCATTGCATAGTTATCCCCAAATATGAGCTGATAGGTTAGACGGAATAAGTTAATCAACCTTGAACAGCCCTAACTCTTGAACTACTTTTGTCTGATTGAAAAATGAAATTTGACCGTTATTCTTTTAACACATTCATCGTCCAGAAGTGTAAAGTAGTAATGAGTCGCGAATTTTGTATTCTGAAATTCACAGTTTAGGCACTCTACCTATTTGATTCGTATGATTAGTGTAATTACAGTGTTCCAAGTTGTCGCAGGATAAAATAACATAGAGAAATTTTAAATGAATCTTAAGATCCATAAACTTAAAAACACATATATCTATATACACGCGTAAATAGCAGTGTTTTGTTAATTTGTCTGTTTCAGAAACGCTGACGCTATTGCAATTTATTACTGAGAAGAAAAAATACCGAGTAGAACATGAATTGGACTGAATATTTCTCTTCCAAATCACACACAACTGAAAGTGTAGAACATATTCTGAAGTAGCACAGTATAAGCCAGGTACTTACCTTCAACAACTGATAGAAAAGGAAACGTAAACCGATCGTCATCAATAAGGTAATCCAAAAATACTGGACCAAGAATTTGTTAATAGAATACTTGTTTATGTCTTCTTCTACATATTCATTGTAGTTTTCACATTCGGATTTATGGATATTAAAATACTTCATCAACTTTACCAATGAATCATTCATTAAGAAAGTTAAACATTTAAAACACTTAAATCATACACTATCTTGTAAACGTTTTATTTTCTATAGTTAAGCACAAATCTGCACAATTGGGTATTTCTAATGTGCCGACAAAGTTTAGTGTTATAAGCCCTTAAGTTTACCAATACACCTACTCTATATATATATACATGAACATATTATATACCTACTATATATATATATATACATGAACATATTATATACCTACTATATATATGTATACACTGACATATTATACCTCCTACACTATATATATATAAGCTAACATTACACCTACTACATATATATACATGAATATATTATATACCTACAATGTATATGTATATATTTATTGATGAACATGTTATACACCAACATATTATGCATACTATATATATATATAGTATATATACATGAATATATTATATACTTACTATATGTATATATACATACATGAAGATATTATATACCTACTATATAAATATATATGATCCAGTAGGTGATATAATCGTATAAACAAACTGTGATATAAGACAATACTCTATTCTGTTTACTTTTTTTCTTAATATTTAATGATTTTGAAAAGTCTATATTTTCTTTCAGTTCAATTTGGTTGTTGAAAGTCATTCAAATAAACACATCTTCACCTTGTTTCTTTCTAGGGATTAATTTAACCTGCATTTAGAATACCCAAAGTGACGATAGCCTGAAAATACCATAGCATGTACAACTTAATGTTCTTATAGATTTCAAATGCGATTAGCCATAACGCTTGCTTGTTGCAGAGTTTTTGGGAAAAGATAAACAAAAAACCATCTGCACACAGTTGTTCCTATCTTTAGTTATAGAGCTAGTTAACAGCATCTTGAGCCAGCTCTTGTCAGTCTAAATAATGGAACTTGACTGTCACTTCTGTAGCGCAGCTGTCTCCCGCCGGTACAGCGGCAAGTCTACGGATTTGTAACGCTAAAATCAGAGGATCGGTTCCCCCTTGGTGGACACAACAGATAGCACAATGTGACTTAGTTATAAGAAAATACACACATCGTAGCCACATATACAGGGTGTCCCAAAATAACGTTTACACTCTTTCAGATTTGACTTGTGTCCAAGGATGGCGGATAATCAGCTTATAATCGAGCACAAAATATTCATTTTCAAAACTTTTTGGAAAGTCGAAAACAAAGCTGAAGTGCAAAGACGTTTTACTAGAGGGTTCCATATGGATGTGCCATCTCGCCCCAGCATTTCACGCATCATCGCCAAGTTTGATGAACACGGAACTCTCCACCATATGAGAAAGGGTCGCTCTGGTCGAAAAAGATCATCAACAAGCCCAACAAGACAACAAGAGGTCATTGATAATGTTCTTAATTCTCCAAGAAAATCAGTGCGCCAACTGTCTCGTGAAACAGGTATCCCTAAATCCAGCGTTCATCGCATTTTGAAGCGTTCCCAATTCAAAAGTTTTATCCCATCGCTTGTTCACGTTCTGAATGAAGATGACCCTGATCTTTGGGGTTGAGTTCTGTGAATGGTATCTTGCTAGATGTGCAGGCGATGATGAATTTCCACTCAAAATTGTTTGGAGTGACGAAGCAACGTTTAAGCTGAATGGCTCAATAAATCGACACAACTGCACCTACTGAGCAACAGAAAATCCACATGTTACAGAGGAACATCACTTGAATTTGCCTGGAGTGACTGTGTGGTGTGGTCTGTTCGCTAGGGGGACTCATCGGACCATTCTTTTTCCAAGACACCGTAACAGGATTGAATTATCTTAACATGCTACAAGAGTTTGCCATGCCACGCATCCAAGAACAATTTGGAGAAGAAGAGTGTTTCTTCCAGCAGGATGGCGCTCCTCCCCACTTCCATCGCGACGTGAGAGCTTATCTGGATGCATCTATGCCAGACAGATGGATTGAACGAAGAGGAAGTGTAGAATTTCCTGCTAGATCACCAGATTTGACACCCATGGATTTCTTTTTGTGGGGGTTTCTGAAAGACAAAGTTTACAGCACAAAAAGGGCAACAATTGACGAATTGAGAGCTGCAATTGAAGAACAATGTACTTTACTACTAGATGAGATGGTGTTTGATGCGTGCACTTCCATTTCTTCCCGTTATCATAACATCTCAGATGTGTCTGGAGCAGAACGGATTTCAGTTTGAACACCTGAAGTGAAGCAAGCAAATTGTGACATTTCAACCAAGGAGAGTTTTCCTTGGGAGGAATTTTATTTGTTATTTTTTTCTCTTGATTTCAGTATTGAATCTTTAAATAAATCCTTTGGTTATCATATGTATCTTGTTTCATTGTTAAAAACAATAAACAAGGCAAGTTATAATGATTCAAAGAGTGTACACGTTATTTTGGGACATCCTGTATATGTAAAAACGGCTGGTATGAATAGAGAAAACTCTATGTAGAGGAGCAAACGACGTTTCATCCTTCTTTGGTTATCGTCAGGTTCACAAAGAAAGAAAGAGGTAACTTACCGATAGCTGACCACTTGTTTGAAGGCGGTTGTGTAATTGAGTGTAGGAATGTAGAGGGCGTGCTTAGTTGTTGGATTATATATATTAATAAAAGTATAAAGATGTTCCTTTGTATTGGTCTATTTTGGGCTTGAGTTTTTGTATAAGTAAGACTTCTTTAATTTTGCGTTTGTTGATGTTTGTTTCTTTATTTATTATTTGGGTGTTTTCTATGATAATGTGTTTATTTGATTTGCAGTGTTTGAAAACGTGTGAAGGTGACCTTTTGTGTTCTTTGAATCTGATTTCCATTTTTCTACTCGTTTCTCCAATATAGAGGTCGTGGCATTTATCACATTGTATTTTATAAATAATGTTAGTGTTGTATTTGTCAGTGTAGATTTTACATAGTATAGACCTTAGTTTTGTGCCTGGTTTCTGAATAAATTTGGTATTACATGGAATGTCATATTTTGTTACTAGTTTTTGCCAAATGTTGGTTATTTTCCTGCTGATATCAGGAATATATGGTATGCAGCAGTATATTGTTTCGTGATTTTTTTAAATCATGGGGTATATTTACCTTTGTCAGTTGATTTTGCATTTTGTCTAGGTGTGTGCGTATAATGTTTCACCAGGTAAAATTAACGACGAATTAGACAAAATAAAACAATACTTCATCAACATCAATAAGTTTCCTCCACAAACCGAAGAAAACATCATATGCACACAAAATTAGTTTAAAAATATTATTTTAATAATGTGTGGATATAAATGTAGTTTCATGTTACAGTTTGAATTCATTCTATTTAAAGTACTAAAATAATATAAAATTAAAAGTAAAAATGATCGTACGGTCGGTTCCTGGGACCATGTCTGTGTTGGTAGAGTTAAATGTTTTTTGTGTTTTTTTTTCATTTTTTGTATTAAGTGTGACTTGGCTTGGCGTGAAAGACTGCTATTTTAAGGTGCCGGAAAAATAGGTCGACTTCTACAGATATATAAAAAATGAAATTTTTGGTCCAAAATCATGAAAGAACTATTACACGAGATCTACTATTTTACAAGTATGTACAGTACTAAATATTTACTTTTAAACTCCAGTACTGTGTTATATGTTTTTTGTTTGTATAGTTTAAGCTATCTTTTATTTTCATTTTGTATTTTAGTATTAAACTTCTCATATTAGAAATTTACTCAAGAAGGTTACATTTTTTGAAGTATATTAATTTTAAAGTTCTATTTCTATAAAAAATAAATCTCTTTTAATTTACATAAAACGCTTTAGTTTAAAGTTACTTATATATTAGTTCGAGCTCAAAATTTATTACCAGATTTTTTTAAAAGTCTTTTAAAATTTATTATTTTTAAAGACAACTTTTTGGAAAGGCTGCCTTCAGTGAAGTTTTGTATTTTAGAGACTTTTTTTTATATTTTTAAATGTTTGATTTTGTTATTATTCTACATATTTTAGTTGCTATGCGCATGATTTGTCTAAAGAATCTTATTTTTTGTTCTGAGACGCACCATATCCTTAAAATATACATATATGTAGGTTATTTCAAACTATATTATAAGGATATATGTTTTAAATAATATTAAGTTTAGCCGCTATATTGAATGTTGTTTATAATACTACTTTTTTTCTCTTTCTTGGTCCCTTTGGGCTAGTGTTTTTGATAACTTTGCACAAACAATTATCATAACTGAAAAAAAAAATCAATTCAGACGTACATAATTATTTCTTTATTTATAGCAGTAATAATTTTCAATGGACTATTACGTTTTCCAGAGGATTTCAAGGGCAATGCTTCGGATCAATACAACGGCCCTCGTGAAGCACTAGGCCAAGTTTGCAGTGACAACCTGGCACACACTGTAAAGTGCATGGAAGTATTTCGTCCATGTTATCACAGGTGCGGGGACAGGCAGATCCACACGGGTTGTACTCGAAACCTTCGCCGTCACATTCATCTGAAAGTAGCGATAACTAATTAATACGCATATTAGATAGACATTATTTATAAAAAAAAAACACAAAAAAACCCTTAGATAATGCATTTGGCAAGAAGTCACAATTAGTATCATTTTTTACGCAATTAAAAAAGTAAGATTAATAACACTGTGTCAGCTTTTAAGTATCGAAGACATTAGATAACCTCTTTACAACTGGCAGGACGGAAGAAGAAAACCCCAGCGGGAGTCCAAGGAGGAAAGGCTCCAAACTCTTATTTGATTTTCAGTATTTGTGGAGATAGAAAAACTGCTTTCTCTACAAAGCAAGACTATTTACTTGGTTATAATTCCAATAAAGTTTTTAAAGAATGTAATGCAAGAAGAACGATTTTTTAAAGGCCAAGGAACACATTACACTGTATTGTATAAAGTATGAATTGAAGAGCAGCAGAAATTTTAAATTTATTAATTTGTTCCACCATACATATTGTACGAGAGTGTTTTCATTTTCGATAAGAACAGCATACTCCGAAACAGGGGTAAATTGTCAAAAAAATTACTGTAAACATAAACAACGACAAAGTAGCTCAATTAAGTCCCGGTATTAGTACCACATCAAGAATAAGTTCCAGCACCAGGTACTGGTGAGTACCAACAGAACTCTCCCCTTTTCTAAAAACATGTAATTTGACAACTTGCTGAATTAGTTCATTTTCGTAAAGTACATTTAAAATAAACTTAAATAAAATCCGTAAAGGCTAACACGTCTTGACATTTAATGAGAAAAATAAAGGATATTTCAGTATTTTTATATTTTCCTCATTAATAGTACAGTGACTTTCAGGATATGTTTATTGCGCTAATAGATAGCGAAAATACTGCTATAGCATCTCCTTTTGTTTCGGATATACATTATATGTGATTTAATATATCAATCCTACGATCCAAATCATTTTTAGAAGTATTACCAGACACAATATCTATTTATTGGCTAGTGCCTTAAACTAACTATTCTATGAGATACACTGGTATTGCCAACAACAAGTAACATCTCGACATTGATCGTGATATATAAGCAAATCACGTCTGATATATTAGTAAAAGACGAAAACACTCACATGAATTGGCCACAGCTAACAGCACAATAAGGGTAGAAAGGAAAAAAAGTTTCATGATGGCTGGCTTAGGTAGATCTTGAAAAGAAGAAAAATAAAAATTGATATGTTTCGAAGCATTGACCCTGGGCCATTCATTCTGAACTTACCAAAGTCTTTAAAATTTCCGCTAGGTAAGGAGCTACTTATTTTCTAGCCACCTATCTCAGGACTAATAAGGTTTTATTTATCACTTGTGTATGGAGTTAAGTATTTTAAACACCCACATCTATACATGTATACTTTGCGGATAACATTATATTTACTTCAGGTGAATTATATTTGTTTTATATATTGCGAGCCATTGTGTCTGTCCGAATGTCCAAAAGCTATACACCTAACAAAGCTTAACATTCAGTTTTGAAATGACAGAAAAACAGGTATTAATAATATTGATGCCAAATTTTATTTTGCAAGCAGTATATTCCACCCTAAACTATTAGGAATTAATCACAACTCTATCATTCAAATTTCTAAATACGACGTAACCTAAAGAATAAAAATATGATTTATCGTATGTTATTTGTCGAACGCCTTTAAGCATGCCTAATATGCTCAACAATTACTTTTTCGCAGTGGGCGGTACAAGTAGCTCAGAGTTTTGGTTCTGCGTTAAACCAAGGGTGCAACACAATTAATCTTTTAAAAGTTTATGAAATAATTTAAATTCACAGATTAACTTAAACTTTTCCCTTCACCGGGGACGGGTGCTTTTGGTTGTAGTTGATAGCACTGAAATAATAGGGAAAATATTAAATGTATTAACAGTCATTATCTATGATATATTTAATCAGAGAAGAAATGAGAATTTTGAAATTATTCTTGGGATACTTCTTATTTTCAAATAATAAAATATGCATTATAAATTTGTCAGAAGTGGTTAGGATTACTCTTGCATGTAAGTAAGAGAGATAGTTTTTCAGTTAAGGCGATAATTCTTGTGATAGGTTTCTACAGCATTTTATACTCGAGTTTCATCTATAAAAAGCACTACTTTAACGATAAATTTGGAACACGCATACGGGTACTCTATGCCACCTAAAAGAGTGACCATGCCAACAAGGCAATAAAATAGGTGTTACTAGATTGAAGTAGTTATTGCGTAAAAGGAATATCTGTGAACGTCATGAAGATATTACTATCTTACTTCGTAAAATCTATAGAAAATTAGTTTCTACCATAAAGATTTTCACAATTAATTGATGAAACAAACAAATAACATTAAGAAAAACAGTGTATTTTAAACTTTAATTTTTCTTTATAACCATAAAATTAAAAAAAATATTTTCTCATTATATAACATTAATAAATATACACTATTGCTCAAGCCACTCACCAATGTCACTGGTGTATTAGTTGAGATTAAGGTAAAGTGTTCAGTTTCACACTTGACTTTTATAGCAAAAATCAAGGAGTGGTTATCTACATTCAAGTGAGTTTGTGTGAAAATACACAGATGAACATCCGTATCCGTCTGTATTTGTTTATACCTACGATTTATCAGTACAACTTAAAATATGTCCCCTTTTTTGTGATTAAATTAGTACTAGGCACAGCATGGTAAATATGGTCAGCTGTTTATATATAATTACAATTTGATAAATAAATATAATGTTTACATTTTACGAGTGATGAAACGTTCGTCCAATTGTATTCAAACAATAAGCAGATATAAATGTTGTAAGTTTAGCAACCAGTATAGGTCTGTAACGAACTGATTGATCAAATGTTTGACATCAGATATCTAGAAAGGTTAATAAAAGTTGTACTTTATTATTGTTTTAGTATGTTATGTATATCAGAAGCGTAAAAATAGTACTATGCCGTATGTTTCTGAGGCCATTTTTATGGAAAAGTATTCTACTCGTTTACTTTTTTGGTTTTGAAACGACATTTCGAAACTCTTATCAAATCTATTGGGTCTTGAGGTGTCATCCAAAGATTTGAAAAGTCACCAAAAAAATTTTATAAAAAAAATTGTGAAAGAGTTCAAAAGTCGTCTCAAGATAAAAACAACAAAAAACAACGAACAAATTACTATGTTAAGTACATCACATAAGCCATAAACTAACTGTGGTCGAAAGTAATCTCTACTTGCAGATACCCAATCCATCAAATCTAGGAGAAATAATGACGGATTTGGTTAATACTTGAACCTAATATCGGCTTTCAAAATATCTTATGAACGTTTATTTCTTATTTTAAAAAACTATGGCATAGTAATTTTAATCATAAAGATATCAACAACGTTTTTGTTTATTTTTTATAAAAGGATTAAGCAGTCGTTATAAAATGATTAATTTCATAAAATAAGTGACATGTTTTTAAATATTTTAAGGTAATAAAGCTTAATTTTTAGTGCTGTCTAGGATATCACGATAAATAGGCTAAACGATAATCGTATGAGAACAGCAGACGAAATAGGATAGGAGAAAGACAGTAATATCAGTTCTATTGAACCGAACAGTCTGATTGTATATCTTGTTCTTAGTCTCATGAAAATTTTTTAAATATAAATGTTATGTGATCTTAAAATTGTGAAGAAAATTATAATGAGAGTGTCAACACTTTTATGAATAAAGGCATTTGAATTTTTGTTAGTTATCGTAACCTATGTAAACTGAAGTGATTTTGGTAATTGTGTGTTTTTAATGTATAGCTACATACACGATGGGCTATTTGAGTTGTGTTCACCACGGGAAATGAATTTCGAATTTTTATACAATAAAGTCCTGAAGCTTTGATTCGAGCCATTGCAAGTCTGGATTTAGTCGTTAAAAAGGAAATTGTGATATTTATATCTGGCTTCTTTTCTGTCATAATGATCTTAAACAGACCAAAGTTCGATAAAATCGTATTACTACCCAAAAATTTGATAAAACAATTGGGACAAATTATAATTCTAAATGCAACACATAATTACATTGATTAATATATAATATTTAATTGTGAGAAAATAGTATAGCAATAATTAAGTATTTTCATTGCCATAGTTGCAGTGAGGAGCTCAGAAGGTTAAATACGTTGTTAACTTGTGATTTCTCACGCTTTAAAGATAAGCGTTCAATTCGCGTGAATGGTGATCATGGGTCCTAGTACGACTTATCTTCGGGTTTAACCATCGTTTGCTATTGTTATATGTATCTACTACGGTAGAAGAGCTTTAAAAGGAAATGCCAATCTGTATTAAACATCACAACGAAGGTCAAGAGATACCTATAAAATATGGGTCCTTGCTTCTCACGACACAGATTCCTTAAAGACAAAATAATATTGGTTTTTTATCGTAGCACAAAGCTACATAAGGACTATTTTGTTGATTGTTTTTCCTAATTTTGAAATGATGTCAAAGATGACTTTGACAAAAAACAAACAAACAACAACAACAAAATACACCGGGTGAAGTCAGTAACAAAATGTATTGCAACATTTTCTGCTAAATACTTACTGCAGTTATCACATACCGCTTCTTGCGTTATTCTTGAAAGTTCAGAGCAGATAGATAGTTAAATAGTTCAAGTTGGGTCACTTTTTACGATTTGAAGTTGATGTATTTGAGATTTTCAGTGCACTCTTCACGTTCTTGCTGTATTTAACATCTTTGTAGAGCAACTATGACAAATATATTACTTTTGTTTACGATAATTATTTTTCACATACGATACACACTGTAAATAATGTACTTCACATGTTTTTTTTAGATTCCCTATGTAATGTTCAGGTTAGAAACTGAAAAAGTGTGGTCCAAATAAACAAATTTCATTATCAGTTTTAATGAAGTCGATATTGTGAGAGATGAGTCACTCTCTCTCTCTCTCGTTGTTTGGGTATGTATATACCCAGGAGGGTTAGGTGCACTTGACCTCTTCCTCCTTCCTTTTATTTGTTTGTGTGACCTGTTTAACATATTACTACACGAGAGCCAGAGTAACCCTATCAGAGCAATGTCCATGCATCTTTCACTAAAGTCTAGTTCATAGGTGGCCTGTTTTTATTTTAGTACTTAATTATTATATATATATATTTATATAGCTTTTTTAATTGTTTAATATTTTTTTCTTAATAATCTAATATATAAGTTATTCGGGGAGAGGTGCTTAGGCCCATCTTCCTCATATATGGAGTACCTGTCGAGTTCGCATAATGGTTCTTTTTTTTTCCATTTTTTTCAAAATATTTTATTATACTATGTAGGAGTCTATCTGCTATTGTTTGTGTGTTTGAATATTTATGCATAAACTTTGAAGAGGTAGTTCTAGGTACTCTATATGCTGTCGTAAGTAGTATACAGTATTCCCTCGCTATTCGCGGGGGTTACGTTCTTTACCACCCGCGAATATTGGATGCAGTTTTAAAACTTCTATGTATGAGATTATATACGGTACTAAATGCTTCCCAGACACTTTCTAAAGACACTCTTACTCATTAATACAGTAATAATGTAGTAATATTGCATGCAGTCATGTATTTCACTAATGTAGTAATGATAATGTAAACACCGAGCGCTGTGTGTGTGCGTGTGTAGTGCGTTACCGGCTGTGCTTTGCCGTTTGCGTTGTGGGGGAAGCTGAGGCAGTCAGCCAATAGCAGCTCAGCCCATTGTTCGATAAAGACGTCAATCGATAAAACTGCTTGAGAGAGTAAATACAGACATACCCTCGAAAAGCGCTTTTAGTCTCTATGACCTACAAAAACCCGGTTTACCGAGCATTCGTTTTTATGACGTTAGGCCGGCATACGATGCGATAGGGTTAAGATCCTAACCCGCGAATGGGGAACCGCGAACAGGTGAGGGTATACTGTATTTTGTTATGACTGTAATTTGGTTTTCAATTGTTCTTTGCTTACATTAATTCATGCTAGAGCTACATAGTCTATTACAGGTCTTATACATGTCTTGTGTATTTTTAGGATGTTTTCAGATGTTGCTCCACTGTTTTTACCAGTTAGACTCCTACCATAGTTTGTTATTCGCCAAATTTTAGTTTTTATATTATTTACGTGGTTTGTTCATGTAAGTTTAGAATCATACGTTAGTCCTAGAAATTTTGAAGGCATTAATAGTGCCTTATCTACCCATACCAGCCGTTTTTAAATATATAATTTTTCTCTACAAGTGGGTTTTCTCGTCATCACGGAGTCTGAAGAAGTGTTCCATTCATGTAAATCTGTGGTTGTGCTTTTTGATGTTTCATTGACTTTGAAAATATCACTAGTTGTGTTTTTGCTGTGTTTATTTTGATTTTATATTTTTGGCAGTATTCACATATTCTATTTAGTTGCGGTTGTATGTTTGTGGCTGCTATTGCTGGTGTTGGGGCACTTTTCCAGAATACTAAGTCATCAGCGAACTGTGACAAGTATCCATGATTTGGATCTTTAAGTGGCATATTGTTCACATACATGATGAAAAGAATAGGACTAACCACCCCTCCTTGAGGGACGCCGGCTTCTGGAATGAAGAAATCCGAGAAAGTTCCCTCTACGTTTACGCAACATTGTCTGTTTTCCCAAAAGTTAGAGAGCCAGCAAGTAATGCCACGACATAGTCCAATTTCATTCACACGGAACCGGAGACTATTAAGCCATACAGTGTCGAATGCCTTCTCGATGTCGAGGAAGCAAGAGACAGTGCATTCTTTTTTTTTTATTAAAGTTCTTTATTATTGTTTCAGTTAACCTAACTAAATGATCTGTAGTTTGTTTAAATTTTCTGAATCCGTTTTGATCCTCATATAATTTTGATTTTATCTCCAAAAATTTGGAGAGTCTATTGCTCATTATTCGTTCAAGAATTTTGCCTGCACAGCTGGTCAGGCTGATTGGTCGATAATTGTATGATTTATTGGCTGGCTTTCCTTTTTTATGGAACATTAGTATATTGACTTGCTTCCAAGAAACTGGAATGTAGCCACAGTAAAATGATAAATTACAAATTGCTAATAGATGGTCAAATAATTTCGGAGTACCATTTTTGGTGAGAATTGCTTGTATGCCGTCATTTCCTGGTAATTTATTTTTTGAGTTCTTTACTGCTTGTTTCAGTTCTATTATTGTGACTTCTTTTTGGTCAGCAGTATACATTTAAAAGATTCACGATTCGGACCTATAGGCGCGAGAATTTGTAGTGTGTATATATCATGGTTTTCTATTCTGACTTGTTAAGACATCAACTGGAAATTCAGGGCACTGTCAAATGGAATCGGGATACAGGTCCCATGTGTCAGTGCCTAGCGATGCTTCTGGTCATTTGTGTCCCATCTTAAAATGTACCAGATGACATGGTGGTTGTTGCTTTTTTCATTCACTTTGAAACACATTAAACTGATATAATCGAAATATGAAAATTTCCATTTTATTTGTCTCTTCCCAATACCCATTAGGGTGAAAGAAAATTGCTGGTGAAAAATTGAGAAACTCGTAGGATAAGGGAGCTGCTAGAAATTCAGGTAGCGATTGTGATGTTGACCTAACATTTCAAAATTATTTCAAAAGCTTTATTTGAACGAAATGTGATTATAAAGAAATTTCATATATAAAACCATTGCGTTAAAATAACAACTACTTGTCCTAGGGAAACTAAAGTTTATGAAAGACATGTTAAGAACCTAAAATTTTATCGAGGAAAGTTTGGACTTGATACAAGTTTTAAAAGCGGTTCTGTACTTTGTTATCTTATCAATCCTATCTTTAAGTTATAACTTAGAAAAAAGATTAGCTTGCTGGTTTGCCAATTCTTATGAATGACAGTAAGATTAATTTAAACAAAATAATAGCAAAGAAAATAAACAAATGATTGATCAATGTTAAAATGTTTTATTAATTGCTTTCCTACAACTTTGACTTGCAGATGATTTAAATGAAAATTATAATAATTATAATTGAGTTGCTCAGTAATCTGGTTAATATCATAAAAATTTATATTTATGGAACTGATGAATTATGTTGCGTCTAGACCATTGCTTTGTGTCACATTCCAGTCGACTTGGCATCAGGCAAAGGATCTTGTTAGTACTTTTGATAAACAAATGTAGTATGCTTGACATCTACTCCGTTGCTTTCATACATGGGTTCTTAGAATTACAGCACGCACCACCTGTTTCAGACAGTATTCTTTGATCCTCGAAATATCTTGTATATAATGACACGTGTTACTCTTGTACTGCTGGAAGATAATTCAGAACAACGCTAACTTGTTAAAAAAAATTAAGTATGCAGTATAATTTTCCAACTTTCTTGAATAAATTTTGTTTTCATTGAGCCTCCGGAGTAATTTTATTTCATTAATACGAATGGCTTTCAAGATATAAGCATTTTAAATAAGGGATTTTTTAAAATTTCTTCGCACATTTTTAGCGCCACAAAAAACACGAAGGTATAAAAAATATGATTGTTCAAATACACAAAAGTAATACAATGCATTGCATGATTCCAGGGGTTTTCTTTATTGAAATCTATAGTTTTGTGTTTTTTCACTGTATGATAGAAGTAAACTTTTTCCATTTCATCTTTATAAATAATCTGATTATTATAAACATTTTAGTTACGAGGTTCTTTTAGAAACCAGTTTTTCTGCGTTCTCTTATCTGCAAGTTATTTGTAATTTGTTTAAATCATCTACAAATGACAATTATATATATAAAAAAGAAGTGATGATTAATGGTGATGCATTTGCCATTGAGCACAGAAAACGCTGACGGTTTTTCTAGGTGGTCCGTCTGGGTACTATAAAATTGTCCATAGAAATCGGAATTTAAATTATTTCCCTTGCTAGATAAATAATGTGCGTGTTATGAGACCAATAAAAGTATCTTAAGAATTATTTGTATTGTCATTCTCAAATATCTGCCTATTTCTCGCCATTATGCGAGAGTCGGATGCATCGACAACAAAGGCACGCACAAAATGAGTCACCGTGTGAACAAACAAACAAATCTTGGTAGGAATTTTGGTTAAATTATTATTTCGTTCTGGTGGAACGAAAAATAACCAGGGGCGGTCAGAAACTGTTGTTTCTCTTCACCCCACACAAGGCAAGAATAAATTAGTTACCTGATTACGGAGCGAGAGATATGAACAGGAGTGGCGTGTTAGTTATTCGTACAACGCGATGGTCACGAATGACCTAGAAGTTGATAGTGTGTTGAATTTAATTGAGGGGCATCCGGAAAAGCTGAGAAGAGATCCTGCCGGCTCGAGAGACGACGAAGAAAGATGAGGAAGGTTCAGCAGAACACCCACAAGCGTCCGAGGAATGATGTCTAAGAATGTTGATTTGGAGAGAGCCGAGAGATGCAAATACAGTGCGCCGACATGATTAGGTCTCATGACTTATATGTATAAGCTATTAAACACTTAAAAAAATTTTTTTAATATTCAAAAATGTGGATACTAATTTAAAATTTAGATATCAAAATAACGTACCTCTTTTCAGGGCTGGGATCTATAGATCCTATGAAACGGAACTTTTGCTGTGGGGGGAAACGGGAGTACCCCGAGAAAACCCACTTTCACGGCCAGGGCGCCGAATGTAGGCCCTGATCGTGCCCGGAAGAAGAGCTGTGGGGAAAGAAATTACATAGATTAAGAACAATAGACATACACATGATTACAAAGCAAATGATAATAAAAGAACACAAAACGCATAGCTGGTAGCTTGGATGTATTTTGACCTAAAATGGCGACTCTTCCAAATAGCAAATCTGGTTATCCAAGACTAATCGGTCGAATCGTCGGTGATTCGGTCAAGCCAGGAATACTTTCGATGAACGGCGACTTTACCACAGAGCAACAAGAATTATCCGAGTTGGATGGGACGAGTGGTTCGTTGAGCCATTGAGAACGATTAGGGAACGGACTTAAGTTCGAGTTAAGAAAAGCAGCCTTCCTGCTTGCTCTCGAGATGCGCTTATCGTCAGGATACTGGGTATTTTGATTAATCATGATTGTCTTAGTTTGAGATACTGCTTCTGCTGTTGGGATGTTGTCAGTCATGGTAGAAGACTCGCTAGTTTTTGTTACTTCATCGATGGTTTGTATGCCTTGGGATGTTTTATTAAGGAATTCCGTTTGGGTATACTTTTCAGATGATTGGTTTGCAGGTGGTGGGGTGGCTGTGGGCATAGAAGATGATTCACTGGGCTGTGGCACAGATGCAGGTTGCTTCGGAATTTTGGATTGAGTTGGATGGCGTCGGGGGCGTTCGGCACTGAAGTGAAATATATGGTAGTAGCATCCGTTTCGTAGGATGGTATCGGCGATACGTTTGCTGGGTGTTACAATCTTCATGAACTTAGTAGCTTGGCGGGAGGATTTTGAATAAATTCGGTGAACGGCGTATAACACTGACTGGGTTTGGGTTTCCACGGCACATTTAATTTCGTTCGGTTGGATGGACTGGTGTATTCCTTTAAGGAAGGCTGTGAATAGGCTAGTAGGGCTTTTCGTGGGCGCACAACTAATATTCATAGGGGAGTTCCATGGCGAACAGAGGTAGGACAAGTCTTCAGGCGTAGACGGCTGGAGAAGGATTCCCCCTCGGCGGAGAATACGCGTTCTAGACGGATCAATGGAAGCGCCAGGCTTAGCCTGCGCCTTAAATGTGGCAACTTGAAGAGGCGAAAGGTAAGGCGGTAAGCCGTCGACGATTACCGGCAGGACATTTGGCGGGAACGGCACAGCAGGACCTGGAAAGGACAGCGTCATTATAGCAAGAGAAATGAAGTAACACGTCTGACTAGCACGGAGTCAAAGCTGGGAATCCAAACTCATCACCAGTCACCGTGTGATCTCGCGCTCTTCCTTTTATATATACGAGACGCCTTGAAGCCGCTCGGCAACTGACACCTTAATACAGCGGGATAACTTATCACTAACTGTATAGTACATAACCGGCAGCTTAATATGATAGTCGTTTTCTAAACACATTTTGTTGCAACACAGATACTGATAAACACAATGTTATGCCTCATTTGGTTCAATCATTTTGTATCACGTGATTAACAGCTGTCACATCTGTAACAAGAACTCTCATTCACTATGATCGTATATACTCACAAGCCTCCAAGAGACAATTTTAATATCCTACACAGCAGTGGTTCCCAACCTTTTTTTATGCCAGGCACCCCTAAAAAAATTTAATATGTTCTCGCATCCCTCACAGTAATTATTTATTTAAGAATAAAGGTGAAGGTGGCCAAAACAAATGTTATCTCGCACCCCCTGGAACGCTATCTGCACCCCTGGTTGGGAACCACTGCTATACAGTAATAACCAGAAGTACTCGTTCCCAATGGGAGGGGGGGAATCAAGTACATCTATAAATTTAAATGGTGGGCCACCGCATTTTTGACATCATAGTAATATGGTTATTTCTTCTCCTACTTTTTAGTAGGGTTTTTTTGTTTTTACATTTATCTCTCATTAAATCTTTATAAGTACTACAAGTAAGAAAGGTCCATAGGTCTTGGTATGATTCATTCATTTATGGGCTGCTCTGTTACAAAATCAGTCACCTAAACTGCTGCCTGCCCTCTCAAAAGACATATCTTGGTTGCCCAGTTGATTTTCATAAAAAAAATGTATAATACAAAAACCACTAGATATTTTTACATTTCAAACACACCAAACTAACACAATTTGACCACTAACTGACAGAAATGTCAACAAATAGGAGAAATATGACTTAAATGTAGTAGAGTTTTGAGGTTTGGCAAAGCCAAGTATCAGTGGTGGAAAGTTTCTTGGTGATATCATAAATATACATCTTACTCACAAGCATCATTAGAATCAATTTACATGAAATAGAGACCAGCCAATAAAACAACTAAATATACCCAACAAAGGATACTAATGGCCTGAGTAGTGGTTTCAGTGGAAGTTGAGATATGTCTACAAATCTTCTAGTTCAAACAATCAAAATATTTCAAACAGGAGACATAGCAATAGGGAATGTTATTTGTCTTGATTATGCTAATATTACAGATTACATGTCACTTTTCAGTAAATTATATAAACAACAACAACTGATTATGTCAACGTTTGTTGTTTTCTTTTTAAAGTATAAGATAATTTAGATGCCTAATGCTAAAATTAGAAATTATTTCTAACAAAGAACAGTGTCAACATTAACAATATATGAACAACCATGCAATCAGTGTAATGACCACACTAAACAATTAATAATTTTATTCTGGTTGAAATAGAACGAATGATCTAAGAATGAATAATTCATTAATAAAAAAAACAAAAACGATGTAGTTGTAGCCAACTGTTTTAGTAGAAACAAAACAGATCCAAGGTCTGGTAGAAGTGGGCTGAATTACTTTAATTTGCTTTAGATAAGTAATTTTCAACATATTTTGAAACTAAGTTAATAAACCAAGGCTGTGTTTTATTGTCATATTTAACAGTTATTAATTTTCAATAAAAAGTCTTAAACTTACTTTGGTTTAAATGATCCACAACTAACACCATTTATTCACAAAAAAATAAATTTTACACCTGTACCCCACAGTCAGATATAGTGGTTTATATATCTTGAAAATTAGAAAAAACACTTAGATCTTGTCTCAGTAGCAAGTAATGGTTCAGTATGAGCAGTGTAAAATGTGTTACTAAACTAGTAATATGAAGGTGACATTTTTTAATTGTTATTACAGGCATTTACCACATCTTGAAGCACATTTGTATTAGCAGTCCGAAACATTGCTTTCAAACTACTGTAGGTGAATGAAGCTTTTTGCATAGATGGCAACAATAAACGAAAAGAATCTGCTAGTTATTTAATTAATAAAGAAGCATTAAGTAAATTTCCATATAAAATTGAAAATAATACTTTACCTCTTCTAGATCCACTTGATGATATATGCTAATTTAGAAACATCAGTTTAAAAAAAAAAACCTTTTGCTGTTTTCATGTCAACATTAAATATCATGCCATGTAAAAATTTATACTTAGTGTTTAAAACATATTCTATATAGGAACATTTTAGTAATGAATTGTTACTAATTATGTATGTAAAGTTGGTAAAATGATTTTACCCGTATAATGCAACTAGAGAAATTAATAAATTTATTAATGGTTCAATGATAGTTAAAAATATGTTTATGAACAACTAAAAACACTTTAAATTTATCTTGTATTCTAGGATTAGCAGACTGTATCCTGCTGTTGGAAAGATTTAACTATGTATGGAAACAAATAATTTGTTTTTGGGGGCCTTTTAAATTGTACTAAGAACAAAGAGGAACAATTCATACATGTATAAAAGAATGGCTCAAAAATTTATTTTGAAAACATCCCAGTATTTGTATTTAGGTGCATCCCAAAAGCTACAAACTGGAATGAATAATTTCTACAACAAATACACATTAAGAAAAATAGGATATTTTTAAAAGACAGTCTAAGAAAAATGTTTAGGAATTCATTTTAAGGATATTTTATGATATTTTTAAATACTGAACTACACAAAAGTTATTATTTCATATCGGTAGTTATCTCCAATCACATAATCAGCTATTTTTATTCAGTGCTGACCACTATATACAAACTATTCTTCATGCATGTCACAAGCCTCTTCCTTCCCCTCCATTGGAAATGACTCATTCCAATGTGTCTCCTTTACAAGTCATCATGCAACAACCCTCAACCAATGACAGCACCATATTCTCTCTTACATGAATCCCTCTACTCAGTTCTACCAAATTATCACTGAGTTTTGGCAGAAAATGAAAGCACTGGTTTTCAATGGGGAGGATTGGTTAGTTGATTGATTTGGTGTTGTATGGCACAAAGCAGCTAGGCTATCTGCACCAAACATCCAGTAAAAAGTTAAAATTAAAGTAAATTTAGTAAAATTCGTAAAAGAAATTAAGGTAAAATGAAAAAAGTGTAAAAAACAACAACACATAAATAGCATAAAACTAATGTTTAGAGAAAAACTAAAGAAATACAAGGTGTAAAGGGCTTTCTGTAGCATAATTGTAATTATCACAACTCACCAGGAAGACTAAGAGGTAAGTACAAAAACTGTCAGTCACCTGAAGTTGGTCTTTCCAGTCCTGGTTCTGAGTTATTTGACATTATGACCATTTTCAAAAAGTAAAGTAATAAAAGGTTTAAAAGACTTGTAACAAAATTTTAATAATAACTAGCCAGGATGACTAGTGGGTAGTTCAAACAGCAGCATTAGTCACCTGAAGTTGGCCTTTCCAGTCCTGGTTTCGAGTTATTTGACGTTACAGTCATTTTCTAATTTCAAATCATACTAGATAGACTTGATTCTTAAAAGGGAATCACATTTAAAAAAATGTCTAATGTATAAATTAAGAAAACTTAATGGCAATTAGAAACTAAAAACATTTCCAAGGTGGACAATGTCATCATCACAAATAACACTGTCTAATGTTATGACAAACCTTGGGACAGAACATGTTTAAAATGGTACTGTCGTTGAGTCATAATGACGGCAAGAAAGTAATATGTGGCTTATTGTGATCTGAGTTCCATATAAAAGAAATCAAAGAGTTAAAAACTGTTGCCAATGCACACTCCAATTAGAATAACTTCCTCTTTCCGATCCTAATGGAAGCAAGACCGCCAAAGTCCAATATAGAGTTTTATTTGGGAAAGCTTGTTTTGCATTGCTCAGCCAAAGTCCATGATGATAAATGGGGTCCAGCATCTTTAAGGTTAAGGTTCTGGCAGAGCCATAGTCGAGTTTTGATCAAACAAGAGCACGATATATCTTTAGCATAGCTCTCCAAATTGTGGAAGACAGGACACAGAGGATGTTCAGTGCTCTTGTACATTGGACATGTAGCTGCTTGATGTATGGTATAAAGGTCAGCTTACAGTCAAAGATAAGCCCCAAGAACTTTGTCTCAGGGACCACAGGCAGCACAATTTTACCAATACGGAGTTCAAGATCAGGGTGAATCCTCCATTGGCAACAAAAGTGCACACAAATGGTTTTAGAGAGAGAGAAGTTAAAGCCGTTTGCTGTGGTCCAATCCAGTAAATGATTGAGGGCAGTCTGTAGTTACCACTCAGTATATCTCATGTTCAATGACTGACATGAGACATGACAGTCATCGACATAGAGCCCGTTTGCAATAGTGAGAGGGAGTTGTTCAGTGATGACATTAATTTTTATACTGAAAAGTGTGACACTCAGAACACAGCCCTGAGGGACTCCAGGTTTGTTGTGTCGAACCTACACGACCTTGGAATCTCCTGTCCTGTGGGTCTCTAAGGTCTTACAGAGACAGCTCGTTAAAGCAATTGAACGGTAGTTTGAAGGAATCTTGGGATCTTTCCCAGGCTTAGAGAAAGGTAGGACAATAGCCTGGTGCCAGGAATCAGAAAAAACATTCTCCTGCAAGATCCAGTTAAAAACAATCAGAAGAATAGCAACAGTAGCAGGAGATAGATTTCACAGTGTACATTATCAGGTTCTAACCGATAAAGGGCCAGATTGAGTTCCACCAGTGTTAAGGGAAGATTATAGTCATAAAGACAATCAGCTCGAAAGGAAAAGGGTGATCGCTCTGTCTGAGTCTTCATGGCTAAGAAGGTGGAGAAAGAAGCAAAAATGCTAGATACCTGGCAAAAGCTTTCACCTAGAGTATTGGCAATTCTCTGGTATCAGCTACTTCCTGGTCATCAGAGAGCAAGATTGAAAGGAAACAGAATTATATTGCCCACTGACCTTTTGAATCTTGTTCCATATGACTTGGAAACTGGTGGTAGAAGATATGCTGGTTGTGAACTTAATCAAAGATTCCTTCTGGCTTAGACATCTTACCCACCAAGCATGTGCACAGGCCTGCTGTAAAGTGATGTGGTTTGAGAGTGTGGGATACCTATGAAAAGTATCCCAAGCCTGTTCTAGAGTCTTCCGTGCCACGTGGCAGGCAAGATCCAACCACAGACAAGGATATTGTGGGAAACATGTTGAGGTTGTAGGAATACATTCAGCAGCTGCTTGTATAATACAGTCGTCTATTGATGGCTTACAGACGATGGCTGGATCAAGTTCTGTGAGAGCAGTGAAAGAGGGCCTGTTTGTGTGATGCAGCTTCCACCTGGGCACACGGGTCAGGTGGCATAGATCCACTGCCAGTCTCTCTCAAAAGTATAGGAAAATGATCACTGCCTCGTGGATTATTGTCAACCCTCCAAGAAAAATGGGAGAATAATGAAAGGAAGCAATTTGAGAGATCAACAGCAGCAAAGAACTTACTAGGTGCATGAAAATAAGTGGAAGAACCAGTATTGAAAAGAGAAAGGTTGTGATTTAAGAGCATATACTCTACAGAGTGACCCTCCTATCAATATGAGCACTTTCCCATAGGTGATGATGTCCATTAAAGTCCAAAGTCCTCCAGGGTTAGAAAGGGGTATGGCAACTGTTCAATGAGAGCATCAAGGTCTGATTGATCATATGTCTCTCCAAGTGACAGGTAAAGAGAACAAACAGTGATGGTATGACCCAAGGAAACACGGATGGCTATGGCCTCCAAGGGTATGTCGAGTGGCAAAGAAAGGTTGGTCACATGCTGATCAACTAACAGTGCCATCCCTCCATGCACTCATCCATGATACAGCCTGTTATTTCTGTACAAAAAAAACGCCAAAAGGTGACTGTATCAGCAGGTTTCAGAAATGTTTCCTGTAAGGAAAGACACAGAGGATGGTAGGAAGCAATCAGTGTTTTGATGTTATCCAGATTAAAACGTAAACCTCGACAGTTCTATTCTATCTAGGAAGCCATTTTTATTTATGTGTAGTTGAACTGGGTGGAGAACCCTTCTGTTTACAACATCATCTTTTTTCTTTACTGTTTTTATTCGAGAGAGGTCTATTGACCTCCATGGATACTGCCCTGGGTCAATTAAGCTGGTCTTTGATGTTGGAAGAGGATTCCAGTGAATGAGGACGTGAATGAATGATCGTTTTGCATCTTGGGGTGGGAGATGTATCTGAGGAAATGCTTGTACCCGGAAGTGAAGGAAGTGGATCTTGGGATTTGTTGGAATGTATGTCAGGGACAGAGATGGGTGTTGAAGTTGATTCATCAACTTTTTTAACCATGGAGGCTAAAAGACTTTTCATTTGTTTTGAGAACAATTCTTTTGGAGGCAGAGAGAGATCTGTCTGCACTCCCACTGTAGTAATGGAATGAACTGCAGCAGCATACATCCAAGTTGAAATGGTGAAGACCAACTTTCGAGCCTCAGGATAAGTAATCATAAAGAATTGTTTTCAAATGCTGTACCTCTTTTTCCTCCAACCATTTAGGGCAAGAATGAAAGTAGGATGGGTAAGAGCCATTGTAATTGACACAATGAGGGTCTGTTTCACACTCATAGGCATCATGGTCCTTGCCACTACAACGAGCACATCAAGGAACCATGACATGAACTCTTCGAGTGACTGAACCACTGACACTGGAAACATCCGAGAGGGTTTGGAATGTATTGCCGTACCTTTCAATTAAGATAACCTGTCTTGATGGTGGCAGATGGACGTAGTGACATAAATGTGAGAATGAGGACATTGGTGGGCATCATAATTCCATCTTTGGGAGTAGAGATACGCCTCACTGCAGACACTCGTTGAGTGAAGAAACCAGTGAGAATCTCTGACTCAGGGATGTTCTTCAAATACTTTGCAACAATAACTCCTTGTGATGAATTCAAAGTAGCATGAGGTGTAACCTCAATAGGTATATCCCCAACTGCCTTTGAATGCAAGAGGAATTTAGTGTTGAGATGTGGATGTTTCCACCACTATATCATTAGAGTGAAGCTTTTTGACTGACTTTGGAGAGCCAACAAGTCTTTCTAGTCCTTTCTGAATAAAAAGGAAGACATTTGTCCTAAAAATTTGTCTGAAAGAGAAGGTAATATAAGAAAATGAAGTGTTACAGATGTTGAAGATTGCTGCTCAGAATCTTTAAGACGTGGTCCTTTACCTATGGACTGTTTTTTACTATTTAATTTAAGTTTTTATTTGGAGGATCCATAATAAAAAAAAAGAATATTTCAGTGCCCACTGACCCCACCCACTATGGAGCCCTGTGAGAGGTTGCACTACAATGTCAAACAAGGACACTGCAGCAACGCCAAGGTTTTGTGAGTACTATACCCAAACACCAGCATCAGATACAATGTCCATAACACCTGTAGAAAACATCCAACACTGGTACTTGGTTGACCATAGCCCAAGTGCACCAGCAGATTAACCCAAGGGAGGCTGCCCCAAGGCTGCCCATCTAGAGGAATTCAAAACCAAAGTGGTGTGTTAGGGTTGCACCCCTCAACCACCATGATCCTCTCCTCCCCTTCATGGGTTACTACACACAACAAACACATGGGTGGATGTTTAGATCCCAAAGGAGGTAAACTGAAAGAACAAAACCTTCCCTGAAAGGTCCCCTTACTACATACAGGAATCCACACAGGGTAAAGGCGTGAATGAATAGTTGTTCTTCATCTCAAGGCCAAAGAAGGTAAATCCAAGCACACACCAAAAACTGGAGCCAAAGGAAGTGGATTCAGACAGTCAATGGAAGGAGTGATGGAGACAGAGACAGGAGCAGACATTTACTTGTCAACTCAATTATCTAATGAGGTCAAAAGACTCTTTATGTAATATGAAAAATACTCTTATGGAGGTACAGAAAGCAATGACTGCATAACCACAGTAATAACGGAATGTAGTAATGCAATGTATTTCTGAGATGGTGTAGAGACAACAACTTCAAGCCTCTAAATAAGAAATGTTTTTAAATGCTGTATCTCTTCCTCCACCACTCACCTAGGGCAAGAACTAAAGTAAAAGGGACAGAAACCACTACAACTGATGCAGTCAGGGTCAAGTTGACACTTGTAGGTATCGTAGTTGAAAATATCTGGAACTAACTTACAGTTCAGAAAACTTGTCTTTACAGTGGTAGGTGGATATGGCATTATAAAGTGAAATGAAAACTGGTAGACAGCATAATTCCTGCCTTACAAGTGGAGATACATCGTACTGCAGGAACAACTTCTGAGGAATTCAAAGTAACATGGGGAGTAACATCAATGGATTTATACTCTATGGCTTTCATATTCAAGAGGAGTTCACTGTAATTTAAGGTAGATGTTTACACCAAGATTTCCCGAGATGTAGCTTCTTGATTGATTTTGGAAAACCAGCAAACCCCTCTAAGCCCTTTTGAATAAAAAAGGAGAGAGAGAGAGCCATTTGTCTTAAAGGTTTGTCATACAAAAAATGTAGTATAAGAAAATAAGGTGAAGACTGCTGTTCAGTCTTCAAGATGTGGTAACTTAACAAATAAAATGTTTTTTTACAATTTTATTTTTGTGGAGGTATTTAGTGGATCCATAATGGAGATATATTTAGTGTACACTGACCCCACCTACCACGAAGTCCTACTAGAAAATGCACTACTATGCCAAACAAGAACACTGCAGCAACACCATGGTTTTATGAGCACAATACCCAAACATCAGTATCAGACACAATTTCCACAACACCCATTGAGAAAGTCCAACACTGCTATTCAGCTGACCCTAGCCCAACAGGACCAGCTAACTGACCCTGGGTGGTCACCCCAAGGCCACCCATATAAAAGGAATTGAAGGTCAAAGTGGTGAGTTGGGGTTGGATCCTCAACCATCAGGATCCACTCCTTTGCTTCATGTGTTGCCATTCATCGCAAACATGCAGGTGGATGTTTATATACCAGAGAAGGTAAAATGAACCTTCCCTGAGAGGTCCCTTCACCATGTATAAGATTACACCTCAAGAGGAAGTACACTACAGAGAAAGAATATTCTGTGAGATTCTCTCAAGATATATAGGAATTCAAGTCAAGAAAAGTAATCTCAACCAAGTTTATATCTGATGATTCTATCACTAACAGGGACTAAAATTTGAAATGTTATTGTTAAAAAAGAAATACAAAACTGTTACTTAATAAATATGAATGTTAAAATTGTTGCTCTTCAATTCATAATTGTTCAATATGGTAAATATTATGTCAGACAGAATGCAGTTTATGAGAAATAAAATGTTATTGAACATCTATGTAATGTAAACAATTAATTTATTATTTATTGATGTTAAAAAACTCATTCTAATGTAGATATTTTAGTTATGAGTATTATATCAAACTATAGTAGCTGAGAAATAAAGATTTTATATTTATATTTAAAATAAAACTATACATGTGTGTGTGTGTGTGTGTGTGTGTATATATATATATATATATATATATATATATATATATATACAAATACTATCTACTCTATTTACTTATGCTGATATTTAACTGACTACTATATTCTTCCTTGATGTGCATAGCTTTATGAGTAGAACTGTTTGCTAAATGTTTGCTCAACATTTTTGCTGCCTGGGAAGCACCATTATCTGATGTGAAACTCCTAATCCTATCTGGTCTAGACCTTTAGGTAAAAAGAAAAATCATTAAAGAAAAAAAATAAAAAAACAAACAAACAAGACTCACAAAGTCCAAACAGTACACAAAGGTCATGCCGCACAAATGAACATAGATCCTAATAATACTGGATGGTGTGCTATCTTTAAACATTAAAATCTAAATTATTAAGCAAAATATCAATAGATTCTGAAACTTCCTAAATGATTGTCACAGTTCAAGAGTTCTATCACATTCTGTTTTCAAAAATCAGTAAAGAGAAAACTGAGATGTGTGTGCCATTTAGAATGTGACAGTTTTGTTTTCAGAAATTCTTCAACATCACATTAAGAAATGCAAAGTATGCCTAAAGTAAAATATGTAATGTTAGCTAAAAAGGTTATTTAAATAAAATATTATAAATGATTCAGTAAATAAATCCAAAGTGGCTGTTCCATGCAAAAAGTTAGTACAACTTCAGTACTGCAAGAAGAGTTGAGCATATTTTGTGCTTTCTTAATATAGTTCCAGCCACAACATTTCATATTATACATAGGCTTTCTTAATTCATAAAACTTTGAACTGGATGAAGGTTTCTGTACATTTATTTAAAAATAAAACTGTAGCTAATGTTTATGAAAACAAATTATAAAATCCAAAAATGAAATACTTTTGGACTTCTAATTTAAAAACAATTTAAATAGCATATTCTCAATTTCCTTATTTTAAAATACACTTTATACAAGTTAATTCTGAATTTTAAATGGAAAACTAACAATTTATTCCTCAATTTATACTTTTAATCATAATAACTTAAAAAAGTTGTTTTCCAAATTTTCTAAAATAATAATTTAAAATGGATTAACTTGAGGTTTACCAGTATAATGTTACATTTAGAAGCACAACTTTTAAAATAAATGATAATTTACAATGAATGCAGACAAACAATTTAAAAAAGTTTCAACAATTTCTAATAAATTGTTTGCTTGGTCCTGTGTTATTAAAAAACTTTAACTCTAAACCAATGTAGTGTTAGCTACGTGTGTGTGTGTGTTTTCTTATAGCAAAGCCACATCAAGCTATCTACTTATCCCACCGTAGGGAAACAAACCCCTGACTTTAACATTGTAAATCCATAGATTTACTGTTTTATCCAGTGTGGGAGTTAGTTATGTATTACTTTTAAGTTATAATTGTAAAGTGTAACACAACAAAAATAAAACAAGGATATATACATGTTTATGAAACACCTATATCCTAGCTAATGTAATATCGTATGTTTAGGTTCAACCAAGTTGAGTGACTTTACTTTTTGCTCCTTTACTTTGAAATGTTGATCAGGTCTAGAACTTAGTACGTATTACCCGTTTTACATATTTAGTTAATATGTACTCATACTTTATTGAAATATGTCCAAAAGATTAGAGAAGATGTCCTATATACTAGTGACCTTTTTGGTTTTGACCAATGACTTTTAATTAAGAGTTAATCAGATAAGAGCTATTGTACATGGTACATCAAAATCATCAGTCTAATCTTGAGATGTATTCCTACAAAATCAAGGCAAATGGAAAGGTTGGTTGATTTAGTGTTTTATGGCACAAAGCAGATAGGCTATCTGCACCAAACATCCAGTAAAAAGTTAAAAGTAAATTTAGTAAAATTCATAAGATGAAATTAAGGTAAAACAAAACAGTTTAAAAAAAAACAAATAGCATAAAACCACTGTTTACATCTAGTCTACAACATTAAGAGAAAAACTACAGAAATTCAAGTTGTAAAAAACATTCTGTAGTGTAACTGTAACTATCATAACTCACGAGGAAGACTAACAGGTAAGTAAAAAACCACCATCAGTCACCTGAAGTTGGCCTTTCCAGTCCTGCTTCAGAGTTATTTGACATTGTGGCCATTTTCAAAATGAAAAGCAATAAAAAAGGTTTTAAACAATTTGTAGCAAAATTATAATAATAACTCGCCAGGATGACTAACAGGTAGTTCAAACGGTTAGTTCCAACAGCAGCATGAGTTGGCCTTTCCAGTCCTAGTTCCGAGTTATTTAATGTTACAACCAGTTTCTAATTTCAAATCAAACTAGATGAACTGTGATTTTTAAAATGTAGCAACATTAAAAGAGGTGTAATGTATACATTAAAAAACTTAAATGGCATTAAAAAGATTAATGGCCTTTAAAAAACTAAAAACATTACCAAGGTGGACAGTGTCACCATCACCAATAACACTGTCTAACATTATGGACAAATCTTGGGACAGAACATGTTTAAAATGGTGCCGTCATTGAGAGTCATAACAACAGCAAGAAAGTAAAAGGTGGTTTATTGTGACCCGAGTGTTACACAAACTACACACTGGTGCATCAGTTCACGAGTTGCCACACAGGGCAAACACGTGGGTAGATGTTTAGATCTCAGAGGAGGTAAACTGAAAAAACAGAATCTTTCCTGGGAGGTCCCCTCATCACGTACAGGAATCACACCGAGGGGTACACCAAAGAACATTGTTCATTTTCCAATTTAATTTATTACTTTAATTTAATTGGCTAGATAGAATTGTCAGCAGATATCAGAGGGTACATAAATCTGAAGAAGCTAAATATAGTCACCCTCTTACATACTGATGACACACTGACCTCTTATACCTGCAAATTAAACAAATGTATAATTTTGTATTGAAAAATAAAATCAAATTACTTTGTTGGTTTCACCCTGTTTTTCTTTAGCATTCATTTCTTAATTACTGGAAAGCTACACAATGGGCTATCTGTACTGTGAGTAGTCAAACCTCACATTTTAACACTGTTAGTCTGCAGACTACATCATTGATATTTGTATGATAATAAAACATTTACTGATAGACTAATAACAATAGCCATTTAATGGCCATAGTTCACCATCTTGCATAAGCTGGTAGTTTACCAGTATTATTATTGATTTACTAAGCATTTGATGCACATCAATAATAAACAGAAATATGATATTTTTAGAGAAAATATCAGGAAAAAATAACACCTGTATTTCTTAACAGATGTGAAACACTAAAACAAATAATAATGTATTATTACAAAACTACAAAATGTATTTTACCATACACAAAGTCACATAACAAATAAATACAAAATGAACAAAACTTTTATTTATTGTTTTAGGCCAAAAAATTCTCAAGAAAGTTACTATTATATCTAGACATCAATACTATACATTCAAGTGCATCCATTAGGAAAATGATGCACTGATAAGAAAATTTAAAAATAAATCCAAATACATTATTGTGGTTGTTATTATTTGACTAAACTGTACATGAAAAGATGACTAGTGTGGTTGCCATTAAGCTCAAAGCTACACAATGGGTTGTCCACCATATATTGAAGCTCAATTTTAGCATTGTAAGCCTGTTGACTTACTACTGAGTCATGAGGCTGAAAAGGTTAAACATGAAGTTTATAAAATGAAAGATTTTTTTCTCTATAAAATGAGAATATCATTTCATTTCCTAGGTCAATGGAAAGGAGAAAATCAATATGCCTTGCACTGCTTTAAAGTAAGGTTATAAAAACTAATGCGGGAATTCAACATGGTTGATTGATGTCTAACTACATTACCTAACAATTACTCAATCAAACAAATAAAAAAATAACAACAAAAGAATTAAATCATTTACCTTCTTTCAGAACTTAAATGCAACAGCTGGTACACTTTCTGAAGCAGCATCTATGATGTTATCCTGATTGTTTCCAAGCTGCAAGAATTATTCACCAAACTGCACATTTTTACTATATGGCTGGCAACAAATAATTTTAATCCTGTCCCACTTCTCCTTAATGGCAACTTTATCTAAGTGCTCTATATAAATAGTTTAAGGAAAATTTTGGTTACTAGTTAAAATCAAATGTTGATGATTTAACTGAGACAGAAAGCATTATGATATATTTAGTTATTTAATTAGTTTGAATCAGAGAAGTTAGTTTAATTGTTAAGATTTTACAGATAGTGATATAGAATTATTTGTCATTATAAACCTTGAAATATATTGGAAAATAAACAAAATCTAAATCTACTAAATGTTACTTGTTTTTGGACTACATCAACATTCTTTATACAGCTATAAAAGAAAAAAGAAAAACAAGCTTGAGAATAAAATCAACCACTTTCTGTAAACATTCGAACACCCATATTATTTTTTCCATTCCTACAATCAGTTGGGGTCATAAATACTACAGTTGAAAGAAAAGTCAAGTGCTGTTTATTCCTGGGCCACAATGATCGTCCCACCAAAACTTCAATTGTTGCATATCCAAAGTTTCTTTAGAAAGCATAATACAAGCTCTCAGTCATTTCAATAAATAGTTAAAATTTCAGTTTAACTATACACTTTTTGCCTCATTTGTTCATTATAAGAAATTTTCTGCAGTAACAGCAAAAACATTTTAGTAAGATAATATTTTTTTATTTACTTAAAATGTTTTCAAGGAAGATAACATTTCTTAATATTATAAAAATTTTCAATAGTAAGATGAGATGTTTTAAAACTCTTATGACCAGAAATTATTTTGTAACCTTAATTTTTAAATCAAACAATGAACATACTCAGATAAGCAACTGATGCAATAAACTAAATTACATTGATATCTAAATATTAAATGAACTACAAATTAATATATCACTTGTTTAAAGAAGTTTTACAATAAAATTCATTTATAAGAATAAACTTAGTGATTAAAAGTTAAAAAATTACTCATTTATCAACTGATATTATCAACCACACGAATCACCATTATTTCTGTAATTTCAATAAGCCCTACGGAAGCCAGTTCTCTATAGCAAATTCATACATTTGGTCATTTTTACACAAGAGAATTCTCAGAATTATCCTCTACTCTTTTTATTTAGTTGAGTTCATAAATTGACATTGCAATGAAAAAAAACATTAATAACTTTTAAAATATGTCATGGATTTACTTTACTTTTGTTTTACATTCTTGCATACTACATACCATTTATGTTAAAAAACTATTTTAATAAGAATATAACTTTCAAAATCAACAATTATTAAAAAAAAACAAATTTAGTAACTGAACAACCAAAATTAGGAAAACGTTTTTTTTTTAGAACCACCCCACTGTTTAACAAAATAAACACTTTAGTCCTTTGACATTCTTTTCTTGTTAGACCAGACTTTCAGTTTTATTTCTGTGATTTTGTTCAAGATTTCATTGCTGGTACTTAATATAATACATTTACCAAGTTGAAAAGTTTAGTTATTTAATATACAAGTCATGACAACATAATTTTCCTTTAAGACTGACTTACCAATATCAAGATAACTGATAAGGCTAGCCTTTTCCAACTGAAACTCTGCTTCAAGTCTCCAAGACTTATCTGAAGAACCAATCAACCATCTGCTGGTTGTTACATCTGAATAACCATGAAGCATATTTTCAACTTGATACTTCTCATCCTGGAAAAAAACCCAACAACAACAAGAATTATATATATATATCAGAACTGTAACAAAGGGTAGATTTTGACCTTCCAAGGTTTGGATCACATTATCAAATGAAGGTTCAAACCTTTGATGGTACTAATTTGAATGACGCATTGATGATATTACCACAATTATTAATTTATGTTTGATTGAAAACCTTTTCATTTCCTATATAAATGAAATAAAACATTCACATATAGTTTAAAAATACATACTTTTATATCAAATACATCAAAAGACCAAATTTTCTATGTAATCACATAAGTTTAACATTAAAACATTAATAGTTTCAAAGGAATAGTATAATTATTCTTAGTTTTTTAATTCATTATTAACTGCTTCTCTAATTATACTTTATACTGAACTGTACATTTGTCCTTACCTATGTATAATAGTAGAAAAATATTCACAACAGATAAAATGCTTTTGTACAAACTGATATCATGTGACGGTTACTCTTTTACACAACAAAACATTCCTAATGTAATTTTAGTACTATTAGTATTTTCAAGTTCTAGTTCTACTATCGTACTAGAACATGGAACTTTGCCCAAGTTTCATGCATATTAGTTTATAGATCTTCTGCTTCTCTTTATTTTTGGTATAATACAACGAATAATTTTTACATGCCTTATTTCCTAAAATCGTGCAGTAGTTTCAGATAAGTAAAACAATTTTAAATAATACCCGAGAACTGAAAGAAATGACATAATGTAAACGTACTACACCCATTTCCTGAATTTTGTGATCGAAACTTTTCAATTTTTCGCGAAATTATCATTACTACCCTCTTACAAACACAACTATAAAACACCAGAATAATTAAATGATGATAATATTATTTTATAATACGTTTTAATCCAATTTAAATATAACTATTTACATCTATGCACGAATCCAACACAATGTTAAAATGATCGAAATATATTGTGCAAGCCACATAATGAGATAAATCATTTCACAAGTTCTCAGTTACAAGTATTGAGGAAAAAGTCTGTGCTTAAACTTTCAGAACATATTTTCTCTAATACTAGAGGTCCGACATGGCCAAGCGTGTTGAGGTGTGCGACTTGTAATCTGAGGGTCGCGGGTTCGCATCCCTGTCGTGCCAAACATGCTCGCCCTGTCAGCCGTGGGGGCGTTATAACGTCACGGTCAATCCCACTATTCGTTGATAAAAGAGTAGCCCAAGAGTTGGCGATGGATGGTGATGACTAGCTGCCTTCCACTGCTAAATTAGGAGCGGCTAGCACAAATAGACCTCGAATAGCTTTGTGCGAAATTCAAAACAAACAAACAAACTAATATTAGTTTGAATTCGCATTGTTTTTATTCCAGCTTTTAAACATATAACCCTCTTTCTAATACTTTGTTGGAAAAGAAAGTGTTAAATGCTGTTTAAAACTATGTTTTACGACATCTCATATACACATACATCTAACAACAGCAAATCACAAGTTATTTTAATAAATAAAATCAAGTCTCCATGTGTAATTAACCATTTTTATTGTTAAAATATGGAAAAAAGACCTACAGGAGGTAAAAATTATAATAATCTAGGCATTTAAGGTTTCTTGTTTCTCTATCTGCTTTTTAGATAAAGCCAAATTGAGCTATCTACTGTATCTACGGTGGAGAACTGAATCATGGAGTTCAGCATTGTAAGTGCGTAGATATGTCGTTGTTCCAACTAACGCAGAAAAAGATAAGAGGGTATATACAGTAACGCACATGCCTTATAAACGATGCGTAATAGTTAATTAAAAATAATATAATTGTTTATTTCTTTAATTACTAGCTGGAATGCCCTTTTCCTGGATGGAATTAATCTAAATTCATAAATAATGAAAGGTCATCTTAGGGCATGAAAAGTTGCTTCCATTATATGTAATTGTAAAAACACAAAAGGCCCATAAAAAGTGCAAAATACAAAATATGAAGCCATAAATTTGCATGTATCTCCACATAGATCTAACAAATGTCATGCCAAATTTGGTGAAGATCCCTCAAGAGAGTGCAAAGTAGTGATAAATGACGCCCATAAAATTCACAATACTCGATATGCAAAATTCAAAATTTGTATATATTTCCGCATGGGCTGAATTAACCTCCATACCAATTTTGGTAAAGATCCATTCACACCCTTCTTGATGAGAGAAACCTACTTTAAATAAAAATGAACCTCATAACGGCTGGTATGGGTATTAAAACTGTTATTGATAAGCAGAGAACAACGTTTCGACCTAAGACGTTTCTCTACTTATCAGTAACGGTTTTAATATCCATACCAAACGTTTTAAGATGCCCTCACACCCTTCGAAGTAGTTCATAAATGTACAACAGACAGTACTATTATACTTACGGTATATAGGCTAGCTGGAGTACCCGTCCTTGGAAATTATGCAAATTCATAATTAATAAAGGCCTGGCATGGCCAAGCGCGTAAGGCGTGCGACTCGTAATACGAGGGTTGCGGGTTCGCGCCCGCGTCACGCTAAACATGCTCGCCCTGCCAGCCGTGGGGGTGTTATAATGTAACAGTCAATCCCACTATTCGTTGGTACAAGAGTAGCCCAAGAGTTGGCGGTGGGTGGTGATGACTAGCTGCCTTCCCTCTAGTCTTACACTACTAAATTAGGGACGGCTCGGTGCAGCAGGCTAACAACCTACTCACTTAAATCCCTGTTGAAGAATCCGCAAGCGATTGCGGCCCTATGTTCCTTGATGGAATCTAATGGTGATAACTAATAATTAATAAAAGATTATCTTCAGACAAAGAAGTGCCAAATAAAAGCCACCGATAAAGGCATATTTAGAAAATGTATGTATTCCCGCATTAATTTAATGAACCGTCATACCAATTTTGGTGTAGGTCCATGTATACCTTGCGAAATAATTACATGGATGTATAACAAACAACAGACTGCTACAGATAGTACTATTATATATATGACATTACAAGCAACTGACGAAAAGCGGTTTCTCGAAACTTCATTGTTAAATATATTTAAAAGTATTTCTTTGACACTTTAAATTGTACAGTAAGACAGGCTTCAACGTTCTGCAGACTAATACTATACAAGTACTGTTTATATTCTAGTAAAGGCCTGTCTGCTCTATCCTAGATTACACACTGCTGATGATCAGTATGAATACTAAATAGTTAATTAACATTAAAAAAATAGAAATCACATGTTTAAAACTAGTCACGGAATGTAATTCATCCATCCAAAATAAGACTCTATTACACTTCACAAGCCTCAGCAACATTACAGAACACCAACGGTACTTACAAACAAAATTCTTCATTAGGACCTTGAAGTGCAACGATTTTTAATTTACCTTTTGTTATTGGAATATTTCAGCTTCATAATACCCCGCCAATATAACCAGACAGGGGAATGCCTACAAGGCATCCTAGGAGAAAATATTGAGTAGGTAGGTGATATACAGCGCCAACAAAAATAGTTATTCACAGCCAAGTTTCAGACACACTTTTACAGAATAAAGATATGGCGTCACCGGAGATCTGTGTAAATCATCCTGGACAAAAAATGTAAGAGAAATTAAAAGTTTAATATAAAGCTGACGAAAAGCTTTATAATATAAAGCGCCACAATCATAATATTTGCAAGTGACTTACAATTTGTACTGCATAAAATTCAAAGTGGATGGTCATCAGATTGATGTCGGAAAGCGAAGTACAACATGATAGTTCATTACCTGAATGGGTGTGCCAGGCCATGCAGAAGTAAAGCAAAATGAGGAAGTTGCAGACTATTTTAGTGATGTAAACTAAGTTATGTTTATGTGAATGTTCGGCATCTGCTTTCTGCCAGTTGAATAATTACTTGCAGAATAAAAACCAAAGAAAGACTGAGTGCTCTTACTTTAACACGTAATCTTTATGACATTGCAAGCAATCTGAAACTGTGCGTAAGTTATTTATGGAGCAAAAGAATGGGGTTTGCTAATATATTGTTTTAATACTGTTTTAGAACGTAAATGATAGCCAATGGTTGAAACTGATAATAAGCTATCTTTGTATAATTAATAACTTCTCTACATGTAAATGATAGAGTTTGTTTTGAAGTTTGCGAGGGCTATTTGCACTAGTCGTCCCTAATTTAGCAGTGTAAGACTAGAGGGAAGACAGCTAGTCAACAACACCCACCGCTAACTCTTGGACTATTCTTTCACCAAAGAATAGTGGGATTGACCGTAATATTATAATGCTTCCACGATTGAAAGTGCGAGCGTGTTTGGTGTGACGAGGATTCGAGCCCGTGAATCTCAGATTACGAGTCGAGCGCCCTAACCACCTGGTAGAGTGCTTTGTTATAATAAAACAAACATTCTTATGCTTATTTTAGTATATTTCCCAGTGCAATGATACAACATGGGGTGTTTGTGGATTTTACGGGGACAACTATACTAATGTTTAATCTGTATTTCATGCAAAATTACTTCCAGCTTTAATCTAATAACACCTATATTTTACAAATTTTCTGGGTGGGACATGCCTCTAAACTCCCATAGCACTAGCATACTTTATTTAGTTTAGTTAGTTATCATCATTAGATTCCATCTAGGAACATAGGGCCGCAATCGCTTGCGGATTCTTCAACAAGTATTTAATTTAGTAGGTTGTTAGCCCACTGCACCGAGCCGTCCCTAATTTTGCAGTGTAAGACTAGAGGGAAGGCAGCTAGTGATCACCACCCATCGCCAACTATTGGGCTACTCTTGTACCAACGAACAGTAGGATTGACGGTCACATTATAACGCCCCCACGGCTGGGTGGGCGAGCATGTTTGACGCGACGCGGGCGCGAAACCGCAACCCTCGGATTACGAGTCGCACGCCTTACGCGCTAGGCCATACCAGGCCTAGCATACTTTACATGTTTATTTTTCTTTGTACAATATGTTTTGGCTTTTGATCTCAAAAAATAAAACCCCCTATAGAAACATTCCATGTACGGGCCTAGATATATCTCTATCTCACAGTTGGCACAACTCTCCTGACAAGATATGAACCTAATAAAGCGAAGATGGCAACCATGAAAGGTATTTATCAACAATAAACATGTAGAACATGAGAAGATTAAAATCTAGTACAAACTCAACTCGGATATTATTAATCACTTTGGTCTATTTGCATCAGCCAAACACAATCAAATGAAATTTCTACAATATATTCACAACATGTTATGATGTTAACACCTTTTAGAAGCTGGCGAAGCACGATATAAACCTCTTCACACCATCCTAGCACACCCACAAAAAATGCCCAATGCAGCCCACTCTAATCATCGATGGCTTGAAAATAGGTTTTCTGGGGGGTACTCTCTTTCCTCCCCAACAGTTAAATATAATTATTTATGCTTCTATCAGGCTTCACATCTACTTGGAATTGTTGTTTTTCGGGACAGCCTTGGTTACCTCTCCACGACACCTTTCCTCAACATCTTCAAGAAGAAACTCCAGCTCTCTCCGCAAATTACAAGTTATTTTAATAGCTAAAATCAAGTCTCCATGGGTAACTAACTATTGTTTGTCAAAATACATAATATTTCATTATTACTATCATTTGTCTCTACGTGCAGGACGAAGAGTAACAGTATTTTCTAACCATCCCAAGTTATCTTTCAGGCTTCAATCCCTTGGAGTTTTAAACCTAAATGCCTTCTATGGTTTGGAACTGTTAGGAAATTTAAATGATAAATGCAGTTAACTCAAATATTTTATTAAAAAGTAATTAAAAACGCGCTTAGTGTGAGTGGTGTAACCATTAATATTAGTTGTTGTTTTTTAATCCAAAGCTATGGAATTGTCTATTTGTGCTCTGTCCTCTGCGATGAAACGAACTTTAACTTTAACATTAAAACTCTGTAAACTTGTTGCTGATCCATTGGAGAAAAATTGTTAATGTTGTTTAAGGAACGCGCATCACTAGGTGACACTCTTGTGGGATAGGAGAAATTAAAATGTATAATATCTAAATTCTAGAAGCATTGCAATAAAAAGAGGTTTTTGCCTGATGAAAAACAAAAAATAACATGTTTTGGTTATTTTGGTTTAAAATGTTATACGATCATATAAGCAGCCCCAAGTAGAAATGATGTTATGTAAGTTACCTTGTTTTTTATTGTTATTATTATTTAAGGCTACATGGCCGATGTCTTTACAAAATACTAGCAGAATGTCGCCCTATGGACAGCTCTTCAGTCATGATTTTGATGAGCTGACCGGTGTGCTTCTCCGTCACGAAACTGTTCCTGCCTTATAACTGCAGCTACACGAGGGCTATCTAGTGCAAAACTGGATGGAAAGACAGCTACTTATCACCATTCACTACTAACTCTTGGACTACTCTTTTACCAATGTATAGTGGGATTGATCGTTACTTTATTACGTCCCCACGGCTGAATGGACAAGCATGTTTGGTATGACAGGGATTCGAACCCGTGCCCCTCAGATTACGAGTCGAGCGCCCCTAACCACCTGGTCACCACGAGCCACTCGAGCAAATCGATGTGTTTCTCTATTTCTGATTCGTTCCTGGCTTTTCATTCGACCGTGCTTCATAACTTTGTGAGCAAGTCTATCTCTTTCTTTAACTTGCCTCCTGACATTTGATTTTCTTTCATAAAGTTTCAGACTTTTTTTGTGATAAATAATTCTTTCGTTTGGCAAATTTTGACTGCATTATTTTCGATGTTTTCATCGCTTTATACTAATAGTGAAGAACAGATCATACTCCTCCAATAGAGTGTGTTTTGTTTATAGCAAAGCCACATCGGGCTGTCTGCTGAGGCCTCCTCTAATAAAAAAACTTAAGGTGAATTTTCAACAAAGTTAATAATTGCCTTAGAAATTGTACTTTGGTTAGGTATAATTCCTGTGTTTTAAACACTTTAGTTTTTGAGTAAAAAAATGAAACAAAATATGCGGGTCCTCGAACTCAAGTTCCTCTCGGTCGTTCAGCTGTTTCCGTGACGTATTACATCTATGACGAAATAGTTGCCAAACACGCTTCGTTGCGCGTCGACCATTTTTTTCCTTTCTGTGCTGGTGTTTTATGTAAATCTATCGGTGCTTTTTTCGGATTACATACTTTGTGAGACTATTTTTTGTCTTGATATTGCTACTTATGTTTGTTTTATAATAACATGGTTTACTGGTTGCTTATGTTTGTAAAAACGGTTCGGCATCTGGTAAAAGCTTTTTTCGTTTCCGTGCAACGAGAAGGAACTGGCAAGGTGGCGACAGTGGGTGCGGATGGTCAATAGGAAAAACTGGACTCCTTCACACAATGCAAAGCTTTGTCAAGATCACTTTAAACGTTCATGTTTTGTGTCGGATCCCACTGTTTTGGATTCCGTGGGTTTCAAGCTAGGCAGGTTGAAACTTAAAAAACCATCGGCAGTAGACAGAATCGTCCCCACCATCTTTCCTCGTATAGAGCTGAGGACTGATCTCAGCCTGCAGCGTATAGGCTCTACCCCGCTGAAGCCATCCCTTTCCATCAGGAAAAGAACAAACTTAAAGGTATGTGTGCAGTATAAAGCGATAAACAATAACTAGTATAGTATAATAATTTAAAAAGTACAAGTTTTTGAAGAATGTAACTAGACATACACATTTCACATTCATGAGCGTGTTTTGCATTTGTAGCACCTGAAAGTTAGTGAAACCTTGATTTCCTAGTCTAGACAGTGGAAAAATCTATCCCAGATAGAGTATATTCCACGTTTAAAAGCTGGTAGATCATTTTATAAATGTTTTTGTATCATTTTTACACATAGAAAAGTTTGAAAAATACCATTTTTCAAAGTTAACATTTCAAGATAAATTGAAATAAGATCATGTCTCGAACATGTTGAAGTAATCAAGTACATTTTATGTATTTAAAAAAAAACATTGTAGACTTGTAAACAATCAAATACAAACTCCATAGCATATTGCCATAACTCATCATAATAAAATTAATCTTAACACAGTACTTTGACATTGTCATATTAAATGTAAATCTCATAAACCTCATAAAGCATGTTGTTTTAATATATAATCTTATTTCTTCAGTATCACTCACAGTTCCACTACTCTCGCTCGTGGAACTGTCCTGATCACTAGAACTTGTCAAATCTGTGTCAAAAGTAACTGTTCTAGGTTCGTTCAGAGTAGGTTTGAATTGATATGGCACTACTCGACACTGTTCAGAACACAAAGTCAAAACAGACTCTGCCTCTGTTTCTCCGTATGCGCTGGCCATGTTTATTTACATTTAACGCGCTGGCGTTGGCAGTTTGTTTGGCAACTATTACGTTACAGTATTTTTCCTAGCGGCAAACGTAAAAACTAAAACATTCGGATTGTCGCTCAGAAAGGGCTCTTTCTGCACCAAGTTCTAGGTTTCATTTATTAGCACATATGTTTTATAAAAAAATGTGAACCTGCAAAATTAATCAGTACGAGTAGTTCTTTTGACTGCAAAGTTTTCTTTTTTCTGTAAAATTCACCTTTACTTTAAAATTCTGCATCAAGTGCACTTTACCACAATTTTAGAAGTTTTATTAAAAAAATAATTTAGTCGATAATAACAAATGTACAAAGTCAATATACATCATTAAAAATGGAAAAAAAAACATTATTTCTTCATTAAGGAAGGGATTTAGGAAACAAATGTTATGAAATAAGGTATTTATTTTATAATTTTAGCGAGGGTCTATTTTATAACATTTTTTCATTTTAGTGCGATATAAATTTATTATTGACTTACTTCTTTCAAAAAGTGGACAAATGCACTAAATGAACTTTTAATAAGAGACCCAACTGTAACAAAACTTTATTAGGGACTTCCCTTTATGATGTTGAAATATTGTACAAACTGTGGAAGGTTCGGTTTTGAATTTTGCACAAAGCTACACGAGGGCTATCTGCGCTAGCCGTCCCTAATTTAGGAGATTAAGACTAGAGGGGGGCAGCTAGTCATCACCACCCACCGCCAACTCTTCAACCACTCTTTTACCAACGAATAGTGGGATTGACCGTGACTTCATAACGCTCTCACAGCTGAAAGGGCGACCATGTTTGGTGTGATGGGGATTCGAACCCGCGACTCTCGGGATTAACTGAAATAAACAAATTTTACAAAATCAAGTTTTACCAACAAAAAAATCAGAAAAGTGCAGTCTAAAGTAGGTAAATTCCTTTGTGAATTAATCGAAATTAAGATCATTCATGAAATTAATTTATGGAGTTTTCATATAATAACTATTGGTAAAAATCAATTAGATTAACAACTTATAATACAAAGAAAAACCAACGCGTTCTGGTAACACTATGCTCCAACAATGGTTTTTATGTCATATCGCTTAACAACAAAACTAGAACATAATATTATTGCTAGTATATGTGATGAATGTATAGAATGTAATATACAGAAAAAAAGAAAATATTTGTTGACTATCTGGAGTGTCCGTCTCTTGGAAAGATGTTATGTAAATTCATGATTAATGAAAGGTTATCTTAGGATTTGAAAAGTTGCTTCCGTTATATGTAGTTGTAAAAATGCAAAAACATCCATAAAAACTATAAAGCACAAAATATGAAACCGCAAATTTGTATGTATCTCCCTATAGACTCAACAAACCTTTATACTAAATTTGATGGAGATCTATCAATATGGGGCAAGTAGTGATAAGAAACACAAAACTAAACATTTGTACACATTTCCTTATGGACCTAATGAGCATCTATTAATAGGAGGCAAGGTAGTGATGAAAAAAAAACAAAAATGGTCATAATACCCGCAAATCTCAAAATGCAAAACTGAAAATTTGTATGTATCATTGCGTGGGCCTAATGAACCTCCATATCAATTTTGGTGAATATCCATCTACATCTTGCGAAGTAGTTACATAGATGTACAACATACAGTCCTATTATATTTATATATATTTCTTAATTTAGAGTCTCCGTTGATTAAAGAGGTTTTTTTTTAAATTTAAAAAGTTGGTGGTATAACAGAAGATAATTTAGAAACAATTTAAGTTTAATATTGAATCGACAGTTTTAACTTTTATAAATGTTATGCTTTTGGCTAGGTAACTCCACACTGTCTTTACTTTAGGTTTATAATATCAATACTCACTACACTCGCCACTGAAATTTCGATGAGTTGACATTAATCGAACTATTCTAAGTAAATACAATTGGGCCTTTGTGATTCATATTTCTGGAAATAAGCGTGACCTGACAAACACTCGCTTTTATATAGACTCGATTGGTAGTTATACACAATGGCCGAGTATGAAGAAAATCGGCAACAAAGGAGTTGCTGTAACTGCCACCGAGATTTATTATTTTTAACATACATCGATTTTCACTTTCAGTGTTACTTCTTTAGGATAAATATATCACTTTTAATATATTACACAAACACACACACATGCACCAAAAATTTCCCAAAATTATCTTGATGTCTCCTACGTAATACAATCAAATGGTGAGTTCCACAAAATAATCTTAAAACCGTGAATGTCATTTCTACTTCTTATTGCTGTTTTTCAAACAATACTCAAAAACTAAATTAATTTGTTTGTTTTTGAATTTCGCACAAAGCTACTCGAGGGCTATCTGTGCTAGCCGTCCCTAATTTAGCAGTGTAAGACTAGAGGGAAGGCAGCTAGTCATCACCACCCACCGCCAACTCTTGGGCTACTCTTTTACCAACGAATAGTAGGATTGACCGTCACATTATAACGCCCCCATGGCTGGGATGGCGAGCATGTTTGGCGCGACGCGGGCGCGAACCCGCGACCCTCGGATTACGAGTCGCACGCCTTACGCCCTTGGGCCCCGAAATAAATTAATTAATAATGTTATGTATGCAAAGCTTAAGCTTTAAGTGTGTTACTTTGGACTTCAAGTTGGGATACTTTTTGTACTCAAGTATGCTCATAAAACAAGATGAATTATTATAAAACAAAATTCACTCATACACCAAAGATTGGTTGGTTGATTTAGTGTTTTATAGCACAAAGCAGCTAGGCTATCTGCGCCAAACGTCCGGTAAAAAGGTAAAAATAAATTAAATGTAGTAAAATACATAAAAGGAAATGAAAGTAAAACAAAACAGCATTGAAAAACAGAAAAAAGCATAAAACAAATGTTGACACCTAGTCTACAAATGTTAAGAGAGAAAGCAGAGTAAGAGAAGTTGTAAAGGACTTTCTATAGCATAATGGTAATGATCATAACCTGCCAGGAAGACTAACATGTAAGTACAAGAACCACCGTCAGTCACCTGAAGTTGGTCTTTCCAGTCCTGGTTCCGGGTTATGTGTCATTATGGCCAGTACCAAAAAGGTAAAGTAATAAAAGTGTTAAAAGACATGCAGCAAAATTGTAATAACAACTCGCCAGGACGACTAACGGGTAGTTCAAACGGATAGTTCAAACAGCAGCGTTAGTCACCTGAAGTTGGCCTTTCCAGTCCTGGCGTCGAGTTGTTTAATGTTACGACCATTTTCTAATTTCAAATCGAACTAGAGAGATTGTGACTCTTAAAAGGGAACCACAATAAAAAAAAAGGTTTTATGAAGAAATATAAAACACTTAAATGGCATTAAAAAGATTAATGGCCGTTAAAAAACTAAAAACTTTATCAAGGTGGACAGCGTCACCGTCACCAATAACACTGTCTAATGTTATGGACAAACCTTGGGACAGAACACGTTTAAAACAGTGCCGTCGTTGAGAGTCGTAACGATGGCAAGAAAGTAGAATGTGGATTACAGTGATTTGAGTGTTACACAAACTACACACTGGTGCAACAGTTCCAGATAAAAGAAAATGATGAGTTAAAAAACTGTGACAAATGCGATGTCTAGTTAGAACATCTTCCTCCTTCCGAACCTTACGGAAGCAAGACGGTCAAAGCCCAATATGGGGTTTTATTTGGAAAAGCTTGTTGTCGCGTTGCTCACTCCAAATGGACTGCCAGCTGGCACGGAGCAGAGTTTTGAATATAGGACCATAGTCCATGTACGGAATAGGCAGAATGGTGGTAATGCCAGAGCAGATAGATTTAGCTGCCATGTCTGCAAGCTCATTCCAGCGAATACCAACATGGCCTGGTATCCAGAAAAAACTGGATAGAAGTAGATGTTAATGAGAAATGGGCCAATCGGTTCTGAATATCAGTGAGAACAGGGTGTGAGCAAACGTGAAGCGATTCCAGGGCCAGTAGAGAACTAAGCAAGTCAGTGTAAACAGTGCAGTTGGAGTACTGCTTAGCTTCACTATGATCCAGTGCAAGAGATATGGCATACAATTCAGCAGTGAACACAGAAGCTGTAGTTGGTTTGTTTTTGTTTTTGAATTTCGCACAAAGATATTTGAGGGCTATCTGTGCTAGCCGTCCCTAATTTAGCAGTGTAAGACTAGAGGGAAGACAGCTAGTCAACAACACCCACCGCTAACTCTTGGACTATTCTTTCACCAAAGAATAGTGGGATTGACCGTAATATTATAATGCTTCCACGATTGAAAGTGCGAGCGTGTTTGGTGTGACGAGGATTCGAGCCCGTGAATCTCAGATTACGAGTCGAGCGCCCTAACCACCTGGTAGAGTGCTTTGTTATAATAAAACAAACATTCTTATGCTAATTTTAGTATATTTCCCAGTGCAATGATACAACATGGGGTGTTTGTGGATTTTACGGGGACAACTATACTAATGTTTAATCTGTATTTCATGCAAAATTACTTCCAGCTTTAATATAATAACACCTATATTTTACAAATTTTCTGGGTGGGACATGCCTCTAAACTCCCATAGCACTAGCATACTTTATTTAGTTTAGTTAGTTATCATCATTAGATTCCATCTAGGAACATAGGGCCGCAATCGCTTGCGGATTCTTCAACAAGTATTTAATTTAGTAGGTTGTTAGCCCACTGCACCGAGCCGTCCCTAATTTTTCAGTGTAAGACTAGAAGACCGCCAACTCTTGGGCTTCTCTTTTACCAACGAATAGTGGGATTGACCATAACATTATATGCCCCCACGGCTGAAAGGGCGAGCATGTTTGGCGCGACGGGGATGCAAACCCGCGACCCTCAGATTAGATTACGAGTCGCACGCCTTAACACGCTTGGCCATGCTGGGCCATGAGAAGCTGTAGAGGAGATTTTGCACGCAACCACCGAACCGCAACAAACCATGGCAGAGCCCACAGAGTTACCTGATTTGGAACCATTCGTATAAATTGGAATGGAATGATTGTTCAGTAAATAAAAGACGGTACTTCCAATCGGGAGTATCTGCCTTTCTCAGATGACTTAAAGAAAGGTCACATTTGGGGACTGAAATAAGCCATAGTGGGATGAGCTGACCAGTGGATTCTGCAATGTTATCCAATTTCGCCTGGATGCGAAGGCCAAAAGGAGTAATGGCAGATCGTCTGTTCTGAAAAAGTATGGCCCACTGAGAAAGGAAAACACATCCCCAGGTGGGATGCTTTGGTAAGGAACAAACATTTAAAGCATATACTAAAGACAGTAGCAAATGGCAGAGGTGCAAAGAAGGTTCCTGAGACTCTATACATAAGCTCTGAACTAGAACAGTAGATTTCAGAAATGCTTCCTGTAAGGAAAGACATACAGGATGGTAGGAAGCAATCAGTGTTTTGATGTCATCCAGATTTGAACCTAAACCTCGACAGTTCCATTGTATCAAGGCTGGAGAACCCTTCTGTTTACGACCACGTCTTTTTCCCTTACTGTTCTTATTCGGAGGAGATCTATCGACCTCCATGGATCCTGCCCTGAGTCGATTGGGCAGATCTTTGTTGTTGAAAGGGGATTCCAGTGACTGAGGACGTGAATGAATGATTGTTTTTGCATCTTGGGGTGAGAGAAAAAGATGTATCTGAAGAAATGTCTGAATTTGAAAATGGGTGTAGAAGTTGATTCATCAACCTTTTTAACCATGGAGGTCAAAAGGCTTTTTATATGTTTTGAAAACGATTCTCTTGGAGGCACAGAGAGATCTGTCTGCACTCCACTGTAGTTGTGGAACGAAGTGCAGCAGCATATGTCCGAGATGAAGTGGGGGAAAGCAATTTCCGAGCCTCAGGATAACTAATGTTATGAGTCGTTTTCAAACGCTGCACCTCTTTTTCCTCCAACCATTTTGGGAAATAATGAAAGTAGGAAGGGTGAGACCCATTGCAGTTGACACAATGTGGGTCCGTGCCACACTCATAGGCATCGTGGTCCTTGCCACCATAATGAGCACATGTCAGGGAACCACGACATGACGTCTTTGAGTGGCCGAACCTCTGATATTGGAAACATTGGAGAGGGTTTGGAATGTACGGCCGTACCTTGCAATTTAGATAACCTGCCTTGATGGTGGCAGGTGCACATGGTGATGTAAATGTCAAAACGAGGATATCTGTGGGCAGTGTAACTCCATCTTTGCGAGTGGAGATATGCCTCACTGCACAAACTCCTTGAGTGGAGAAACCAGCGAGAACCTCTGACTCGGGGACGTTCTTCAAATCCCTCTCATCAATAACTCCTCGTGATGAATTCATGGTAGCGTGAGGGGTAACCTCAATAGGTACATCCCCAATTGCCTTTGAATTCAAGAGGAGTTCACTGTGTTGGGATGTGGATGTTTCAACCAATATGTCTCCAGATCAAAGCTTCTTTACTGACTTTGGAAAGCCAGCAAGTCCCTCTAGTCCATTCGGAATAAAAAAAGGTGGGCATTTGCCCTAAAGGTTTTTCTGAAAGAGAATGTAATATAAGAAAATGAGGTACGTGTGTTACAGATGTTGAAGATTGCTGCTCAGAGTTTTCAAGACGTGGTCGTTTACCTATTGACTGTTTTTTCTCTATTTTATTTAATTTTTTTATAAGAGTATCCATAGGAAAAAAGGAAAATTTCGCTACCCACCGACCCCCCCCCCACCATGAAGCCCTACGAGGGGATGCACTACAATATCATGCAAGGACATTGCAGCAACGCCAGGGTTTCGTGAGCACTATACCCAAACATCAGCATCAGACACAATGTCCACAACACCCATTGAGAACTTCCAACACTGGTACTTGGTTGATTTCTAGCCCAAGTGGACCAGCTGATTGACCCAAGGGGGCCACCCAAAGGCTGCCCGTCTACAGGAATTCAAGGTCAAAGTGGTGTTTTAGGGTTGGACCCCTCAACCACCAGGATCCTCTCCTCCCCTTCACGGGTCGCCACAGACGTGGGTGGATGTTTAGATCCCAGAGGAGGTAACTTGAAAAAACAGAATCTTTCCTGGGAGGTCCCCTCATCACGTACAGGAATCCACACCGAGGGGTACACCAAAGAACATTGTTCATTTTCCAATTTAATTTATTACTTTAATTTAATTGGCTAGATAGAATTGTCAGCAGATATCAGAGGGTACATAAATCTGAAGAAGCTAAATATAGTCACCCTCTTACATACTGATAACACACTGACCTCTTATACCTGCAAATTAAAAAAAAATATAATTTTGTATTGAAAAATAAAATCAAATTACTTCGTTGGTTTCACTCTGTTTTTCTTTAGCATTCATTTCTTAATTACTGGAAAGCTACATAATGGGCTATCTGTACTGTGAGTAGTCAAACCTCAAATTTTAACACTGTTAGTCTGCAGACTACATCATTGATATTTGTATGATAATAAAACATTTGCTGATAGACTAATAACAATAGCCATTTAATGGCCATAGTTCACCATCTTGCATAAGTTGGTAGTTGTACTGGTAATATTATTGATTTACTAAGCATTTGATGCACATCAATAATAAACAGAAATATATTTTTAGAGAAAATATCAGGAAAAAATAACACCTGTATTTCTTAACAGATGTGAAACACTAAAACAAATAATAATGTATTATTACAAAACTACAAAATGTATTTTACCATACACAAAGTCACATAACAAATAAATACAAAATGAACAAAACTTTTATTTATTGTTTTAGGCCAAAAAATTCTCAAGAAAGTTACTATTATATCTAGACATCAATACTATACATTCAAGTGCATCCATTAGGAAAATGATGCACTGATAAGAAAATTTAAAAATAAATCCAAATACATTATTTTGGTTGTTATTACTTGACTGAACTGTACATGAAAAGATGACTAGTGTGGTTGCCATTAAACACAAAGCTACACAATGGGTTGTCCACCATATATTGAAGCTCAATTTTAGCATTGTAAGCCTGTTGACTTGCTACTGAGTCATGAGGCTGAAAAGGTTAAACATGAAGTTTATAAAATGAAAGATTTTTTTCTCTATAAAATGAGAATATCATTTCATTTCCTAGGTCAACAAGGTAATATTCCTATGAAACCAATTTGAAACTAATTTATATATATATAATGTATATATTACTGTCACATAGGGTTGTATTAGACAGCTACAGCTACATTCAAAATAATTATCCTTGAAATTCTTCAATACTTGTATGCCAGATGCACAAGAACAGGCAGAACATGGTCAAGTCATTATGAGGTAATTACCAAAAATATGAAAACAGGTAATGCTAAAAATTTTATAAACTATAATCATATTAATAACCAATAGATATGATTAGTTTTGGATGCTCTCTATAAAAACACAATATATACATAAAAGAAAAATATTACTTTTTATCAATTGTCTGTTTAATGATCCCTGTTATTTTAAAACTAATTAATTATTTATAAATCTTTTTTGCCTCTGAAGCAGGAAAGTAAATAATGTCAGAAGGATTAAAAGATAAGGCAGGTTTTTTTCAATCAATCTTAATTTGCTGGTGAACAAGAGTTCTGTCAGCACACCTTGATTGAGTTAGGGAAGGCAGTTTTACATCAAAAGATTTAGTGAATGTGCCATTTCCTATAACTTTTGGAATAGAAAAACAAAGACTGCTCTGATATGGAGAACTTCTTCCCCTTCTTGATTTATCAATAGATATCTCATCATTCTCTAAAAAATCTTTGAAAGAACTGTCTGAACTTTCACTGGATCTTCTGGTGAAGCCTCCATATGTATTTGACTTATTCTTTCCTGGGTTTCCACTGGACATGTGTATTGGAGAAAACATTTTGCCATTTTCTTCTTTAAATGAACTTGCTTTATCAGAAGAACCAAATGCTTCTGGATGCATCCATTCTCCTTTAAAAATGCTACCACATTTGGGAATATAAGATTTTCTTAGAGAGATACGTTTGAAGAAACTACCCTCCTTTAGCTGCTGCAATTGGGTTGATAGGTAGGAAATAGTCCCACATTTTAAGTCTAATTCTTTTTGGAGGTTTAAAATTACTTCATCTCTAGCTGCGAGCTCTCGATAATACTGTGATTCTTGGGTTTTTAACTGCTGCTGCAGGGTATCATTATGCTGGAAGGAAGCTTTGAGCTCTTCTGCTAATTCCTTGTTCTTATCTCGCCATTTTATAACTGCAGATTCTAGAGCTTCAACATTACTTTCATGAAGAACTAAACAAAACATAAAAACCACTATTTTAAAATCCAGACACTTATTCACACAGACATTTTTTCACTCATGGGGCAGTCGTTAGGGTTTTTTGACCTACTTTGATGTTACTTTGCTCATTTCTCGGATATTTTATTATACATAGAATTTTAAAAAGAGAAATTAAAAAAAAGATATATAAAAAACTACTTTGTGTTCTTTGCAAGTCTTTATTAATATCTGACATGGTCAACTTTTCTAAGTGAATTTACAGCATAAAAATTTGTTAAAATGGGTTACTAAAGTTTGAGGGTGTAAGTAAGGGGATGAGAAAACTGCCTTACAGATAAATATTTATCCAAAATTTATGTTTTTTTTATTGACATAACATTTTAGAACACTTATAAATTGCCTTTGATAAAAAAAATCTACTTACATGAATCAAACTTAAAACATGAACCTACTAAGTAATGTAACTAACTTCATAAACCAGTCTAACAAAGAGCATGAAATGTTGTAAAACAAAACCTATTACAGTTATAATTTGCAAATTCATCAGTTGGGTAACCTCACTGTTATCAATACTTTTTGCCATAATTTCAAACTTATTTTCTTTTAAAGTAACCAATCAACCCACTTACACACTTCTATTTCTCTTTCTCCCCACCTGCAACTGAAGCTACTATAAAACAATGACTTTTTTTCTTACCTTGACATATGGCAGGGGACTCTTGTACAACCAATTTCAACTGCAGCTCTGCAAAGAAGCATTAAGTTCATTCACAGTGCTATTCTTATAACTTTTATTGCTATATAAATTACTAGTGACTGATGTGTGGTGTATTCATTCAGTAGGTCTGATACAAATACATTAGAAAGAAATTATTCATTTGAATTGGTTCTGGAAGATTTCCAGTGAATTGTATCCATGATAAATCTCTACACGTATACACAGATTCCTTTTCTTATTTTTTACTGTGCAATGTAAATATTCTTAAAGTTGGTTAATACTTGCAGTCATATAACTTCCTTCTTTGATGTATTGGTCTAAATATTCAAGCTGATCTGAAACATTGTACATGTATGTTTCAATACATAATCATAATTTTAATGAGTAGTATGATGAATATGTCTTTGCCTGACTTGTTAAATAAGATTTTTATAGAATATCCTCAAGCAAACCTACCTACAGAATTTGTTCTCCTCCACATTTTGGAAATTGTTCCAACATAATTGTTATGAAATCTCTTAAACAGGGAGTTTATAAAAAGATATTGTTGTATGTACCAGTAACCCAATAAACAGCAAGATATTATTTAAAAATCAGGAAAAGATTGAAAGTTAACTCCTTTTCCTTGAATAGACTAAATTTTATTGTGATAGTGTTGATGCATAATATCTGTTGTTATACACTTATAATACTTAAACAAATAGTTTTGGTGACTTCAGGAATGTTTTTAACAGTGAGTGAATAAAACATCAGGCTTCATTTCCCAAAACTTCTTTGGGTCACTTATCAACACATGAATGACTTATATTAGACTAACACATTATATTTAATATCATAAGTGCCTGTGACTGTTATAAATGGGTACAGAAAATAAAAAAGTGCGACTTAAGCAGTAAATAAAAGAACAAAAAAACAAGTGACAAGAAAATTAATACAAAGAAAATAAAATGAGTATTAGAAGAAACTTTTTTATTTTGCAATTAAAATATCATAATTATCCAATACACGTTAAATATAGAGAACTGTACCTCTGCATTGTGTCTGCAGTTGATCAACTTCTTTGTGAAGCCCTTCCAAGACCTTTGCATGTTCAGCCTGAAGAAAAGCAAGTTGACTCCAAGTCGCTCGGACCTGTTCCTGAAGCCGTTGGAGCTGATTTGAGTCTTCAGGAGAGAATTTGGAATATTCTTTGACAAATCTTTTTAAGGGGGTATCAGAGTTAAAGTGCAAAAGTTTAGGACTAGGCTTAACAATATTTTGCTTTTGTGGCATATTATAGGACACTGGAGAGAATTCTGATACTGCTGCTATTTCACAGTGTTTGAAGCCTTTGTTCTATACACTCTTTTCTTATGTATGTTATTTTTACATTAGCTAACAATTACATTAATGATGGTAGCTCCATATGTTACCAACCTAAAAAATAAAATAAAACCAAATTTTACTAAGACACAATGACAACAATGTATTGGGAGGATGAGATTATGAAACAAGTAAAGAGTCAAAACTTAAAAATCTTCAATAGGTAGTTTCAAAACACGTACAATAATACAATAATGAACTGTAAAGTATATTCCTGTCTTTACACTTCATTCATTTCACAGAATTTAAAAGCATAATATTAATACTGGGTCTCACTTTAAAGACTACAAAAATCAAAGGCCTTTTGTTCATTAAACACTAGAAGTAGAAACTATTTTACTGAGAAAACTGTACACATGCAGTAAGTCGTAAACATTACATAGAAGCAAGTTTTTCCCTGTTTCGTTGCATAGCTGTGACCATCACTTTCAACAATGGTAGCGCACAAAAGTTTGCTATAAGTTATTCATTTATTGCATTCCGAAAATTATTAATGTTAGATTATGAAACAACAAAAAACACGAAAAGGCACTTTTACTTATATTGTGATATTATACACTAAATAACAACTTACTTCTGAGTTTCTATCGCGTATCATTCGTATCCTACAGCTGTTTAAAATGACGCTACTTCCGTAATACAAACACAGACGTCTGCATCTGCCACCGGAAGTATGAGATCATTCTAGGATGCACCTCCTAAATCAAATCATAAATGACTCACCGTGATTTTAATGACGTATGATATCAAGTTTATTGAAAATAAAGAAAGAGTACACACAATGGTTTGCTTTAACACGTGTGAAACGGTACGTATACTTTTTCCTTTTCTAAATAAACTCTATGCTTTATACAATTTCAAATAGCAGTTATTTAAGTGATCTCTTGTTCTTTTGTGGGTTTTTCTTCTTCTTATGTATATATTATATATAACCTGGCGGGACTGTAACACTGGTATGGACGTCCATTGTTTTTGTTTTGTTTTTATTTTAGTGTTATAATCCTTCAGACTTCTCGTTGATCTATTGAGGGAGGGTGTGTTTGTTATCACAACGCAAGCACTAATTAATAATTCTAAAAACGTCGCCAATATCTTTTCTAGTGTTGTACTTGCAAGAGGCCAGTTGAACAAAAAATGAGCAGTGCATTTTTTAAATTTACAACGTTCCAAATTTTGACAACAGTCAAGGAACGAAGTATCATTTTAATCGTTAGAACTTACAAATTAGTAACTTAACATACTGTATTATGAACTTGATCGAAGAAATTCCATTACATTCCCCGTGTATTAAAAGTCAAGTTACAAAGATATATTTTAATGCACAACGTTTCAAGTTTGTTGTAAGTCAATGCATAAAGTAATATACTACATTCAAGGGTTGTTAAAGGTGAAAGTGCAATATGGTGTTTTGACGCACAATGCTTCCAGCTTGTTAGAAGTAACAGCACAAAGTATTGTTTTAATATAAAACGTTTCAAGCTTCTTATAAATAGAAACACGAAATAGTGTTTTAATCGACAACGTTTGTAGTCTGTTATAACTCAAAGCACAAATGTTTTAATCTACAATGTTGGTGGTTAAAAGTAAAAGCACAAATTAGAGGTTTAACATAAAAAAATTACAGTTTTGTTTGAAGGTAAGAAGCGAAGTGGTGTTTTAATTGTGACATTTATTATTATATATTTGTATTAATATCGATATTGGTTTCAGTTAAATATTTATTTAGAAATGCATTTAACCTATACTGTTAAATCTGTATTGAAAAATTCCCGTATATTCACTAATGTTGTAAAAGATACTTGTGTGTAAGTATCAACAATGTACTATGTGTACATGTAAATACTAAAGATTGCCAATACTGTTGCCAACTGAACTTTTGAGAATTTCGCCTTAGGTTCATAAACCGACGCGCCAAGAAACAATATTTATTGTTTTTTGCTACTGTTGGTATACTATAAGCCTCGGAAGCTATAACTGTGAGTAACACTTATTTATCGGGAAACTACAAATATTTGACCAGGAACGTTTATCGATTTCGAACATTACAAACCGTTTCACTTCAACAAATTAACTTCGTACGTTAGTTTTCAGCTGCGAAAATTTCACATTTGAAGAGCTAGCTAGCTCCCCGTTAAATGAATTGTATCAATTCAGAATTAATGCGCTCGTAGTGAACCTTCTATAAGATATCAAGGAAGTTCCATATCGGATAGAAGATTCAACAAGCTTGATATATCAAATTTTCTTTCTTAATACAAATATATTTTAATGTACAAACAACAGTACAGTTTATAATAATGGTTATTACAAACAATGATTTATATACAAAAATTTTACAAACTCACAAGCAATATTTATTCAACATTATAATATGATATGTCTACCATTAATTAATTTCTAAATTTATGTTACAATTTAACTCAGTTTCATTCTATTTGAAACTGTAAAACGTAATATAATCTACAATTTTCCGAGCTTGTTACATGTGAATGTGAAAAGATATTTTTTTAAATATACTACCTTGAAGACTTGTTAGAGGTGAAGGTAAAAAAAATAGTATTTTAGTGTAACATGATGCATGCCTGATAGAACTTAAAAGTGAAAGCACAGTGTTTCAGTCTTTTTGAAAGTGAAAGCACTAAGTAGAGTTTTAATATGCACGTTTGTTAGAAGGAGAAACAAAAATATATACTTTTTTAAATTTATTATGTTGAAAGCGTGTTAGAGGTCAAGGCACAAAGTAGTATTCGTAACTATAACATTCCAAACCTGTTAGAGGTGAAGACACAAAGCAGTCTTTCAATCTACAATGTTCCAAGGTTGACAGAAGTGAACGCATACATTAGTATTTTAATCTACATAATGTATAAGGTATAATGTATTATTTAACGTAAAACCTTCTAAGATTGTTATAAATTAAGGAACAAAGTATTATTTTAATTATGTCAATCCCAGTTTGTTAGAAGTCAAAGTACAGATAAGTGTATGAACATTCTTAGCCTGTTAAGACTCAACGTATAAACTAATATTCTAATTTATAATGTACTAAGCTTGTTAGAAGTCAAGATAGCATTGCAGTGTTTTAATCAAGAACGTTCCAAACTTGTTAGAAACTAAGGCACAAAGTAGTGTCTTAATGTATTATGTTTTAAGCTTGTTAGAAGTAAAGGCGCGAAGTTATAATTTACAACTTTCAGAGGTTGTTAAAGGTTAAGACACAAAGTAATGTTTTAATCCACAATGTTTCATACACGTCAAAATTCAAGGCACAAAGTAGTATTTTATTTTAAGACTTCCCAAGCTTGCTTAAAGTCAAGGCATAAAGTAGTGCATAACGTTTGAAGACTGTCAGAACTGAGAGCACGAAGTAGTAGTTTAATCTATGACATTCCAAGTTTTTGAGAGTCAAGGCAGTAGAGTAGTGGTTTAATTGAAAATATTTCAAGCTTGTTAAAGGTACAAACTCGAGTTTTAATATAAAAATTTTAAGCTTTTAGAATTCAAGACACAAGGTGATGTTACAACTTACTATGCTGAAGACTTGTTATAGATCAAGGCACAGGGTAGTATTTTCAGTTACAAGTTAGTATGAAGTTAAAGCGACAAATTAGTGTTGTAATATACAATATTTCAAGCTAATTTTATTAAAGACACAAACTTGAGTTTTACTATACAACGTTCCTAGCTTCTTAGAAGTCATACCATCTAGTATTGGTCTATTCAAGAACTTTCAAAGCTTGCTAGAAGACGAGGAAGGAAGTAGTGCTTTAATTTACAATGTAACGTTTTAATTTACAACCACCCAAACGTTTCAGTAACTTCAAGACATCAAGCAGTGTTTTAATGTAGAATTTTCATCGCTGTTAGAAGTGATGGTGAAAATGTAGTATTTTAATCTACGACGTTCGGAGCTTGTTAGGAGTCAAGCCAAAATGTAGTTTACAAAGTTATCAGCTTATTAGAACTCAAGGCGCAAAGTAATAATTCATTCTACATCGTTCTAAGCTATTTAGAAGTAAGGTACGAAAATAATGTTTTAATCTAGAACGTTCGAAGCTTGTTTTAAGAGAAATCAGAAATAAATATTGTTTCAGTTTATAAGCTTGTTTTAAATTTTATGCAAAACAACATGAAGGCTACAAACACTAGCCGACCTTAATTTAGCAGCGATAGACGATATGGAAACCATTTAGTCAACACCACACACTGCCAGCTCTTGGGGTACCCTTTTACCAACGAATATTGGGATTGTTTGTTACATTACAATGCCCCCTCGGCTGAAAGGGAGAATATTTTTTCATTTGAAGGAGTTCGAATTCGTGACCCACAGATTGTGAGTCAACTGCTCTAACTATCAAGCTACGGCAAGCTTGTTCAATTTACATCGTTCCAACTTTGATACAACACAATGTACAAAACAGTAGAATTTTAATTTATTATGTTCCACGCATTTTAGTAGTCAAGGAGGAAGAAAGTGCTACTATGTTTCACGCTTATTAGACATTACGGCACAAAGAAGTGCTGTTTTAATAAATATCGTTCCAACTTGATAAAAGTCAAGTAACAAAGAAATATTGTTTTATTCTACTACGCTCCACGCTTGTTAAAAGTGAAGGCATAAAATAGTGTTTCAATCTACAACGTTCCAAGCTTGTTAGAAATTAAGGCACAAAGTGATGTTTAAATCTACAACGTTTGGGATTTGATGAAAGTCAAGGTATAACACAGTATTTTTATCTACTGCATTCTTCGCATCGTAAACTCAAAGTAGAAATATACGTTTAATGTACAATGTTCTAAGATTGTTAGAATTTAATGTCAAAATTAATGTTTTAATTAATAACATTCCAAGCTCATTATAAGTCAGTGCACGTAGTAGTTTTGATATACTATATTTAAGGGTTGTTAGAGGTCAATATGCAATGTAGTGTTTTAAAGTATAGAATTCCAAGCTCGTAAAAAGTAAAGGTAAAAATAGTGTTTTAATCTGTAATGTTCCAAGCTTGTTAGAAGTCATGACAGAGAGTAGTGTTCAAATTTACAACGTTTAAAGTTTACAAGAAGGACGTAGTGTTTTAATCTGTAAGGTTCCAAGCGGGAAAGTATCCTAAGTAAAAAGTAAACTTACAACCACTTAAATTTTTTAGTAATCAAAGTCAAAGTAGTGTTTTACTGTAGAACATCTCAATCATGTTAGAAATGAAGTTGAAAAGTATTGTTACAATAAACGATGTTCCAGTCTTTCCAGAAGTCAATGTATAAAGTATTGTACAACTCAAGGTGAAAAGTAATATTTTAATCTACAACTATTCAAGCTTCTTAGAAGTGGAGACACAAAGGAGAGTTTCAATATACAACGTTTTAATCTTTTGAAGAGATAAGGCCTAAAATATATATTTTTTTACTTTTAACATAAAACGTTCTAATGAATCTAAGCTGTTAGAAGATTGTTTTTAATTTCGCGCAAAGCTACACAAAGGCCACCTGTGCTAGCCATCCCTAATTTAGCAGTGTAAGACTAGAGGGAAGGCAGCTAGTCATCACCACCCGCTGCCAACTCTTAGGCTACTCTTTTCCTACTGAATAGGGGGATTGACCGTTACACTATAACGCCCCCACGGCCAAACATGTTTAGTGCGATGGGGATTCGAACCCCCTACCCTCAGATTACAAGTCGAGTGCCTTAACTACCTGGTCATGCTGGGCCAGAACTTAAGCCACAAAGTAGTATTTTAATTTACTGTGTTCAAATTGTTGGAGGCCAAGACACGAAGTAGAATTTTAATTACTACTTTTTAAGCCTATTAGAGGTGAAGGCACGAAATAGTGGTTTACTCCACGTTGTTCAGAGCTTATGAGAATTCCAGGAGCAAAACAGTGTACGACTTGTTGGAACTGAAATCAAAAAGTAGTAATCTACAACGCCTCTAGCTTGTAAGAGGTCAAAGCAAAAAGTAGTGTTTCAACATAGGAAGTTCCATTCCTGTTAGACGGCAAGATGAAAAAAAGTGTATTAATCTATATTTCAAGGTTTATAGAAGCTACGGAATGAAGTAGTGTTTTAATCTACATCGTTCGAAGCTTGTAAAAAGCCAAAGTAAAAAGTAATGTTTTATTCACAATGTTCCAAACGTAATACAAGTTAAAGCACAATGTAGTTTCTTAATACAAAAATTTTCAAGTTTGTTAGAAATCAGACACAAAATAGTGTTTTATGTAAAACATAACAAGCTTCTGAAAAGTCAAAGAGCGAAGTAAGGCTTTTTAACCAGAAAGGTTCCAGGCTAATTAGAAAACAGGGTAAGAAGTCGTATTTCATTTTACAACGTTCGAAGCGTGTTGAAACTTAAGGTCGAAAGTAGTACATTAATCTGCAACGTTCCAGACTTGATCTAATTGAAAGTAAAAAGTAAAGTTTGGCCTACGACCATTTAAGCTTCTTAGTAGACAAATCACAAAATAGTGTTTTAATGTAGAAGTTTCCATTCCTGTTAGAAGTGCAGGTGAAAAGTAATGTTTTAATCTTCGACGTTACAAAATCGTTAGAAGTGAAGGTTTGTTTGTTTGTTTGTTTTGAATTTAGTTCAAAGCTTCTCGAGGGCTATCTGGAAGGTAGCGACAGGATGATCTTTTTCGGTGTTAATAGATGTTTTTTTTTTTAATTTCGCGTAAAGCGACACTAGGGCTATCTGCGCTAGCAGTCCCCAGCTTAGCAAGTGTAAGACGAGAGGGAAGGCAGCTAGTTATCACCATCCCTCGCCAACTCTTTTACCAACGAATAGTGGGATTGACCGTAACATTATAACGCCCCCACGTCTGAAAGGGCGAGCATGTTTGGTGCGACTGGGATTTAAACCCGCGACCCTCAGATTACGAGTCGAACGCCTTAACCCACCTGGCCATGCCGGGCCAAGAAGTGCAGGAGTGAAAGTGCAGTATGTTCCAAGCCGAGAAGCTCATAATATAAAGCAGAATTTTATTACAGAACGTTTAAAGTTTGTTAGAAGTTAAGGCACAAAGTGCAAAGTAGAAAAGTCACGTTTTAATCTACAACGTTCCACATTTATTAGAAGATGAGTCATAAAATAATGTTTTAATTGTTTGTTTTTGAATTTCGCACAAAGCTACTCGAGGGCTATCTGTGCTAGCCGTCCCTAATTTAGCAGTGTAAGACTAGAGGGAAGGCAGCTAGTCATTACCACCCACCGCCAACTCTTGGGCTACTCTTTTGCCAACTAATAGTGGGATTGACCGTCACATTATAACGCCCCCACGGCTGAAAGGGCGAGCATGTTTGGCGCGACGGGGAATGTTTTAATCTCCTACATTCCACTCTTCAGATAAGTCAACGGATCAAATATTGTTGTTTTTTTCTAATTTACACTGTTACAAACGTATTAGAAGTCAAGGAACATAATTAGTGTTTAATTTTACTTCTGTTCAGACTTGTTAGAAGTTAAGGCACAAAGTAGTATTTTAATATAGAAAATTTCAATTTTGTTACCACCCACTGAAATATCGATACGTTTGCGGACTTACAATGCTAGAAACAAGGTTTCGATACTTATGTTTAGCAGATAATAGACAGCTCATTGTGTAGACCAATATTGTAAGAAGTAACTTCACAAAGAAATAGGTTTTTAATTTATAGTATTCCAATATTATTAAAACTTGAGGAACCAAAGATTAATGTTTTAATTTATAACGTTCCAAACTTGTTAGAAGTCAAGGCACAAAGGTTTGCTGTAATATAGAACGTTCTAAACTTGTTAAGGGTAAAGTAAAAATGTTAAGTTTTAATCTACAACCAACATTCCACACTTGTTGATTATGGTACAAAAAAAAATGTTTTAGTCTACTATGTTCCAAGCTTCATATAAGCTAATGCACAAAGACGTAGTTTTAATTTGTAACGATCTAAACACTTTAGAAGCCAAAACAAATATTTTTTTTTAAATTTAATGTTAGATTAAATAAGTTAGTATTAAATAAATAGTTAGTAGCGTGTTAATGTATAATGTTCCAATCCTGCGAGAAGACACTTAGAAATAAGGCTTTGATTTATGACTTTTGTTAGAAATTAAGAAATGATGGTATTTTGAATTACTAAGTTACAGACGTTATATAAGTCAAAATACAAAGGAATACTGTTTTATTCTATAATGTTCCAAGCTCTTTAGAAGTCAAGGCACAAAGAAATGTCCCCCACTAGGACAGCAGGTAAATCTTTGGATTTACAACGTTAAATTCCTCTTTGTGTACACAGCAGATAACCCAATGTGGCTTTGCTATAAGAACACACACACACACACAAATGTTTGTTATGCGTTAAAGCGCAAAGAAGTTTTCATTTTCCAATATTATTAGATCTAAAGCAGAAAGAAGAATGGCTTTAATTCATAATATTATAATTCTTTTAGAAGTTAAGGATGTTGTTTGTAAGTAAGCACAAAGTTTCATAAAGGGTTATCTGTGCTCTGCCCACCACGAGTATCAAAACTGGGGGTGAGGCGAAGTTAAGGCAAAAAATGTAATGTTTCAGTTTACAATATTACAGTCTTATTAAAACATTGGTAAAATGTAGTTGTATTTTAAAGTACTGCGTTCCACGCTTTTTAGTAGTAAAAGGACGAAAAAGTAGTGTTTCAATTTTTAAAGTTAAAATCTTAATAAAGCTCAAGGCGCCACGTAAAAGCATTTTAGCTTACCCTGTTCCATACTTTTTAGTAGTGCAAGTACAAAGGAGTTGTGGCCCGACATGGCCAGGTGGTTAGGGCGTTTGACTCGTAACCTGAGGGCCGCGGGTTCGAATCCCCGTCACACCAAAACATGCTCTTCCTTTAAGTCGTGGGGGCTTTACAGTGTTCTGGTCAATTCCACTGTTCGTTGGTAAAAAAGTAGCCCAAGAGTTGGAGGTGGGTAGTGATGACTAGCTGCCTTCCCTCTTGTCTTACACTGTTAAATTAGGGACGGCTAGAACAGAGAGCCCTCGCGTGACTTTGCGCACAATTCAACACAAACAAAAACAAAGGAATAATGCTTTGATGTAGTACGTTTCACCCTTTTCAAAGTTGATAAATTAGCGTTTTAATTTATAACATTTCAACCTTGTTAAAGGTAATTGAAGAAAGAAATGTTTTAATCTGATTCGTTCGAATATTGATATAATTTAAGGTATAAAGAAGTAATGCTTTAATTTATAGCTTTCTAATATTATTAGACTTAAGGTACAAAAAAGTAAGGCTTTAATTTAGAGCGCCTAGCAAAAGTATTCACCCCTGCAAAGTTCCACACTTTGTTGCTGTCTGAGCTTGAAATCATAAAACTTTGAAATTGGGCTCTATACTTAGAATCAACACAATCTACTCCTCACTGAGAAAGTTAAATAAACTCTGATGTTATGTTAATAATTTTGAATTTTAAATAAAATTAGAATATTCTCAATTGCTTAAGTATTCAATTCCTTTGCTACGGTAACACTAAATCAGTTCAGGTGTAGAAGATTGATTTGAAAGGTCACAAAATTAACGTAACGGGTTTCTGTTTGTGTGTAATAAGTTATTTTAATTTATGTCATTCTAATCTAGTTAAAACAAAGTACAAACCAGTAGGATTTCAATTTACTATATTCTATGCGTTTTAGTAGTTAAGGAAAATGGATATATTGCTTTGAAAAACTACTCTTTACACTTATTATAAGTCAAAGTACAAATTAGCAGTTTATAATTTATAACATTTTAAACTGTTAGAATTCAAGGAGCAAAAATAGTGTTTTAATCTACAACATTCCACACCTTCAGGAGACAAGGCACGAAGAAATAGTTTTAATCTACTACGTTCCAATCTTCTTAGAAATTAACGCACAAAATAAAAATAAGTTTTAAACTTTAACATTCCAAGCTCTTTAAAAGTCAAGGTACAGAGAATTATTGCTTTAATCTAATATGTCCCGAGTTTGTTATAAATTAGAACACAAAGACGTATTTTTTAAACTTATAACTTTTCAATCTTATTAGAATAAAAGCACAAATAAAAGGGGATTTAATATATAATGTAACAACCTTATTAGAAGTTCATGCATAAAAATAGTAACGCTCCAGTTTAGTTAAAACTTAAGATAAAAGTAGATATTTTAACTTACTGCGTTTTACCTTTTTTTAGTAGTCAAAAGAAAAAGAAGTAGTCGTTTAATTTACTACTACGTATGCTTCTTGTTGTTGTTTTGAATTAAGCACAAAGCTACACAATGGGCTATCTGTGCTCTGCCCACCACGGGTTTTGAAACCCGGTTTCTAGCGTTGTAAGTCCACAGACATACCGCTGAGCTACTAGGGGGATGTATGCTTCTTAGAAACCTTGTAACAAAGTAGTAGTATTGTAATTTATAACGTTCCACGCTTTTTAGTAGTCAAGGCACTAAAAATTGGTCTTAATATATAATGTTCAAGTTCTTAAAAGTCTAGAAACAAAAAATATTGTCTTAATTTACAACGACCCAATAATTTTAAAAGTTAACGCACAAAAGATTTTACGTTTCAACGTCATTATAACTCAATATACAAAGTAGTATTTTAATCCAGTATGCTCCACGCTTGTTATGGGATACAATGAAAATACTAGTAGTTATAATACTATCTAGAAATGTATTTAAAACAAAAAAAAAAACTGTTATAGCGTGATTGCCTTTTACAAGCACATCACACAGTAACTCTTACTGTATCACGTAACTTATGAAACTGAAAAAAAAAACATTATAACCCGAGCGCTTTCAAAAGGTGGACCTTTCTTCTTCAGGGACAGTCTGGGAATGCTCAGTATAATTGAACGAGTGATAGATAAAAATTTAGTTTAGTAATATCATAGAGGGCATCGTACTTTCCGAGAATTGTTTATTTCTCTGTGTAGTGTTGTAAGCGTCTCATTACAATACAATACAACTCTAATGCTTCTTCATTTTAACTTTTTGTGACGCCATTTTGGATCGAAAGTGAAACAATTTGTAAGTAGGTCAAATGCACGTATGGTGCTGACATCTAGCGTTGAAGGTAGGTATTATTGAGAACGAATTAACTCGTTTGTGGCACTGTGTTACCGATCGGTTTGGACGAGTTATCTCGTCTACAGCACTGAACAGGTTAAAGAAATTTCTAGGCCTAGAGAGAGAGAGATAAGATCAAGAGAGCACAAGTTAAGTAAACTCGAAAAACGTTAAATTAGTGAAAGTGAAGTTAGACCGCGTTACTGTTAGTTTAGCCATACAGGCAATATCTAAACTGAGTTTCACATTAGTACTATAATAACAGAGATAAAGGAGAATAATTTGACTTGTCAAAAAGGGGACAATTATTTAAAGTTCTGGATAAAACTGTGGTAAAAGGGTAATTGAACCAATGTGTGTGGAATAGTAAATTTTACATAAAAATTGAACCAAACTTTTTATTTAATGCTTGGCATATAACTGTGGTAAACCACAGGGTAATGTAAGTGAATTTATCACTAATTATATTGTAATAACAAAAGAATCCCAACCCACATCCAAACATTGACAGGCCTAATAATAATGGCTTATGACAAATATAATTGCAATTCTTTTATTTATTTGTCGAAAGATAAAATGCTAAATTTTAGAGAATATTTTTGTTTTAACTCATTAAACAAAGCATGTGAAAATAACAACATGAAAACTATTAAAATAATATAAAAAGCAGAAGAGAAACAGTCACTATGCAACACCTAAAAACATATAACAACTGAAATAAAATATAGCAAAGCTAATTTAAAATGTAAAGTAATAAAAAACAAAAGAAGCACTACACTGAACGACACTGTAGAAAATATTTATTAGCTGCTGCAACTCTTGTAAATTTTATACATATATATATATTTTTTATATAAAGCTACTCATAACTATCAGTATCAGGTACAACTTTTCCTTTTACAGCTGTATGTAGATCATGAAATGAAAAAAAACAACATTCTATACTTGTGTTTTAAAACCAAAAATAAAAATAGCTACTACTACTGAGCATGCTTTTCCTACAGAAAATATAATGTTTCAGTTGTATTTAAAACAAGCTTCCTATAAAACTTTTATCAAAACAACATGAATAATTAAATGTTCAAGTGAATTCCTTTAAGAGGAGGGTCATTCCATGTCAAATCATCCAAGGGGCTGCTGGTGACCCCACAGAATGAAATCTGAAAAGGCTGAATAACTGGTGACATGGTCAAACCGTGGCCTGAAGTCAGGCTATTTTTAGCTAAATCATACAAAGTTGCATGCAACTAAATTTTTGTACAGGAGATCTAATAGGTTTTTAATTACAACAACTGCTGATTTATCAACTGATATGTTATGGGAAATTTAGAAACAAAATTCAGCTTTGTATCATATTAAGTCTTAGAGCTATGACTTATTAAATAAACCAATGTTTTCTATGATTTTGAGTTTTCAGGTGATTTTACAGCCTCACTATGAAAATCCTAAGAGAGATAAACTTGGTTTGAGACCATTTTTGAATTCTGTGAGTTTAATTCAGTCGGTGTAGCAAATTTCAGCCTTCTACCACCAGTACTCCTGCAGCTTTAAGCAGCCAAAGTTGCCCGAAAATAAATTTGCCAAAAAAAAAAAAAAAATTTTACAGGGCTATAAATCAGAAACTATTAGAGATATTGATCTAATCTTTGGCAATTGTTCATTATATGGGTAGATGAGCATATGTGAATTTTTTCAAGGCATTCTGAAGGGGTTACCTGGAACATTTTCCAAAATCTGGATGATTTGACATGGAATGACTCAGGAAAATATAGAACTTTTGTACATGAAACATGAATAAGGTAAGAATAAAAAAATGTCTTCACAAAAGTTATGATAATATTATGTTTTAACAATAAAGCTGAACAATGGTTTTTCTTTGTAACACTTTAAATGTTGTACTTCTCATAAAAAACAAAACCATATATTATTATATATTGGAAGGTCAATACAACACAGCACTTCTAAGCCTGAAAATTGTTAACAAATGTGAAAAATTGTTAACCATTTTTTGCTCAATACACAAAAAACTGAAATATACAACGCACCTTAATTATTTCTAAAGTTGTTGACTCATATTCTAAAGAAAACAAAGAATAAAGCCATATTATGCATGCATGCATATATATACACATACATACAGAGAGAAAGAGATAGAGGGAATATTAATACTGAACAGTCAAATAAAATAAAATAAAACAAAATCAAAAGAACAGACTGCATTGAAAACAGCAAATCCGAACCTCTGACTAATTATAATTTGTTATAAATAAAACTAAGCTCAAACAACATAAAAAACACTGCACCAATTGAAAAGATCCCGAGGGTAAAGGACCTTTTGTGGAATATAAAATGTACCCTAAATTTTAGAGGTGACACAGAAAGAGGACTCACATTGCAGTCATGACACATCTTTTATCAGTCTTAACCTCTGTTTGCCAGTCTCACATGAAGAATAATTAAATAATAAAAAGAATAAAAATAGAAATTAGAAGAGTGAGATGTGGGTGCTCAAGGCCCCAATGTCCTACATCTACATCACTCTTCACTGCCTGCAGATAGTTGTAGGCAAAGTAAAGAAGAAGAAGAAAAAAATAAAGAAAAAATAAGATATTACCACTTGGGGGAAAGTAAGTTAAATGAACTTACCTCTTTAAGTTGGCATTCCAGTTTCAAATATGGTGGTAAGGGTCTAATTAATAGCCTAGTAGAAAAATTATACTAGTATAAAGGGTCCCAACCAGTTACCTATACTAATTAATACAACTCCCAACCACCACCCATTAAGTCCACTGTAACTACCAATTTTCAGACTCTAGATAAGCCTTTAAATACAGTAAGGTGTTCATCTGTATAAAGTAGTGTCATGTTGTTATGGACTTTGGCACCTACATCTCAGTCTCCTAAATTCTACTTTTGTTCCTTTGATTATTTTATTATTAATTATTCCTTATGTGAGACTGATGAATGGAGGTTAAGATTGTTATCAGCCATTTTCAACAAAATGTGACAATTAAGACTAAATGATGTCTATACCTTTTTCTGTCTTCTCTGGGATCAACTTTATATTTTAGTAGACACACTGATAAAACTAATTTATTCCCTCAAGGAAAAAATTGTTTAAAGTTCTTTGGTCATATAAAAAAAAACACTTGGTTTAAATGTGACAAAAATGTCCATACTGTTACTTGCCAAAAGTGGAGACTACAATAAAAACGTTCTACAATTTCCTGACATAAATGGTGTAAGTGTATTTTATGTGACTATTAAAAAAATTATTTCAGGTTTCTGAAAAAGGATTAATAATTGTAGTTTAGCTTATATTACATAATTTACCCAAGAAAGATATATGGCCCACATTTCTGAAATGAATGTGTCTTTACCGTTACCATGGATAATGTTTGCCAAGGAATATTCACCAACATCCACAGAGATGGCAGCACTTTAGCTCATATGAAAGACCAGATTTTCAAGCCTTTGACCTGACACCTCTTAAAAGTCCTCAAAGTTTTGAGCATCCTCCATCTCATCAAAAAGTTGCAAGAAGAAAGAAGCTATGGAGAGGGCAAAGTTTGCTTACAGAAAAATTAGGAGCCAGGAGGAAACAATTAAGAACTTGAGGAATGAACTGAAAAAAATGAAAAGAGAAAACAAGAAATTATTATAACAGCAAACAAATATACCTCAGGACAACACAGGTTTGAACACCAGTGGTAGAAATACTCAGCATGCAGATCCATCACCAACAAAAAAGGCAAGATTAATGGTTAGATCTGACAACATGAAAGATATTCACAAGCAGCTGACATTTGGCTTTGCACTCTCAGATGAAATAAAACAAAAACTCAAGGACAATGTAATGGCTAGAAAAAAGAAGAGGTCATTTCGAGATATTAAAGGGCAGTTTCCAAAGAAATATGGAGTGATGAAGAGAGCTGAAACAGACCTGGCAATCTCAAGGAGATAACTAAAGAATAAACAGAACAAGATCAACAGAACACTGGTAATGGATGAGGATGGAATGCTCAACAAGATTCCAACAGCAGTGTCAAAACTAGTGAATGACTTTTATCACAGGGATGATATCAGCAGACCTGCTTCTAAGAAGAAAGAAACTATTCCACAGAAAAAAAGAGAAGAGACTGAAAAGATACCTATGTCACACATTAAAAAACTTGAGGATGAAATTTCTGGCTGAAAATCTGCAGGTTTCCATTTCTTATACTTCCTTTACAAGGCTTCATTACTTTTATGTTGTTTGTACAAATGTAAATAATACGGACACCACAGCATGCAAACTGCATACCAATTGTGAATTACTTGCTTCAAAGCTGAACTAAGTTGGGGTTATAAAGAGTAGAAATGTCAATGATATTATCAACTCTATTGTTTATTCAAGAACAAATATATCCTATATGTATTTAAAATGTACCAAATGCAGTGGTAATATAAGTAACATATATGTCACTGGTACAGACATTGAGTCATTCAGAGAGCCCATCGAATACTACCAGTGGTAAAGTAAATCTGAATCACACACTAGTATCAAATGTGAGGTCATTTCAGTAAACATAAGCACTGAAGAACTGTTAAAAGATTCAGTTAAAAATGTTTGTAACCTGTTTGAATCTCAATTACAAGAGCTGCTGCCACACCAGTACAGGTTATATCATCAGTACCATGAGATTAGAAAGCTTAAAAATGGGTTAGCAAGTGATGTATGTCTATTGCAGTTGACTTTAGCCAAAATTATGAATGTAAGCTAGGTACCAAAATTATGTTGATGCATTTTGGAGCATCAAAGTGTCAGTTAGCATTACACACATGTCATGCAATTTTCTGCAGTTCAGTTGTGGGTATATTTACAAAGTGTTACTGTATTCTGTCTGAAGACACAAGACATGGGGCTGGATCAGTTAGGGCCCACTTGAAAACAATGCTCAAAGACCTCAGAGAAAATGGAGTAAACAAGGTTCACTTTGTTTCTGATGGGCCAACAAGCGAATACAAAAAAAAAATCTAATTTCTTACTCCTGGCCAACATTCCATTCAGTTTGGGATTTGAATGTGTGACTTGGAACTTTCTTGAAAGTGGTCATGGCAAAAGGCCAGCTGATGGTATTGGAGCAGCCCTTACAAATTCAGCTGATTGGGTAGTGGCACATGGATGAGACATCAGGACTATTGATGACTTGTTTGAAAAATTACAGGGGAACATCAGTGTAACAATAGATAAGATATCAGATGATGCACTAGCAGATATTGAGCCACATTTGAATATGGTACCATCAAAATCTATAAAGGGTACCATGAAAATACATCAAATTTTAGTCAATGAGCCAAGTTCTCTGCATCATCAAACACTGTCATGTTATTGCAAGGTATCAGGTCATAAATGTGATTATCATTCCCCAAAAACAGAATCCATGCCCATAATTCCTGTTGATCCCCCATCAGATCTCAGCAGAATCAAAAATAACCTGATGGTGCAGCAAATAAACCTTTTTGAAAGAAGATTAGCTGAAGGCCATGATGTAGAAATTCTTAATATTGGGGCCCTCTCACCTGATGAAAAAAAGGAGTACCTTCTATGGAAGGTTTAGAAAACACAAGCTAGCCTCAAACCAGTTCTTGAGACACACAAGTATTATGCTGTGTTATTCACCAGGGGTGTGAAAAAATAATTTTAAACTGGTCACTTAATTTATTTAGAAAGCATGAAATTTAAATTCCTTGAATGGATTGGTGTTCATTCCCAGTACATATTCAACTGGCCAAAACGAGATGATATTGTCACCAATGTTGACGAGAAATTCATACTGAAGGAGGTGATATTCCAGGGACCACCCCCATTCAACTTAGATATGGAACAAGTCACTAGCCTTAAGGTCATCATGGCTAGTGTTTAATAAGTTTTTGTCTATTGTGAAGTTCTAACACAATGTACATGTTTATGACACCACTTACATAAAGGGACAATGATTTTCGTTTCAATGTGGGTGCACAAGATCCTGCTATTAATGGATCAGTATTAATTAGCTGCTGTTTACCATGTTCAAAAGTTGTTTCAATAAAATTTTTGTTTTAAATTGTGCAATGCAGGTAATTTTGAAGTTGATGGGACAATTTTCATTTCAATATGGTTGCTCAAGATCCTGCCATTCATGGGCCAGTATTAATTCATGTTTACAATTAGATACTATTCACAAGTTGATTTATAAAATTCTTGTTTTAATTTCTATAATGCAAGCCATTCTAATTTTCTGTTTTACATTTTCTGACATTTTCTAACGTTTTTAATGTTGTTTGTTGGTTTCTTATTCACCCCACTTGATTTTTTTAAAAATAAAATGTATTCATAATATTTCTGATGCTTTCAGTTGTATTTCTCTGATATTTGGATAGTACAGATGTGATAAAAATTTTTAAAAATCATCTACCCTAGTATCTACCTACAAACTTCATCTACCTTAGTATCTACCTACAAACTTCATCTACCTTAGTATCTACCTACAAACTTCATCTACCTTAGTATCTACCTACAAACTTGGCATCAGCTCATCAATTCTAACCTGTATTCTGTTCCAGATTACATCATAATGTATAAATGCATTCATAGACATACATTATGCAAACATTTTCCTTCATTTCATGGCAACAGTAGAGACATGTCTCTCCTGTTACTACAGTAATGGTAATGACAGTATTGTAAACCAAATTTTCAATTATTATACCAAATTAGGATTTTCTAGTGTTGCAGTTTCACAGAATTTAACAAATTATAGAAAATAGTAAAATAAACCTATTATTGGCAAAAAGAAAAAGGAAAAAAAATCATTACGTCTTTACCGTTACTGGCTTGTTTTGCTGAAAATGGCCTTTTACGTATCCTCACTGCAATGTGCGCCCTACTTCCACAATCACCTCTGAAACCTAGAGTACATTTTATATTCCACATTATTGCCTGTATTCTGAGGATCTTTTTGATTGGTGCAGAGTTTGTGACTTTGTTTGGGCTTGTTTATAACAAATTACAGACACACACACATATATATATAAAATGCACATACACTTTAACAAAAATTAAAAAAGGCTTGCTTAACTGATATCACATTATTCTTAAAACTTTCCAAAACTAAGTGACAAATCTTTAACAAGTGCAAATTTCTAATTTTACAGTTTCCAAGCACGAATTATATATCACTCTAAGATTCCTTGCAGTTTTAATTCTGTTAGAACATTGTCCAGGTACTGAAGGTCTGGATAACCATGGCCTGTGATATTGGAGCCAAATTCAGTCTTATGGTGAATCTCATTCCAAGTTACTGTGTTTGGTTCACCAGTTGTAGAAGACACCCCAACAGTAAAGATAAGACGGCGTTCCCATGCCTTCACTAAAAGTCTCAAAACCTGTTGATATGTATCACTGAAGTTACCAAAATATGATAGACATTTTTAAAAAAAACTTCAAAATTTGCACTAAACAGATTTATTTCTAACTAAGCACAATGTTAGTCTAACTGAAGTAGAAAACGTTTTCCAGTTGTATATGTAAACATATTTTATAACATAGATGGAACGACCTTGTACATCCACCGAAACTATTTACAACATATATTGAACAAATAATTTAAAAAAGATACACTTTACACATGGTCAAAATTTGAGTAAAACAATATTTAATTGAGTCTTAGTGAAGGCTAATTGCTTGAAATGCTGATTGCATCTTCTTTTTGTAGTATCTTTTCTGTATTTTCAAATATGATTTTTAACTGTTGTTACAGGTGTACACAAAAATATATTTCAAAATAAACACAAAGTATGCACAGATTACTCAGCAATTATTTATTCCAAATATAAAGTCTCAGGTTACAACAACAAACAAAGTTACTACAATCCAACATAGTACTGAAACTGATGGTGTGTACACACAAAACAACAAAGAAAGTTACTAGCCAACCAATGCAGTATTGAAATTGATGGTGTATACACACAAAACATCAAATGAGGTTACTAGCCAACCAACATAGTATTAAAACTGAAGGTGTATACATAGAAAACAACAAACAAGTAGTTTCTGAAACTGATGGTGTATGCACACAATACAACAAACGAGTAGTTACTAACCAACCAATATAGTACTGAAACTGATGGTGTATACACACAAAACAATAAACAAGTAATTACTAACCAACTAAGTTGACTGCCAACTGGCACAAAACCAAGCCTTGAATACAGGACCATAGTCTATGTATGGAACAGGCACAGCAGTTATGACAGGTTTAGCTGTGGTGTCTGCAAGCTCATTCCCGTGAATACCAACATGGATTGATATCCAGAAAAACAGGATAAAAGTAGATGTTAAAGAGAAATGGGCCAGTCAGTTTTGAATATTGGCAAGAAGAGGGTATGAACTAACGTGAAGCAATTCCAGTGCTAGTAGAGAACTAAGTGAGTTAGTATAAATTTGAGTACTGCTTAGCTTCTATATGGTCCATGGCAAGAGAAATAGCATACAGTTTAGCCGTGAACACAGAAACTATAGAGGGGATTCTGAATGCAACCATCGAACCACAGCAAACCATGGCAGAGCCCACACAGTCACCTGATTTCAAACTATCTGTACATATAGGAATGGAAAAATAAATTGAAAGATGTTCAGTAAATAACAGAGTATATCCAATTGGGAGCATCTACTTTTCTCAGATGACTTAAGGATAGGTCACATTTGGGAACTGTAATAAGGCATGGTGAGGTGGGCTGACAAATGGGAACAACAATGCTATCCAAGGACAGACTAATTCATCCAACTGTGTCTTGATAGTAAGGACAAAAGGAGTAATGGCAGATTGTCTGATCTGAAAAAGCATGGCCTACTGAGGAAAGAAAACACAACCCCAGGTGGGATGCTTTGATAAGGAACGAAGTTTCAAAGCATATAGTAAAGACAGTTGCAAATGGCAGAGGTACAAAGAAGGTTCATGAGACTCTGCATATAAGCTCTAAACTGGGGAAGTGCAGTAAGCCCTGGTGCAGAGCTGAAGTCCTTGATGATGAATGGGGTCCAGCATCTTTAAGGTTGAGGACCTGGCAGAGCCATAGACCAGTGATCCATAGTTGCATTTTGATTGAATAAGAGCATGATATATCTTTAGCATAGAACATTGATCTGCTCCCTAAATGGTGAAGGACAGAACACAGAGGATGTTCAGTGCTCTTGTACATTGGATATGCAGCTGCTTAATGTGTGGTATAAAGATCAACTTACTGTCAAAGATAATCCACCAAAGGAAGCGGATCTTTGGATTTGCTGAAATGTATGTTAGGGACAGAGATGGGTGTTGAAGTTGATTCATCAACTTTTTAACCATGGAGATCAAAAGACTTTTCACTTGGTTTGAGAACGATTCTTTTGGAGCCAGAGAGAGATCCGTCTGCAGTCCCACTGTAGTAGTGGAACGAAGTGCAGCAGCATACGTACGAGATGAAGTGGAGGACAGTAACTTTCGAGCCTCAGGGTAAGTAATGTTTTGAATCAACTTCAAACTCTGCACCTCATTTTCTTCCAACCATTTAGGACAAGAACAAAAGTAGGATGGGTGAGAGCCATTGAAATTGATGCAATGAAGGTCAATTTCACACTCATAGGCATTGTGGACCTTGCCACTGCAACGAGCACGTCAAGGAACCATGACATGAACTTTCTGAGTGACCGAACCGCTGACACTGGAAATATCTGAGAGGGTTTGGAATGTATGGCCATACCTTGCAATTAAGATAACCTGCCTTGATGGTGGCATGTGGACGTGGTGATGCAAATGTCAAAATGGGGATATTGGTTGGAATCATAATTCCATCTTTGCAAGTGGAGATACGTCTCACTGCAGAAACTCCATTGGTGAAGAAACCAACAAGAATCTTGGACTTGGGGATGTTCTTCAAATCCCCTCGCAACAATAACTCCTCGTGATAAATTCAAAGTAGCATGAGGCGTAACCTCAATAGGTATATCCCCAATGCCTTTGAATGCAAGAGGAGTTCACTATGTTGAAATGTGGATGTTCCTACCAATATGTCACCAGAGCAAAGCTTCTTTACTGACTTTGGAGAGCCAGCAAGTCCCTCTAGTATCTTCTGAATGAAAAAGGGAGATATCTTCCCCAAAGATTTATCTGAAAGATAATGTAGTATAAGAAAATGAGGTACAACAGATGTTACAGATGTTGAAAATTGCTGCTCCGAGTCTTCATGATGTAGTTGTCTACCTATGGACTGTTTTTCACTATTTTAATTGAAGGATCTATAATAAAAAAAAAAATATTTCCGGTGCACATTAACCCCACCCACTATGGAGCCCTATGAGGGGACGCACTACAATGCCAAACAAGGACACTGCAGCAATGCCAGGGTTTTGTGAGTACTATACCCAAATACCAGCATCAGATACAATGCCCACAACATCTGTTGAGAACACCCAACACTGGTAGTTGGTTGACCAGTCGACTGACCCAAGGGAGACCACCCCATGGCCGCCCGTCTACAGGAATTCAAGGTCAAAATGGGCCTGGATCCCTCAACCACCAGGATCCTCTCCTCCCCTTCAGGGGTCACCAAGCACGGCAAACACGTGGGTGGATGTTTTTTTTTTGTTGTTTAAAATTAGAGTGCTTTAATTGTGCGAGTTGTAATGTCAGCAAACGTGGAAGTGTGTTTTATTGTGTTAAATGAATCTGGTTTGTTCTATGTGAATTCTGGAAAGTTATCGTAAATTATTTTGCGTATGATGTTGGTATTATGTAATTTACATAATTTTTATTTAGTAATGATTTTAGTTTTGAGTGGATTTAAAATCAGCAGAGATTTTACATCTAATGGCAAGTTTTATCCAAGTGTGAATGATTTTTGAACCTAATTCAATGGAGAAGTGTAAACTGCAGTGTAATGCTGCATTTTTATCTGGTTTATTAGTGTCAATTATGTTTGTGGGTTGTGATTTAAGGTTTTTGTTCTAGTGGCTGTGTGAGAATTTTCTGACAAGAAAGGGATGCTTTATGAGGTTGTTTTCTTCACCTATGTTGTTATTTGAGCAAAGTTTTGAAGCTGTGTTCATAAGGTTTTTTTTTAATTAGGATTTGTGTTCTACGTTGATGTAGAAGCCTGTGTTAGTGATTTTTTCAGTGAATTGTGGTTTTGAGCTGTGTGTCAGATCCAATAATTTCAATTTTAAGAAAACATTACCACTTATCATTTTTGTGTACAATAGTGAATTTAATATTTTGGGTGAAAAGCATTTATGTGTTCAGAGAAAGTGTGTATATGTTTTGTAGAAGTAAATGCAAGCAAAGTTGTTATAAACATACCTGTACTATAATATAGGTGGTTGAAACTTGGATTGTTTGGGTTGTCGTTTGATCTGGGTCATAAATATGTTGATGAGAACAGATGAAACACGACTGCTCATGCTTAAACCATCTACGTGAAGAACGTTTTTGTTATTGTAAATGAAGTTGATTTTTGTTGTTGTAAGTTCTAAAAGGGAAACAAAAAGTGTACTGTTAATGTGAAATGAAGGATTTGATGTCATTAAGGTAGAGGTACAGTGCAATATTACTAGCCTAGCTTCCTTGATGAAAACTTTAGTTAAAATAACACAACATTAAATCTTGCCATTAAGACTTTAGTTGATTTAGTGTGTTTCTAAAAGTAAACATATCCTTAAAAACGGATCTACAGATGTTTATGTATGGTGTGAGAGCCCAGGCTATGCAACTCTCAAAACTGTAGTTTTAGATTTATACACAAACAGTATAGACCATATGAGGCTGTCATATTCATGGTGTTGGTGTATAAAAATGCCATACAGTTGTGGTGCATATGAACCATGTTTCTGTAGATAAAACTTTTAAGCACTAAAATTATCTTTCTTCATATCTAATAGGGTTCTGTTGGGTTGTTTAGGATAAATTTGAATCTCTTTTTATTGATATATTTTGTATTGTTGATGATTACAATAGTGTTGTTTTTATCAGTTTTAAAGTTTAATGTTAGTATCTTTCTTCAGCTTGTAGATCCATTTCATTTTATTGCTTGTAAGATTACTTTTCAGTTTATACGTTGGGTTGAATACATTAAGGGTTATGTTAAAGAATTCTTTAAAAAGGGTATTTAAAATAGTTCTTGGGAACTTCAGAAAACCACAGTTTGTTATAATAACCTATCATAAAAGTCCTGGATTTCATGTGGTTGGAATATTTCTAGTCAAAATATAGCAATTGTAAATAAAGAATTAAATAACAAAATGAAAACTAATGAGGCCATCTTAACTGAACAAAACAGTCCTACTCTAAACCAATACTCTGGGATACAAAGATACTTTTACTAAGCTGTTAACCAATTTCTGATCATATGACATTTTGTTCGATATTGTATGTAATGTTCCTGTATCTCTGAAAATTACTTGTGTCCAATGATGACTAAAGTTTGTTGAAATATTGTACATTTGCTAATTAAGTTGTTTTAATACTCATTCAATTTATCTCCAAACTTTTATTTTCTAAAAGAGAGTCCCTTGCTACAAAAATAACTACAGAGTATCTAGCTGTCTAATAATACTGACAATGTCTGTACTGAAAAACACCTATCCACCCAAGAATGGCAGAATGAAAAGTGTTATAATCCTGTGTTTGATACATTTCTTAACCAGATATTTACACATAAAAAAAAAACAGAAATATGATCATTACAGACAAAACACTTTAATCATTTATTTATTTATTTGAAGTGCTTTGTAACTGATGCACAAAAATGTTTTACTTCATATCTTACCAAGAAGTCTTGCTTGGTATAATGAATATATATTCCTTTGTTTTCATGGTTTTCAAGATCATACACCTTAATGACTTATTTGATGTATGTGTATTATTGAAAGGGGAAAGTGTTTCAAATCTTCAATCACATAGGACACACAAAACTAATAAACAGATGTAGCAGTCCTAGCAAACTAGCAGTCAGAAGAGAGTATAATAGTATTTTAACTATACTTTTCCTTTATACATATTGTCAATGAAGGTTTTCATTTAATACCAGATAATGGATCATACTTTGCTATCCTAGACATCATAAATCTAACTTATATCAGCTTTAATCATTTAAATTTGAAGATGAATCACCTATTATGCACCAATCAGTCAATCACATAAATAAAGGGTCTTGGTGAATTATGAACCAACTTAAGGTATAAAAAATGTCTAAATTTTCCAAAAGAAATATGCTTATCAGCACATTCTTATTTATTCCTTACATAATGGTTTCAGTATTTAGAAGTCTTCTTTTTTCTTTCATAGCACAACAGTAATATATCCTAATCCTAATATTTTAACCAATATATATTTAATTGGCAATACCTGTAATAATCAGTTTAAAATATTAACTTTTCCAGTTTGGTAATAAAATCAATTGGTCATATTTCCTGTTGAAAGTTTCAATGTAGCTTACAATTTATATTTATCTATGTTTTTGCCAGTTCCAAAAGAAATTATAAGAGAAGCAAAGTGAGGCATCTCACTAACTTTTCTTCCTTTATCTGTATTGGGCAGGTAACAGTGCCGTGGGAATCCACGAGCTGTGTAAGGTTTATTAGGGTTAGGATGCTCAGGACCCTGAAACAAAAGATTGTTAAATTATATTATTAATTTTGAACTTATAATAATATATTAATTAAAAATATCTGGCATATCTGTCTAAAAAGAATGAACACTGAAATTGTATCAACATCCTGTCACTAGAAGAAACTAACCAGAGGATTATTTTTTAAAGTACAGAGTACCTCTGTCACAATAAATTAACTCTTTTGCCACAAGTTTGGTTGAATTAATCAAGTTCATGATCTCACATTGACCTTAATAGTTTCCATTTTATAACTGGTAATATGTTTTGTGTACTTTCACAAAATTTCACAAGCTTTCATCAACTATTAAGAATAAATTCTAGACAAAAAAAATAAGAAATGTTAATGATACACTTCCATTAAAAATTTCTTTGTGAATATATGGAGTCAAAATTCTGACTGCTCCATGTGGAAAGTGATGTCTGTGTTAAGATTAAAAATATTATTCTTCATCTGAAAAAATCTCAAAGACTCCCGAGTACTTTTTACAAGCATTTTCTATTTTATGTTTATTTTCTATACTCTAATATTATTCAAGGTTGTTTCAGTTTGACTGACCTTGTAATCACAACAAAAAACAACTTAAAAATAATTTACTCATTTTTTTCTTTCTAGAATGACTTCAAACTGTAACATGAAACTACATTAGTTTATCCTGAACAGCTTTACACTTGTAACAGTATATATCTATTATACTTAAATTTTATTGTTTTATTCTCATTTGAACCATAATTAACTGATGTTTCCACCTTAAGATTTGTAAATCATTTAGCAAATAGGTAGCTTTCATTACCCTGTCAAATTACATATCACACAAGCTACTAAGTATGTTGTTCTCAAATGTACCTCTTGAAATAATTTTATTATTATTATAAAAAGTTTCTCATTCTTTGATAGTAGTTACTTGTATAAGAACAAATAAAGAACATACATGAAAAAAGAAATAAAGTAATTTCACAGATCTTTTCTTCCTATTGTCAACTCTCAGTGACAATTAACTCTACTTTTATGTACCAATGGTAGTAGGGCACTACACAATTTTTTATTAAACTACATAATGCACCAATGAACATAGAACAATAACATGAAAAATCAGAAGATGTTCCTTAACTATCACAATTTCTCTTGCTTTCTGACTATGTAACAAGAACCACTAAAACCTTGAATAAGCTCTTAAGTGTGCTTCCTGTGAAATTAAAGTTTGATCTGGAAGTGAAATAGGCAATTTTTATACAGAAAGCACCATAATGCAATATTTCCTTTGATAGATTAAAACAGCAGTTTTCTATTGGTTATAAGTAATATAGAGCTAAATGTCAGACAGTACTACTGCAGTTTCTAAAAGAGAGGATGTGACAGGTAAGCATGGTAAGAGGTGACTGATTTTTTATTTAATGGTTTTGTACTAAATACAGTCAGAGGCTATGAAAATTATGCCTTATTTAAACAAAGACAACACTATAATGCAGCATATCCCAAACTTTCTTGTCTCACAGTGCCCTTAGTATCTAAGCAATTTTTTTACAGCACCCCTTTTACGGCAAACCAACAGTTCCATTTATTAAGTAATTAGGTCCAAACAACTTAATATTTAATAAGTATTTATGTCTTAACAACTTAGTAGCTGTTTGAAAGAATGATACACATAAACTGAAAGTAAAAACAATATTTTTATTTCATATTTAAATAACCACAATTACTAATGGGATGTGTGCACCTATTGGGCACTCCACAGCTTCTCAAACCTTGGAATCAAATTGAACACCACCACCCTCATTTCCTGTTCCACATTGATTTTCGTAAGGTACTTGCTTTTTATCACAGCAGCAACTAAAAACCCAGCTTTCCAGAGATGTAATGTAGCAAATGGAAATAGAATTCACTGAGTTTTAGCACTCAGCAGTGGATATTCATCTTTTACTGATATCCAAAACTCAGTTCCATGCTGCCAAATTTTGTTTTTAAAGTCTTGTCACAAGACAGCTCAATAAGATTTTCTTCTTCTGCAGTGGTTCACTCAGATGGAGCCTTAGCCTTGAATGGGTCTTGGATCCATACAAACTTCTCCATGTCTTCTGGAAAGTAATTTTCAAACCAGTCATTGAGCTGTGTTAGATGCTCCTCAAAAACAGCTTTTAATTTGTGGGTAAAATCAACCTCATTGGATGTAACAAACTGCTGCAACAGGAAAAAACAGTTTTTACCACCACCTTCATTCATTTTTCTTCTCCACAGTTGTAATTTTTTTCTGAAGGCTGAAATCTTCACTGCTAGTTTCAGAATCTGTGTATTGCTTCCCTGCAGAAAGAGATGCAACATATTCAGTTTTCCTAAGAAAATGCACAGATATGCTAATTTTGCCAAAAAATCAGTATCCAAGAAGTTCTTAGCACATTCGTGTTCTTCTTCTTTGAGATAAGAGTAGAATTCCTATTATAATTCGAACACACAGGACAGTACATTCCTACAGGAGAGCCATCACGAGCTACAGTAGCACAACAAGGAGGTGTGCTCAGATCCCATATCCTCACACAGTTTTTTAAAAACTTCACCACTTTCAACACTCTTTCCAGGACTAGGTTTAGTGGAGGACTCAGGTGCTTTGACACAAGAACTTAATATGAGTGCCTGCAATCTTCCATAACAGCCAGACATAGAGCAATTACCATTAGTACAGATGCCAATGCATTTAGTCCAGTCTCAGTTGTTTTCACACATAAAAGTGTCAAGGATGTTAAGTCTTGAGCCTTTGTACCTACAGTGATACTTTTACAAAAGAGAAGGTCTTCCATAATTTTGTCACCATCCATGAACTGTGTGTAGCATATCAAAGGAGCATCCTTGTTACTATCTGTTGCCTCATCTAGCTGTAATCTGAATTCCATCTTTTTCATTTTTTCAATTAGCTAATCATTGAGGTCTTTGGCCATGTGTTGGATTATATTAATGATAGTATTGCTGGATAAAGGCACCTTTGAAAGCAGTCTTCCAGCACATTCATCAACTATAATGTTCATCATATCCACTACAGCCAGTAAAATTAGTTCTTCTGCAATGATGTGAGACTTTTTACATTTTGCAACTTTATGTGCAACCTCGTAGGATGCTGGCAAAGCAATGCTGTTAGGATGATTGGTCACTAAGTAGCATTTTAGTTTACTTGGAAGCATGCATTCTGGAGCCAAAACGTTTAGACATAATACACATTGTGGATGCTCTTCATGATTAACATCTACCAAAGTAAAACCAAAATCAAGATAACTATTATCATATTTCTGATATTTCCATTTCTTCACAACTTTGCCACTGGTCTGTGATTTGTCATCCTTTTCTTCACTCTCACACTTCTTTTAAATGCTAAAAAATCTTTTCATTTTTATGCACAAGGACTAAAAATCAACAAAATAATTAATTCACTGAACTTCGTTAGACCTCACAAACACTCGATCACAACATCCTTCAGTCATTTCATTTACTGAAGGACCCAGACAGATGACAGATATTTATACAAATATCTAAGAAATGAGAAAGTTCAAGAAGTTACTGGCATAGCCAAAATATGAGGTCTGTTCAAAAAATACGCGGACTGTTTGAATTGCGCGGCTCCAGTTGGTTCCAGGGGAATCTGCTTGGTGTCGCTAGGTTCGCACAGATCAGCTGATTACGACGCCATTTCCCGATTGCAGATATCTTCATTTGTGTATTAGCTACGCAGTTTTAAGTTAAGTGCGATTTTTTCGTTTGACGGATTTCAGAATGAATGACCTGAAGGAGCAACGACTTGCTGTGAAATTTTGTGTTAAACTTGGAAAATCTGCAACTGAAACTTTTGCTATGCTTAACACGGTTTACGGTGAGGTTGCTATGAAGCGTACGGCATGTTTCAAGTGGCATGAATGTTTTAAGGATGGTCGACAGTCCATTGAAGATGATGAGCGTCCTGGACGTCCTTCCATGTCAACTGATGACCCACACGCCGACAAAATCAACACCCTGGTGCGGGAAATCGATGTCTGACTGTCAGGGAGCTTGCTGAAGAGTGTGGGATATCAGTTGGATCTTGCTACGAGATTTTGACCGAAAAAGTGAAGCTGCACTGCGTTGCTGCGAAATTTGTGCCTCAGAAATCGTGAGTTTTTGGCCAAACACTCGATCACTTTTCTTCCCCACCCCCCTACTCACCTGACCTTGCTCCTTGCAATTTTTTCTTGTTCCCCAAACTCAAAAGACCCTTGAAAGGAAGAAGATTTGAGACGATTCCCGAGATTAAGGCAAATGCGACGAAGGAGCTGTAGGACATTACAAAAGAAGCGTGCCAGAACTGTTTCAACAAGTGGAAACACCATTGGAATAAGTGTGTGTGTTGAGGAGGAGAGTACTTTGAAGGGGTCCCAGACCTGTAACTTCTAAATAAAGTACATTTTGTTTTATGACGTCAGTCCGCGTATTTTTTGAACAGCCCTCGTACAAGTAAACAGAAACATATCTTTAACATTTGAGAACATCATTGAAAGGAATGTAGCGTGATCTAATGTTAAAACTGGGAACTACCTCGAGCTAGTAGTTCATTCAGTGTCTGACAGATGTCAATACTGCTGTGTTTCCCTCGAAAATTTGAAAAATTCTGCAGCGCAAAATTTGGGAAACACTTCTACAATGAGTAATTTATATTACATTTCATACTTCTTGGAGGAGTGGAAAACAAATTAGAGAAGATGGAATGCCTAAAGAGTAAATGTCACAATTCTCATATGAGGGGAAATTCATGATTTTTTAAAACATACTGTCATATACAATTATGAACTTAAAACTTACATACTATTAAAATTTGAACTATTAGCTATATTTTTATGCCAAATTTATTTGTATACCGTAAAAAGAAAGTAGTTTAAATTTTGAATGCAACTCACTACAACATCATGGCATGCACAGAAAAAGATGCCTGTTAATGAAAGAGTTAAGGAACAGTTAAAAGATGAGAGAAAGAACAATACCTCAAAACTGTTGATTTTATCAACAGATGCAGGGTAGATGTCAAACAGGACTTGTATGGCAATGTAATAATCATTTGAAACATAAATATGTGAATTTTTCAACACTTTCAACAAAAAATTCTAGATAAATGTCATAATTTATCATGTGAAAAAAGTAGCATCAAATTATGAAATCTGTGTGAATGTTTTAGGTGTGGTAAAATCTAGTTGAATTACAAAATTCTCTGCAGAACAAAAGTGTTAGAAAGCTATGAAAGTCAATGTTACACAGAAAGCTGCAAAAATCAATGTTACTCAAAAAGCTATGAAAGTCAAAGGAAAACAGAAAACTATGAAGTCAACAGAACACAGATAACTACGAAGGTCAATGTTACTTACAAAGCTGTGAAGGTTAATGTTACTCATAAACCTCTGAAGGTATGTCATTGTGGCTGCTGGTTATAGATGCAGTGTTATACGTTCATATTGATAACTAGTTATGGACACAGAGTTGTATGTTCATGATTGTTACTAGTTTCAGACACAGCACTACAGATTCATAATGAATATCAGAGAAAAGATGTTACATACTTATACTTTTGTAGTACAGTTTTTTCCCCAAAGTTTTTCTTCATAAATCGCCCAAAGATTTTCAATAGGATTTAAGTCCAGAGAGTTTCCAGGCCAGTCCAGCACCTTTATTCACGTTGTAGTCATAAAATTCTTCAGAAGTTTCAATGTGTGGCATGGAGCCAGATCTTGCTGATAAATGCCAGATCCATCTGGAAATCTCTTTTTCAATTCTGGAATGACCTTTCTCTGCAAAACTTCGATGTACTGTGGTCCTCACATCATATACCTCTATGATATGTAAGCCTCCAATGCCACAGCAGCTGAAAAAGCCCCAAACATCTTCTTCAAGAGATGTTTTACAAATTGATTGATGTGAGATTCTCGAAGTTTCTCACCTGGAGATCTGAGAACATGCAGACTTCTTTGACCATGTACTAAGAAATGAGTCTCGTCACTGAATAACACCTTCCTTCATTGTTCTTGCACCCAGTTCTTGTATTTCAGACCTCATTGATATCGTTTTTTTCTTCACTGAGTTGGTAAAAGTTTTTTGACTGGTCTCCTTGCCCTTCTAATGCAATTTCGAATGACAAAATATTCCTCAAAATTTCATCATATATCCCAAAAATAGATCAACCATACTGCAAAACACAGTTAATGACACCGTCTGGGTGAAAAAAAGACTATTAAAGGAAATCAGCGAGTCCAGTGAGCCTACAATGGCTGCCATGCTGAAAATATTGTAAAATGACCATTTGTTTCAATTAATTTGCACAAGGGTGTAAGAGGTTTAGTATGTTATATTAAAATAATTTTGGAGTCTCACTATGTCATTAGGATGTAAGTTGTTACATCCAATTATATTTGATGACTTTGTATCTTAAAATAGCCCTGTAGCACAGTTTCCACTGCTAAAGGCTTTAATGTTAGGATTTCATGCCCAAATCATATCCCTTCTCTTTGGCTTTCCATAAGCCATCAAGTGTATGAGGATGATGGTTTCCCAGCATTCACTTCTATTGTAGAGAAATTTAGAGACTTCACTGGAACAACTTTATTGTGAATAAAATTAATACTAATTTCATTTATTTCATGCTAGAGATATTCAAACATTGAAAGAATATTTTATGTAAGGAACATGCATCATTTCTCCAAATCAAGATGTGTTTTCTTTGTGGTGTATACATGGTTGGCTTCTGCCATTGATCTTTGTGTTCCTGGATTCTCACCTACTACAAGATGCTACACTTTTCTTACAACATTTGAGGTGTAGATTGGCCAATAAACCAAGCCGATCTACATTCAATTGTTTTCAATGCCATTAAGTATAAGATATATCTCTCTCATCTTTGAAATTCTACATTCCTTATCTAAGTATATGAATATTTTGTAAAGAAATTATTGTCACATGTACTTCCTAAATGTAATCAATTTTTAGTGGTGTCATATTACCTATAAAACACCAAACAATGTCAAAATATAATTCTGATACATTACATTCTACTATGAATTTACAATCACTTCACCTGCTGATTTGCATATTCAAAACTATTTTAATGTAACATAATCAAACTTTCAGTATTAATGCTATTTGCATCTATTGGCATACCCACCAGAGCAATAAGTTTGCAGAAAAAATATTAAAACAAGAATGATGAAAGATGTGATTACATTTCTAAAGCTCGAATATTAAGGATAGTTATAATTAGAAATTTCTTGTGGTTGCTGTATTTATAACTTATGAAATTCAAAAGTAACCAGATCCTTTATTTTTAAACACAGCTTACCTGGATACCAGCAGAAATATTGTAGATAATGTGTATAGTACTATAACCAGGGAAACCAGGAAGAGAGTAAGGTATAAGATGAAAATCCATTGATCCTGGAGGCTGGATACCTGTTTTTTCACCATAAATTGTTTTACAAGTAGGACACTGCAAATGGCCATCCTAAAAAAGACAGTTTCAAACAATTTATCTCTCTGGGTTCTATAATATTACTCTATATAATAATATTCTATAATATTATATAATATTACATTTATTAATTGGTAAGTTCTTAGGAGAGCATTAACGAAGTGTGCATAGGGTTAGTTCAGTAGTTTTGGAGAAAAAATATTAAATATGATACTGAAAATACACAAAACTAGGTAAGCTCTTGGTAACATATACAAGTCAGTTGTGCATAAAAAATCAGATGTGTTACAAAAGTATTTGTACTCAAGATATGTCTGTGAATTGATTGTCCATCATACAGTGTACACACTATATTTGTATAACCCCAAAACATATGAAATGCATATCTTCATTTTTTTTTTCACAATCACTATTTATTCATCTCTATCTCAACCTGTTGATAAATCAACAATGTAGTATGAAATAAACAGTTGAATAACTGGCATCAAGTACATAATCAAATGGTGAGTGGAACACTGTGAAAAGTCCTGAGTTGTTTAGGTTTACTTCCATCCTTACACATAAGGTTAAGCAAACAAAACATTCACATTCTTCTGATAATTTTTTTGGAAGTCATATACATAAAAAAATAATTTCAAAAATAGATAGTTAGCATTACTACAGTTTAAAACAAACTCCAATGTCTATAGTTTCCTGCCCAAGTGATTATTTTGGCTTAAAGGCAAATAAATTTAACAAAAGTCAGTCATGGATAAGCATATAGCCTAAATTATATTTATTTGAAAAAAACAACAAATATTTTAATTATAATTTTTCTGTGACATATGTTAATTTGTTGAGCTAATATTAAGCAGAATAGACTATATTTACTAAATGGAAAGCAACTCTTTTTATATTATACTACCCACCAAAGGAAGTAAGTATAAGGGAATTCCTAAAACTGTCTGACAAATATTAGCACTATTATGGAAAGGTATAATTTTTCTACACTGAAAATAGATACATACCTTCTCTCACATATAAAACTTCTCTTGATTTTGGACTGATCTTTAACACAAAAAATTAATTATCATCTAATCCACTAGCTTTTTTATATCACTATGTTTCTGTTGTTCATTTAGCATTCCTAGCATATGCAACAACCCTCCACTGATAAGAGCATGACATGCACTCTTTCAGGAGCTGCCTCCCTTTATATTACATTCTGTGTACCTCACTTTTAAGATTGCCCACACCATAAGAAACAGAAACACTAAAGTGTGGGTGGAAATGGAGAGAAGCATGTGAGAAAAAGTAATTATCTGCTGGGAATCTATTTTAAATGTGGAAAAATGATAACTTCCGATATGACATACATCTTCCTTCACAAATAAAGCTAGAACCCATGTTGAGTAGGTAAAGGAACTAGGAAAGAATAACAGACTTCCTAAAAGAAAGCATTCCTGGAAAATTTAACAAGTGTATGGTAACTGTATGAAAGCACACTAGAGGAGGACTGTACCACTTTTAGAACAGGTATGCCCTTCACCAGTGAAGAAGTAAAGTATGACAAAAGAGGCAGTATCAAGAACCTAACCAATAATGGAAAAGCCATGGAAGACATGGTAGAAAGACTCATCCCAGACAAGATTCCACACCCGATCCTTGGCATTACAAGGTGGAGAACAGTGACAAATAATCAGAACTATATAAATATATATATATACATACACAAATCATAACCATAAGTAAACAGGGTGAAATATTGCAAGCAACTACAATTACAACGATGGGAGAAAGCAAACACTGATAACCAGACCAACTTCCACATTAATTGTGAGAGTCAAGAAATATGCCAAACTTAGAATTATGGGATGGTGCTTAATAATCAACTCAACCATAAGAACAGGGTCATATCTTGTAGTTGGTATTACAAGAAGGCACTGAATAACAGCTACTCAACTATGTTCTCAGAATTGTGAGTAGAATGTGTAACATTTGCTCAACCATATGTAACAGGATATAACATGTTCTGCAACCAGTATTACAAGGTGGAAGAAATCCTCTGAAACCAATCAAAGGAAGCAGGGAAAAAGACACTCTGCAGCTGGAATTACTAAAAGGGGGGACATTTACTGATCTTAATTGTGGGAATAGGGTACTGTCAACTTGAACTCATTATTATGAGGAAAATCCAGCATTAACTGGTCCAGTTTCCTCCCACATTTGACTCCTTGGAGGGAGAAAGGTAAAGGTTTCCAGCTCCATCCTCTTCTCAAAAGAACAAAGAGAGAAACTGTAGTATATGTATATCACACTCTTGAGAAAAGCTTTCATGGTCCACCATTCCAGTGACTAGGAACTGGAAAATGGTAAGGGAGGGTAGAATTATAATGGAGAGTCCAGAGGAACAACACACCAGAGAATGTATTCTCACATATTATAATTTATTGTATTATGCATGTTAATGTACTACTACTTCAAATAACTGAAAATTTGAATTTAGTAATTAATTAACTGTTAATATGCATCAAATTTATGTTATTTGCCAACAAGACTGATAAGCACAATTTCCTTTTTTTAATAAATATATTTTAATGTATTAACATAAAAAAATACAATTTAAAATAATGGTTATTACTAATAGTTATTACAAATGATGGTTTATATACAACATTTTATGAACTTACAGACAACACAGAGTCTTATATCAGCTCTAGAACTAAATATTTTATTAATGATCCAAGTCCATGATGAACTAAATTAATTCTGAGTTGATATTTTTGCACCTCGCTTGAGCTAATGTCTTTCTTGACTAGCCTCTCACCAGATAGAAATTTGTTCCTTCCAGCAAAAATATTTAATGTCCTCACAGGAATAACAACATCCAAAGTAGTTTACTGAGAGTTGAACAGTTTGTAATGGTCAAAATCTATAACCTTCCTAGTCTGATTCTGTATTTTTCCAATTAATAGACATTACTCACAATTATAGCTTCCTAAGTCTACAGTTTGCTGACGGCAGCTGTCTAATAATATTATCTTCTATCTCTTGGTTCTTTTTAGAGGAATAACATGAGTTTGTAGAAATTTTGACACTGTTTGAAATTGACATGTGCTTTCATCAAACAAATATTGTTGCTCTTCACTTTCAAGAATTCTCGAATAGCATATATATCACATACAAAAAAAACAACAACACACACAGAAACAAGTGTAGGCACTAAAATAATTGTACAACATTAAATCTGTTACAGTGCAATGAGTGACTGAAAAACCCTATTTTGAAAAGCAGGTTGTACCAAATTTATGAAAATACTAGTGGGAATGGGTAGTATTCAAGTTCTTCTTTATTCATGATAGTCCATGAGTGATAGTCCACCACAATGAAATAGATATAATGCAACATACATTGCCAACTAAGCTGCTTGTGATCATGCTGAACACCCCATCTCAACAGCTTGAAAATAAGCATCTGCTATGTTGAATTTGGTCATCCAAAAGCCTGGAATGAAAACCTGATAGAGTGACAGAAAGGATTCCTAGCGAAACGAGAAGGCTCAAGAAACTGGTTGAGAGGGACAGATTTATGATGGGTCTCCAATCTCTGTACTTCTTGGGAATGACACATATTCGAGAATAAAAACCTGGAAAAACTGGAAGTAGTAGTTTGATAGCATCTTTAAGCAGGAGCTCTGGCATAACCTTGAAAAGACGAATGCAAGAAACCAGATTATTTGATAGGGAGAAAGGATTACGGTAAGATGGAAGGGGAGAAGGAGACCTGAAGTGAAAAGAAAGACCTCAGGCTAAAACTTGGAAAATTCACTTATCTATGAAAAACATTCCCCAAACCTCCTCAAAGGCGTCAAGCCTGGCCAACACAGGACACGAACCCACAGTATATTCACCAGTATGGCTGATGCTGCTTATAATTTATACAGTTTACATGAAGATAAGGGCAAGAATGACTAGATACAAGTAAAGGATAAAGTGCAGATTTGGATGTGAAACAACTATATGATAAGAAGAGAAGATGGAAGGTTGGAATAAATGATTCACAAGTGAAGAAAGAGAATTATCTAACCTAGCCACTTAAATCTGTAACTCCAAAAAATCAATGCAACCCAAAAAATAGTATCACACACAAAAAAGGAGCTGCCCACAAGCACCTCATGGAAGATAGGGATGAGGTGAAATTCCTTAAGTGCTTGTCTCTCCCCAGCAGGCCTAAACAATAAATAAAACATGTAACGAGTGAAGAGGCAGACAAGGAAAGTATTGTCAAAGTTGACAACAAAAGAGAACCAAGTTTTTTTGGAAAAGCATTAAGAGAATGATGAAAAGCCTCTAATAACAGGTGCACAGAAGAGAGGTAACATAAAACACGAGTAAGAGCAAAATGAATCCTACAACATTGTGCCTAATAAAAAAATAAGAGCCTGAGAATTAAAACCCCATAGAGGTAAAAGAAGGATCAAATGTTGAGAAACCAAATAAGGATTAGGAAAACGATGAAATGTCACAGAATGTTGCTCAGAAACACAGGGGGGAGACCAGAACCAAACAGAATTTGAGACAAAAGTGTCTGAACATGACTCTCTATATCTGGGGATGGAGGAAAAATACCTAAGTAATCTGGAGAAGGGAGCTCACTTAACCCTATTGCCAGGGGTCATAGGTTAAAGGTCATGTCATCATGTTTTTGACTTGCCTTGAAAAATTTATAAATTTGTGTCACTATGTTTGGCATAAAATTGCAGATTATAAGGCAAATTTTAGTACTGTACATTATTTAATTTCTTAAATTAAAAATAAGTATTAAAAGAACATACCTAAATATTGATTTTTTGCATGTCACATGGTATGTTAAATGCAGCATTGATTAAAATTATATATTTGTGATGTTTACTAAAAGTTATATAGTTCTATATGAATTAGGAACCCAGATTAGTGACATTGACAAGATAGAATATAAAATAAGAACCTCTTATCTTTTCTATTTGCTGATTTACTGCTTCAAGAATTGAATCAGACATAATGGCTGCACCCATTTCTTTTCATTTTTTGAGACATTTGTTTATGTAAACCCACTTCTGTTTCTGCCATGTGAATATCAAATCAAAAGCTCAGAATGTTTCCCCATGTAGTTCTCTGAGTCTTTTCAAATTATTTGGGTGGAAAATCCTTTCTTTTTACTATAGATTTGATTAGGACAAATTGACACTTTAGTAAGTTTGAAATGCCATATTTTTTGAGACTCAAATACAGCTTAGTTACAAAGTGTGATAAATAATAGTGAAATTCTCTGGTACTGATATAGGAATTTACGACTTGTAGTTATTTCAAATGTATTTATAACTCCTAAATAAAAAGATAGAGAGAAAAAGAGTATTTCATTTCATATTTGATAGCAACTTACAGCAAGCAGCAAACAAGTACAAAGTTCAGAACTAGAAGAGATAATTGTTTGCTTTACTTCTTTATTTACTATCCTATACTTTAAGAAAAACAACTCTACAAACTTATTTGTAAATAGTAATAATGTATATACATATACAATGCATTATCACTGAAATGTGACTGTATTTTACAAAATACTAGTCCACTAAGACATAGCCAAGACAGGTCACTTTCTAAAGGCCAGTTTCATATTATTGCATATGGTAACATAAGTTCACACACACACCATGTCATTGCAATTTATGTGATGTTACTCAGGCATGAGTAAAAGGTCAGTAAAATAAAATATATATAAATATATAATGTTATGAGATTTAAAGTATTTGTGCTTTCATGTTATAATCTGTATCTATTCTAAAGTGAAAAACATAACTTGTATTTATTTCCTAATTTTTTATGGTGGTTATGAGGTTGATCAAATTAACAGACTCCATATAGTTAGGGTAGAGAAAAATAATAGGCAAAGTATAAAGTTTTACTAAAAATAATGGTTTGAAATGTAATTAGAAGGTTTTGGATGAAGAACAGTTTTTAATCATAGCATGAAAATCACTATGCACCCAGACTAGTAATGAAACAGACTTAATATTTTCACAAACAAATCTTTTGCAAAAATAGTTCATTAAAAAATCTGAATTTATGCATAAGTATGAATTGTAATTATTACTAAGAGTGTACTGAATTTTGTGAAGGTACATATACAACATTAAAAGTTATAGTATAAATACTTAACATATGCAAATATGTATATGAACATGTATTTTATACTGAACCTGTCTCAAAAAGGTTAACAGGGAAGGAGGAAAACCAAGTAATCTGAAGAAGAGAGCTCACTTAATAGGGAAAGGGATGGATCATAAAATACAGAAGTTGCAAAGCTGCAAACCTGAGTAATCAACTGCAGCAATAATGTTGAAGGTCAAATGTTCTCCACTGTTGCTTGGAAAGAGACATAGAAAGCAAAGGAGCATAAAAATCTTGCCCAGATTCTTCCTTCAACTCATGCCCCTCATCATCAGCTCATGCCATCTCACGTGGAGAAAATGATTAACTAGGCCCCATGTAGGAAGCTAACTCCTGCTAAACCAAAGCCTGCACCTTCACAATTAATAGTGTTGAATGCATGATTTCAGTAATAAGGTTAAACATGTCTCCAGACAAAATATGAGCCAATGTAGTAGAAACAGTAAACTGTGAGTTCATAATTTGCAAAAAAATGTGAGAAAAATATTTAATAAACTCTAAACTATAAGCAAACTAATTGGAAAATAAATCGAGAAAAAATATACAAATGGAAACAAAACAATAAATTTCCACACAAGAAATCACAAGCAAGTGAGAAACACATCCAACTAATAGCATGCCAACTAAGAAAGTAAGATATACAGAATATAATACAGAGGGAGCCAGCTGCTCAGGAAGTATGTGGAATGCTCCTATTGGTGGAGAGTTGTCTCATGCATTAGGCATACTAAATGAGTAGTGGGAACTGAGAGGTATATTTTATACCTTTTTAGCCTAGTGCATTAAGCGATAATTATGGTTTTAATGCATTAGAGCGCAGTTCAAGATTGAGAGAAGCTTTACATGTCAATGGAGGTATATATTGAATGGGAACTTAAAATTATATCTGTACACTGTTACCTCACTGCTATAAATATGAGAAATTTGTGAACCTAATATGGAAAATGAGAGGTGTAATTGTCTGTTGTGGGTGAAATGAAGGTCATTAAATAAAAACCAAGTAAAACAAATGATTGTCAACCACTGGGCTGTGAGACATACAATTATAGTTACAAGCCACCACAAGCTGGAACAATTGTAACTGCCCTAAACTAACGTGTCATCCACTACATATGTGAGCTTTGATATGCAAAACATGATAAAACCTTGCCTAATTAACAGGAAAGTGCAAAAGAGTGGTGTTGCAGCATGCATGAACAGCAAAAAGAAAATAGAGAAACAATCACAAGTCTTTTACAGCAAGTCTCGAGTCTTGATTCTCTATTAAAAAAAAAAGAAGAAAGAAAGATATTTGTACTCCTTAAGTGTGAAAGCAAATCTAGCTTGAGTGTGCCCAAAATGCATTCACAACACATTCTCCCTGCTGCTGATTAATCAGAAAATGGGGCACTGTGATGCACGAGTATCTCATTCCATTTGACAATGGAAAAGTATCCCCGAAACACAAGGTCAAGATGAACACAATGCAAATATCCCATAAAGAGCAAATAAGTTCTACGATCTTAACCAAATTCGGTATACTCCACAGTTAAATCATAAAATATTTAAAAATTTTGTAGATAAGAAATACATATTAATGGTGAGTAAGGTGTGTTGTATTTGCACATTGCACTAGCAGAAAAACAACAAATACAGCATCTTGCAAATGATCAAGAAATTACAAATTTACAAAGTGATAATATCACTAATGTAGGATGAGAAAGCAATGATATCACTTCCACACAATCATTAAATGATAAAATCACTAATATGGGATCAAAAAGTTATGAAGTCAGTGGTGCATGAACATAATATTATGACCAGGAAGCAATGAAATCTCTTTAACATAACATAGTAAAAAAATGATCAAATTGCTAGCTCATGATCATAAAGTGATGAGATCAAGATAAGCTACTGGCCTCCACTTAATAAACAATAATTTTTCCACATAAAATATTTCCAAAATGGCCTAACAATAACAATACTGTGAGTCAATCATACCAGAACAAAAAACATCACTTCCCTTACAACCTCTTTCTTATACTAACTGCTACCTACAGGCAATCCTTTTATAAAACAACAAGTCCCTAAAATACCTTTAGGCCAGAGTTGTACATCTCCTTCAAACAAGAACGGTGAAAGATGTGATCACAATGAAGTAATGCCACCAATCTTGGGTCATTGTCATAAGGGGATCCTTCAGTAAGTGTGTCACAGCAAATTATGCAGTCCTAGAAAAGAAGTACAACTATAATCAGTACATCTCAGAAACTGTCCAGTCTAAGATAAGTTCTTTTGTTTCATAATTTTTGTGCTATATAAATAGTTGCTTGCATATAGCAGTCCCTAATTTTGAACTTAAAGGCTAGAAAGAAGGTAGCTAATAAATAATACCCACCACTAGCTTTTGAGGTCCTCTTCTCTGACAGAATAATCAGATTTCACTGTCATTCTTATATTACACTCACAATAAAAAGTTTAGAGTGTGTTACTGCAAAAATGGACCACAAACCTTAAAACCTCAAATTCCTAATCTGAGCACATTAACTACTACTAAAACACACTTGGCATATCTAAAAATGTGTGTTATAATGATTTTGATTAGTAAGCATCAAATCTTTCAACTCTCAGTCTCTAACTTCAAGTGGCAACACCTGCTTGTACCACATTTTTAAGAAACACAGTTATATTTTTGCCAAAAGGTATACATTTATTTTAATATCATCTGAATAACACTGCAAAGGTTAAGCAACAATGATCAGTTTTTGAAAATGAAATTCCTCTTTTCTGGTAGTTTCACTGTTGAATTTTGTTTTTGCTATTTAATGTGTGAACTTTTACTAATTATGTACAGAATAATAAAACTGTATTGTTTGAAAGTCAAATGGAAATTTGTTTTATTGTTTTTTTAAGTTTTTTCTTTTTCTTTTTTTCCTAATACTGGTCTTTTTTAAATCTAAATTTAATAATTTTTCTCTAATTTATACAATCACTGTACCAACTTTTATCAAAACCTGTCAGCTGAATTCGTGGTATTCTGATCACAACTTGCAACACTAAGTATGAAACTTAATAAAAGCCAGTGAGGATTATACATACTGTAAATTACGGACAAACCAGTCTTACCTCTAACACATCCCTGATGGTTAATTCCTTTGAAAACTGGTCAATAACTTCATTGATGCTAGCTAAAAGATTAGAAATAAATTAGTTAGTATCCTCTGATAAACAATGATCCTAAGATTTGTTTTAGTGCAAAATTATTGAAACCTTGCATAACAAATTAAACTCTAAATGAATATTCAAGAAACAGTTATGACAAAAACTTGACAAAAAACAAATATTTTACTACAACTATAGTTCATGGCAAGTATGTACATAATAGTATTAATGCATTTGGCCTGGCATGGCCAGGTGGGTTAAGGCGTTCAACTCATAATCTGAGGGTTGTGGGTTCAAATTCCCCTCCCACCAAACATGCTCGCCCTTTCAGCAGTGGGGGCATTGTATAGTCACGGTCAATCCCACTATTCCAAGAGTTGGTGGTGGGTGGTGATGACTAGCTGCCTTCCCTCTAGCCTTACACTGCTAAATTAGGGACAGCTAGTGCAGATAGCCCTCTTGTAGCTTTGTTCAAAATTCAAAAAAAAAAAAACAAACAATTAATGTATTTACCACAAAACATGCACATATATATATATTTATATAGCATAGTGTTATACAATAGGTATATTATTTTAGGACAGTACTATAACTATCCCATACATTTTCAATACTACATAAAACCATATTTTCCTGAAGTCCAATGCTTCTCAAATGTTTTCAGATAGTGTTTCTCTTCTATTTGTCTGTGGTACTTGACATTCCAACCAATACACACACATGTACACTTAGTCAAATAAGAAAAATCCAATATACCACTATCACTAACTATTAAAAATTGTCATGTACCACAGATTCAAACAGATATGGAAGTAATTATAAAGTAATGTAAATTTTATGTGAGATGGCTGCATCTATTATTAGAAACAGTTCTTAACTATTATTAGAAAGATGCAACTGGTTATTGGAAAAATGCAATTCCATGCACAGTTGGATGAATGACCTTCAACAATAGATGAATGAGAATTTTATCCAATATTTTATGAGCTAAAAAAAAAGGCATCAGACAATGTCATCTAAAAGTTTGCAACACTAGGGGGTTGGCATCTCAAAAAGTTGCTTTACTTTATAAATACAGAAAAATAATTGTATGGTCACTTTCTTATTAATTTTTGTTACTCTCCTCATCCCTTCCCAGGATACACTTTGTACCCAAAATTCTGAGAATTACTGTTTAGTCTATTCTTCACTAAATACAAAAAAGAGCATGTTTCTAAGTAACTATTACAGCTGACTTGAAATAGATTGTATATACTAAAGAAACTTCTATCAATTACTTCATACCATTATACACCATACACTTGCTGTTAGTTAGGGAGTGGTATTATATATACACACACACACATATATATATATCAATTTTGTTTATGAACCATTAAGTGTCATGATGTATAATGCTCAAAGTTGGAAAGTATTATTTATTAAATGGTAATAAGTATTATTAAACAAGCAGTTCTATTTTATACATTTAATATAATTTATGGTAAAAGTACAAAAAATATTCCTTCTATTGCATTTCCTATGCTATAGTTCATAAATCCAGAATATTATCCACAAAAATACCTTGAATGAAACCAAATTCCAAATTTTTCTGTCATCTAAGAAAGCACAGAAGTTGAACTTTATTATTTTTTAAAGTCTGGACACATTATTTCTAATTGAACTTAAAATACATTAGATATTTTTATTTTCTCTAATATTAGGTAGTTACAATAAATATTAAACCAACACTAATATAGCAATATAAATTCAAATGGAAACTAGTGTGAAAATGTGAAATGTTGAAACTAATTTCTATTTAAATGTGGTATTACTGTGGATTTAAACTACTGTACATTAATTTACACTGTACTGTGCATTTACTTATTTTTTTATTATGCAGTTACTTTTTGATTTTTCTTTAAATAACTGCATATTCACTTAAACTGAAAGGTATAGCTATCACAGTTTATATTATAATTTGAAATGACATGAGGCTATTGTGAATGTTAACTTTTACAATATCCACCCCAAATACACTATTTTTATTTATTTCAAGAAGTTTATTTTTCTAAATCAAAATTCATGTAGAACTTAATTTTAGTTTTAAAACTTATTTTTTCACATACTATAAGTATGCCTTACTGAAACTTTATTTATTCTTATTTAATGCAAACAAATACATATATGTATATGAATAAAGCATTTCTTTTACTTAACTTTTAAACTGTTGAAATGAAAAGCAACATGTTTTAAGATAGCTCCAAACAAACAGAGTAAAACTTTGGTGTAAACACCTTTGTATTCTTTCATTACACAATAAAGTTTGTAATTATCCAGCTTTCTATTTCAAACTAATGACAAGCTCACTTACTAGGTTGATAAAGGCTAAACTATGCAGTTCTCAGATGTTAATAACATAGATTTTGTAAAGTTTGTTTGCTTTTAGTTCAGAATAGAACAAAAAATTATTCTGTTTTCAGAATAAAAGGAAAAAAAAGATGTTTAAACTCTTAATCACTTACTCTGATGTTTCTTTGATTTTTTGCGAACAGTCTTTGGAGGTTTAATACCAGGGACAGGTTTGAGCTGAGCGTCAGGAGTGTATGGAGGCCAGAAAATTGGTCTACAAGGTGCTTGGGCTGGAACTATACCTACACAAGTAAAGATTTTCAAAATTTTCACTGTGAGAAGAAGGTTTTAGGTTTAATGTTTCAGAGGCTAAAACTTAAAGAAAATAATATTGTTTTAAGATCTTATTATTTAGAGATACACCTGATATTGTACCATACTTAACAAATCTAATACCAAAAATAAAGATGTCACAAATAAATGTGTCAAAAACTAGAAATGCATACATTTTTAAATGCAAATGATAAATATGTCAAATTCATCAAATTAAACATCATGTAAAGCACACTCAGAGAGCTCTTTCATGTGTAGTCAGTAAGAGATGCAGGGTAACAGATGATATCATATCCCTCTGCACTGTTGTGAACAGTACTTTCTTTGGTTGATTCTTATGATAGGCAGAGATAGTTTGGTATTGAAAGTAGAAAAACAATAAAAAATATTAAGACACTGAAAACAAACAAACACAAACATGACACTAATAGAGACATCCATCACTAAAGCAGATTTAAATAAACAGTACAATAAATACATGTTGTTCTGCATTTAAGAATCCAAGGTGATGACAACAACATAAGTAAATAATGTTTGTTTTCAGTATTTCTATAATTTATACAAAGAATATAATGTAAGAACTAAGTGAATGCTTTACCTTTAACCTAATTATTTGGAAAATGTACTGTAGGAAAATCAAGACTGAAATACATGGTGTTATGCCACATGTATTAGTAAATACAACCAAATAAAATCCATTAAGCCACATTAGCAGTTTTTATATTAAAATTGTAAGAAAGAAACAAAAAAGATATAACATTTGAAATTTTAAGAACTTGCATTAGTTTCTAGTTTTGCATAACATCCACAGTCTTATACAATTTAAAACTTCAAATTTTGTCCCAAATTTTTATACTAGATTATCCACACTGATTTAAAAAGTCAGCAAAACCCTACTTTTTATTAACTTCATATGTTTGAAATTATTTCTGTGTGTTTATAAAATCCACATTAATAACATATGAAATTACAGATTTAAATTAATTATTCGGATGCATAATATTACATGTTGTTTTAATGTAAAATCAGGGCCAACTCTAGGACCAGGAGAACCAGATGACAATCCAGGGTACAACTGCCTTGGGGGTGAAAAAAACCTATTGTAAAAATTATTGACTGCATGAATACAATTTTTAGATCATACCTATGAAGTGCTTAATAGTGTCCAGTAGTGCCCACTAGTTTCTTTATGATGATTTAAGTCCTATTTTTACATACTTTGCACACACACACATGCCATTTCATTGCTACTATAGTTGAAGTGATATAAAAATGTTGAGAATGTGAAGCCAATAAAAAAAACTGAACAAAAAGTATGAAAATTGTACAAAATATACAGAGTGACAAATGCTTATTCTACCTAGGGTGTCATTTTGGCTAAAGCCAGTTCTGCAAGACCAAGATAAAATAGAATAAAACATTAAACACAGACACAAAGTTTATTGAAACAAAAACAAATTCAGATGATGTTATAAAAGTACATGGAAACTATCATTTCAGACACCTATGGTTTATAAATACAAAAAACAATTTAGATGATATAAGTATCATTTCAGACACCTATGGTTTATAAATACAAAAAACAATTTAGATGATACAAGTATATGGAAACTATTATTTCAGACATGCAGTTTTTTAATACAAATTCAGATGACAGTATGCAAGTGAATGAAAACTATATACAGTTTCAGACCAAAGTCTTACCAGCACTGACAAGTAAGAAAGTATACATTAAGAAACAAATAAAGCAACCTGTGATGATGAGAAAGCCATTTGAAGTAAAAATGTATTCTCAAGATGGCTGGTATGGCCATTAAAACTTTAATTAGAATAAAGTACATAACAATGTTTTGACCTTCTTAGGCCATCTTCAGGCTAATTATTTCCACACTACATCACAATCACCTTAAAGTGGCTGTGGATCAGCAACAAACCAACAGATTACAATTGTTAGTATAATTTATTTAATATAGATCTAACATTACTCCAAAGCATATATGATCCTGGGTAGAAAAAATTCAACAGAATACACTTTTTAAGGTATAAAAGCATAACTTTTCACTGCTATTTATCCATTCATTATTTATCCAATTGTAGCTATTGATTACTACCCACCTTATAATGATTTAAACTTAATTTGAAGCTAAGCTGTAGTTTATGTTAAAAACATTTGAACATGCAATTATTTATGTAATTGTTAGCAAGAACAGTTTAATCTGTATTGTACTATAATGGATATATGAATGTATGCATGTAACTGAAACAATAAATACAATGTAGCGCCATCTATTGAATAGTACCACAAAACAAATCCACAAAAAAATTTCCCACTTTGGATATTCATGATTTAGACAATTAGAAAAACGACTAGAGTATGTGCAACAATCATTTCTTTATTACAGAACACAATTTCAGATAAAAAGTCTGAAAAAATTATTTTTTCCGTAAAGGATACCACTTTTAATGTCTAAACACATTAAAGTTTAACACTCCTACGAAAAGACGTTTCTGGTCCTGATTTCTCCAAGCCCGTTCCCCTGGCTGTGGTTTTGCTAGATAGTAGATAGGGACAGTTGGAATCTCGTTAATCCATTCATTAATGGATTTAAATGGCAATTTCATTTAAATACAAAATTATTAGCCTAATATTAATAACCTTTCAAGTTGCTCTGGGGCCTATTAGGCCCCACTTTTCATAGGAGTGTTAAATCAGCACAATATGAACATTTTTCCTGTGCAGTATTTCTACAAAAAAATTCTTTTAGAAAATGTTTACTTTTCTGAATTTGTTTCATTGAGGTATGAATACTATAATCAGCTGCCCATAGGTTACATTAAATTTATGTTACGATTTTTTTTTATGTATTAACCATTAAACACCATCTCCCTCCAGATTGGATAACACGCTGCATTACTTAGTTCCAGAAAACAGTTTTCATATTACAAGTTCTTCCTTGAAACTAATAACATTTAAATCTACTAAAATAAAGAATACATCGTCATAACACATGTAGTAAAACAAGTATATTTGAGATGCTTTTTTGATTTTTTTAACCATATCAACAGGGAATATATTTAACTACCTAGTGTCTGACCTCATGTTTCATGATAATGATGCTTAGATCAAGTTGTGTAAAATTAGAACTTACCATTACCCAAGGATGAGCTGTTCTGACTTCCCTTTGGTGCAGGTACATTGTTCCTGAGCAGATGATAAAATGTATGTAAAAATACATTCCTAATTACAGAAAAACAGAATGTGATTTGAGTAATTTTTTATGAAAGAAACAAAATATTAGTATTATTTTTCTGAATAGTTGTTTATTATTTAAGGTTCTAAACTGTCAGAGAAAAACATCTCCCAAAGTTATTTTAACTGCTCTATTACTCTTAATACTCACTACAACCACTGAAACCAAACTTTTTTGTTTTAATAAATTGTTATTAATGAAATTTTACACAATTTTTAAAGAAGCTAATTTGTAACACTGATTTTATTGATGAAAAGTAGTTAAAAACCAGTGGGGCTCACCAATTTTTTGAAGATTTTGCAGGCACAAGTTTCATGTTCTGGGAAATTGTTGCAGGACTTGAACTTGGATTAGATTCTTTCACAGTTTTAGCTGCTTTGGCTGCAAGATTTGTAACATGGCTTAAAATCCCATGTGTTTTTTTTTCTTTTGTAACAGATCCTTTGGTTTTGTTACTGTACTTGTCCTCCTGATTTGCAGCAGAAATAAGGACTTGCCCACCCGTGTAAGTACTACGAATACTGCTGGTATTCACAGCATTCCTAACCAGTGGAAAAGCTGTTGTTCTGATTCGTCTCACTGATCTCATGTACCCAGTAAGGTTATTGATCTGATTCATAGGTTTGAAGTTTATCGTGTAGCTGTAGCCTTTCAAAATCTGACTCAGGTCGATAGACTTCCTTCCCTGAAGGATGAAAAAACTTATTAAAACACTATTTGTTTAAAACTCATATTTATATCAACATAATATCATTATCAAAGTTTTTCAAACAGACAAGAGATCAGTTTATTCACTTTTCTAATTTTTCAACATATTTCTATTCAAAATGTTTAGAACTGAGACAGAGAAAAAAATTGTCTATCATTGCTGTACCCATCACAGATAACAAAACCTCAGTTTTTAGTGTTGAAGTCAGTCTTCACACTTGCCCCTGAGTCACTGGGAGGCATGTGTATAAAAGATAACTGTTTTACCAAAGTAAATTTTCAGCTCCCAAACAAGTCACAGGTTTACCTACTTATTGCAAACAGTTTTATGAGTAAACTAGATACTTAATCAAATGAAACTTAGCAAATGGTTTTGAGGTAGATATACTTAAACTAATATGCATGTTAGTACACTTTTAACCAAAAAACTTCTACAAAATATTTGAATGTTATTGACAGTCAAAATTCTCAGCAAACAGTTTAATCCTCTATTTACTGCAGAATCAAAGTGCTCCTGTCAGAGCCTTTTAATAGTTATATCAAGATTTAATTACCTTCACTGCTAACCCTCTTGCTATGAGTAGATCAAAGTGCACATCACAACCTTTTACAGACTTGCATTTAAAAATTCAATTAACCTAGTTACTATTTTATTTTCAATGTATACAAATAAACATGGCATCAAAATGCAGCTAATAAATCAATTTCTAATATTACACAAGTTTAATTTTTTAGTTTTATAAGGAAATAACCAAAAAGTAATCAATCTTCCCAGGAGATCAGAATACAGGAAGTTAGCAAATAGGAATGTGACAAGGCAACAACAGAAGGGACAATGAGAAGCTTAACAATGAAAGACTAGTGGACATGAAACAAATTTGTAGGTAGGACAAGGTTATCTCAAGAAGACAACCCACAATGATGTACAGTGCCCCCAGAACATGGCAAGTTAGTTATGTTATGAACACATTCAAATGAAATAAGTCCAGAACTAGGTCTGAACACTTAATCTTCAATCCATGTGTTAAGGAATAAGAAATGATGATGAAATTTGGATCTACTGGAAGTACATACTTAAATATTAATTATGAGTGATATGGTAAGAAGTAAACAACTGTGTAATATTATTTTCTAATAGCCCATCAGGTAGTAATTAGCCACATCTAATTATTATAGTCTATGTGGACATGTAAAGGAATAATGAACTAGAATGAAACAGTTCCAACAATATGTACATGCTAAGAAATAATATATTAGAGCAGTTACTCTTAGATACAACCAATCTATATGCCATGACAAAGGAGTTGCATCTGACAGGAAGTTGTTATTCAAAAGATCAACAACCACATAATGAATGACTGAGTTCAAGCTGTGCTAGTTGCTATTTAGTGGTTGAGCATAAGGGTTTATACACTGTATAATGATAGTTATGATGGATAATAGTTCAATTTAAAATCAATTTAAAAGTTAGTTTAAAATTGCTTTGTTTTATTTAAAATAATTTATTCACAAATCACATTTATTTCATAAACATCCACATATCATTTTTATTTCATACATATAAAATATTATAAACTTACAAAATTTATTTTGTAAAAAATCTTCCATCTTTATTTGTTTTACATATTTGACAGAGTAACTTTGAATGTTCATGAGTCTGGCAGTTATTACCAAGAATGGTTTTGTTCTTAGTTCTCTGTGCTCCATTTTAGTAAACATTTACAAAATAACATGAAATAAATTCCACATCAGAGAAACTATAAGAAAATTGGAAACCAGATTCACTGAACATAATAAAAAACATTCCTTTTCTACCATCATTGCAACTCAAAAAATCCACAAAACACCGTAATTTTAAACAAAGAACCAAACAGTGGAAGCTGTGTGTCTTAACTGAACAAAACAGCCCAACCATAAACCAAAATTTCACCTTGAAATTTGAATCCTTTGATTCCAGTTCTGAAACAGAACCATTCCATTAATTTAAAAGAATCAGTAGAGAAATAAGAATAAATATCTGAACTAAATTACTGCTAAACTGTAGCCAATACCTAATAAGGCAATAAATACTCTATGAATAGAAATAGTACATTCACTGTAAAATGTTGCATTAAAACAATTTAAAGTAGACTAAAAGTTCTCTAATTTCCATGTTTAATTTATTTCGTTGCTATTGTCTACATCAATATCCACATCACGTTTCTACATCAACTCTTTTTCACAGCAATTTTCTGTTCTCAGTTTAAGATATTTACACTTTCTCAAATGCTTTAAGGCATTTCATTACCCATTCTTACTGTATGTAGTTGAGTCTATCACTCACAACTGTGAGTTAATAATCTTTCTTTCCTATTAGTAAATCTTAAGTTATAATATCATCTATGCCACTAGCTCAACATCTACTACATTCATTAGAAGAATACATTTTAATACTGTGAGCTCATTGAAGACAACAGTTTCTGAACTTCCTTAAGTAACTTTCAGGACCTTGGCAACATAACATTATGATTGGTAAATAGTCCACTTTAATGTATGCCTTGTTTGCTCTCACCTCTTTTCATGATGCATATTTAGCAAAGTGACAAGTAAAATAGATAATCATTAAACTTATCAATTATTAATTTTAAAACAAAAATAATACATAATTAGTTAAATTATAAAAATAAAACCAAAATGCAATTTAACTATCAAACTAATATGTATAAGACAAGAAACAAAAGCCATGTGCTTGAGATGCCACTCTCAACAATATCCCCTCTGAAAATGCAGACATCAGTTAACTTTCCTAACCTCATTAGAAATTATACAGCATGAAATTTTTTTTTTTTATTAGCCATAAACCTGGCATTCCATTTCAAACTGTTGCTTAGCAGCAAACATTTATTTTATAAGTGTGTATGGTTTAATTTGAAGTGAGAAAACTTTTACAATTATTATATAGGGGACAAGTTCTTGGAATGTTCTCAAATTACTTGTAAACAACTTGTATATACTGTACTTTAAACTTCTTGGGGAGAACATCTACATTTACACAAAACAGTCTCTTCTACACCAGAACTTTAAGGTGATGTTTATAACCAAAGGCATTTTATGCAAAAGAAAACACATAGTTTTAAATCATTATTTTTGAGGTTTCTTTTGAAGTAAAGGAATATTAACTTACATAATATAAAACTTTTGAATTGTAACATACTTGATAATAATAATTTCATTAGAATATATTGAGAGTAAAGTGATTCATTAGATTTTACATGTAACGCAATGACTTGTGTAGACTAAAATTTAAAAATGGTGCTGATCATTATAGGATTAAGCATGGAGATAAGTCAATGTACTAGAAGTATGGAATTCAACATAAATTACTCATCATAATATAGCTAATACACAGGTAAAGTCTAATTTTTGTAGCCTTTAATCTGATTTGTTTATGGATTCAAAAACTATAAAACCAAACACAACTGCTACAGCCATCTCTCACACCACATCCTCTCCTTCACAAAGTGCCAACAATTCTTTCTGATAGTTTACATCACTTATAATCAATATAAAGGAAAAGTTTTAGTCTATTAAATGACAATATAATGCTACAATGTTTCCAGTACAGAGTACTGTCCATTTCCTCTTCTGTTTGAAAGTTTATCTCATGGTGTTCAGATTGAGAAACAAAGAAAATTAATTTAAGCCCCTCTTGTCCTTGTTTAAAAGCCAGTTAAACTGTAATACTTTTAAGACACTGTTTGCTTTATGTGTGTAATTATTCTATGCTCTTTGGTGCAATACTCAAGTAAATAAAAATTATTCAGTGTACTAATCATTATACAACAAAGTAGATTTGCATTTCACCATCAACTGACAGCAAAAAACAAGATGTTAGAGGTAAGTACTGCATTTCTTATTTTTCACCTATATTCTTTACTTATAATTATAAAAAGTAGCTAAAATGGAAAAAAGTAGAGGTTTATTAGGTAAGATAAGGTTAGACTAGATAATAAACTGCTAAAAAAATCAAAGGAACAATTACATTTTCTTATATAATTTATCTCAGTTCCAAATGTGATATTTTTATTTTAGGTAATTTGTCTCATTTCAGTTCCATCTGCATTCATTTCTCAATGTGTGGTGAACAGTAAAACATGGAGAAATAAAATGTTTAAAAATGACCAATATCATCAAAACTTATATCCCATATGAAACAATACTTTGAAGAGTTTACATGCATTTATCCAAGAAACGTTTTAAATACTCAATATCTAGTGTGACCTCCACAGGCTGTGACACACTACTGATGCTGATTTGGCACACTTCGAATCAGTCTGTCAATGTTATCTTGGGATATGGGAGCCCACTCATCTTCCAGGGCTAATCAGAGTTCCTTTATGTTCTGAGGAGGGTACTCCAGAATGATAATTTAGATTTATTTCATACTTTTGTATAGTGATTATAAGATCAGTCAAATCATCTGAATCTCTAAAGAATTAGGGTAGAGAAAATAACAGATAAAATATAAAGTTTTACAGAAGAAAAATGTTTGAAATTTATTTAGGAGGCTTTAGAAGTAATGTAAATTAGATTTGAAAATCTTCAGATAAAGGAAAGTTTTTCATTTTATCATGCAAGTAACTGTGCACTCATAGCAGTCAATAACACAAAATAGAAAAATCTAGAAATATCTAAGCCTATAGTAACAAAAATATTAAACATAATGAGAAAAACATAAAACCTTCTAAAAGATGACATCAACAACATTAGAAAATCCTAGAACAATTAAACTACATACACAAATGAATCGTACAAAGTTATGCAAGGAATCTTGTCATAACTATTGCTTTCAAATTAACTAACTTTTAACACTTGTTATGAAAATTAAATAATAATTAAATATCAAAACATTAAATAAACTAAATAATAACACTCAAGCCAAACAGTCTTGTACATCTGAAAATAAGTCTTCTTCAAGAAAAATAATTTGCAATATTTTTTATGCTATATACAAACACTGTTTTCAGTTCATATACAGCCTTTTAAACAGTATACACAAACATTTGTTGTTCCCTTATTTGTTCTCTATTCACATAAAACATCTGGTGGGGCTTCACCTTGACAGGATTCCTTGCCTTTGTCTTGATCTGTGTTGCACAATGTCTGTCTTCCCTAATATATTTGTATATTGGCATTGTACATCTTATACCCCCTTTCTTCTGCTTGCTAATCAATTCTTCACTCAATTGTTTTAGGCCCGGTAGGTCTTCGCCTTCTATGACAAAGTCATTGTATACTGGTTCTCTATTTATGACAACTGCATCTGGCATACCTATCTGCACCTCTGTAGTTGCAATCATTAGGTTTTCTTCCATATCCAAGTATCTCTTCAACAAACTGGCATGGTAAATCTTGGTCTTTTCATCCACTTTTGCTATATAATATATTCTGTTGATAACTGCCAGCACTTCAAAACATCCTTTCCACTGCTGGGTGATTTTCTTGTTCCCTTGAAACATTGTTCTTTGGCCTTCTTTTTAAAAAAATGCTTCTAACTACCTTTGATGTGTTTAGGTTCCTCAATGGAACTGCTTTTACAGTTCTAGTACAGTATTCCTTTTTGATTCTCTGTACTGTAAGTCTTTTTTTTCTTTGTTTTATGCTCAACTTTTTCTTGGAAACTATCCCAAAGTTTCTGAAGTGAAAGGTTTGTCTTATGCAATTAACTCAGTTCTTGTGGACCTACATTCTGGATAACACTTTTTATACTTAGAGGGAATTAATGTCTATCTAATTAATGTATTTTTAATTTCTAATGTATTTGGTACGGACAAAGCAAAAAGAAAGCTAAGAGTGGCTTGATTAGTTCTCTATATAATTCTTAGAACATGAACTTCATAAAAGTGATTTTTACCATTAGTTATAAACATCAAGTTCAGCCAAGTACAATTGGCTGAGAAACTGAAACTAGGTATCGAAAGTGGGCATGCCGTCTGTCACAAGTTCAGAGAAATTTATTTTTCCTTTCTCTGAAGACAAATGTACTCCAAAAAACTTGAAAGAATGTGTAAACAGAACAATCAACCTAGGTTATTTATATATATGGAAGGTTAGCGTAAGTTAAGAACTGTTCACAAATTTAACATCTTGTGAATTTGTAGATCACGAGAGAATAAAACAAACATTTCCTTTGAAACATATGAATTAAAACTTAAATATTTTAAAACCTTAAACTATAATGTAAATTTTAATGCTGATTTAGATCACAAACATTGATTATAAAATAGCTTAATTAAATTTAAAATGTAACTAAGCAAAATCTTGTTACATGCACAGAAAAGGGTACCTGTAAGAAAGGAGTCAAATAATGTATTTTTATTATAAATAGTATAATATATCAAAGTATTTAAATTTTCTGAAAATAAATCATTTTAGGAAAGTTTTTATCAAATTTCAAACAATTTCATCCATTGGTTTCATTTTTGGAATGAAATATGACAAGAGCAAGCAATCTCCACAGACACGGCCTGGCATGGCCAGGTGGGTTAAGGCGTTTGACTCGTAATCCGAGGGTCGCGGGTTTGAATCCTAGTTGCACCAAACATGCTCGCCCTTTCAGCCATGGGGACATTATAATGTGATGGTCAATCCCACTATTCATTGGTAAAAGAGTAGCCCAAGAGTTGGCAGTGGGTGGTGATAACTAGCTGCCTTCTCCCTAGTCTTACACTGGAAAATTAGGGATGGCTAGCACAGATAGCCCTTAAGTAGTTTTGTGCAAAATAAAAAACAAACAATCTCCACAGATAGCAGATGCAGGGTTAATTTAAAAGGATGAATTTAAATAAATTTTCAATATTAACTTTTCCATGTCATTTAAACACATATTAAAGACACTGATGAACCAGATTTTCTTCCTTGATTGAGATATTTAAAAATATGTCAAACCCACATGACATATCCCTTCTTTATCATTCTGTCTTTCAAAAAATGTCAGTAATTCTCATTAACATTGTTAATGGAATACTTGTAACTAACAGGAATGTTTTTTGTTTTTTTTTTACTTTACAATATTCTTCACGTAGACTATTTTTGTTTTGCGCCAGTTTCAATCTTCCCAATCAGCTTTGGGCAACTGATGAAACTTTTTTCAAACCTTGTTTCAAACTTGGTTAGAAAGTGAGTTAAATTATAGTAGTTTTGGAATGTCCTGTTTTAGTGCCTGATATACTTTTTATGTACTAAAATACGAATTTGAAATAGACATGAATTACTTTGTGGACAATAAATACTGTCACAAAAAATAAAGTTAAGAGTGCCAAATAAAAATGACTGATGGCTTGCATTCACTATTCCATTATGTGTTTAACTCTTTCATTATGATGCGAGTCAATTCGATTGACCCCATAACCATTTTGTAGTTATTACAGTTTCTACACAATAACTTTTAATATACTTTACAAATCTTCACAAAAGTTTACAAACATTTAGCAAACATTACAAGTCTTTTGCACATAAAAAACATATTCTAATCTAGTATTTTTACCAAAGGTTTGTCCATGAATATATATATAAAGTATTTCTGAACTACTCCAAATGTAAATTGTTTTCCATGTTAAGATTAAAAATACTTTTCTCCATCTGAAAAATCTCAAATTTTACTTGCATGATCTCATAAACCTCCTAAACAAATGTTAAACATTTTTTTCAGTAACACTTTATATTTTATCTATTACTTGCTCTAATTTTATACAAGGTTGGTCAATTTGACTTAATGTGTAACCATTAAAAAAAGAAAAAAATTGAAATAAATCTATATCACTTCCTTTTTCTTTCTAGAATGATTTAAAATTTGTTTATCCTACCTAGCTTTAAACCCATAACAGTATACACGTATTTAAACTTTGTTGTTTTATTACCCTTTGAATTTTGTTTAATGACTGTTCCAGCCACGAAAAGTTGAAAATTACTGGGGAAATGTGCAAATCATGTTATGGTATCAAACTACATTACACAAGAACTGCTCATGAGTGTGCCTTGTGAAAACATTTGATAAAATTATTATTATTAATTTCACTAGATCTAACCTTAATTAATATAAAAAGTTTGATATTTTTATACTTCAGTTACTTTTATAATAATAATAATAAATACATTTTAAAAACAATAAATAAAGTAATTAGCTGAATCTTTTTTTTTCTGCTGACTGTTGATGGCACTTAACCCTACTTTTTTTATAATAATAACAGTGGTGCACTAATTTTTTTAAATTAAACAATGCATCAAAGAACACAGAGTAATAATAAGAGAAATTAAAACTTCATCTAATCTCTTTGATGAGTTTTCTTTAAGAATCAAGCTTGAACTGAAAGCAAAACTGACAATTCTCTTTATAGAAAACAATGTAATGCCTAGAGTAAATGACACAACTCTCACACTGGGGGAAATTTTAGATTTTTTTGAAAATAGGAACCTAAAATTTGTACATTATTAGTCACTGTTTTATACTGTACTTATTAGTATATCATTAAAACCAAGTAGTTTAATTACATTTTGAATGTAATTCATTAAAACACATGCACAGAAAAAGATGCTCATGGAAAGAGGGTTAATAAAGATAATGTTTCAAAAGTCCTGATTTTATTTTGAACTTGTTTGTACACATGAAACCAACTTCTGTTAACTACCTTTATCCATATGAAATAAAACTCATATTCAATTAAGAGATTACTGAACAAGTCTGAAAAAACTATGGAATATAAAAACTTTGTAATGCTGCACTGGCACATAAAAGTAAGTTCAAAAGGTAAGTTGTAACTCAGAAAACTCCTCTACCATTAACACAAAACTACACTTCCACGAGCTCAGAGACTCCAAACCATATTTATCCATACAGAATCTGTGAACTAGTGTGGAAGAGTTAGCAATGGATTTATTAATCTTCCCATGGGAAGGTTTAGGCATCCATATCACGATCTTTTAAGAGTTACGTTCAAGATTTAATTAAACTACACTATTATCAACGTAAATCAGTAAATTTCGCATTAAAACATAGTTTCTAGCTCGCATTTTAATACAAGTCTTAATTTATTAACATTAAAGTATACAGAAAATAATAAATGCTTCACTTCCCATATCAAAAGACACTTCTTAGGTAAAATCTTCCCATTTCTATATTTTCTGTTACTGCTATAAGACATTGTGTCTTACCATGAAATTTCTCACACTATACATATCCCTCAGCTAAACTGTCAACTTGTAGCATTCTGCTTTCAAAACTTCCCATAAATTCTCTTTCACTTTTGCTAATATATTATTTGTAACTAGTAAACATCCAAGGTTTCAGTTAATTGACAACTATGGAACACAAAGGACTTGAACTAATTAGATTTGAACATTTTGGCATAATTTTATTTCATGTCACTATTGGATCTCTGTTTGACCAGTTATGAGAATTATTTTAAACTGTTGAAACTTCATAGAATGGACGGAAACTGCCTGTTGTGAAGACACAAGTGTAGAGGACAACGTTTTGAAAGTCTTCCGCCTTTCGTCTTCAGGCCACTGAGTGTGTAGGTGTTGTCGGTCTTTTATAGTGTCCTGGTGGATTGTGGAGAGTATGTTATGATTGGTTGGATTATCACTGTTTCTGATTGGAGGAGAGATTTCTTGTAGATTCAACCAACAGCAGCCACAGGTTACTCACCTCCAAATCAGAATCTCTGTTTAGTGAAGGTTTAATAGTGTTAATATAAAATGATTCTTTGATTTTTCTTGTCTTCCAGAATTTGTCTGTGTCAATGATTCCAGTTTTCTCCCAGTTTATTCTGTGTCCAGTTGACATGGAATGCTCTGCAATGGCTGAATTTTGTGTTTTCATGAGTCTTGTACTGTCTTTGTTCTTTTATTCTTGTCACAAGCTTTCTTCCCTTTCCTCCAATGTATGTATCGTTTCAGGAACAAGGAATTTCATAGATGACATTTTAGACATTCTCTTTGGTAGGTCACTGTTTGTTTTTTTACCAGAATGGACCTTAAGGTGTTGTAGGATTTCCACTGGACTTCTATATTGAATTTTTTGGCTGTGCATTTGAGTTTCTTACTGAAATGTTATAGGTATAGTAGGTAAATGGTGGTAGTGGTGGTAACTTCATGATCTTTTCTTTCTGTCTTGGTCCTCTTCAAGGAGTTTTGATGAAGGAGCAGGTGTAATCATTCTGTTTAAAACTCTCTATGATCTTTTGGCATTCTGCTTCGATGGATGTCTTATCCAAATATTTTCTGCTCTCTTGTATAGGCATTGGATTATACCACATTTTATCAAGGTTTGATGATAGGACTGGAAGTGTAGGTATCTGTCCGTGTGTGTGTGGGTTTTCTGTATATAGTTGTGGTTATCTGTCTTGCTTATTTGCTGATGAGTATGTCAAAAAACAATAGACTGTTCTGTTTGTCTATTTCCACAGTGAAGTGGATTTTTTGTCTATAGAATTGAGATGTTCTAAGAGGGCTGGTAAGTTTTCATGACCATGGGGCCAAATAACAAAGTTTCATCATGAATACTCTGCCTAAACAATTTATCAAAGAATATTTTGAGCTGTTTTGACATTTGTTAGAAAGCCAGATAAATTATACGTTTTAGTATGTTAATAGTTACCTATACTGAAAATATATTTCTGATATGTTCTTGCCTTCTCTCACATAATAGCTTCTCTCAATCAGTGCCACCTTTCATGCATGCAAATCTTCTATTAACAAACTTGAAACTTCTAACTACCCCATTTTTGATGTAGTTCTACAGCATCTTTGCAGGTAAATAACTAAGTCACAACCCTCCAACAATAAATGCACAAAAATCTTTCCTGATGCAGATTACCTCCTCTATACTATTTATCCTAACCTTCAGTTCAAGGTTAAGCATAAAAGAAGCACCTGATGTGGAGAGGAAGAACATGAAGTGTGAGAGGGGTTGAGTACCATTAGGAAATATATTTTCAGTGGAGGAAAATATTAACTTCTGATGTTGTATCTTACCTATTCTCATATAATAGCTAAAACTCCATAATGAAGAGGTGGAAGGAAAGGTGCAAAAGCTACATAGAGAAGCATCCTTCAGAAAGCATCCAAAGAATGTTCATGGAGTGTGACCTCTGTTGACAGTTCAGATCACATCTGCACCTGGTATACTGTTAGCTCAATTAAGTATTAAGTATTGTATAAACAGACAGAAATTATTTGGAGCACATCCATCAATGTAGATATATCAGTTGGTCTAGCTCAACAGGAATTGAGATATAGAAGTTGACAGGATAGAGGGTTCCTAACCAAGTATAGTAATGGTGTGGAAAACAAAATGGATGTGTCCCATGGTTTGGAATAGCTAGGATGCATAAGACCATATTAGGTGGATCAACTACAGCTTCAGGTACTTATCATCCATTTTCCAAAAGAGAAAAGTCATGACCATCTTCACATCAAGCCTATGAGAAATAAGGGAAGATTTTCCATTCCATCTGACGAGATAGGGCATATGAGTGCAAATCTTCAACCATTGCCAGTCACTCAGAAACACACCACCTAAATGACAGTAGAAAAGGAAGTATGTGCTAGTTCAGTTAAATCCAAAAACAAGCAGACTTTTAGTTCATGATCCAGCTCCACGTGCCACCTGAATATACAAGTTACTGCCTGTAAGTCAGTTAAGCTCCTTATAATACTGTACACTCATGTTTCAGCTTGATGGAGGAGGTATGCCAGGGATACCCATACCAAACTAATACATTATGCCCATGGTAGGACAAGAGCTCTCAATCAACATATGTGTGAGAACTTATGTTGGCTGGTTCTGCTCAAATCCTAAACCTATTGTCCAGGAACCAACCTGCAGGTGATGGTAGAATAAGGGATTCTAACCAAAGGGGTGAACTGCATTCTTGTCGATCTACTCCAGTTTCTGATTCTATGGGAGAATCTACATTGGCAGCACACCACTACCCTACTCTTTACTAAACGGAATTTAACACATTTTGGAGGAAGTCTCCACGATCCACCACTAAAGCAGCTAGAAAGTGGTAAGAACTCCCATACTCCACTTGAAGAAGGGGGAACACAATGGAAAGTCTGGAAGAATGTTAACACCAGAGACTGTGCAACAGGTGGTTGTGGATACCTTATTTTGAAAACAAGCTGCCACTGACTTATTCAATCAAAAGAATGACTGGGGTGGGCAGATATCCCATTCTGCTTTACTCAAGATAGTCCATCAGTCTATAAAATCAGGTATAGGCATAATTATGAAGCTATATACAGTGAGAAGAATGTACTAGTGGTCTTGTGGAACACCAATCTCAACAGTGTACATTGTGAGCCTGGAGAGAGGTGTATATATAGATTAGTGGGTCCAACCCCTGATTTTCTGTGGTGGGGCATTCTAACCAACTGCTCAACTGGTTCAGCTTCTTACTACACCTAACCTTCTTACCTCAATCCATAGGAGGTGGCATGCCTGGGATACCCCAGATGGTGTGTATGTGCGTATATACACTGATGTTAAAAGGACATACAATGCAGGTTTTGTGACTAATAACCAGTAATTATACCTGCACATGTATTACTCACCATTGAGTAGGATTCACTACCTGTAAGGGATGTGATCCTGTCAGAGGAAAAAGAAAGACAATAAAAAGGTAAACTTACCTATATACAATTAACACCTTTGCCCCTGCTCCACCCCTGTAGGTTACAGTGCATGTGTCATGACATTTGGAGCATTTTTTCAAAATGTTTATTAAATAACATTTTTACTATTTACAACAATGAGATTGGCATCAAAACATAGTTTATAATTTAAATATTAAAGTTATGTTTTAATTTCCTAATTTGGAAGGAAATGTAAAGGAAAAAATTAAATATTGATTTTTGTGTGTCATGTAACATGTCCAGTTGTCTCACTGTACAGTTTTTATTTTATAATGCCCACCATACAACATATACAAGAATCTTATGAAACAGAAACATGCACTTGAGATATAGACAAGCTAAATATAAAATAAGAATTTACCACCTCTGTGAGTTGCTGAGATATCAATATATTTAGCAAATCTACTAGAGTGGTTCTGCCCTTCAAATCAATCATTTGAAAGTTCTTAACTGGTACCACCTACTACTAAGTAGTTCAAGTTTATAACCAAAAGAAAGAAAATTTTCCTCTCTACATAATTCTGACAGTTGTTTATAAGTGACTTGAAGATGTAAAAAAGAATTTTGTCAAAAATGTAGATGTGAGATCAATAAGTTGTTGCTCTGAATAGGGATGGTATTTTTTTTCAACCTACATGCACTTCACTTAGAGACCCTCCTAAATTACAGGGATTTTAAGGATACTAATATTGTAATTTGATATTTTTTTATTTTTCAAAAGTTAACGCTTGAAGCCTACAAAAAATTATTATTTCTACACACACTACCCTCAAGTTTAAACACGGCTTAGGATAGTTTGTTTGTTTTACATTTTGTGCAAAGCTACTCAAGGGCTATCTGCACTAGCCATCCCTAATTTAGCAGTGTAAGACAAGAGGAAGGCAGCTAGTCATCACCACCCACTGCCAACACTTGGGCTACTCTTTTACCAACGAATAATGGGATTGATCGTCACATATTAATGCCCCCACAGCTGAACGGGGAAGCATGTTTGGTGTGACGAGGATTCAAACCCACGACCCTCAAATTATAAATCGAACGCCTTAACCCACCTGGCCATTGCTTGGAATAGTAGATATGCCTGAGTGCAAAATTTCGTAACACGGGTACATACATAAAATTGATATTTTTTAATGTATTTCTCATTTACTTTCTATGTTTTAAGAAATATAACTAAACTTTAAACATTTGTGAGTAAATAGTAATATGTATATGCATATCTATACACCTGTAATGTACAGTACCTGAAATATTATACTTTTGAAGGCCAATACATAGTTACACCTATTGCATTTGTGTTATTCTAATTGTCTAAACCGAGGTAATTTAAAACCACATCATACCATGTTTGAAACTTGACAACTTTAAAACAAGAGGGTAGTAAATTTTACAAGTATGCACCCAAACAACACCATACATATGTGCTGCAAAATTCAACAGACATCAAATAGATGAGCAGTAGTACTGAAACACCTGTAATGTAAATGAATCAGCGAGGCTTATAACCTACAATGTTTACTGGACCAGCACAACTTTGAACGATATTTTCATACATTGTAATTGCAATTTTATTACCTTTGAAAATTTCTTTTGTAAGTATTGTAGGAAACATAAGCCACTTAAGTTCAATATTGCATTCTTGCTCTTGAGGGTAAACAATGACAGGATAAAATGTATGCTGAGATGGTCTGTGATGTCAACTTTGTTTACAGTGGGTTTAACTTCAGATATTTAAAGTAAAATAAACACAAATTTTATTGGATATGTTTAGTAGTTGAAACTCACAGGGTACATACTTTGAAACCTTATGATTAAGAAGTTCTAGAGGTTATACAAGTGAAATATGAGATTTTTGAGACAAAGTATTTTTAATCTCAGAATGAAAATCACTTTGCCCTCATACAACTTAAAAATAATCAACAATTTCATGAACAAATATTAATAAAAAATACATTCCGATGAGCCTAGGCAGTGTCGGTAAAGTTAAACTATCAAGTGTAGAATGGCAACAGGTGGAATATAATATCCAGATGAGGAAGAACCAGGCACATGATATAGGTAATAGGAGATCAATGTGATTAGTGTAGTCCACATGCCTAACTAGATGATTTATTCTAAAGAATGATGAAGATAAGCTGCTAGGGAGAAAGAAAGGTATCAAATCTGGTGAGGTAACACCTGGAAAAAATTTGCTGGAAATCAGAAGATAGTGATGTACATGCCAGCTTGATCCAGTCGTGAATCCAGCTCATGAGGGTAGAATGTGAAAGATTCCAGAGAAAGGATGGGTTCTATGGAACGAACAGCCAAGAGCAAGAACTATGAAAAGAAGCCATGCAAGCAATATAATAATGAAGAGCATGAACTGGACATAAGTCTATTAACACCTGTGAATGAAAATAAATGGGAAATGGGGAAATTGATGTGAAGAAAGAGATGCCTGTACAAGCCATCAATATTTTGGGAAAGATAATAGGAACTGGATAAAGGAAAACATAGATATGGTGGTAAAGGTTACATGAAACATCAATGGAAGATACATCTTACCTCCAACATCCACAGGCTAAAAGGATTAAAAAGTAAATTTTAAAGGACATATGGTAAAGGGAAAAGGTAGTCAAGGATTCAAAGGGAGGAAGAGTAAGGGTGTGGAGAGCAACAATGATATCCAAATCCAGTTAAAAAGTAGGGTGAAAAGGATGATCAATCTAGAAGAGATGCAATAAAAAGGAAATGGTGTGAAAAGAAAGCACTTTGTGGTACCTAGTAAAATAGAAGGTGTTAGATATGTAAGGTTGCCTAATATCCTGTAATAGAAGATACTGAGGAGTTATGACCAAACAGCCAAATAAAAAATTCTTCAATGTGAGGTATAGTTGATTAGGAAGGGCAGTGTCCATCATACAGACCATCAGTGAAAAGTTTGCCATTTTCTCTGATACAATACGAGTAAGGAAGGGCAACCAGAATGGGGTAAATTGAATACTACATCTGTAGATAATTCAGATCTCCTTGCAAGCAAATGGATAAAAGTCATGCATGAAGACTAGAGTGTGTAGTTTGTTTTTTTGAATTTCATGCAGAGCTACACAAGGGCTATCTGTGCTAGCCATCCATAATTTAACAGTGTAAGATGAGGGAAGGCAGCTAGTCATCACCACCCACTGCCAACTCTTGGGCTACTCTTTTACCAACGAATAGTGTGATTGACCTTCACATTATAATGCTCCCATGGTTGAAAGGGTGAGCATGTTTGGTGTGATGGGGATTCAAACCTGATATCCTCAGATTACAAGTCAAGAGCCTTAATCACCTGGCCATGCTGGGCCAGAGTGTGTAGAATGCAGGATGTAGAACCACTAATAACTGATGTTGACAGAGATTATATAGAGAAAGCAATAATGGAAGAGTAAGTTGAAGAAGGGTGATAAATGGGAATCAGGGCAGTTTTAGCCTGCCATGGTATTGTTTCTCTGCAGCCACCAAGTGAAATCATCCAGGAAAGAAGGGGGAGCTGGATAAAGGAGTCTGAGGGATTCTCGGCAAGGTTCCATCGATCATGCAGCATCTATTGAATGAGCATGACCTAAGGGTAGGTACAAGTATATCATAGAAGCCCACGTCTCCAAAAGCAAAAGGACCTCACATGCAGTGAAAGTAAAAGAAGTAACTAAAAACTCCACAAACTTTAGATAAAGGAGAGAAGGCTGGACCCAACTGATGTAGGAGTTGAGAAATACTCTCAAGTGGATGAAATATTGAACTTTGCCACTTTGATGATCCAACCAACATGAGGTACTTCTTTCAGAAGCAACTGTGTGTGTGTGTGTGTGTGTGTTTTACAGGCTCTGATGGAGCTAGCAGGAGTCAGTCATCTATATAACAATGGATATGAAAGCACTGGGTATGGGAGAGTTGATCACAAGCTCTGAACACTCAACAAAACAGCTAATATCCCACTGGCCAGCCCGAAGAGTAATGTGCAAAGCTGGTAAATGAACCGAAAATACCATCTGGATTATGGGACAAGAAGGATATTGAAGTAAGCGTCATCCACATATCTGGAGTGAATGCTTACCAAAGAGTGAGAAAAGACTCAATAGTAAAATAGGGGAGATCTAATGAAATAGTTGAGCTAAGACAAATTAATACCCAGACACCAACCCCCAGGTTTTTGGGAATTACAAACAACCTGAAGAAGTTTGACCAACTGATTCTATAGCATTCTTTGAGTAGGAGAGACTAGGCAACCTCAGAGAGATGCTGGCAAGTTGTAGGCTTTCAAGGAGGGGGAAAGGACACAGGAACTAGTGACAATGAAGGGAAGGGGATGGAAGTGAATGAAGATTCCTTTGAACAGCAGCTATAGAATCCACAGATCAGAAATGAACCCCTGTCATAGGTAAATCAACCTGGTCAGACATGCAGCTACCCTGTTAAAACTCACCAGTGAGGCACCAGTACCATAAGCAGCAGTGATAAACATGATGACTCAAAACTCTGAAGAGAGTTAAAAGTTAAGAAGATGTGGGATGGGAAATGGGAGTGGAAACAGGCAAAGACTGAGACAAGCTGGAAACCAAATGAGAAAAGGAAGAATGCTGTCATGCAAATTCCATTTGTGACATCAGGGTCATCTTCAAAATGAGAGCTGTATAAAAATGGTGCCACTTGAACATCATGCAGACAGGTAATGGGTAGGCATACTTGAGATAAAAATGCATCCCTACCTAAGAGATTCCAGCAGCAGACCTGCCATGTTTGGAGAGAAAAGACTAAAGAAGAAAATATGGTTGTAGGGGTCTCCTCTGCATGGGAAACTGTGGATAGACTCAGCTAGTAGGGACATAGTGGACAGGTACCTAAGAATAGAGATTAGTGTTAGTCAAAGTCTGGAAATTTGGAACTGGTAGAACCTGTCTCAAGAATTATGGTTGGCCTCCCACATTTGAATAAAAGACTCCAAATGTCAAGAGTCTAGAAAAGGAAAGTTTGTTTGGTAAAAAGCAAAGCAAAATGATCTAAAGATCTAGGGGAATGAGGCATGCTTGATCCTGCATATAATTGTGTTTGGAATTGGTCAGCATGGACCCTGATAATCAGAGAGAGAAAAAACAAAATTTTCTGATAAAAAAGTAGTATGTAAAAGGGAATGTGCAAGATCATACAAGATGGAGAACACAGATAAAACATAACATACTTGTGAAATCATATCTAAAAATGTTAAGAGAAACTTGGCAGCTTCCACAGATGACACATGAGATTGTATGATATAGGATGGAATGGAAAACAGAACTCCAAGTTCTCATCATTAAGACCAAGTTCTTCCAGAAATGGGAGAACTTGTGCAGGTTTGGGAGAAGTCAGTTGTCTCATGTAGTGTTTAAGCTCCTATTACGCTAAAGCCAAGACAATATCAGCCAAAAGTGTGGAACATAAATCCTGGAAATGACACTCGAAGTAGTAGTAGTCATGCTAGCAGCAGTCAAGACATGAAATACTGAATTCATGATTCAAGTGAGGTCAATTCAACAAATTAAATAGTGAAGTAAAACAACAGTTAAACTTTCTTCAATTTGAGTTGTGATTGAAATGCTAAACCATGACAAATTACTACTTTACAAAACAATGAAAAAAAAAAAACAAGCAAAATTCCATAACGTCTCAACACAATAGTACCTAAAGGAGAAGTACAGGTTAGGCTGAATAGTATAGAGGGAGTAGCGTGCATCGGGGAAGTTTGTCACAATTGTATTGGTAAAGGATTGCTACATGCTTATTTGCATGCATAGATGCAGTAGAATCACATTAAATACTGGGTAGGTGGAAATAAGATGCCTTATTAAAAATTTATTTTATATGCACGGAAATATGTTTCAGTGTGAAACAGTACAGAACAATTAACAAAGGGTTTAAAACATGCTCTGCTTTCTGTATAAACATGAGTCAAAGTAACCTTAAAATAAACCAAAACTCAGCTTTACAAGTCTCTAAACTAGTGTGGCACAGTTAAAACTACTAGTAGCAATTCAAGCTTGCAAAATAAAAGAATATTTTTTAAAAAATACATGTTGGACACCTACACCACAAACATTCAAAATCACAATTGTTTTTAATTGCTTTATTCAGCCTGAAGTTCTGAACACATGTAATGCAAGAATGATAATTTGAAGCCACATTATAAATGCATAGCCAAACAAATATGTAGGGATATATATCAATATTTTTTTTGTGATTACAAACAGTGTTGAAGTTATTGTTTGAAAACAAGTAATTAGTACATATTTTTAATTATCATAACTTAAAAGTGTAAATACTGAAGGTAGCCATAAAATTGTCACATATTATAACAAAAACACCCTAATTTAACTATGTTTAAATTGAAAGATACCTTAAGAGATAAACAATTCCTATTTATTATTTTTTAAAACAAAAAATTGTGAACCATTTATTTTTTGCAGTCAAAAATAGCACAACTATAAAACTCTACTCATTGTGTGACAGCACAACAGAATAACATGATCATTTTTCTGACCTGTTGAAAAGCACCTTCAATGTAGTTAGCCACTCCAATATCATAGTTTTCCCACACTCCATGTTGGTCCCCTGACCACTGCCACAGAATACCCCGAGCAGCTGGGCTTCCCTCTGGGTATATTTTTCTACGAACAGGGCATGAAGAGCCTTACAAAACATAAACAATAAGTATTTTAAACCAGATTACTGGTCTTAAAGATTTAATTACATGAACTACATGAAAGGTAACACTTAAGGCTAAAGTACTGCAGAAAATAGAATAGATAAAGAGGCAGATATATAAAATTAAGATATATGCATATTAGAATGGTCATTATTTTGTTACTCCTTATCTTGTTCAAACATGTATGTAATTCATCCTAAATTTTAATTCATATTGAATAGCATTTAGGGATTTCTCAAGGTAATAGAAACTTTACCTTGAAGCTCATGTTATTTTATGAATACTCTGAATTTTCAGAGTATTCCGTATTATTCAGAATATTGAAGAGCATTCTACAGAAAAAGTATCTGTATTGTATATTTTTACTTCTGGAAAATTCTGTATGACATGACAGTAGTTTATAGAGTTTCTGTGAGGGTATATAAGCTCTCAAGTAGATTATTCTGTATTATTTCAGCTGACAGTGTATTAGCACAACATTGCAAGTGGATACTGTAACAAGAAGTAAAACTATATTTTGATTGCTTGATTCAGAACAAACTAGCAGAAATCCAATGACCTTCAAACATACAAGTGTTGGGTGTGTGTTTTTCTACACTTGCAAAACACTGGAGAAAACAATTTCCTAAAGCTTGAAGGTTATGATATATGAGCTTTTCGGAAAAATACTTCAAAAGAGAGAGAGAGAGCATGAGAGAGTTAGAATGGATCATAACTAGACAATTTCTGATCACATGGATGAAATGAACCAAAATATAAGCTACAGCAAAAGCTCCAGGACATTGACAAGATTACACCTTTCAGCCTTAGACCAAAAACCCCAGATCTTCCAGTTGATCAACCCCCACACCCTATCTTTGAAGTCCATGAAACATGGAAACTAAATGAGGATGAGGAAGCAGGAAACCTGCCAATGTGTAAATCACATTTATGCACCAATGCTTATCAGCTACAAGGGTAGGAGGAAGGGCAATAAGAGTCAACAATAGATCCCTGCAAAATTCTACTGGTTGTGAAAAGTCCACTGAAGAGCCTGACCTAAGGGGATAAGGGCTATCATGGAAAAATACAATCCCAAAAGCAACAGACATTTGCAAGCTATAATCAAACTTAAAACCCATTGAACAAAGCCAAAGAGGAGAAGGATTGGCCCAACTTAGATGTATACAAAAAAAAAGAAAGAAAGAAAGAAAAACACCCCAATGGACAAGATACTGGATATGTCACAGTAAGAACTTCTACAACATGACTAACCACCCATTACAGCCTCCTCTAGGAGCAGCTGATAAAAGTAACAGGTGTACAACTGTTCAGAACAAGTGAACATTAGCCAGTTGACCAAAGAAAGAGAAAAGCACAACCTGAGAGCACAGAAGTGAGAAACATATGTGCTGAATGCTTAAAAATACATACAAAACTGAAGCAAGTATGAAGGGCAGTGCACAAAACAGACAACTCACTTTCTGGATAATAAACCAAAGGGTCACAAGTAACAAATATCAGAATATGCAAAGAAGTATTTGCAACATTTCTCTTTGTCATCAATAGACCTGAAGAAAATAGTCAGCTAAGGGTGAGAAATGACCCAAAGGTAAAATGGGACAGATTGAAAATTGGAATGAGGTGGGACAAAGCTAGTACACGCTATCATTCTCCAGTTTGGTGCAAGGATAACAAACAACCTGAAGAAAAATGATAAACAGGTGCAATGGCTTGTAATTACAGAAAGTCTTGCAGGCTAGTGGCAAGATATCAAGTTATGGAGAGGGAAAGGATCATCAGGAACAAAGGAGGTGAGGAAAAAATAATAGACAAAGTCTCTCTGATAAAAACCTGAAAAACCCATGAAACCATAGCGAAAGATTGACAAAGGGTAAAAATATAATATAGTTAAGCTCCCACTGGACTGCAACCCTGTGGTTAGTCACTGGTACTGTTGGCAACATGCCCCTCAACACTGAATAAAATAACTAGGTGAGAAATCTCTGGATAGGGAACTGGAAAGAAATTGGGCCTTGTCATGGCTCCAACTGTGACAAATGTGTAACCGTGGGGAAAAGGGTCAAGTGTTGATGTACAGATTACACACAAGATTCCAAAGTCTCAGATGCATGATCAAAAACAAAGAAAAAATACAGAAATCCTTAAAAGAAAAAAGCAGCAAACATAGCTGGCACAAGGTCACATCATGACCCAGAAAATCTTAACTACAGAGAATCCATGTGTGTCAAGCAACAGTTGAAGATGACAGGTAAGCCAACATGGAGGTAATAAGGTATCATAGAAAAACTGGAAGTTGGATAAAACATAACATATTCAAGAAATCATGTCAAAAAATGCTAGCTAATCAGGTCTAGCTGATTACTCAAAAGGGGTATGGAAAAATACAGCAAAATACAGTGGTGTGAAAGGCTATCAAATCCTCATCAGCTTGAACAGGTTTGACTTGTTCAGGAGGATTAGTGAGGCCAGTTTAGGAGATGAAGGTTGATCCATATAATGATCAATTTCATGGAGAATAATTGTAGATAAATCCAACAATGGGTTTCCCCACCTGCAGCTTGTGAAAATAGCGCTAGAGGTATAACACCATAGTTTTATGGCTGTGTTTATTTAGTTTCTTAGTATGCTGAGTTTCTGTTTTGTTTCATGTGCTGAGTCTCAAGGAATGTATAGTCCAGTATGGGTGATTTTTTGGTGGTTTTCTGTTTTAAATTGTGTATCGGTTCTTGTAATTTTGAGGTTAAGAAATGATATTTGATTACTTTCTTCCTGTTCACATGTGAAGTTAATGTTGGGATGTATAGAGGTAATGTGATAGAAAAAAATTAAGTGTGTGTTCTGCAGATGTGAATCCTGCAATCGTGTCATCTACATATCTGTACAAGTATAGTGGTGGATGTAATGCTGTGTTAATTGCTTGTGTTTCAACTTGTGTCATAAAAATATTGGACTCAGCACATGAAATAAAACAAAAACTCAACATACTAAGAAACCAAATAAATGCAGCCATAAAACTATGCTCACCAGATAAAATTAATGATGATTTAGACAAAATAAAACAATATTTCATTAACATCAATAAGTTTCCTCTACAAACCATATAAAACATTATAGACACACACCTAAGCAAAAAGTAAAATCAACTAACAGAAGTAAATATACCCCACGATTTAAAAAATCACGAAACCACATACTGCTGCATACCATATATTCCCGACATCAGGAGACAAATAACCAACATTTGGCAAAAACTTGTAACAATATATGACATTCAGTTAATACCAAATTTATTCAAAAACCAGGCACAAATGTAAGGTCTATACTATGTAAAAACTACACTGACAAACACAACACCAACATTATTTATAAAATACAATGTGATAACTGCCACAACTTCTATATTGGAGAAATAAGTAGAAAAATGGAAACCAGATTCAAAGAACATAAAAAGTCACCTTCACACATTTTTGAACACTGCAAATCAAATAAACACAACATAATCATAGAAAACACCCAAATAATAAACAAACAAACAAGCATAAACAAATGCAAAATTAAAGAAGCCTTACTTATACAACTCAAGCCCAAAATAAACTAAAACAAAGGAACACCTTTATACCTATACTAATAAATATAATCCAACATCTAAGCATGCCCTCTACATTCCTACACTCAATTACACAATCGTATTTAAACATGTGGTCAGCTATCGGTCAGTTACCTCTTTCTTTCTTTTGTGAACTTGACCGAAGAAGGTCGAAATGTTGTTCACTCCTCTACACAGAGCTTTCTCTACCCATACCAGTCGTTTTCACATATATTTTTTTTTCTACAAGTGGGTTTTCTCGTCATTACAGACAAATATTGTCGAATGAGAAGTGATAGGTCAATAGAATTAAATAGAGGGGATTACATGCATCATGACATAATGTCACACACTTATTGGTGGAAGGTTGAGACATGATGGTTTGCATGAGAGACATGTTGGAATCACTTAATTCCAATGGAGGAGAGACAGAAAGCTTGTGGTATCCATAAATAATTTTGCATATAGAGGGCAGCACTGAACAAGAATAGCTATTTATGTGAGGGGAGTTACTTTTGATTGAAGGTAGTCTCTCTTCTTGTTTGTTAAAGGAAAATCATTTTGTCTGGGTCATATTTTATCTATTTATGCAGGGATTAAAGTGTCCACATATTTATTTTGATACAAATATATTTCTTTAGTAGTAACCAGCCCAATACCAATAAACTGAAATGCATAGCTATCCTCCTTTATAATATAAAATGTGGATCCCACACTATCATTCACTATTTATTCAAATTCTGATGTTCCACACTATATAAAATCATCAACATGACTAGCTAAAACACCAACTGAGTCATGAAAACTCCTGAAGGCTCCTGAAATTCATTTTTCACAAAAACAATTTTCAACCAATAGCAGTATTACTGTATAGTTGCAGAATAATTCTAATATTTTAACTACCAAAGAATGGCATCATGCAATTAAACTGAGAAAGAAAGAGTCAGTAAATCAAATATTTCATTATAAAGTGGTTATTTCTAATAGTTTTTATATTTGATTAAATATTGTTTTCACTATTTTCAATGGAATTGTTAGAAATATTGGAAAATGTGATAACTGTAAAACAGTGCGCTACTAACTGAGTGGTCAACTGCCTGGTCATAAAATGTCAGTTGATAATTTGTTTTTTAAATATTCAAATAATCATATATTCTACATATTCTATACATCTAGTCAGTTTCAAACTGGCTGCTATTCATTAACATATTTTTTTTTGTAATTTATATAGCTAATTGCAGTACTCATCATTTATAGATATAACCTGTAAAATAACATAGCAAACATTTACATTAACAAAGATTTATCGTCACTCCAGGATCTCACTTTTCATAATGGCAACTTCATTATCTTTGTCAAGATAGGTATTGTAATTTTTTAAAACAATACTCTTGATCAAGATGAATTATATCTAATAATATCTCTTTTCAAGCAATAAATGTGTTCATTCGTATGCATTTACTGAATACTGCAACAAACTTAACAATAAAGCAATCCCTTGATAACTCAGAATTTGACAAAACTTGGCATCCCTGAAAAATATTCATGTTTTCTAACTATGCAAAAAGAGGCCTTACAAATTCTTCCAAGCAAAAGGCTAAATTTCTTACAGGAAAATTTCATTTATAACAAGAGAAATACACCTGTATATGTTTAAAGCACATCATGTCTTTTGATAAACATAAATATTGACTTTTTACTGGTTGCAGATGATATAAATTAAACATAAAAAAAACAAACTATTAATGAATCTTGAAACAGTATGTGACAAGTGTGTGCAACTGTAGAGGTCTGATTTTCTACCTGATAGCTCTTTCACCAAACAAAATTGAAGGCTATAAAAATTATGGTTTTTCTGAGCAATGACAATTTTATAGTGAATAGTTTACACAGCATTTCACGATTTTTAAGGAGGGGTGGATAAAATAGAGAGTAGAATATACCCAGAGAAATTGTGTTACATTGGTCATACTAGGGGAAATTCAGAATTTTTAAAAATGCTCTATAAAATTAAGAACGTAAAATGTATATACGATCAAAATATAGATTATTAGCTTAGATTTTATACTACGCTAATTGCTATAACATAACCAAAAAGTACTTTAATAAAATATTGAATGTATATCACTAAAATTTTGTATCATGTTCTGTATAGGTTACCTGGAGCAATATGGGCATAACTTGCTACATTCCAAGTTGCTGAGCAGTGATAAAATTTCATGTGGTACTGAAGCAGTCTCTCCCTCAGTTTCACTCAGTGTAATGCACATTGTTAATTACCTGCCACTGAATATTTTGTATTATTTATTACTTAATGCACTCTAAATCTCATTTAACACTCTTCTGGAAGGCTGTGCCCACCAAGACACATGCTGCCAGGTACAAGTGCCTCATACCTGGTAGGAAGATGGCTAAGGATTGAATCTTTATTCTCTGCTATACAAATGTGGATGGCACTCACTGACTGCATACAACAATTGTGTGCAAGGGAAGAAAACCAAGGGCACACAACATAATGAACAGCTTATTAGTGATCTACCGGGGGAATAAAACTACCTGGTTTATACAAGAGCTGTTCCACCAATGGTTCCACACCTATTTTGCACCTGCTGTAGTGAAGTACCAGGCAGATTTCTTGGGTGTTGTGAGAGAAAATGTGAAGGCCAACCTTCTGCTTGACAATGCTCTGCCCATCCCTCTTTGGAGCCATGGGGGCCACATCAATGCAACACTTATTGTTGTTAACACTAGTGCCTTGATTCAACCCATGGATCAGGGAGTCATCAAAATCTGCAAGCAACACTATAGGAAATGCATCTGGGAAAGTGTTTTTGGTGTTAGGAAATAAAAGTGACAAAGATAATGATAGAAGTGGGGCTTGCACTTTGGAAAAATTTAAAAAGTACAACATTCCTAATGAAGTGTTCAACTGTGCAGAGACATGGAAAAGCCTCAATGTATCAATCCTCATTAATGTATGGAACAAACTATTCAAAGACACTGAAGGCGAGGTAGAATTTGTTGAGTTTGAAACTTGCTACACCAAAGTAGCAAGATAAGTGTTTAAGGACAACATTTGTAGAATGGCTGGAGAAGAATAGTGAACAGTAGAGCCTTCATCATGATATAGAGGAAGAGACAACTGATAAATCTTTCAGAAAGGTACAGAAGAGTCAAATGACAGTGAAAATGAAGACCCAGTCCAAAGCCCAAGTTATCACATCTTTGGTTATACTTGGACAAGGCCTTAGAGACAGTTGAGCAGTTGCCTGATTTGGAACAGCACCATGCCACTTTAAGAGATATTAAGCATCAGCACAGCAATTACAAACAGGGAAAAATACTTGACTTTTTTAAACCCCTTTCAAAAAATGCAGATGAAATATTCCTTCCATCAGTACTGAAGCCTCCATAGATCTAGCTGCAGCATCTGGATATTCTTCCTCAGACACCAACTCAAGCAACGCCAGTTTCCTTCGCATTACCACAGAACCCTCACGATAGTTCAGACAGTGAATAATTTATTAAATGAAATAAATTTAAATAAACTAATCTTTAATTTCAATATTAATAATTTAGTGTATTGAAATCATTTTTAATTTTTAATTGATAAAGTACTTTTTAAGTAGTGTACAGAATTTACCAAAATGTAATAAGCCCTCCTACAATCATCTCTGTCACCTACCACATGGCACCATAAATTTGAATCATTATCTTTCTTGGCCTGGTGTCCTGTTAAGTTTTAATTTTTAATGTGTTTTTAAGTATTTTTTTATTTTCAAACAATAGCAATGTACAGTAGTTTATTTGGGCCAAAAACATTGTGATTTGGAGTGACAGGAAATTACCTCAACAATCTGGAATTTTTGATAACTCAGCATGGCTTTAGCCTCATATGTTATAAGTTATCATAGGATTACTGTAATTTGAGATATTGAAATATTTTGCTGTCACTTAAGATTCTTGATAACCTAGCTAAAATTGCTTAGATATAACATGAAAACATATTTTTAATGGAAAAGAAAGAAAGAAACTATGAAATATTCCAGATTTGTGGTTTGTTCCTCAGTCTTCTAAACTTCGTTCGTTCACCTCTATAGGTGCTCTGGCTAGTCACTTCCTCAATACATGTTAAATCACTATCCAAGATACTTTATTTAGTTCATATTTACATAAATAGTGAATAATATCCTTTACCTGATCATATTTAAATGTAATTGTTTAGACATTTTGTGATGTGACAGAAGAGCTGACAAAAAATGGCTGTACTAATAAAACCAATAAAGGGAAAATACATGCAAACAACAACAATAATTATATCCAGAAGGGATCACATTTTCTTGGTAAATATAACTATGTATTTTGGGATAGGCAGAAAAATTTTAGAAGATATCTATATATGTATTTTTTATATGTGGTACTACACACAGCAGTAAAGACACTGTTTTTTCAATTTTCTTAATAAATTACACTAAACAGAGGTCACAAAATTATAAAATTGTTGAAAAATTTATAATTATGATATTTTTGCTTAACTATTACATGTCTTTACACAGTAAATGTGAAGATATGATACATCTAGCCTTGACAATAAGTTGTTTAATTACGTTTTACAGCTCTTTTCTTTGCCATTTAGTTTTTACCTGTTATATCGGAGATTTGTAAGAATTCTTTAAGATTGACAGAATAATAAGTTAGAGAAGCTTCAGCATCTCCCAGGCGGACCATGTTTAAACCTTTCCCATAGGCTCTTTCAAGAAGCTGAGCCACTTCTGGTGGGTAAGACTTCCAGCGTGAATCAGCTCCCATCCATTCCCACACTACAGCCTGCAAAGCTAGGGCTACAGCCATGGTCCACACAGAAAAGTAATCTGTCAGAAACCGAAACTTTATCATTTATTATTAAGATAAAAAAAAAAGTAAATTATATTCACTTTTAGTAAGCACATGAGAATAAACATAAGTAGAATAAACTGTATATTTTTGGAAGGAATGTTTAAACTGAAGATCTTTAATGAACTATGAAAAAGACAAAAAATAGGAAAAAATGCTCAAGCTTTCAACCTATTAATATAGCCTTTTGTAGGGAAGCAGTGGAAAGAATAACTATGGTGCAGGAAGACAACTTATTCCATGTGGACCAGTGATTCCCATATGATGGCAAATAGGTATATCTAAACTTAGTAAAAGGAACCAATATGAATAAAATACCATTAAGGTAAAAAAAAAAAAATTGCTATGTCGGGAACACTGCCAGTCTCTGACTGGTTTATGCAGTGTAGCTCATCAGCCATGGTTCTAATGTTTGTTTATTGATTCCAATTGCAGCATGTTTGCATTCATTGCAAATCATTTTCAGTGGGACATTTTATGTAAGAAAATTAAGTGACAGATGGATTCATAATGAAAATAAAACTTAAAACAGAGATAAACATGTAAATGAACAGGTATGTAATAATATCACTCTCATTAGGCCTAACACAGAGGTGGTGTGCTCAAATTGGTATTAGTTTAGGACTATTATAGTTAAAAACCATTGACCTAAATAAATTGCATTAACAAAATATTCCAACATAAACCAAGGTCACTTATGATCTTTTTAAATTATCTTTATTATGTTTGAAAAAAACTATATTAACTATTAATTTTAATTTTTGTTCAGATTAATTACACATAACTTGCAAAGTCATCATGAAAAATAAAAAAACAACATTGGGTGGTGAAAGGACTTTAATGCATAGCAATAACAATGTTTGAAATTCCCATACTACTAGGAATACTTTTACTAAAGACACTTTGCATTGCTATGTATGTAGTGGTTAAACTGTGATTTTAAAAAGAGGTGGAACTACCTTTTGTGATCCATTTTGACATTCCAATCAAAGACAGAAATGCTAATGGCTTAAATTCATTTATGTTAGGGACAAATGAAATCTGCTTGTAGCTATTATATCTAATACACTTAACATACTTTTTACATATTATGAAAACTTCAGTATCATTTTCACAGTGGTAAAGTAATGAATTATTAATCATGGTGATCCTCAAACTTTAGAATTTTAATTATAAAATGTGCATTGGCCTACACTTCTGATAGTATTTTTGCTGTGAAGTTAAACTTGCTTCCAGTAAGTTGAACATTCACAAAATTTTTGTGTATTAGCCTTAAAATATCATTTTAATTATGTGTATAATATATACATTTTACAAATTCTACTGCAGTTCATGTTTTATCATCACCACCACCTTTAGAAAACTAAAATTAACAAGATATTAAATCTATATGCTTAGTTATGTTAATAACATTTGCTTTGTTTTAACATTCTAATATTTGGTATGTTTTAACAGAAACACTAGCAATGACAATAACTGTTGTGTTTTAAACAGGGGTGAAATTCTCAAAAAAAGAAAGAAAAAGAGGTACTCAGATGGGTGAAGTAGACCTGTTTTGTGGAGGAAAAAAACCTACATACAAACATAAAAATGACAAGGCAGCTCAAATTAGTCCTGGTATTAGTACTGCCTAGAAAATTATGTTATAGTACTTAATAGTGGCAGAATTTCATCTTTGGTTTTAATAAACAGTAATAATAGTTATAAAATCATATATTACATTTTAACACACCAATAATTATAACATCTGCTATGTTTTAACAGACATTAATAATCAGAGCCAGCCCAAGGATGATGCAAACCCTGGGGCAAATCAGTCTATGTAGATTTCCTTAAGAAGTTTGTCAAATTACAAAAGTTCATCAAACAATGCTGTGCCACTTACTGTCTGAAATCCACTTTCACAGCTTCCTTGCAGCAAACTCTGCTGTGAAACCCTGGTAATCTAATTTTGATGCCATTTGTTTGTCAACTGACAGAATGGTGTGTCCACTGAACCTCTCTTGAGATATATTTATCCTAAGGTATTTTTCATTATTATTTCTAATCACTAGGTGGTTCCTTCCCAATGATTTAAGAAACTGAAGAGCTTGAAGTGCAGTTCCTGTTTCTCAAGGAATGAGTTTTTGGAGCACACACAGCTCTGAGAAAAGATTTGTATTGTCAGTCTAGTACAAATCACCATCACACAATGTACTGTTCAAATTAATAAGGTATTTCTTCATATCATCTTCTGTCATTTCTCAAAGCTGCTTCAAATCATGGCTTGATCCATCGTGGTTAGAAAGTGGTACATTTCAGTTGTCTTCCCAGGCAAATTTGCTGGCTCATCCCTTGGAAACTATGTTCTTTTTTGTTTCACTTGTCATCTTCTGAATTTAGGTCCAACGTCCATGCCAGATGTTATTTCTGTTGCTGTTATTTTAACCGAGGCAAATCTAGTGTTCTTGTATTTCTGTAGAAACTCATCAAATCCCTTCATGTCTTTTACAGCTACATCAAACTGCAATACTCTGATTTAATGTGTCTTGCTCACAGTCTTTACTGCAAATAAGATACTACCACACAACTATTTTGAGCAAAAATTAAAAATCTTTTAGTTTATGGCTGGCCAAGGACTCCACTTTACTTCTGATGTTAGCATTTTCTTACACTGGAAATGTGTTTCCAATAGGTACTTACCTCCTCATAAAATAAAGCTATCTTGATCTTCTTTCTACCTTCTAATTACTGCTAAAAAAATTCATGCTCAATGCACCAGTCTATTTACCCCAACAATTTCATATCAATACTAAACATGTACATATCATGTGATTACTCTCCACTAACAGTATTGCACTACCTATACTGACACAACTAGCTCCTCTCCTACTCAATCTTCACTTCCAAGAATTGGCTGGAACTGAAAGAAAAATACCAGCTATGAGGAGGAGGGGTGGTAAGTGTGTGAAAACAGGCATGTACCTATCAAAAATTCATTTCAGTGAAGGAAAATGTTAACTTCCAAGATGGTCTTACATCTTACACAAACTTAGACTCCCACATTGCAAAGGTGGAGTGGTCAGTGTTTGTTTACAACATTGAAACCAAGTGGAAAGCAAACACCCAAGATGAATGGATATACTTCATGATTAACTGAAGCACACATGTGGGATACTGCACTACTTCTGGAACACATATACCCTTGTTCTGACAGGTGCAATTTATTGTACCTAACATTTCCACGATAATATAATTATACCCACTTATAAGAAGGGCAAAGGGGGACACTGATATTTCTCAACACCCTGATGAAGGAAGTCCTACTTTCCTTTAAAACTAAAAACCTATCATAATATATATTTAGAAAAAACACCTAATATAGCTATGCAGATATCCAACTCAACAATTCACACCAAGTTTCACAATTTATATTTGGTATTGAGAGATCGAGGATCAGACAAAATAAAATGTAGAATAACAAACAATATGGTTAGGGTACGTGTAACAAAATACATATACAAATGAATCCCAAACATACGTAAACAGTGCATCACACTTCACACAATCAGAATTACAAAGAGAAAGTTGGCATGCAACTGAAGCTGGAGAAACTCCCAAAACCACAGTTGGAGCAAAACATACAATGCACTGAACTCAGCAGTATGGGGTTCATTTTGTTTTCTCAACTTAAACATAAAAACAGGGCAATATCTGTAACTGGTATTAAGAGCAGAAATCCTGACTCATCCAGCCATAAATGCAGGTAAGAGACATCCTGCATTTAGGATAAAGAATATTTGCTCAATAATAGGGACAGTGTATGTACATCCTGTTGCTGATATTACAAAGCAAAGTCTCTTAACTTCAACTCTAGGAGCAGGGAACGAACCACATGCATCTGAAATTATTAAGAAGAGGGGCCTCAACTGCACACAACCATAGTGTCATCTCACACCAGGTATTATGAAGAGAGTTCCATGCATGCTGGACGTGCTCCAACTGACAACTCCCCACCTGACAGTAATAATCCAGGGGAGATGGAAGGAGGGAACCTGCTTTGTCCTTTTCTCACTGAGTAAATGTATGAAAAGTTAAGTCTATAATGCACTCATGAATGATCTACTCCAAAGGACAGCAAAGGCAAAAAGCCAAATACATAGTGATATCACAAATTTCATGAGAAAAAACACTATGGAGACAGCAACCTTCCATGGGTAAGTCAGAGTATGACAGCCTAATGAGCTGACATACTCAACAGATTAGTGTGACAAGAGATAAATAATAGAAAACAGATATAAATAATCATGAAAATGAACCCTGAAAGGAGACAGAATATGCCATATGACAATATCAAGACAAAGAAGTCAATCAAGATCAGATAACCGTTTTTATTCGTTTATAAGACGATTCGCTTATAAGACGGGTCCCAACTTCACCTGAGAGATTGTCGATATTCTGTTTAGACTCGTTTATAAGACGAAGGAAGGAAAGCAGGTAACAAGAGAAAAGTGAAAAAAATGGAAATTAATAGAAACCTAATTTTGGGTTTCAGATATACGATATTCGATTTCAGATTAGGAGAAAAATAGAAGAGATAGAAAAGTGAAAATAAATGAATAAATCCAAACTCGGTGTTCAAGCGTTTAATGGAATTTCATCAACTATTTTATTTACTGTATGATAAATATTCATATTTAAAACACATAACAAAGAACAATCTAACGCACAAAACTTATCACAACATATTTCAGTATCAAAGTATGTTTATGCTAACTTTTAAACCACATTTCTTCAAAGTATTAAAAGAGTTTACGTAAACTGCACTTTAATAGAACACAGCAAATCAGTATGCAAGTTATGAAATTCAAAAGCCTTCAAATTATTCGTTGTTGCTATCTCCAAACAGTTCATAAAACTGCTCCTCGGACAATCCATCATCGTAGAGGTCACATTCCTCCGTGTTCTCCTCCTGCTCTCACGCCATCTCTGCCGATAAACTCACTGAAAAGTTCATCATCCTCACTGCCGTCAGTGGAATTCGAAATTCCGCATTTGAGAAACGATCTGATAAACTGAGTGAACTAAATTTATTTTCTATGTCTGTAGACCTCGCCTATAAGACAGGCCCCCCAATTTGAGCCCGAAATCTCGAGGAAAAATCCCCGTCTTATAAGCGAGTAAACACGGTAGGAGAACAGGTGGGATATAGAATGTAGGAAAATGAATATGAAAATCAGACAGCCTGGATGGAAAGCATGGATCTTAGGAAGGCCAGTCTGAATAAAGAAAGGCATAACTGGAATTGAATAAATATCTGACTGACTACATCCTCAAGCAAGGTGGAGAAGGTTGGTTGTTTGGTGTTTTATGGTGCAAAGCAACTAGGCTATCTGTGCCAAACAACTAATAAAAAAAATTAAAAGGTAAAATTATTAAAACTCATAAAAAGGAATCATGTTAAAAAAAACAAAGTCTAATTTATGAATTAAAAACTTAAATAGCATTAAAAATGCCAATGGCCTTTAAAAATCTCAAAATGTTCGTAAGGTGGAGAGTGTCATCATCTCCAATGGCTCTGTTCAATGTCAGGGATAAACCTTCGGATAAAACATGTCTAAAATGATGCCATCATTAAGAACCGTAATGACAGCAAGACAGTAAAATGTGGGTTATTATGACCCGAATGTCACACATTGGTGCATCAGTCCCAGATAAAAGAAAACGATGAGTTAAAAAACTCTGATCAATGCGTAATCTAGTTAGGACAACTTCCTCTTTCCAATCCTTATGGAAACAAGATGACCAAAATCCAATAGAGTTTTATCTGGAAAAGCTTGTTTTCATGTTGCTCACTTCAAGTCGACTGCCAACTGCACGGAGCTGAGCCTTGAATACAGGACCATAGTCCACATATGTAACAGGCACAGAAGTGATAGTGCCATAGCAGACGGACCCAGCTTTGGTGTCGGTGAACTCTTTCCCGTGAATACCAGTGTGGCTCGATATCCAGAAGAACTGAATAGAAGTAGATGTTAAAAAGAGAAACAGGCCAGTTGCATTTGAATATTGGGGAAAACAGGGTGAGATCTAACATGAAGCAATTCCAGGGCCAGTAGAGAACTTAGCGAGTTGGTATAAATAGTACAATTTGAGTACTGCTTAGCTTCTATGTGATCCCAGACAAGAGAAATGACATACAGTTTGGCAGTGAACATAGAAATTGTAGAGGGGATTCTGTGAGCAACCACGAAACCACAACAAATCATGACAGAGCCCATAGAATCACCTGATTTTGAACCATCTGTATAAATGGGAGTGGTATAAATGGATGGTTCAAAAGATGTTCAGAATAAAAGACAGTACTTCCAATTGGGAGTATATGCCATTCTAAGATTACTTAAAGAAAGGTCACATTTGGGGATGGCAATAAGCCATGATGAAATAGGTGACTAGTGGATATAGCAATGCTATCCAAGGACAGACCCAATTCATTCCACTGTGCTGGAATACAAAGGTCAAAAGGAACAATGGCAGATTATCTGTTCTGAAGAAACATTGCCTACTGAGGAAAGAAAACACATCCCCAGGCATCCCTTTGATAATGATCATAGTTTTTAAGCACACAGTAATAACAGTTGCAAATGACAGAGGTGTAAAGAAGGTTCATGAGACTCTGTGTACAAGCTTTGAACTGGAGAAGTGCTGAAAGTCCCAATGCAGAGCTGAAGTCCCTGAAGTATTGGTGATGCTTTGGGCATTAGCTACTTCCTGGCCATCAGAGAGCAATACTGAGAGGAGAACAGAATTATACTGCAGGGGTAGAAATATCCTAAATTTTCAGCAGGACACATGTCCTGCTGCACAGTGAAACTTGCCAGACATTTGAAATTTTAGCAGGACACCTCAAAATTGTCACCGGACATTACTGAAAACAAGAAATCAAGTAGAAACAATTATTTTATAAAACAGAATCATTTTATTTATGGCACTGAAATATTATTTCAAAGCAAGTGGCAACAAGCCTTGTATCCATGAAAAATGACACATCAATCAAACTCATAGATTTCGTCATCCAGCACTGAGACATCAGCTGATGTAGACTCAGTATCTCTATTGTCTCTATGTGTGGGAGTTCCATGTAGACTCATAAATTGTCTGTTTTTTTACTGTCCTTCCACGAGGATTCTACAGACTTGCACAGTAATTCTGTGCTTGCAAGATCATAGGTCTTATTCTTAACTAATTTTATTGTCATCAAGTCATTAAGAGAATCGTTTGTTAGTTTGGACTGCCAGTCATCCTTAATAACTGCCATCTGGGAAAATCCACGTTCTTGTTCAGCAGGTGACACGGAAATCACCTGCATGAGGCATACCAAGGCCAACACTGTTGATCCAAGGAAAGGTTTACTGTCCTTAACAGTAATTTGACTTAACATGTGGGCCCACAATCCACTTGCACTACTAGCCAGGGACTCATCTGATTTGGCAAGTCTTGTGGCTTTGAGCAGTATCTCGTGTAAATCAGCTTGGCAAAGTTCAGCTGCAATGTTGAAACACTTAGCTTCTAGCAGAGCAGTGGTCCAATAGCATCTGGAGTTCATTATGGCCATAAAATGATAATGTTTCCTTGCTTTTAGGCCAGTTGCTTGGTTAAAAAATTTGAAAGGCACCAATAAAATCCTTATCAAATTCTTCAAATCTCTCATTCAGATATTGACAATTTTACCAATGAAGATGGCTGTTTCTTCAACCATGGATTGAGCAACTGTCTCTTTTGTGGCACTTTTTGAGCCTCTGGCCCTTGTCTGACTACTAATAGCAATCACCTTTCCTCTATGTAACCACTTGCCAGTTTGTTCACATGTTGTGAGCTCTTTAACAATTTTCTGTGATCTCTCAACATGATTCAAATTACCCAGCTTCTCTTTGCAAACAGCAAGTTTGTCAGAAACAATGTTCACAAATGCAGAATTGTCTTGCATTTTGAGACTAAGAGATGTCAAAACAGGCAGAACTGCCAAGAGTATGTCCATGTACAGGATGAATTTAAGGCTTGTCAAAGTACTGTATAATCCTGCAGCTTTTAGTCCACATTCCCCTTTGTCATGCAGCTTTATTTGATACAAATGCTCTGCTAAAGCTGGCCAGTTATGAGAAACTGACTCCAGAATGCACTCTTTGTAGGCCATCCACTGGGTTCCTGTCCCTTTTGTTGGCTTTACCAGCATCTTTGAGGCCAGCTCAGTTCTGTGGCGAATTGTCATAAAACTTCCATGGGTTTTCTAAAAAGGTTTGGATACTATCAAGGTAAGGGATATCCTTGATGATCTTCTTAACTGCAAGTTTCAATCTGTGACTAACACAGTGGATCCCTATCAAATAAGGTTTTTGCACCTTCAATCTGTTGACAAGTCCTTTATTTGTGCCAAAATTGACAGCTGCCCCATCAGCTGTTAAGCATACAATTGATTCAAACCAGTCAGGAAACTTGCCATATATGGACAATGCTGCAAGTACAAAAAATTAGTAGCCAATATTAGTTACTTTCTGTAAAAACAAAAATAAAATGTAAATTAGTACTTTGGAAAATTCAATTGCTCCATTATCTATTACACTAGTTGTGTTAGGTTAAGCTCCAATTCTGTCAATGGTAAATACATGGTTATTCTTGGTTTAAATCAATTGAAAAATGCTCAAGTTTTCACTGATGTATGTTAATAATGGAATGACTGTGTAAACATGAATTAAAACACAAATGTACATGAAATATTGTCCATTTTAATTTTTCTTAATTAGGAATTCAGGATAAATCCAGAAAATTCTCATCCCAAGTAATTAAGAAACCTTTACCTGAACTAAGTGCCTGTAGCAAGTGTTCAGAATCAGCCTTCTCAACTGGCTACAGATACAGGAAGTGGGTTACTGGGTAACAGTCACTGTCCAAGTATCTTACATAGACTATTTCCTACTCAATGTTGGCAGTGTCTGTTGAGCCGTCAGTCATAATGCCAAAGAATAATGAGGTGTGCAGACAAGATCTGACATTAATTCTAATTGTTTCTGCAATATACTTCGTAAAAATAACTGCTTGTTTGTCATTGGGATAATGTTCTGTTAAGTTCATACCAAAGTTGTGCTCCTGCGGCAACAGAAGCTCTTGAAAATCGCTGAATGGTTTGGCATTCAAAACCACATAAAGGGCAGTCCTGAACAGCACAAGCAAATGATCTTTCTTAGTCTGGTCAAGTTTGCTCAATTCTTTCATCATGGGAGTTAAATCAGGTGTTGCTTTTGCTGTATTAGCTTGACAACTTAGACTGTGGGCATGACTGTTTTCATGCTCCTTTACAGCACTTGCTCTCAGGTTAGAAGATCCTGTTATGAAGGTGTTCTTCTGCCTTCCACTACTTTGGTCATAATTCCTGACAAATTGAGCAAAACATCAGTCCGGTAGCATTATTATACTCCAGCCATGGTCGGCCTCTATTCCATTCATCCTGGAAATGACAAGTAGGCTTAGCACCAGTACTAGCAGTAACAGTTTTTGCTTTAACACTTGGGCTTGGGTCAACAAGCTTGGGTTTTTTTTCGGGGTTCCACAGTATTGTCTTCTGATTCATTAGTATTGCTCGTGAAACCAAACTGAAATAGATCATGAGACTTTCTTGTTTTTTTTACTATCAGATGCCATGGTCAGATCATTGTGAATATTTGGCAGTCACGTGACAATCCGGGATGGCACGGATAAGGTGACCTAAAAAGCGCATTTTGTGAGCGTTCACGACCATTTTTTAAAATTTGCTTTTTTTCATTGTCTTAAATTAAATCTTAAATTTTGCAAGTTATTTTCCACTCATTATAGAATTTGCGTTTAAGCAAAATCTTTGGGCTGTACATACACAGCTTTTGCCTCACTTATTTTTGAGGGGACGATGTATTTGTGTCCGATATGTTAGGAATATGACCACCAGTCATGATGTCCGGGGATAGATGGGAAAGTGCTGGTCAAACTTGATTTTTTAATGGACATGTCCGGCTTTAAATAGAAAATTTCAAACCCTGTACTGCCCACTGACCTTTTGAATCTTGTTCCATATAACTTTGGAACTGGAGGAGGAAGAGATGCTGATTGTGAATTTAATCCAAGATTCCTTTTGGCTTCAACATCCTACCTGCCGAGCATGTGCATGAGCCTGGAGAAAAGAGATGCAGTTTGAGATTTTGGGTTGCCTATGAAAGGAATATCAGGCCCACTTCTGAGCCTTCCGTGCCATGTGGCAGGCAGGATTTCACAACAGACAAGGATACTGTGGAAAACTTGTCAAGGTTTTAGGAATACACTGAGCAGCTGCCTTGATAATATAGTTAATAAATGCTGCTGTGCAGTTGTCTATTGATGGCTTACAGAAAATGGGAGGATCAAGTTTTGCGAGAACAGTGAAAGAGGGACAGTTGGCTTGATCCACCTTCCACTGGGCACACTGATCAGGTGGTATTGACAATGGCCAGTCTCTCTGAAAATGATAGGAAAATTATAACTGCCTCATGGGTTACAGTCAACCCTCCATGAAAAGTGGGAGAACAAATTGAGAGATAAGTAGTAGTAAAAGACTGACTAGGTGCATGAAAATTAGGACCAGCATTGAAGAGAGAAAGGTTGTGAATTGAGAGCATATGCTGTACAGAGCAACCCCTCCCATCAATATTAGCACCTCCCCAATGGGAATTATGTCCATTACAGTCCCCCAGGAGTAAAAAGGGAGATGGCAACTGTTCAACGACAGCATCAAGGTATGATTGATCATAAGTCTGTTCAGAAGACAGAGAAAACAAGCAGTGATGGTACAACCCAAGGAAACACAGATGACTATGGCCTCCAAGGGTGTGTCGAGTGGCAAAGACAGGATGGGTACATGCTAACCAACCAACAGTGCTACCTCTTCATGCACTTGTCCATCACACACAAACTGTCATTTCTGTACAAAGAAAACTGTATCAGCAAGTTTCAGAAATGGTTCCTGTAAGGAAACACATACAGGATGGTAAGAATCAATCAGTGCTTTGATGTCATTCAGATAAGAATGTAAACCTTGACAGTTCCACTGTATCAAAGTGGCCATTTTTATTTATGTGAAAGTGAACTGGGAGGAGAGCCCTTCTGTTTTAGACCACATCTATCAATATCCATGGATCCTGCCCTGGGTCAATTGGGCAGGTCTCTGTTGTTGGAAGAAGATTCCAGCAAATAAAGGTGTGAAAGAATGATGGTTTTGCATCTGAGGGCCAGAGAGAAGATGTACCCAAGAAAATGCCCATACATGGAGTCAAAGGAAGTCGATCTGGGGGTCTGCTGGAATGAACGGTAGGGACAGAGATGGGTGTTGACTTTGATTCATTAACTTTCTTAACCCTGATGGTCAAAAGACTTTTCATATGGTTTGAGAATGATTCTTTCAGACGCACAGAGAGATCAGTCTGCACTCCCACTGTAGCAGTAAAATGAAGTGTAACAGCATACATCTGAGGTGAAGTGTTGGATAATAACTTTTGAGACTCAGGGTAAGAAATGTTTTGAATTGTTTTAAAATGCTGCACCTCTTTTTGTTCCCCCACTTAGGGCAAGAATAAAAGTAGGATGGGTGAGAGCCATTACAATTAATGCAATGGTCTGTTTCACACTCATAGGCATTGTGGTCCTTGCCATCACAACAAGCATACTTCAAGAAACCACGACATGATATCTTTGAGTGACAGAATTGGAAACATCTGAGAGGGTTTGTAATATATGACCATACCTTTCAATTAAGATAACCTGTCTTGATGGTGGCAGGTGAATGTGGTGATGTAAACATCTAAAACTTAGGATACTGGTCAGCATCATAATTCCATCTTTGCAAGTGAAGATATGCCTAATTACACAAACACCTTGGGTGGAGAAACTAGCAAGGATCTCTGACTTGGAGTTGTTCTTCAAATCCCTCTCAACAATAACTCCTTGTGACAAATTCAAATTAGCATGGGGATTAACCTCAATGGGTATATCCCCAATGGCTTTTGAATGCAGGAGGAATTGATTGTGTGTAGGAGATGAGTTTTCCATCAATATGTCACCAGGGTGAAGCTTTTTGATTGGCTTAAGAGAGCTAGCAAGTCCCTCTAGTCCATTCCAAATAAAAAATGGAGACATTTGCCCTAAATGTTTGTCTGAAAGATAATTTAGTATAAGAAAATGAGGTAAAGGTGTTATAGAGGTTGAAGATTGCTGCTCAAAATCTTCAAGATGTGGTTGTTTATCTATGGACTGTTTTTTTTTCATTATTTTATTTAAATTTTATTTGAGGGATCCATAATAATGAGAGAATATTTTGGTGCCCACTGCCCCTATCCACCATGGATCCCTACAAGGGGACACACTACAATGTTAAACAAGGACACTGCAGCAACACCAGGGTTTTGTGAGCACTATACTCAAACACCAACATCAGATACAATGTCCACAACACCCACTGAGAACATCCAACACTGGTACTTGGTTGACCCTAGCCCAAGTGAACCAGCTAAATGACCATGGTGGGGTCACCTCAAGGCTGCCCATCTCCAGGAATTCAATGCCAAAGTTATGTGTTAGGGTTGAACCCTCAACCACCAGGATCCTCTCTTCCCCTTCATGGGTCACCACGCACAGCAAATCTGTGAATGGATATTTAGATCCCAGAGGAGGTATACTAAAAGAACAGAACCTTCTGTGGGAGATCCCCTCACCATGTGCAGGAATCCACACCGAGAGGATGGAGAAGGAAATAGCTCTTGAAGGACAGATTCTATATAGAAAACATAGACAAAATTTCACAGGGAGGATGAAAAATAGCATAAAGGACCACAATGACATCTCAATCAGGCAATTCAAATGAGTTTGGTGGATGCATGACCCATAAGAAACAGAAAAGGAGGGAAATAACATGGGAAGATAAAACCTTTCAATACTTGGAGAAACAGGCCAACCAGTATCTATACACAGTTGAAGTGAACAAGTCTTTGTCAAACAACTAGGTCAAGACTTGGGAAAAATGAGGAACAGAAGGATCAGAAAGAGGGAAACCATGTCAAAGAGGTCAAAGATGGAAGGTATACCATACCCTCTGGTAAATGCATATGGAAGAAGGTTATAAGGACATGGAAAGGAAAAATGCAACACTTGGAGTCAGTCCCTGTGCCAGGTGTAAAGAATTACGGTGGTGACATCTGACCAAGGCTGATAACTCGGTGACAAAGATAAAGGTAAGAGTAGGTGAGGTTGTACATGTAAAGGTTAGGGCACTGGGAAACATGATTGTGCCTGTGGAGTGATTTGAATTATCAATAGACCTTTGGAGAGAAGTTGAATAGGAGGGTAAGCATAGATGTAATTCCCCCTTCAAGCATGACTTAATGCAGCCACTCTTGGAGATTGTGGATGTGGAATGGAAAACCAAGAGAAAAGGAAGTTTGTAGTTCCAGTGGGTGGCAAAAGCATCAATATAAGGAGTTCCCATCTGAGAGCATAGTCACCAAAAACTTGTTGATCAAGGGACCACTCCATGAGGAGAATATTACTGGGTCAATATAAATGATCCACAACCAGATTCAGGGTGGCAGGCCCATAAGTTATGACCACCACTTTGTGATATAAGTGACCACTGTAAAGTTTTTTTAAGTGTCCTATCACCACCCTCCCTACAGGAGAGGAAGAGTGTGATGCAAATTTTAATGAACTGCCCTAAGTTTGAAAATGCTGATATGGTGAAAATACTTGTAAATCTCTTCAGAAATGCAGCAAGCATTACAACCCTCTGAAGATGTGTCTATAAACAGATGTAAATCCAGATGAGGTAGAGAAAGTGGAGAAGCCTCTGTGGTTTGATCCCTGTTCAGTCACCAAAACAAGTCAGCCTTGATTGGGGGAAGGATCAGGAATATGGTGGATAAAGGGATCCATGTAGAAGTTGCACTGAAGGGAAAAAATGTGAGCTTGATCCATGGAAATGAGAGTCTCAAAGGAAGCCCATGCCTACCAGAGAGATAAAACCTCATCTTAATCTCTACCCATATAACAACTCTTCTAAACCAAGAAACATCCTAGTATCCCTCCTCTGAACTCTCTCCAATAAGTCAATTTTTGTTGGGTAAAGAGACCAAAAGTATATATAGTACTCCAATGGAAAAAGGATATCAGGGCAACTAGAATCCGTCAATGCTTGTTGACAACTGTTGGACACTGCAACGTGATGCACCGAACATTGAATTCAAACAAAAATCAGGAGCAAAACACTTTTAATTATGTTGAACTTAATAGCGTATTAGAAACATAAACGCAATTAAATATGTTATTGCCAGTAAACAGTTAACTGTCTATTTCTCAGAGTTCTGACATGATGAAGCAAAACCAAAACTATATTTGTGCATACCCACCAGGTAATTGTCACAATCAGCAAAAACTTTTCAGGAAGCAAAACTTTTCCAAAAAATTTTTGTGCAGTGTAATCTGTAGAAGGATAATAACTTCTTAATTTGTAATAACTATGCCCATGAATTAAAGCTTGGTAACTAGTGGAATTTGATAAACAATCTTCAAACTTATTAATTGATTACATTCAATTAATCAATTACTACCATATGAGCCTTGAGTAGATGGAATAACTAAAAGAAATAACTATTGGAAACCCTAAATTTGATTAATTGATTATTTTTGTGAATCTTTACACTAATTAATTATACTGAACAACCTGTATTAATCAAAAATAATAGTAAGAAACCATAAAAATCATAATTTGGTTTACCTAAATAGTTAGATCAATTAAAAAAATGGTAGTAATCAGAAACATTACTACTGATTAATATTTTAAACAAAACCAATTGACATAATCAATAACCATCCTAAAATTTTACTTAAAACTAGTAACAGAGAATTGTTTTTATGGTTTGAGCAAATTATCTAGTACAACTGTTTGCTGAAATCCTTTGTTTTTCATTCACACTCTAGTATAACGATGTTTCAGGACAATAAGGGATCAACTGGTCCATCAAGACTGTTCCATCCTCTAGGCTAAACTAAAACTATTAAATAAATAAAATGAACCTCAAAGTCAGCCCTTATCATTCATATCCTTATCAAGCTTTCTACTCAACTCACTTAAATATACTGCCTCCACAACATCTGAAGGCAACTCATTCTAAAAACTAGCACCCTGCTAGTAAATTAAAACTGTCTATTTTATCTAAATTTATATTTGTATCACCCAGTCTTACAATATTCACAATTATGTGTGAAAAAATATAATACATCAACATTATTAATTCCCTTAACAATCTTAAACACTTCAATCATATCCCCTCAACTTTTCAAAAGATTTCAGTCTCTTCTTGTATGACAACCTCTCCAACCTGGGCAAAAGTCTAATAACCCTTCCCTTCTTTGAACACTTTCCAACAATCAAATGTCCTTCCTAATGTAAGGAGCCCAAGATCAAGCACAATACTTCAAATGTGCCCCAACCAGTGATCCATGTAATGAAATAATAGCCTGTTTGGACTCGTATTCAATATTTCTGTTGGTACAACCTAAAATCCTATTTGCCCTAACATTAGCAATAGTATACTGCTTTGATGGCTAAAGAAACTGATTAATCACTATACCAAGATACCTTTCGTAACACTGTCAAGAATATTTCCATCAAAATTATATTTATAATTCAACTGACTTCTTGTTTTTGGCAGAGAAACCAGACACATTAGTCAAACAGAAGTAACCATGTAAACAGTCCGTTACATGGTCTTTCTGTTCTCACCATATCATTGGGACAGCAAATGGCATTGTCTTTCGAGTGCCTCTGAGCCAAGCTCTCAGACAGACAGTACATTTGCACAACAAATGCAAGGCACTCATTCCTGGTCTTGATCACCAATTTTACAGCCAAAGTACAGATGATATGCTTTCTTCATAAAAGCAGTCATTGAGCGTCTCTGATGAACAAGTGTATACTTGCCACAAATATAGCAGAATGTATCGCAGCTGTTACAACAAGACATACTGACCAACACCAATCATCCTGTAAAATGTCTATAACATCTAACTTACTTGTTACAGTGCTACTGAAGCAATGCTATATTCTGAAACAATATGTACACACTATAAGGTCTATATTATTCTAATGAGCAGCATCTGTGTATGCAAGCCACTTTTATAGCCTGCTGAGACAGTGCCAAGCTGACTCCAGCCTGCCCAGGCATGCCTGGGCTGCATACTTCCACAGAACAGCTTCCAACCTGGCATGATTTCATGCCTGAACATGCCCAGACTGCACAAAACATTATTCATAGGTCTCTTACAGAAAAACCAAAAACTTTTGGGCACAAATTTAGGAAAAAACATGACAAAACTGAAGATTTCAATGAAACGTACGTGATGGGCAAATTTGGATGTGGTTTTCATGATCAGCAGCCAAAAATCTATAACGAACACCCAACAGTGTTCAAAAAGTAAAAGCTTTGTTATGCAGTGTAATTAACAAGGCAATTTTTGTCATCTCCATTGGAAAAAAGAGTAACATTAGCTAACCTCCAATCCTCTGGCACCTGTCCATTATTCAAGGACTTACAAAAAAAAAAAAAAAAAGCAAATGGTTCAAACATTCAATCTTTATCCTTTAAAACCTTGGGGAAATTTTACCTGGCCCATGAGGCTTATCATTCTTTAAAATTCCCATTTTTTTCTTAACAAGCTCAGAATTATTGCAATCCTCTTTCCATCTACAAACAATTCAAGATAAGGAATACTGTTTAAATCTTCATTAGTAAAGACCGGAGAAAAAGCAGAATTTAGTAACCTAGCCATCTCATAACCATCACATACTAACCTTTCTTTATTATCCCCCAAAAGCCTTACTGCAATTCTAAAATTTTGTTTACCCTTAATATAATTAAAGAAATCCTTGTTGTTAATTTTCATTTTTTAGCTAACCTTTTTTCATACATCCTTTTTGATGTCCTAATTTCCTGTTTGACCAACTTTTTCATCTTCTATATTTTAAATCTTCCATTAAACCAGTCAATTTAAGTTTCTTAAATTTGTAATGTTTTAACTGGTATCCCACCTAAGTATACATGTGATCCAAATGAATTACTTTGTACTCACAAAAATTAAAGATCAAATGTTAAGGATCAATTGTTCAAAGTCATTGTTTAATATTTTAGCACCCTCAAAACAATTAAAAACACTCATGTACTAAAGAAATTTTATTAATAATGCCCTTATCAATATCATTAATGTAAATCATAAAAAAAGAAAAGGTTCATGCATGTACTCTTATGCATGTCACATCACTGGAAACATAAGTGCAGCTTGACTCTACTCCATTAATTACTTTTAGCTTTCTCACACCCAACAACTGTAAAATCCAATCGATTAATAATTCCCCATGTTGGATGATGTAATTTTCTTGTCAAATATCAAATGTGGTACATTATCAAAATCTTTGAAAAGTTAATCGTATCCACATTTTTTCTATAATCCACAAAGCAAGTAACATCCTAAAAAAAAAGTCAACAGAAAAGATTTTTCTTCAATCAGTCCATGTCAACTTTCTTTTATGATATCATATTATAAAAAAAACTATTCTCAAACCCTTGTTTTATAAGACCAGTTTTTTTCTACTAGATAAGTAACAATAATTGTGCTACAATTTTTAGGACAACTATTATCATCCTCCCACTTAAAATTAAAAGTAACACTGCAATTTTCTAATCTTCATGCACCTACCCAGTGTCTACTGATCTATCCAAATTAAAAGGTTTACATATCTAATCTTTGACCTTTTAAATTTTTTTGAAAAAAACATTTTCTGATCCTAGTGCTTTATTTTCAATCTCTTAACTTCTTTACACACTCTTATAATTTACATCTACTTAATTCAGATTCCAATATTTTCTTTAGGATGCTCTGGGTCAACCATATTGCTCACATACTTTAAATTAAACACAAAACTGATTTTGGAATATTATATATTACCAGTGGTTACTTTGTGGGAAATGTATTTAAGTATACCCACTCTAAAAATCTAACAACATATAACATTTACATACGTGTTACAATTTCCTTTTTTCTCACTAAAGGTAAAAACACAAAGAACAAACAAGGTTCTTCAAACAGCTTTCTGTGGGAAGACATTTTCCACATATATTTAATTTTTAAAAATGAAACATCAACACATACATTAAGTACATCCAAGTTAGACAAATATCCAAACAAATAATTCATTTAAAGATAACACTGGCTCAATACGTTTTTTTATGTTTTTTAAGCAAATACTTTTATACATGTATAATGGTATTAATACAGTTTTATTTATGTCACAACCTAAGTTTTTGATTCTTAAAATTTCCAAAATTTTTCTTTTGTGTAGATTATTTTTCCACATGCAATATTTTCACATTTTTAAAACTTATTTTGCATTGTTTTCCAACATATTTATTTTAAATTACCTCTCTTCAGTTTTTGTGTGCTTTTATGTCTAGTCATTATCTTTGTCCACTTCTTTTGTATAAAACCTTTTACACCTTTGCATTCTATTTTATATACTATAACTTTACCATACCCTTCATTATAAAATATTTCTCAGGATGGTTTCTGATGTAATTACCATTTTAGGTTCTATGTTTAATTTGTGTTTCTTACTTAATATACACCATAGGCTAATTCCTTTTTTCACCTGTGAATGGTATTGATTTTAAGATGCATCTTCTTGCTTCTTTTTACCTCTCTTCTTCATACTTTTATTTTTACCCATTCTTTATTTATTGTTTTATTTATATGGAATAACTCTAATCTAGATGAAAGACTGAAAATATCCTAGTGGTTAGTGTGCCACACTATGGATTTGCAAGTCCATAGTTGTCCTCCTGTTATCTCCAAAATAAATCATCAGACCACACATTTTTGTTTTATAGGTGCACTATAAAAGTGATGATCAAATCCCACTATTCAGTCAAATAGCAGTAGTACAAAAGTTAGAAGAGTTCCAGTGGGTAGTTGATAGCTAAACTGGAGGGAAGGCATAGATTCATATTTAAGAAATACTAAACCAGATAGCCTTTAGTAGCTTTGCATGAATATCTGAAAACAAACCTAGGTAACATAAAATATAGTGTGCTTATCTCCATTAATCATGTTCCTTTATGCAATAAGGTAAAAGTAAAAAACAACTGATGCTTCTATACTATTACTCAGATTAAAAAACATACACCATTTCACAGCTATTTCCCCTAACAAGAGAAACATATAAGACTGCCCAAAATATGAATACTGGTGACTGCAGGTTAGGTTCAAAAGCTCAATTCCACAATCAGAAACCAATGCCTTAGCTAATTATCTATACAGTTCCACTACTTTCTGTAAAATGTAAATACATAAGAACTCTGTATTCTGGACCAGTCACATAAATAATTTTTGTCAAGGGAGGAAGTTGTGTATTTAATTATTACAAAACTATAAAGATAAGGGTTTATAATTCTCATTATCATCACTTTTTAAAGAGCAGAAGTTGAGAGTCAAATAAACATAGAAGTATGGAATAAAACAATTCTACTTTAATTAAAGAGCACTTTAATATCTGTAATTTTTCAGTATACTGACCTCCTGCAACTGGATGCAGACAGTAAAAGACAGCAAGAGTTGAAATGTTGTGGGTTAAAGCATTCAACTCCTAACCCTTAAACTGATCTTCTGTAACAGTTAAGTAGTTTCACATATACATTTAGATCATGTCCCTAATACATTTGAGTACTATAACCACAGAGACTAGCAATGGTTAGGTTTATTTTTTGTTAATCTCTTAATACACACTCCAGTTCTGGTCTTAAGCAGGGTGTTCGGAAAGTCACTGAGCAGTTTTGTAATCATATTTTATTCAGTCTATTTCAAGCCAGCAACTGATAGCAGTGTTTAGAAACAAAATAAGAAGGATCCACGCCTGTATTGACGCCAACAGGGGTCACTTTCAACATTGTTTATTATTGTCATTCATATTTACCTCCTGTATTCTATATTGAAACATGTCTGTTAATAAATATATAAGTGCACAGTGACTTTCCAAACACCCTGTACTTTCGCCAATGGTATGTAGTGCTCATTTTTATCACACCCACACACACACACTTTGGATTTACATAACTAGTATTATTTTTATACACACAAAATACACACACACACACATATATATATATATAAATTGGAAATCTCAAGTGTATACAACCTTTGGAAAAGTACTCTGTAGTTGCATAACCATCAGATGTATAGTTACTCTCTCAGTATAACAATTATGTGTTTGTGTTTTTTTATATCAAAGTCACATAGGACTATCTGCTGAGCCCACCGTGGGGAATCAAACCCCTTATTTTAGCGTTGTAAATCCTGAGACTTACCGCTGTAGTGGTGGGTGGCATATAACAATTAATATTAACGATTAAATGTTTCTTTGAAAACTTTCTCATACATAAGATTTTAAATTTTTTTTTAGTTTCTTTTAAATGCGCATGTGGTAATGTACTGTGAAACATGGCTAGTTTTCCTGTTGGCATAATACTCAATACTTAGACATTACATTAGACAGCCAATTTGCAGAAAATAAGAAATTAATCAGTTCAATTAATTTTTTTCTCCATGAAAACAAGTATGCGATACGCTATACGAATCTTATATCACTCTTCACCATCATGCCTATGTGTAACATTGTTTACTAGCATAAATTTACGAGTAAGACTCAAAAAGCGTAACATTTTTCTCTAAGTAATTTAGTATTTAATTTTGTGACTTTTTACTATATTACTCAGCCTATTATTACTGATAATATGGCTTTAAGATATCATAAACTTATTTAATTTAGTTTAAAATTGTTTACTTACTCTTGAATTGATTAAGTTATAAACTAATCTCGTTACAATATTTTCATATCAGTAACTAATGTTGCAATAGCATTCAGCAAATATATAGTTTCAAAATATTAAATAAAAAATACTCGAAAATTTACGGTTGACTAAAAACGGGTATCTTTGAAATTATAATAATATTTAGTTAAGAAATATATTATGTTTATAGAAACAAAAGTTTCTCAACTTACACTGAGCCCTTTCTTAGAAGTAACTACAGCGTCATCTGTCAATACCAAATATAAAGATACAATTAAAATAAGTAAAATGTATTTCTCAGTAACATATCATAAGTGATTATTTAGATAGTATGATTTTTGCATAATATATTAAACTTCAACAATAATTTATTTAATAAAAATATTGACTTATTATGATAGCTGGAATAAATTCATTATTCAATTAGCAATAAATACATTGAGTTTTCAAACATCACTTTGTGATATTTTTATTAACAGTTTAAAATTTAAAAACCATAAAGTAATACCTGATGTCTTAACTTTGCATTACAGCTGTAAGATTGATGGAGAAAGTTATTATAGTGATTATTTGCTTGCTTTGTTTCTTGTCATGCACAAAGCTACACAATGGGTTATCTGCGCCCTGCTCTTCGCTGATATCAAAACCCGATTTTTAGTGGTAGACACCCTTAAACTTGCAGCTCATCAAACCACCAAGGGGCTGTTTTAATGTGATTTTAAAACTTTAAGGGCTAAAGAGGAATGTGTTACAAGACGTCATCAATACTATATTCCTCGTATCCAATACTGACAACCTATATAAAAATGACTTAAACCTAAATATTTACAAGCAATTGTTATATTTTGGTCCAATAAATAAGTTTGAAAAAATACGAGGTCTGTTCAAAAAATACGCGGACTGACGTCATAAAACAAAATGTACTTTATTGAGAAGTTACAGGTCTGGGACCCCTTCAAAGTACTCTCCTCCCCAACGCACACACGTATCCTAACGGTGTTTCCACTTGTTGAAACAGTCCTGGTACGCTTCTTTTGCAATGTCCTCCAGCTCCTTCGTCGCATTTGCCTTAATCTCGGGAATCGTCTCAAATCTTCTTCCTTTCAAGGGTCTTTTGAGTTTGAGGAACAAGACAAAATCGCAAGGTGCAAGGTCAGGTGAGTAGGGGTGTGGGGAAGAATAGTGATCGAGTGTTTGGCCAAAAAGTCACGATTTCTGAGGCACAAATTTCGCAGCAACGCGATGCATCTTCAATGTTTCGGTCAAAATCTCGTAACAAGGTCCAACTGATATCCCACACTCTTCAGCAAGCTCCCTGACAGTCAGACGTCGATTTGCCCGCACCAGGGTGTTGATTTTGTCGACGTGTGGGTCGTCAGTTGACGTGGAAGGGCGTCCAGGACGCTCATCATCTTCAATGGACTGTCGACCATCCTTAAAACGTTCATGCCACTTGAAACATGCCGTACGCTTCATAGCAACATCATCGTAAGCCTTGTTAAGCATAGCAAAAGTTTCAGTTGCAGATTTTCCAAGTTTAACACAAAATTTCACAGCAAGTCGTTGCTTTTTCAGGTCATTCATTCTGAAATCCGCCAAACGAAAAATCGCACTTCACTTGAAACTGCGTAGCTAATACACAAATGCAGATATCTGCAATCGAGAAATGGCCTCGTGATCAGCTGATCTGTGCGAACCTAGCGACACCAAGCGGATTCCCCTGGAACCAACTGGAGCCGCGCAATTCAAACAGTCCGCGTATTTTTTGAACAGCCCTCGTATATTGACTGTAGCCATATATGCAGCAAAATGCAAACTCTCTCACAGACATACATGCACGGATATCTTAGCAATTTGAAATCTAAATTCTTAACTATAAATAATAATAAAACCAAGCGTGGATCATAATAAGTTATCTAAAGGGGAAGATATTTTAACTCGTGGGCTTCAGATTTGACCATTACTCTTACAACGCATTTGTCTAGAGTACGGAGCACAATTTTACAACAACGGACGATAAAACATGAATTCTTGGATTCATCATCCAGTCATGCTAACCGCTGTATAACGTAAACTACTTTATTATCTAGGCCCGGCATGGCCAAGCGAGTTAAGGCGTGCGACTCGTAATCTGAGGGTCGCGGGTTCGCATCCCGGTCGCGCCAAACATGATCGCCCTTTCAGCCGTGGGAACGTTATAATGTAACGGTCAATCTCACTATTCGTTGGTAAAAGAGTAACCCAAGAGTTGGCGGTGGGTGGTGATGACTAGCTGCCTTCCCTCTAGTCTTACACTGCTAAATTAGGGACGGCGCGGTGCAGTGGGCTAACAACCTACTCACTTAAATACTTTTGAAGAATCCGCAAGCGATTGCAGCCCTATGTTCCTTGATGGAACCATTTCAAAAGTCAGAAAGATTTCTCACCTGCACTCATTTCAATTTTTTAATCAATTTTAATTCCAGAACCAAAATATTTTCATAACTTCTAAGATTAAAAGAGCATGTAAGTTTTACTGAAAGTTTCACTAGTTAACCCTAATCTAGTTAACCATTAATCTAGACTCCCTTTACATTTATACGACAACAAATACACGAATAAATGTTTTGCTTATCAAACACAAAAGCTGAATAAAGTTGTGGTTGTTTTATCACAAAGCTGCACAATGTGCACCGCGAAGAATCGGACCATGGGTTTCAGCATCATAAGTTCGTTAAGTATCAGCTGACTCACTGGAGATAAACTAAGTACGACAACACTTGAAAAACTTCTTCTTATAAATGGCAAAACCTTAATAACTTAGTGTGGTTTATGAATTTATTTCATTGTTCGTTTGATTTTTAATATGCTGCATTAAATATTTTTAAGACGAATCTCGAGAACTTTATGTAACTCGATTCAAACCTAATTGTCACATATAACCTAACTGCTTTGCGCCATAAAACACCAAGCCAACCAACCTGATTAATCGATTTCCTCCATAGTTTTCAATATGTAAAGTGTACAATGAAGATATATAAACATGCGTGGATTTAACCTACTAATTCTATTATTCGTCGATAAAGAATAGCCTACGTTTATTGGTTACTACACATTTACTTCCTCATTAGTCTTAAATCACATTTGGCTGATAAAACTCTCTTATTACGGCAAAAAACATACCTTTTTGGAATAAAAATACGACGTTTTCACTCTCCTTTAGTATACGTTCTATGCTTCTAGTCATTGTGTGCCAATTCAACGGCCCGGCATGGTCATGTGGTTAGGAAGCTTGATTAGTAATTTTGAATAATGTAACAACAACATTACATTAAATTAGGCACTTCTAAACAGCCCAACGACAATTTCAAAATTCATTTTAGAATTGTTTAGAATTATTATTTGGTCAGTTAACATGTAAGGTTATTATCTAATCATAAGTATAATCATTAATTGGATTATAAGTCACAATTTTAAGTGTATGCCACAATCATCAGTACAATTTTGGAGGGCTAATACAAAATGCAAAATAATCTCACAGAGGGCATAACACCGGCTAAATGCTTCATAGTTTTGACCTATACACAATACACTTATACATGCATGCTATGTTTTATTTTTCAATGAAAGATAAATGAAATTAATGGGTAAATACCTGTGAAACCTTTGGTTTATCAAGTAAAATCCCTGATGATCTGTAGAATGGCTGGTTTCAAAATCTTTTGGGATTTTTTTAAATCCCTTACCAGACTCATAAGCTGCTACAATTTTCTTTCTGAAGGCCTCAGACAGCTCTTTCGCTCTCACCATGGTGCTCACTCTCACTTCAACAGTCAGGAACACACCAAACTAAATGTCTGAGGTTTAAATAGGGCAAGCCTCATTCAAAATGCTGAGAAACGATCTTCTAATCAATCATGTGCACCTGATTTGATACACCTATGTGTGAGTTGAGCCATTTTAAGTGTGAATAAATGTTGGGGTGTTCTAACTTTTTCCTCAGTTAGAATATTTATTTTTGTAGAATTACATTTACAGAAGATCTTGAAAAGTCTTTTTTTCAGTTTTAATTGTTTAGTTATATTCGTATAATCTTTCAGTATTGTTAAAATTGAGATTAATATCTGCATATCCAAAAATGTTACAAAAATACACAGGCTTCATAGGGTGCCGTAACTTTTTCACGTGACTGTATATATCGATATTGATACTGTAATTCCATCAAGGAAACTCCCCACAAACTCACAAGGTTGATAGGTTTCAGAAGATGAATGACACAGTTTGTAAAAGAGGATTTTTGGTAAAATAGTTCACAAAACTATTATTGAGTAATGTCGCATACAGTTGATCTAAGCTAAATAGCGAATGATATGGTCATGTTTATCATTTTATGATGGAAAGTGATTCAGATCCATTCATTACATGTATTGGGATATCCTTTCCAGTTTATGAAATATTCTTTGCTCTTATCTCATTGTCGTTCACACAATATTTCATCTACAACGTAGACGTTATTGGAAGCTTGATAGCTCCTAGTAATTCTGATTCATATTTATTTTTGTAAAATTACATTTGCAGATGATTTTGAATAGTCTTTTCTTCAGTTTTAATTGTTTAGTTATATTCCTATAATCTCTCAGTATTGTTAAAATTGAGATTAAATATCTATATATCCAAATATGTTACAAAAATGCACATGCTTTCATAGAGTGTCCTAACTTTTTCACATAACTGTATATTATGTATATATTAGGTTTATCAGGTATCTTTTGTCACGTGCACGTGTTTAAAAACAATAAATATAATATGGTAAACATAAAAAGTAAACAAGATCGCTATTATACATAATATCTGAACAGTTTTAAAATTTCTTATTTTAAGAATATAATCCGGAATGATTTCAAAATCTCAATGCTTTTTCCATAAGCTGTAATTGTGGTGAAGTGGGCCTGATAATATTTACACTCTGTATATTCTTGCAGTTAATGTTGTTTTTTCAACTATAGGTTACTTTAACATTGTGACAGGTTAGGAGTTGTTTATGATAGCCAAAGTTGCATGATATATGAGTTTCAGATCATATACGTATATCTAACAAAGGCTTACCTTGTTTTACAGGTTTTAACCCCGATATTTACTGAAAAACCAAGGCTCAGATCGTGAACAGTAGATTTTACTCCAGATCTTTGTGATCTTATTATAGATGTTATTTATTATGTTTGTTATGGCTCCAGCACACAACTGATAAACACAAATAAAATTTAAGCTGTAGGAATTTTCTTTTTCAAAAGATGGCGCTTCTATCTTATGGATTTGGCATTTCCCTGAAGATTTAAATTTTTTAATTTTTAAATATACAAATATTCTTTCGTCTATATGTTAACCTAAATTAGATAGTAATTATAAAAATGTAATATAATGCCGTAAATTATGGCTCATGGTGTAAATTTTTTTAGCAGTTTGGTCTTAGTTATGTTCGAAAATAGCCTTAACCCTAAAACAACAAATAACTGCATTAATTTTTCAGCAAAGTACATTTAGTCATAGAGGTTTCGATCAATTAAATGTAGTGCATCTCATTAAAACGGACCCATTATCTAAAACCCTAAATATTGATTTTGAAAATAAGCTAGAAAAACGTAGATTGCAATACATTCAATTTCACTCTCTTGATTATCTCACAATACGCGTAAGCAAATTGAAGTGGATTATATTACTATTTTAACATAACATAACGAATTGTTTGTTATGGAAAATAGAATTTTTTTCTTTATCTAACATACAAAAAAGCTTGATTTCTCGAAATGGCAGGAGTCATAAAAGCTAAAACACATTTATCCCACAGAACAGTAAATTACTGTCTACCCATTACGAACTTAGCAAAGGAGATGCAAGGCTACCATAAGGGATTCGTGTGCCGTGAAACATTTTTTAAGTGCAGTGTGTATTAGTATAATAAGGCTAAAGTAAAGACGTAACATGGAATCACCTAGCCTATAGCTAAGTGCATAAATGTATCCATTTAATTTTAAACTTAAATATCTTCTGAATTAAGCTATTTTCTATTGTATCACCAACGTTTTTAATAAACAACAAACTTCTTTAATCAATTGAGACTCTAAACAATATATCAACAAATATTTTTTCCGGCTTTATTGTCTATACATTTCATTTTATTGTCGTTGTTTTGAATTAAGCACAAAGCTACACAATGGGCTATCTGTGCTCTTTCCACCACGGGTATCGAAACCCGGTTTTGAGCGTTGTAAGTCCACAGACATATCACTGTGCCAGTGGGAGGGATTTTATTTTATACTTATAGTTCATAGACTAAGAACAATAACAGTTTATTCTTTTGCTGCTAAACAACATAAAACAATAGACATTCTTGGAGTGTAGTGTTAACAAAACGCATTGGCTATATCTAATGGAACTTGTTAACATAACTGATTTTTACCAATAATTGTTCTATTAATATCTCACAAGTTCATTTCACGAATGATCTTAATTTTGATTGGATCACAAAGGAATTTACCGACATTCAACTCTCTAAATTGCATTTTCTGCCTCTTTATTGATGAAGCTTAATTTAAAAAAAAATATTTATTTAAGTTAACTATAAAATGTGAGGTTAGGGTATACTGTGGAATGAGGGTAACAGTACTTGCCCCGTTATTTATGACGAGCTGTACACCAGTTTATTTATATAAGCATTGAAACTGCAAGTGAGGAATGAATTAAGATAGTCATATATTTTTCAAAATAATCAGTATTTTACGTTATCCATTGAAAGCAGCACGTACATGGGTGTGAGTGGTTTCATTAGCCCGAGCTTGCTTTTCTTACGTTTCCAAAATATATTACTTTAAATATAAAGTTTTATACCAAATATAAGCAAGAAAACAGAAAAAATAAAAACTTCCATTTTAGTTTAATGAACTACATTTTCTACTAAAGAAAGAAACTTGGTAGAAATTCTAAAGTTTTGTTAATTTTGCAGTTAAGTGCAAAGCTACACAACGGGATATCTGCTCTGTGTTCCCATCGAGTATAGAAACCCATTGTGCGCGAACTGGGAGGGTCAAGTTCTTTCAGTAAGTGTATGTGTATTGTTCTTATAGCAAAGTCACATCAGATTATCTGCTTTGTTCATAAAGGAGAATCAAATCCCTGATTTTAGTGTTATAAATCCATATATTTATTGCTTTACCAGCGAGGACAGGTCTTTCAGACCTCTTCTTAGTTTCGAACCCGTATCCCGGTGGGACAACGGTAAGTCTTCGGATTTATAACTCTAAAATAAAGGGTTCGATTCCCCTCGATCGACATAGCAGCTAGCCCGTGTGGCTTTGCTATAAGAGAAACATCCAAACATCTTTCAAAGCCTTCAGAATTACATCGATTTCGTTTTCAAAAAGTGCATATAAAAGTATATGTATTTTACAAGTGCATGATCAACAAAAGTTAATAATTTTTCAATTATGTGAAAATTTCTAATTTAACATTAAATACAAAAACGCAGAATAATATAAATGCTTAGACAGCAAAGAGTAAAATCATGAATTTATAGAATAGGTTTAGGCACAGAATAAAAGTGAAGATATCATAGGTTATAAATATCTGTCATTAGCAGAAAGGAAAATTATTTGAAAATGCTCTGGATTGAGCATATTTCTCTTTCATCCCGTGAAAATTAATTTAAAGGTACATGTACTCAGTGTGTAAGTGCTGTTCTACACAGAAACCTGTTAATTCAAGCTGTATTATCTGTATTGGCCCGGCATGGCCTAGCGCGTAAGGCGTGCGACTCGTAATCCGATGGTCGCGGGTTCGCGCCCGCGTCGCGCTAAACATGCTCGCCCTCCCAGCCGTGGGGTTATATAATGTGACGGTCAATCCCACTATTCGTTGGTAAAAGAGTAGCCCAAGAGTTGGCGGTGGGTGGTGATGACTAGCTGCCTTCCCTCTAGTCTTACACTACTAAATTAGGGACGGCTAGCACAGATAGCCCTCGAGTAGCTTTGTGCGAAATTTCCAAACAAACAAAAAAATTATCTGTATTAACAAACGTTTTTCTTTTTTAGAACGAATAACGAGAACTGCTATTTTCGCAAGTTGCTACAACTTCGGTCACGTTTCACTGGCAAACAGCCGGTTTCTTTCATCTCAGTAAGCCAGCAGCGCTAACTGTATCTTGAGTAAACTTGTCCCTCGGAGAGCCAATCAACGCTCTAAAAGTGCGCGTTATTTACTACTATTGGTGGGCTTGATAAGAAAAACCCAATTAAGGATGAAAAGAACAGTCTTGGTGTGGGACAGACAAGAACATCGAGTAGAAACGATCTTTATTTTGCTCTCAAACATCAAGGAGGCAGGGAATATGAACAAGAAATCAGTGTCCAAACGTAACTCTTATCACCAGACAGATATACTATGTAACTATATGGGCAACGAAAAAAACTAAAGGAAAATACATAATAACAGACATCCATAAAATACCTACACTTCAGGTTTTTTATTATGTTTTAACTTTGCATAATAAAACCAGGCTGATATTAATTATTATACTGATTACATGAATGTGAAAACATATCGCTGATATCTGTGTGAGATGTTATGACTCATATATTTAACCTCATTTGGATATAACTGATATAACTTAAATCCACTTATAGTCAAGGTTACCCAACGAAACTATTGTAACGTGACCTTGGTGATCACTAATTAAAATGTTGACTTTCTCTTACAAATTGTCTAATCAACAATATAACAGTTATATAACAATGCTACTGACTTTAGTTTTGTGCGTTCTGCCCTGTTTTTTTTTTTTTTGTTATTAGATGGTTAGGACAACGAATGATTTAGTTACCTGTTTACTTCAAAAACATACCGAACGACTCAATTGGCACAATTTTCCTCAAGATACAAAATCTGTAGATCATGACATATCAACACTCTCATTAAGTGAGTCCATAATAACTGGTCCTGTTACTGTTCATTTCAGAAGGATATATGTTGATGTTTGTTTGCATACAGTTAATTAAACGACCTTAATAAGATACGGATGTGAGTGCAACATTTAATTAACAAGTGTGTACTGTACAATAATTCTCAGTATTAGAGAAAAAATATTTGGACAAATTCTTTTATAGCAAAGGATATTTATTCTAAATAATACTTTTGTCATAAACGTGTTAATGGTATAGTGTATTTCACTTAGTCAACTATGGGCTGTTTGTGCTGTAAATGCAGCAAACCCCGACGTTTAGCGTTAGAAGCCCTCAAGCTTAACGCCAAGCCGGGTGAGGAATCTATAAACAATTCCAAAGGTAGCAAAAACTTGGAAGTCGGTTTCATAAATACGATTAACCATCAGTGATATAACAAGATCTCTCTAAGACTTCAATGAAATTCCAATTTAATCCAAGCATCCGAACTAAAAACAAAGGGCAAAGATATCTATATACTGAGAAGTGTAAATTATATCCAGATTGAAAAATGATAATATCAGATCTGATCATACATTTCTAATTAGCTGTTTTAATTTAAGTTTGCATTTTTAGTTTTGTTTTTCCCATGTTTTTTCCCATATGAAGTTTCTAATGCTCCATTGAAGTTGTTTGCACTCATAAGCGCAGATAATCTGAACCAAGACCTAACAAACTCCATTATGTGCAAGAACAACCGCAACTCTCGTTTAGGCCTTTAAATGTACATATACCTATTAGTGTAACCTTTGCATCAAAAGTGGAGGGGTTTAGTTTATACTGTTGGCGTACATGATGATATTCCGTCAAAGAGTGCTATTCTATTTTTGGAAAAGTGTGGAGGACATGTCAAAAACAAAAACATAACTCAATGAATATTTACTGCAAATCAATGTGACTTTTGCTGTTGCCTTTCAGAGACAAGTTCAGAAATGCGCGGCTTCACCTTGGCAAGTGCCACTCTCATATAAATTTTCGCAATAAAGTCTGTTCCTTTTCTTTGTTTTTATGTCTACCATCCTCGAAAAGGATTGCTCGCAAAGATACGTTGTAACAAACGGTATGAGTATCTCAAGGGCTTTCTTAGCAATAAGAGGGTACGCTACGATTTGGTAACACCAAAACGTTGAGAGCGTTGTTGTTCTGAAAAGTTGCTGTTGAACCTGGCTCTGCTGAAGTTCAATAATTTCGTCGAGGTATTTATCATTGACATCTGCTGTCGCAACACTAAACGTGAAAGGCTGTCTTACCCATGCTGGATATGACACTCTGGTGGGGAAGTATCCGTCGAGAGACTTTGCGAGCTCATCTAAGTGCATGGCAATTGCTTGTTTCAGTTCCCCGGATACAGAAATGTCTCCGATTTCAGACACATCTTCGATCTTACTTACATAGTCGTCCAGCAGAGGAAAGTTTGCGAAATTATCATTCTCTTTTCGTCGTTTCCATAACGATAGCTTTTTTTGAAAAGCCTTCAGGATTTCTTCTGCTTCGATGATGTTGATCCCACCGCCTTGCATCTATTGATTGAGATGATTGAAAGCATTGAAGATATCGGCCATATACGCCAAAATGAGAATGAACTCAGATTTTTCGAAGCATTCTGCATGACAATGTTGGTGCTCTCGCAAAAACAGGGTTAATTCCACACGCATGGCAAAAACAAGATTCAGCAACTTTCCCCGGGATAACCACCGAACGTTAGAATGGTACAGAAGTACTTCGAATTCAGAGCCCATTTCATTACACAGCTCTTTGAAGATGCGGTGCTTCAGGGCACTATTTTGCACGAAGTTCACACATTCCACTACAATTTTTAATACTTCTGCCAGTTTTGAAGGCAAGGTTTTTGTTGCCAACGCATGCCTGTGCAGAACACAATGCGTTACAGTGATGTGTGGTGCATCGGTTTTCACCAACGCACCAAAACCATAGTTTCGACCCAGCATGACTGGTGCTCCGTCCGAACAAACTGCAGAAACTATATCCCACAAAAGATCGTTGTCTCTGAAGAAGTCATCCACAAGTTTCTTCACGTCTGCTGCCTTAGTTGTTGTTGTAAGAGGCTTACAAAATAAAAAATCTTCTTTTATCTCGTTGTTCTTCACATAGCACACGAATAAAACAAGCTGGCTTAGATTGGAAACGTCGGTGGTCTCGTCGAGTTGAAGGGTGAATTTTGTTGGGCTTGAAATCAGATCTGCAACTAATTGAGCCAAGATGTCATCGCTCATGTCATCTATTCTGCTGCTGATGGTGTCATTTGAAAGAGGAATTTGGGATAACTTATTTTCAGCAGCTCTTCCTAGCATGATTTTCGCTATCTTCAACGCAGTTGGTTTTACGAGTGTTTCACTAATGATGTGGGGTTTGCCCTGCTTTGCGATCAAGTACGCAACTTTGTACGATGCTGTGAGGATCGGTTTGTCGATGGGTACAAAGCTGAGAACAGGCAAAGTAGCCTTTTCATCGAACCTGGCTCTCTTTACCTTGAATTCAGCAAGCGTTGTGTTCTTGTATTTCCCATCTCCATGGAGCTTTAGGGAGTGTTCTCTTAGTTTTGCCATGCTAGACTAGAATTTCTCAACTTGGCATTGCAAATCGTGCATTGAGGACGCTGACTCCCATCATGTTCCGTTATACACGTGAATCCATATTGCACGTATTCGTCCGACCACTTTCTGTTTTTGCTCGACATAGTTAGTATGAAGGGATTGAAAGATTAGGAAAATTCACAAATGACGCACGATTACTACAGTCACAAGTCGACTGCTAAGCGCAGAAGTTCCCTGCAGCACAGATATTAAGGCCAAGTGATGTGACGTGATCAGCCGCAGCCAATGATGGCCAAGTGGAGCATGACGTCACGAATCATACGAGTGGGGTGAACGGAACGTACACACACACAGTGTGTGTGTCTTGACCTCCGCCAAACCCGTCAGACTGACTCACCAAACCCGTGGGGTTCGATTGAACCCAGGTTAAGAACCACTGTTTTAAGCAAATTGAGTCTGCTAATATAAACATATAGTCTTGTAAATTCTTGACATTTTAGATCATTCTGGTTTTCACTGTGATTGCGATACTACAGCATCCACGAACATTTCTCAAACCGAAAAATTTCAACTTTTTTAATTTGAACATAAGGACATTTATATTTGTATCTTTAGAAGTTGCTGTGGGTATAATTTTCTGACTTATGGACTTCTCGTACAACATATGTGTTCATTTTCAGCTTATGCAGCACACTACGATAGTATAAGAATATTCGTCTGCAAGAAGTCCTGTAATCCAAACTATGATACGCAATTAATACACGGTAGCTACGGCACCTGAAGTTCGTTTAGGCAGGATTAAAGTAAATTAGTTGGGGAGAGACTCATCGAGCGTCCTACGCTGGCATACTTGATTCAATTTTGTTACTCATCAGAATTTCTAAAAGCCTACTGTCAAATTGAAATTCTTTTAGATGGGGTTTTCGTAACTGATCTATGAGATCTTAAGAGTGGTGAAATACATCAGTCAAAAGGATTTGACCTCCTGAACCCAAAAGTGAAATTAGTTCTCAAATATGTCAAGAGATACGGGGGCTATGAGCTAAACGTTTGTATTTAAAAAAACACCTCAGAGTCGTTTTATGAGCCACTGTCCGCAGCCAAACACTGCTAGTTACTATAGTTTAGTAAGTTCCTTATTATGTACGTGTTAAACACTGCTGATTATTACACTTTAGTAAACTGATAACTTATTGTATCAGTTTACTATAGTGCGCCCTATTATGTCTAAAGCACTTAACGACGCCGCATTTTTATTTAAAAAGTTAAAGGTAATAATCAAGGACGTCCTCTGTTGCAAATAATTTATTTTTACATTCTGATGATGGGTTCTTACTAAATATATCTTTAATGTAACTTATGTTGAGATTTATTCGAAGAAATCTGTTAATATTTCCATGAAAAGTGTTTTGATAAAGTATATAAGATGGATTATGGAAGGCATGTAGGAAAATGTGAGTACTTTGAACATGATAGATTCAAGACGAATACTTTTGTAATGATAAATAATTGCGCTGTAGATCTGTTGTGACTGTGCAAGTTCGTTAAATAGGGCATGACCAGAGATATCAACATGGACAAAAACGACGTGGTGAGACTTCAAAATCGAGACTAAACCTAGATATTAATATACATTGTTTATAAGCGTTTTTTTAATAATTTCTGCAAACTTGATTGAACTGACAAGCTAGGCTGCGTATTGGAACATACTGTTGAACATGTTTCTCATTTTCTGCTGATGAGCCATTGTAACTGTTAACCTCAATACCGCTATGTGAGTAACACCATAGGAGATGATTACAGTTAATTTCTTGTTTTCTTTGTGGTCAGAATATGGGATGAGTATGCCTGCATCTTATGGGATCTGTGGACCTAGCCTTTAGCCAGTGTTTCACAGAACATGCCGATAAGATTAAAAATTATCCAAGAAAGTCTTTGAGACTTTGTGTTGTTGTTGTTTTTTTTAAATCAACAGCATGTTAGTAACGTCATTTAGCATCTATTTTGATAAAAATTTTATTATATCAGTGCAGTTAAGTAATAGGGGAGATTTTTTTCATTGACTTTCTTTTAATGAGAATTATTGTAATGGTTATTAGTGTATACGATATTCTAAATATAATTTTTAGTCGACAGTTTTTTATATCTAAGCGGTAATAACTAATTACTTTTTATCATATTTTTCGCTGCTAATTCGATGTCACGTTTGTAGTGTTCGGAATTTAATCGTAGTTATCTTTCTCGAAAACATTCATGTAGTTAGTTGATTCAAGTTTTCGAGTGAATAACGCACAAAACATTTTATTGAAGACGCAGGACCTAATTCCAGTTACTAGCAACATGAACTCTCAGGAATTCTCTGGAGATAGCAGTAGGTTAGTAGTTTATTCTAGGATGAAACTAATTAGTAACTAGTTATTATTAAAATAGTTGGACCTGGCATGACCTAGCGCGTTAAGGCGTGCGCTTCGTAATCTGAGGGTCGCGGGTTCGCGCCCGAGTCGCGCCAAACATGCTCTCCCTCCCAGCCGTGGGGGCGTTATAATGTTACGGTCAATCCCACTATTCGTTGGTAAAAGAGTAGCCCAAGAGTTGGCGGTGGGTGGTGATGACTAGCTGCCTTCCCTCTAGTCTTACACTGCTAAATTAGGGACGGCTAGCACAGATAGCCCTCGAGTAGCTTTGTGCGAAATTCCACACACACAAAAAATATATATATATATATAAAATAGTTAAAAGCTACTAATTAGGTTTAGGTTATCTTACATGTCATTAGTTATGACAGCGATTGCTACCCGTTCGTTATACTTTGAGGTAAGTATTTTAATGAAGCATGATGTTCTAAATACTACAATACAGCATACTAGGTGATCATGCATGCCATTAACCAGATGGCTGATGTCAGTCAAGTATTACAGGTTTAATCACAATACTCAACCTAAAACGTTCATTGAACGTCACTGTGAGTCTTCTGGTTGTTTAAATAAGATATGCCATATGGTATTTCATTATCTAAATACAAGTGTGATTCTAACGTTTTTTACTCGTAAATACCCAAACGATACAAACTTATCTTCGCGGATCCTTCTAGTACAATGAAAGTTTCTGACAGATGGTATATATATACATTGTCTACCGTATATATATATATAGTTAGTATGAAAATCCTAAGTATTGTTCTACAACTAGAAATACTTTTGTTTATAATATATTTTTAGAAATTATCTCTTACAGAGAAAGCTAGACAATGGCCGTTAAATTAAGTCACGTTGAAAAACATACGCGAATGGCTCATTTTTATTCGTTGTCCTTTAGCGTCACTTGTATTCCACTTTGAACTCAGTCTGGATAACATGAAACTTGAACTGCAGTGATCAGCTAATAATGAGTAAACATGTTTCATATTTAAACGGGTGCAAGGCATTCAAGACGGCGCTGTTGGATTAGCACAGCGCGTACTGAATCCAAAATTTTTAGACAAGTGTTTTCTTGGGCGTATAGCGAAGTATGCAGTTGTACTATAATTTTGTCACCAACAATAAATTTCAACAATAAATGTACAACACATAATACACTTATTTTCAAAACAATATATTCAAAAGAAGTCAAACATATTGACAAAATTTCTTTATACTATTGGTTATCACAGTCGAACATTTACACAGGCTGGTTCAATTACTTTAGATTACAATTGACAAATTCTTCTTCTCTACTATGTTATCACAATACAATCCGCTATTATTATACTTTACAACTCGCCACTATACACTCTTTTTAGCTAAACTTACAAACACAGTCTAGATTGTTTTTATTATTTCTCAGACTATCTTTATCTTACTTTCAGTTTCTCTAATTTAGCGTGTACTAACTTGTTCGACTGAGGCTTAGAACGTTTTTGAAACTATGAGACGTTATGATGCAATAAGAAAAATTCCAAAGGTTCGAATAACGCGACGTCAATTTACTGTAATTGAGCTAAACCACAAATTTTTGGTAAAAAGTTATCTAAGAAAACCTGCGATAAATTATCGTTCTAGAAATATTAAATTTAACACTCACGCCCTATAATTATCTAATTTATAATTCCCATATTAAATGTAAATGAAACAGTTGTGTATGTGTGTGTGTGAATTTTCTTATAGCAAAACCAAATTGGGCTATCTGCTCAGTCCACCGAATGGAATCGAACCACCTAATTTTAGCGTTGTAAATCCGTAGACTTACCGCTGTACCAGCGGGAGACGAAACAGTCGTCTATATCTAACAGTCTTAGTGTTTGTTTGTGTTTTATTATAGCAAAGCCACATCAGGTTATCTGCTGAGCCCACGGAGAGAAATCGAACCTCTAATTTTAGCGTTGTAAATCCATAGACTTACCGTTGTACTAGAGGGGGGCAATCATAGTGACACGTGCTATGATGTTTTGTGTCTGTAACTGACATAATTCTTCTTTTCTATGTTAAATCTGATGCTCACATATTTCTTATCCCTCGCTGGTACGGCGGTAAGTCTGCGAATTTACAACGCTAAAACTAGGGATTCGATTCCCTACAGTGAATTCTGCAGATAGCCCAATGTGGTTTTACTATAAGAAAACACACACATAGGTCTGACGCTTTGTGTATATTTTTGTTTAATTTATTTTATAGTATTCAGTTGTAGTGATTTAGCACTCAAATCACATTTATAGTTATGCTTGATTTCTACATTAATGTAATTACATATAAAAAACAATAAAAATGCAAATTAACCCTCAATTACCGAATTGTTTTTATAATTTTCACTACCGGTGGAGTTCAGATGTTGCATCAGCTGAATAAATTTATGCTTTTTCTTGTTATAACAGTCAATATAAAATTCTGATCAAAACAATAACAACAAAAATGTAATCATCCATTGTCCATGTAAAATAGCACCCCAGTAGCAATTAGTAGGGCTAATTGCAATATTAAGGTAATTTATATTTAATTTTTGTGTGTGATTCGTGTTATTAGCAACGATCTAGCAACTAAGTCCTGAACCTGCAAGAAAGTTGGGGTATAAATATTTTATAGAACTGTGTCTAGTGAAGTCCATGGAGCTCATATAAATTAAACCGTAATTCTAGGATTAGAACGTTCATTGCGTGCTCGCACACATGCATGTAGTGGGAACATAGCGGATTTGTTTGTTTGTTTGTTTGTTGTGAATTTCGCGCAAAGCTACACCAGGGCTATTTGCGCTAGCTGTCCCTAATGTAGTAGTGTAAGGGCTAGAGGGAAGGCAGTTAGTCATTACTATCCACTGCCAACGTTTAGGCTACTATTTTACTAACAAATAGTGGGATTGACTGAACATTATAACTCCCCCACAACTGAAAAGCTTAACATGTTTGGTGTGACGGGGATTCGATCCCCCAACCCTCAGATTACTAAGACTTTCTTAAGGTAGACAAATGTTTCGTCGTCTAATTAGTGACGCGCATGAATGGATTAACAAAATTCTCACTGTCCCTATGTGCTATCTAGCAAAACCACAGACAATTAACCTAAACCGGGCTGAAAGTAGAGGAACGATGGGAGATTTTTTCTCCAAATAATGTGAGTAGAATGTGAAACATTCTGTTTCTCTTTCTAGTGATTAAACAAGATACTATTTGTTTAAAAATCCTGTTAGGATAATTGGTAAGGATTCATGACGAATATGTTTCATTGTTACACATGATCTGTGAAGATGGGTGACACACGTGGCAGTAACTTCGCTAACAAAAAAGGAACAGGTGATGGCCAACTATTCTGTATGACGCAGAACAGGTTGGCTTAACTCTGCTTAAACAAAGATAAGACGTAGTGGAAACAGGTGGAAAGTCAAATCCTATTAGAACGCTGGTGGAGTTGTACCCGCATTTAGCTACGTATGACTAGAAAGAAGCGTAACATACTCGAAGAACGTCCATGCAATCATTGTGACTTGTCATTTCTGATGAAACAGTTTTCAAACAAACACGTTGGTATCAACCATCTGTTCATGAATTATTCCTGTTGAAAATGGGGTATTTAAACAAACAAAAAAAACTTTTACTGTAGGCGTTGTTAATAACGGCACCTATAAAATATGAATGATGCTAGAAACACACCTAGGTTCAAGAAGTCTTGATAGAAATTAATAAAAAACCTATAAGGCTCTTATTCATTTCTATAAAATATGATTATGTCATCGAGTGTATTTTATGTATGTTTATTAATTACGATTATTTTTTTAACTCGGTTGTAGGTTTTTTGCAGAAAGTTCTTTCTTGGATAGCCATAAATTCTATAACTCAGCTTTAACGGTTCTGTTCTATATTAATAAATGATAGTTGTTTATTTTTTAATAAATTGGTCAACATTTGCGCTCCTTCCACCAACCCTACAAAACGTAATTATTTGTTTATGTTTTTGTTTCTTCCAAAATGCGAAATAGTATTTCCCAAGCACGTTTATATGAAAATAAAATATGTATGAATAGTTTTTAGACAACGTTTTGGCTTCAATGCATAAGACTTTATTCAGCTAAAAAGTTACCGGGAAGGTCGTGCTATTTCTGTTTTTCCTCTGATTCAATTCACTTTTCAAACACTTCGTTCGATCATTTGATTTTACTTATTTCAATAACTACCAAACACAGGTAAAAAAGAAACCTACTTTATCACTTAAAGTGAGTTCTAGAATTATACCTACAGATCCTACAACTACATCTTCAGAAGGTAAAATTATATCTTCATATATGCCACAAACATATCTTCATATGGCAAACTTATACCTTCAGTTACTCAACGATGCATTCAGATAGACTATACCTTTAGATGTTATAAACACTTCTTCATATAGTAAAAATTATACCTAGTACTATAGTACTATAGGATATATACCTAGTACTATAGGATAGTACTCTTACACCTTCAGATGATACAATTATACCTTTAGATATATTAATACCATTTTCAAAAGGTAAAATTATACCTTCAGATTTTATCACCACACTTTCAGATATTGCATTTACGCCTTATAATATTTTAAACTGATACGATTGTATCTTCACATGCTTCTATTGTACTTTTAGATGACATAATTATATCTTCAGATGCTACAACCACATTGTCAGAGAATAAAACTTCACATTCGAGTTCTACTACTAAACCCTTACATATTTAAACCGTACTTTCATTTATACTTTCATCTATAGTTTCAGATGTTTGAAGTACTCCTGAAGATGGTGTCGCATATTAAGTGTTACATTTAGAAGTATTTTTAAACTGTTTCTCCAAAATATTTGGACATTTAAGATACACCTATAGTAACCATAACGCGAATGTTAATTTAAAAATAACATACATTTACTGTATATTTAGGCACTTTTCGAAAGATGGAAACGCGTACACTGTTGCCTATTATTTGTGTATTGACACTGTGCTACATAATGCGTTATTTGTTCTCTTTCACTGCGGAGAACTGAACCCAAGATTTATAGTGTTATAAGTCTGGATACTTACCACTGAACCCTAAGGGAAAAGCTGTGGCTGTGTTTGCAAAGCAACCTGATCTCTATGTTTAAAATCAGATGCATGTTTATTATAGTAACAGAAGACTACCCTAGATTAGTGTCATCACCAGAACCGGTAAAATAAACTGAGTAACAAAAGGTATTACCATTGTAGCTTTAATGAAAAGATTTCAGAATTTCATAAGAAACCAACAACATAAAGATTTGGCTCATTTTTCATTCATGTTTGTTGATAAAATAAATTTAGAATAGAGATATGACTTTGAGACTACATATTTTAAAATATATTGTTAGTAGAGAATTCCTCATGTGTTCTAATTTTAATTCAACAAAACTTCAGTTAACTTGCAGAACTGCAGTTGAATAAGGTTCTTGATTCTGAAAACAGTTTATTTAATATGGCTGAAGGATTACAAATGGATGAAACTTTCCACTAAGGACAGTTTATTCATTATGAATGATTGAAGAATTACAAGTGGTTAAGTCTCTTGACTCCGTAGGCAATTTATTCATTATTTGTGGTTGAAGAAATACATGTGGAAAAGTGCATTAATTCTGAAGATGTTAATCAGATATGACTTTAATACTGTTTTTGTGGTAAATGTACAAGTACCATATTATCTCTTTCTTACAAAAAATACCACAAAATCAAATACCAAATTAGTATAGCTATATATAGGTACACCAGGGTTATCTGCGCTAGCCGTCCCTAATTTAGCAGTGTAAGACAAGAGGGAAGGCAACTAGTCATCTCCACCCACAGCCAACTCTTAGGCTACTCTTCTACCAACGAATAGTGGGATTGACCGTCACTTATAATGCCCCCATGGCTGAAAGGGCGAGGATATTTGGCGCAAGGGGGATTCGAACCCACGATCCTCAGATTAAGAGTTGAACGCCTTATCCCACCTGGCCATGCTGGGCCTTCGTCCTTGTTAGGATGTTATATTCACAATGTCGTCGGTATTACTTAAAGAGTGAATATATGTTTGATTTTGGTCACGAATTCTTATCCTTGAGGTAATTTTCAACAAGCAAAGTATATTTCTACCCTGTATCTAAAAAGCAACTTTTTGTTTTCAGTCGGAAAATTCATTCGCTGAATAAAGGACTAACCTTTTTAGGTCCATAAAATTGTTTTGTTAAAGTTCTCCGAATGTGGAATACTTATACTTCACAGAGATCATTTGAGTAAAACGTTTCAATCTTTTCATTATTTTCGCTGGTATGCACTTCATTATATACGTTAAAAAGTGTAGAGGATATATTTGTGCAACTGTTTTTGTTTCTTGGAAATTTCAATAATTATCACTCTACATAAGAACAAAGATCCACAACTTGTGTTTGAAAGACCATTTAATAACGAAGCTGCAAAAAATCTACACACTGTAAACAAAAAATAATAAAGATAACGGTAGTTATTTTTACAGTGGAGGCCGATTATTAAATAAACATTAAAGATAAAATGTTTTATTTTCTGAAAATTCAACTTTAAATGAATCATAGGGCACATCCTACAAAAGACTGGATTCATATCTCCACACAATACAAAAATGGCTTACATCTTTTATAAATGTCATTGATAATGTTATAAAGCATCTATCTCAATACCTTCTGTCTTTAGCAACGATAATATTTATTGTATTTTACAACTACTTGTGAACTGCAAGAAAAATAAAATATTATCTCTGTCAGTTCTTACTAAAAACATCAGACTTCTTTTTAACAGAAGACGTGATTTATTAAATCGATTAAATGCGTAATAAGAGATCAAAAGGCTAATAAAACAAAACTTTAAATTTTGTTTAAATATTTCACTTGATACTGTTTCTAATAAAGAGTCTTATATATATATGTATGGAGGATTAACTACACGTTATATAAATTATTTGCATATACTAATGCAATAGAGTATCACCACAGATTAAAACTAGGGTAATATGTTCAGCATCAGTACACTAGGATGACAGTAAGTTTCATATCATTTAACGGAGTAATGTTGCCACGAGAAAACTTACATATGGAAGTCTGTGTTACACTCTTTCAGATGAAGGATATTGATCTTAAAGAGAAGCAGTAAGAATATGTGAAGGTCAGGGCAAACCAATTTCAGGGACAGCTAAATATACTGTAGTGCACGACAAAGGCAAAGAAAGATCAGGATATGTACTCTTATGATCTGAAACTACGTAATCAACAACCGATCATGTGCCGAGCTGCCACTGTTGCAGTGTGTTGGCCAGTCATATCAAGGAACCTCCTTTCATACAGAAAGATCTTACCCTTGTAAAGAAGTACAAGCTTCTTTCCATACAACACCGAAAACCATACATAATACTAGTGAGAGATGGATGCATTTGAACAACCACGACAAAAATAAGCAATTTACCATCGATCGCGACGTGATAAGAACTTTCCATTGCGATACAGAAAATACAAAGAAATTTTCCTGTCGGCTTTATAGCTGTTGTAGGTTTCTTACTTAGTAGGATATATAAATTTCACAGTAAAGAATTAATGAAATATATTGACTCTCAGAAAATTTATTGTCACCAGTTATACGAGGTGAATTTCCTAAACTGCATTTTAGGTACTGATGAAAGTAAATATTAATGCATGTGGTTAGGGCAACACCAGGATAAAGAGCTAAGGCCCTCTTAGGTCCACAACAGCTATAGGATATGTGAAAAATGAAACTTTTACTCACTTTATTCTATTATCCAACATATCCATGAAATTATCTAGCCACACCTAGATTTCTCTGCACTAACTTCCTTAAACTAATTTTAATTTGCATTTGTTTCCTGATATTCATGCAAAGCTACGTAAAAGCTATATGCTCTAGCCTACCCTAATTTTGACCTGATAGACTAAAAAGGAAGTAATAGGCCTAACATTTGAGTATAAATCACATAAACCGCGACTTTTTCTCCACGTTCTTTATCATCTGTTCACTTTGGATTTCAAATAAACGATGTTTAAAAGCAGCATTTCAAAACTATATTTTGCTATCCACAAGTCATTGTAATAAAAGTATAGATCTAAAATGTTATTTTTATATACTTGTAATTTTAAATCCAATAGGACAAATTATAATTAAAAAATGTAAAAAAATATTGCAGTTTATATGGTTTTTATTTCACGTGCCTATTTGTTTCCAGTATTTCACCAGCTTTTGGTGTTTAAATTGAAACTTTTAGTGGGAAAAAAAAAACAGCACTTACCACTAACTCTTATGCTACTGCTATTCTCACAACTCATCAATAGCCCTAAAACGTGGAAGGTGATTTTCTTCACTTGCATAGCGAAACGTAAATGGTGGAACCGCAATTTCAGTCTTATACACTAGCCACTGGGTCATGTTCAGATTAATTTGGTCGTGGCAGTTGACATTCATGTGTAATGGAGGGCATATGGACAGTTTTTAAAAATATGTAACCAGATTGACAACGAAGGAAATAGTTTCCTGGGCAGCACGAAACCTGGAGCATCAGTCTTATAAATGTAATTAACATTTCTTACATTGCTTGTTTGTTTGTTTTTTGAATTTCGCACAAAGCTACTCGAGGGCTATCTGTGCTAGCCGTCCCTAATTTAGCAGTGTAAGACTAGAGGGAAGGCAGCTAGTCATCACCACCCACCGCCAACTCTTGGGCTCCTCTTTTACCAAGGAATAGTGGGATTGACCGTAACATTATAACGCCCCCCACGGCTGAAAGGGCGAGCATGTTTGGCGCGACGGGGATTTAAACCCGTGACCCTCAGATTACGAGTTGCCTGCCTTAACACGCTTGGCCATGCCGGGCCTATTACATTGCTACTCTACACATGAAATTTACAACAAAGAAAAAATAAACAAATCCCAATGACAATATCTTTCACAATTAACTTCACATCACAAAAGCAGCAGAACTTAACAATGACACCATTGAAAACTGTCTTTTTCTCTTTATATTCAAACAGTTATTTGATAGAATCTAAGGTGATGTCCAATTAAATTGATTCAAAATATTTCAGTATATTATGATTTTTGCAAAAACGTTTGTCTAAAACATGGAAACATTTTGGTACGGATACACAAGAGGAAAATTACTTTTTTATACATGTTAGATACACACGACTGTTTTAGTTCAAGTTTAATGCGAGTGTTACGAGTTAGATAGTTTATATAGCGCGAGATTTTAATTTAGTTATTTTTGGAAGCGACAGTTTATCGAAACTTTGTTTAAATAACTGTTTGTGAATAATATGTTGTGTAGTTCAGTAGATATAAATTTAAGATTGTTATATTATTGCGTCATGTTAATAGAAACTTGAGTTATTCATTGATTTATTTGAGAATTATTGCCTCATAATATCTGGTAGCATGTGGAATGTTCAAGACCTCTGTAGAGTATAAATACGTGTCGGAAATTTCGTTCAAAAGATAGATTTAAACTACGTGATTGTGAGTTTAACGACAAAGAGCGTGTAATGACAATTTCTAAAGTGAAATTAACAAATACTGCATTGTAATAACAGAGTAGAGAAGAATAGTTCGTCTTATCAAGCTGTATTCTAAAGTAACTGAATCAGTCTGTGTGGATGTTGACGAACAAAAGATAATTATTTAAAACCCTGGATACAACTGTGATAGACAACAGTGTAACGAACATTTGTATATATGTTTGACTTCTTTTAATACATTATTTTAAGGCCCATAAATAAAATTTGATAATGAAGACGATTCAGATTTTGGCTATCTTTGTACTTTCACAAACTGTATATAGAATCTGAGTAAGGCCTTCTTGATACTTTTAGTACAATACAATACGTTTAATTTTATACATTTTAGTTACATAATGCTCCAGTGGTACATTCATAGGAACAACTATTTGATATATCTATAATCCATATAAAAAATTTAATTACTCGAAAACAGTCAAGTTTTTTACGTCAAACATAGGTAGTATAAACTTCAACCTAAATCTATGCCTAGAGAAACAAACACCTTTCTTCCTTAATTGTTAACAGAAACATTTTCAAGCTTTCATTCTTTTCAACTGTCATAATTTTTAACAGAACGAGGAACAAGCTTCTTTTCATTCTGTGATTGTGACAGAAACGTTTTTTAAGCTTTTATTGTTTTTAACTGTCTTAATGTTCAACATAGATATAATAGTTTTTATTATTTATATCTTTATATAAAATGTTTTTTTCATTCATTAGAAACAAATTTTCAACAAAGATATACATATACTGTTGCTTACATCACGAAGTATTATAGGTTTTACTATGTTGGTATCTTGAAGTTTTCGTTTACAGATGTACGAATTGACTGGACCGAGCAAGATTTGTGGGTCAGAAGAAGAGTTATATGTTATTTTTAAAATGTGAATGCAAAGAGTGCATCGATAAATAACTATTTAAAAACACAAAAAAACTACACTCATAATAAATGAACAAAACCAAAATTATAAAGACAATTTATAAAAACAATTTTTCCGGTATTATTGTAAAACATTTGATTTAGGCTTAGAAAGCAGGCAGAAAATTCATTAAGCTAGACGAACAAAGCAAGGTTAATCAAGAGTTAAAGTGAAAGTCTGTTAAAGATGCACTAACAGAAGTTTGTGCATGTATTATATTCGTTAGCACTTCTGAAAAGATAAGTACATTTTTTAAAAAATAAATCACGTGACATATACAACGAACTTAGAAAACTGACTGGTTTAAACAAAACAGCCATGACGTAAGGTCATACACGTTAACATGGAAGCATTATTCATTAAACTGTAATAAAAACAACAATATAAATAATTCCAGAAAATATCTATCTTATTTATATTGTTGATGGTGCTTACCATTTTAAAATGAAGGTAAATCCGATTATACACTCATTTTATTTTAAACTCTACTAAAACGTCTAATATCATCATCGAAATAAGAGAAGTTTGAAAACGTTACAACTTAAAAATCAGAGCATTGAACGTGCGTTCATCATGTTGAGCCTGATTATACTACATTTTAACAAGAGTTAAGATGTTACAGAGACCGTTTTAAAAACGTTACATAAAATGAGTTTTGAGGTTTAAAAGATATATATGTATATACATATCTTTAAAATAAAAGAGATATAAATAGCATTATTGCATCTAAAACTCTTCAGATATTTGGAGATTTAGTCTTCTAGCCTAACTCTGCTCGATTTTTGGGACAGGTGGAAATGAAACGAAATTTTTGGCATCTATACATTCAATCAACAATTTTAAGTTTATCAGATATTAAATTTTGTAATCAACAGTAGAGGCCACTATTTAAGTTAAGGGTCCACTGAGAATAGAAATAATTACGTGAAAACAATATGTAAAGTTTTTCACGGTGATAACGTTAAACATACAAATCAAGAGACTATTTATTGCCATCTAGTGGTGATTGAAGGAATCCACATTACCATTGTTTTAAAAGCGACAACTAAAGAATTACTTTTGGCATTTTAATTGTTGTAATACAAACTGAAGTGCTTGACACGTACTAATAAGCTTATCATCTACTTTAATTGTACAACTAATTGAGCAGAGTTGAAAAACTAAATCGAGGGCCGGTCTGTAGGAGTTTGACTAAAGAAAATCAACATGGAACTTTAATTTTACGTATACTTCCTCCTTATAACTCCGAATGATTCAGTTATTAAAACATCCCGTATTGATCAGTTGTGCAATTCGAAAGAATAATAATTCAATCCCTTAAAATATTATAAGATATACATCTGATGATTTGAAAGAAAATAGGAAGTATGTTGAACTCAAACCAAGGTCGAAATGTAATGAGGCTCATTTTGAAGAACCCTTTTACGTTATCATTTATTAAAAGGATCATGTCAGTCGAAACTGGAGGATTTTGGACAGGATAGTCCGATGTTAGAACTCCAGACTTATGAGTTTATATAAATAAGTTATCAAGACATTTCGTCACATTTAAACAAATATTTCATTCTAGTTTATGAAAATAAAATAAATTTAAGATATATAATTAACAGATGTCTCTTAATCATTCATTCTCTCTGCTTTTTTCTTGTTAAAGCAAAACCATTATTTTAGAATAAAAATGAGTGTATTAAACAAAATTCTAGATTGTTGAAAAGAAGTCAAAATACCATTTAAAAAGGTGACATTCTTTGGTGAAATAACCCCTTCTTTGCACTTAAGCTTCCCACTGATGTTCTTTGGTCGTTGAAGACATAGGTAGCAAATATAAAGAAATGCATTGAAAATCACTAGAAAAAGTACAGAGTTTGTTACTCGGATATGAACAACAACAATCAATTATTGTTTACTGTCAACATCCGTTATTTGACAATTGATTCTCATTTTCTTACACTAGGCTCGAAACTGTGGTCATCCCTTTTAGAAACCAGTGTTTTATTGTTTTGGTTCGTACGTACGGTCAGTGCATATCCTTTGTATTTTATTACAATAAAGGATTAGGATTCACCCTAAAAGGTTGTATGGAACGAAATATTCTGCCATGCCTAAGTCATGATACAAACTTGATTGTACGACGTTGTAAGTGGATGTAAACTCCTGTCCGAAACTATAAAAATACATCTTTTGGTACATAGTTAGAATGTCTTTCTGATCTTTGAACAGTATAGATTATCTAGTTTAATTATAAAACCAGAGTTCGTCTTTATTTAATAGTAATCAGAGTAATGTATTGATCTGTGGTCAGTTTAAATAATAAACTATTTTTGTAAAATCACTGGCCAAACTAAGAATTTTTTACTCTTCAACGTTTCCCAAAGAAATATATATATTAACCAAATTTAATAGTGTCTAATATTTTCAGAAATGGGTAATTGAGAATCTCAGTGCTTTCTATATGTGCATGGATTGCAAAAAACTCTCTCCAGTACCTTGCCGTACATGGCACATAAAGCTTACAATAAATGTCAGATACCCCATTTCAACTATATATTTTGTACTCCTTAAATCATTGTTGAAGGGTTGTAAGAGGGTTGAAAATAGACGACAGAAATTTGTGTATAACAATTAAACTTAACTATTTTTAGACTTTAGCATTGAAGAAAATATGTTTGAAACTTAGATGGAAATATTACACGTTTTCAGCCTTGATGACGAGCAGTGAAATTTAGTTGAAAGCACGAGTCATTTTCAACCGACCAGGCATGGCCATATGGTTAGAGCGCTCGATTCGTAATCTCAGAGTAGAAAGCTCGAATCCCTCACGGCTAAAAGGGCATTATAATGTGGCTATCAATCCCAATATTCGTTGGTAAAAAAGTAACCCAAAGGTTGGCTGTGGGTGGAGATGACTAGCTGTCCTCACTCTAGTCTTGCACTGCTAAATAGGGATGGCTATCTTGTGTAACTGCGCACAATTAAAACAAACAAACATTTTGAGCTTTAATGACGAAATTTGGTTGAATGATTTCAAAGCATTAGTCGTTCTCAGCGTTAATGACGAACTTGAATGTGTTAGTCGTTTTCAGTCATGATGACAACTGTGAAATGTCGACGTATATGTCAGTCGGTTTCAGCCCTGATGATGAATTGTGGCAATTAAATATAAGTTTTAGTCGTTTTTAGTGCTAGTAGTTTTAAAATCATGATGAAATAGTGAAAAAAGGGCGGAATATAATTCGTTGTTTGGTGTTTTTAATTTTAAACAGAGTTTTTCTCTTTATCGCCCTGTTTCGTTTGCTGACTCAAGAGCCATATGCCCATGTCTTCCGTTCACTAAGTTTTCAATGCTCCTTGAGTTATTGCAATAACTCTCAGAGACTGGTGATACGAATGAAGAGGATGGTATGTGGGAAGCAGTGTAACCAAAGACAGATACAGGAGAAGACGTTCCATTTAGTGATGTCAGAGAGTAAGGTACAAAGCGATGTTTTCTCAGTCGGCTTTGTAACTCAACTAAACCGTCGTAGCCATGCGTCAAGGATGGGTAAAACCGAGTTTGTGACACTGAACCCGAGTTGGAGGGGAAGTATAGTTGGGAAAACAAACTTGGGGGATGAAGGTAAGGTAGTATACGAGGGTAGGCGAAGTCTGAACCAGTCGGCAGGTTTTGAATAATTGAATGAGGGGCACTAAAGGTTACGTTGTTAAAATCTTTCTTTGACACTTCGTTCTTCTCGGTTGTGTCTTTGGCATCAGGACTAGCAACATATAAGTTATGACATTTGTTGACTGGACCAAGTCCGGCTTGCGTTGATGCTGTTTTAAAACAGTCTTCTGTAATATATGAAATATAATTTTAACAGCAACATAAAATGAAATTAATATATTGCATGTGATTTGATAAAAAGGGAAACATTTCTGTATGAATTTTAAAAACTTACAAGTGAGAGCAAATAAGTGTTTTCTTATAGCAAAGCTACATCGGGCTACCTGCTGAGCCCACCGAGGGGAATTTAACTCCTGATTTTAACGTTGTAAATCCGTAGACTTACCGCTGTACTAACGGGGGTCAAGAGCAAATAAGAATATGTATCTCAGAATGGCTAGTATGGTATTAACACTTTTACTAATAGAGCAGAGAACAACGTTTCAACCTTCTTAGGTCATCTTCAGGTTTGTTTGTTTTGTTTTTTGTTAACTTGAAGGTGACCTAGGAAGGTCAAAACGTTGTTCTCTGCTCTGTTAGTAAAAGTGTTAATACCTATACCAGATACATTTTTACTTCAAGTGGGTTTTTCGTCATAAAGAAATATGAATATGTTACAATATATCAACCATAATAAAGCCCCCAAATCCAGTGCCCACAAAGACTTTTCCTTAATATCAGGGTGACTCAGATATAACAAACATATTAAATATTAAACCTATCTATCTATCTATCTATATATATATATATATCATCAATATATATATCATCGATTTTCACAAACAATGATTATTATGGTGTGAACCAGATTAATAAAGTGTAATTATTATCAAATTTATTTAAGTTATTTACCACTTATATTTTTAAGGTAAGGCATAATATAATAATATTATTTGTTTATTTTATATTCATACATTTATGTTTTAGAACAGCTACAAAAGTGCAAACATTCGCCCTATCTAAAAGTTAGATTGTTTTCTCTACACAGAACAATAGTTGAAAATGATAAAACACCGTGCAATAATTGTTTTGACAATATAGTTTATTATAATATTGCACTTAAAACAAGGGTAAGCATTGATTTATAATTACATTACAACTTGTTGCAAGAACGCGTGTTCTTTCAGTTAATACATGAAAATACGAGTTTAAAAAACACAACTATTTTTAAAGACAAAACTGTAAACTCTTTCCACATTACTCACCGTTTAAGTGACTCTCTGTACAAGGTTTGTAGTCATCAACACCACCTACATCAATTCTTTCATCATCACGGGAAAATTCATTTACTAAATCTACATCTAAGCATTTTTTGTCGTTGTTATAAGAGTCCTTTGGTGTGGCCTCCAAAACGGAAGTGTGAGAGGACTGTGAATCCAGAAGTAAAAAATGGCGTCTAAAAATTGAAGACAGACATATTTTAGAAAAAACTTTTCAGGATAAGACATTAAAAAATATAAGAATTTCAGAAGAAAAATGTTATGAAATTTTTTTAATTGAAACGAAAGAACCGTGGACTTTGGACACTTTCTGTAGTTGTTTTGTGATGAAGATGGCAGAGAGCCGTATTTCCATTTCAAACTTCTCTGGAAAGGAATGCTCTTTATGGGTCAAACTCGGGTGTAAAATGTCGTGGATGTCTGTCAAATATGGTGATGACTCATCATCTTTAATTGAAAAAATTACCATTTCCTGAACAGAGAGGTAGCCACAGGCAAATTCATTATGAATTCACATGTTATCTGGAATTAAAAAGTGTCCACTGACAAGTATTTCAATGTATTCATTGTGATGCATGTGTTGTAAAGGAAACCTGACTGAAATTAGTGTAATTTTAAAATTTTTGTATCGTGTCTGACTAGGTATATCGTAAATAATAAGTATTAAACTTATGTGAGTAACAACATTCTAATTATTATTTCAGTATTATGTGTGTTTTATAGCAAAGCCACATTGGACTTTCTGCTGTACTCAGAGAAGGGAATCTAACCCCTGTTATCAGCGTCGTAAATTCGGAGATTTACCGCTATTCCATAATGATGGGGACTATCTTATTGTTATTAACTATGAATCTTGCAATGTTATAGTTCCTGTTAGTAAATGCCAATAAATATATTTTTTTTCAACAAATGTAATTGCCGTCCATTGTCTCAGTGGTAAGTCTGAAGATTTATAACGCTGAAACTAACTAGCTAGCTTCGTTTTGAGATTGTTTACAACAGCCTTGTGAGGAGTCATTAAGCAGATAGTGCAGATGTTTGGTGTTTTATTGAGTTTGGATTCTAGAAAATTACCTGACTACTATAGCCAGTTGAAAAAAGTTTGGGTATCCAGCGTTATGACACAAACTAGACCTAGCTTGACTTATACGCCCTTAGAAGAGCAATACACAAACAATCGATCGCATTAAATAACATCAATAAAGACTTTTATAGAATTTACTTACTTTTTTTCTCTCTTTCCGCCTCCAGTATCTCGAAATCCTTTTGCAAAGGGGTTGTTGTCGATTTTTAGCTGTGTTATCTGATTGTGGAAAACCAGTATAAATAATTTTAATGGAAAATACATCATCTAAACAAGAAGTGCGAAAATATAAAACAATTTTCATTAATACACATTTTGTATTTATAATGTTCTCATTACGAACAAAATAATTCAGAAAGCATTTTCGCAACATCTAAACTACTTCTCAACTGTGCAACGTTTCACTTAAACGTTTATTATAATTACTTTGAGGTTCTCAACACCTAAACTACTTCTCAGCTGTGTGATGTTTCATTTGGACATTTATTCTCATTACTCTGAGGCGCTAACGAAGTGGTGGATTAAGAGAGTAACTTTAGTAATGTATTGTTCGAAACCTGTATTTACCGTTCAAAGGAAGCACTTCAGTAAACTGCTATGAGAAATCTCGTAGAAGCATTAAATAAAGTATGGAACATGATAAATGTTAACTCATTAGAGGCATTTCGGTAAATTACTGTGCGAAACCATTAATGTCCAATAAAGGTATTTTAGTTAGATGCTTTGTGAAATCTGGTGATTAATGTTCCCTAGAAATACTATCATAAAGTGTTGGGTGAAACTAATGTCAGCTAGAGGCACTATTATAAAGTGTTGTATGAAAATGATCACAGCTAGAGACACTATGATACTGCTGTGTGAAATAATGTCCACTAGACGCACTAATGTAAAACTAATGTCTACTAAAAACACTATGATAACATACTGTGCAAAACTAACGGCCACTATATGCAATTTGATAAAGTGCTGTTCAAAACTAACGGCCACTATATGCAATTTGATAAAGTGCTGTGCAAAACCTGGTAACTACTATTCAAAACGTCTGTTTCAGTTGAAGAGTTAAAGTTGTCACTAGTTTCAATGACATAATTTTCTAGTGTCACTGTCGACACATCAGCCACTCCTAGGATTTCTCGGTTCTTACACCTACTATTTATACTGCTCACTACCAGGGGGGATCCAAATATTAAATCATGTCCAGCAATTATACATTTATTTGTCACAAATTACTCACTGAAAAAAATAGATCAGGCAAAATCTTTCATTTTCATTGAATACACAAGAAACACAGTATTTAGTGAAATTATTTTTTCGTCCAAATATTTATATGTTATTATGGAAATCTTTAACCAACAAAGGTGTGAAACTACAGGCAAGATGATTCATAAATAATAGAGAAAATGCTTTATAGGATTATACAAGTTGTTGAAGCTGTAATAGTCAATAAAATATTATTATTGGTTTGGCATGGATATTACATTTGTCTAAAGTATCTTAATAGGTAGATCTGGAGGTTAAAAATAAGAAAGATGTAAAACTATAAATATTTGTTTTAACTACACCGAAATGTATCGAGAATTAACTAAGGTAGCACCTCATGAAAGTCAAGAATGAGTTTCATAATTAACGAATTAAGGCATATATAAATCCATTTCTAAAAAAAATCACATTCTGTAATGAAGTTTGAGCAATGGATGACAACTGTCTGTTGTGGAGACACAAGTGTAGAGGACGACGTTTTGAAAATCTTCCGCCTTTAGAAACGTCATCCTCTACACTTGTGTCTCCATAACAGGCAGTTGTCATCCATTCTATAAAGTTTTGGCATGAATACTCTGATTAAACTATCTATCGAAGAAGCTTGAGCAGTTTCTTTGAATAGCTTGCGATATTTTATAAGTTAAAATATCCTTTAGTATATGTGTACTTATGAGCATAAAGCTACACAATAGAATATTTATACTTTTCTACCGTAGGGATTGAACCCTGAATTGTTAGCTATAAGCCCTCAAGTTTACTTCTGAGCCAGCAGGGAAAATGTTGTATTCGAAACATAGAATACACAAAGAAGTACAAGTGTTGTCCGACATAGTTTAATACAAGAAAACTTTTAACAGTTGTAAATGTATTTATTTGCACTTCGAGAATATTAATCTTTTTCAACAATCAAATGTCTGTTTTTATCTATTTCTAAAGTAATCTGATAGCTCCAAGTTAAAAACTTTTATTTTACACCTTCTTTTTACTTTGCATCATATATTTAACATTTGATGTTTTTGTGAAATGTATAAAACAAGATAGCAATCTCTGAAGAAAGACTGAACGTTTCGTACAAATTTGTAGGCTCATGGATGTATATTATCTTCTACATACCTTATTAAAGGCTTCAAAACCGCTTTAATATATCTTCACGATTCTTTACGTAAAACTAGGGCATATCATGAGTTCGCTAAAGTGCTTTTTTTTTTAATCAGTTGAAATGTTAGTCTCATCAACTGTTGGGCTGATGTTTCTGTTTCCGTATTATTTAGGTTCGGCAAATCTCACAAGATGACGCTAGTGAACTGTATCTGATTTTAATAATGTTAACGCTACACAATGGGCTTTGCTAATCACGGATATCGAAACCCGATTTCCAACCTTGTAAGCCTGCAGACATACCGCTGTTCCATTGGGGGCAATTCTAAAGATGCATGAATGAAAACAAAGAATATATAATGATATATGTCAACTACTATACATCTGTCATCTTCCACCAACCACACTAATTGGGATTTCTTAACATGAAGTGGTTGTCTTTTGTTTTGCGTGTTACTTGTGACTGGAAGCTTATTATGCTAATATAATTAATATTAAACTGGTAAATAACTATTATTAATTATAATGAAGTGATCTGATATGGGGGAACGTACTACATGTTTCAACAGATATTATTCTGTCTTCTTCAAGCATAATCTCCAGCTAACCGTACAGTTTTTTTATAGAAAACCATAAAAGTGCAAAGACAAAACACGTAGGGATTTAATGCTGATGGATGTTGTCACATAGCGACAGGATTACGGCTAAAGGCGAGGCCAAACCTGGTCAAGTATTTGAGTGAAAACTAGGTGGAAAAATTTAGCCAAATTCGGCTGATGGTGTTAGGGCCATTATCACGGTTTGGTGAAAAATCGCCTGTTTTGATTATTTCTATTGTTTCTAAGCAATCTCTTTACTTTTCGTTTTGGATTGGTGCAGGAGAAAATTTTCGTCCCAAAGTACCTTCTAATCTGATTCAAATTGATGATATCGAGAGTATACACCCTTTTGCAAATTAATTGAAACAAATGGTCATTTTACAATATTTTAAGCATGGCGGCCGGTGTAGGCTCGCTGGACCCGCTGATTTCATTTAATAGTCATTTTTTCACACAGACGGCGTCATTAGCTGTGTTTTGCAGTACGGTCGATCTATTTTTGGGATATATGACGAAATTTTGAGGAATATTACGTCATTCAAAATTGCGTAAGAAGGGCAAGAAGACCAGCCAAAAAACAACTTCTTACCAACTCAATGAAGAAAAAACGGTATCAATGGGGTTGAAATAAAAGAACTGGACGCAAGAACAATGAAGGAAGGTGTTATTCAGTGACGAGACTTATTTCTTTGTACAGGGTCAAAGAAGTCTGCATGTTCTCAGATCTCCAGGTGAGAAACTTTGAGAATCTAACATCAATCAGTTCGTAAAACATCCCTTGAAGAAAATGTTCTGGGGCTGTTTCAGCTACTATTGCGTCGGAGGCTTACATATCGTAGAAAGTGTGGTGCGAGGACCACAGTACATCGAATTTTTGCAGAGAAGAGTCGTTTCAGAATTGAAAAAGAGATTTTCACATGGATCTGACATTTTTCAGCAAGATCTGGCTCCGTGCCATACATTGAAACTTGTGAAGAATTTTATGACTACAACGCGAATAAAGGTGCTGGACTGGCCTGGAAACTTTCCGAACTTAAATCCTATTGAAAATCTTTGGGCGATTTGTAAAGAAAGACTTTGGGGAAAAGACTGTACTACGAAAGATAAGCTAATTGAGGCCATAATTGAGGTGTGGTACCGCGATTCAAAAATTAGTAAAGATTGCAGTCAACTCGTGGACTCGATGCCAAAGCGGATTAATGATCTTCTGAAAATAAAAGAAGGTCATATCATATATTAATTTGTGAGTAATTTTTAATTCTCATTAACAAAACGCAAAATATTGAAAAAATCGTAATTTTCCGTCTTGTTTCAGTTAATTTGCACAAGGGTGTTGAATCCGGATCTTAGCGATATAAGTCCTTAGACTTTCTGCTGAGCTCAGGGTCGCGTTAACCATAGAGTAGTGTAGCATTTGTGCCTGGGCCCCAAGCTGTAATAGACCTCTACCAACGACCCAGACTGCCAGTTTTACTCTCCCTCTCTCTCTTTTTTTTATAAATCTTCATATTTTATCTGCTATTTGTTATATTCTTACTCAATGAAGATTATATCAATTTGATCTATCTTGTAACTATCATAAAAAACAACAACAAAATAAATCACAATTGCCCTTTTTTCTTTATAGAATTACTTCAAATTGTAGTATTATCATTATATTTATTTATATTACATAATTTAAACTTATCTAGCCCAAAGGTCTCCAAGTTTTACATTTTAGTTAATTTTATTATGAATAAATAACTGATAAGAAAAACAAGAAATATATTATTCATCTAGCGTAGTCGTTTGTTCTTGTTTTGTTATCTATTGTCTTTCTGTGCTAGCCCTACTACTTTAAATCAATCCTACCAGTCCAGTAATAATTTTTAAAATTAAATAACCCACGGAATACCATAGAAAATTTTAATGTGAACAGCTGAGAAACTGGTCTTTCTGTGATAAATTTTCTGGCTCTCCAATCACATGACTAGTGGAGTTAGAAATTCGACTTTAATCCCCGCTATGTTCTTGCGAAAATAAAGAATTCTCTTCAATTAAATTATCAATTATCTGTAACATTACATGGTTGATATGGCAGTCAGTCAATTTAAACCGAAGCTATCTGTTGGTTACAAATGTAGTGGGCGGAGACCTTAGAAAAATCTGTTAACATACTACTTTGCAGCAAAATAGTGGTAGGCGTGGAGTGTTGATGAAGACTTAATATATTTATTTCATAATATATTACTTTTTAAAACTATTGTATTTATTTTATAATATATTACTTTTTAGAACTATTGTATTTATTTTATAATACATTACTTTTAGAACTATTGTATTTATTTTATAATATATTACTTTTTAGAACTTAACATATTTATTTTATAATACATTATTTTTAGAACCTAATGCATTTATTTTATAATATATTATTTTTAGAACTTAATGTATTATTTTTTAGAACTTAATGCGTTTATGTTATAATATATTATTTTAGAGAACACAAAGCTACTCGAGGGCTATCTGTGCTAGCCGTCCCTAATTTAGCAGTGTAAGACTAGAGGGAAAGCTAGTCATCACCACCCACCGCCAACTCTTGGGCTACTCTTTTACCAACGAATAGTGGGATTGACCGTCACATTATACACCCCCACGGCTGGGAGGGCGAGCATGTTTAGCGCGACGCGGGCGCGAACCCGCGACCCTCGGATTACGACTCGCACGCCTAACGCGCTAGGCCATGCCGGGCCATTATTTTTTAGAACTTAATGCGTTTATTTTATAATATATTATTTTTAGAACTTAATGTATTATTTTTTAGAACTTAATGCGTTTATTTTATAATATATTATTTTTTAGAACTTAATGCGTTTATTTTATAATATATTATTTTTTAGAACTTAATGCGTTTATTTTATAATATATTCCTTAAATATCTTTGCATTGCTCGCTAAACTGTTTTATTGACCAACCCAGTCAACATAAAGTAATTAATATATCATGGGCATAATATGATCATTAATTGTTTTTCATAACTTTTTTGTTTTGAAATTTCGCACAAAGCTACTCGAGGGCTATCTGTGCTAGCCGTCCCTAATTTAGCAGTGTAAGACTAGAGGGAAGGCAGCTAGTCATCACCACCCACCGCCAACTCTTGGGCTACTCTTTTACCAACGAATAGTGGGATTGACCGTAACATTATACGCCCCCACGGCTGGGAGGGTGAGCATGTTTAGCGCGACGCGGGCGCCACCCTCGGATTACGAGTCGCATGCCTTACGCGCTTGGCCATGCCAGGCCCTTTTTCATAACTAAAGAGAATAAAATTAAATTGTTGCCTTTATCAATATATAGAAAATGCAGCTAGGACTAATGAGGGAATATTGTTTTATTTTGACATGTATTTTTTAAATGTAATTGTTAAATTACTTGTTTTCGTGCATGTTTTTTATAAAAAAAAATTTTAGGGTAATATTTTGGCATGCTTCCGTAATGTTGTACAGTAACTATATTGTTTTTTACGTACCTAATTTATTCTTATTTGCAAAGTTGTACAAGTAAATAATAATAATTATTATCGTTTAATTTTAATATATCATTCTTAAAAGTAACTTGCATCATATCGTAATTTATTTCGAATAATTACCTCATATTCTGTAACTAACTCAATATATGTTAATCGTAATTCACTTCAAATTTGTTTGTACCCTATTCAAAAGGACTTAAAAAAATAAGTGTGCCAGGGCCATAAAGTACGTTAGATGTGGGCTTGCCTAAGTCACCGGGGCGTGAAGCACTTGTCAAAACGAAACATATTTATATGTATTATGCAAACATTTTTCAAAAAATTCGAATCCCCATGTTTTAGTACATTGACAGGCTGTTTTTTTCATGCGGTCATTGGACAATGTTGCAGGTTGACAATACTGTCTGCTTTGCTAGCTGGATGAAAGCGAAAAGCATATTCTCCGTGAATCAGACTGAAAGAAACAAAAGTAACAGAAGAGAAAGGTGAGAAATGCAAGCGTTATCCATTGGTCAAAGATTACAAAGCAGTGAGATCGTGGAGTGTTATATACTAATTGTCGCTGGTGAAACTGCCTCGCAGTGACATCAACTAAAAGAAGAAATGCGCGTCTTAACGTGTACGTTGCAGCGGAACGCTTGAGGCACCCTAGAGTAAGAAAGGGCGAATAGAACCCTTATCCCGGCGAGAGAAGTTCTTGTTTCCGTACGTAGATCGACAGCTATGGGGCCGACGACGTAGGAGGGTTTGAACCATTGTTACGTGTACCCTATATCAATAATGAGCTAATACTTGCGATATTCTTTTTTAGTATTCACTTTACACATAAGGTGTTGACTGGGTATAAATCGTTAATTATGTTTAACAGACGTAGTGTATATATTATGTCAACAACTAACATACAACTCATAACAACGTTACTTGTTAAAAAATGGAGTCTGTATGACTAAACAGGACACTTGTGAAGCACATTTCAAGGTTTTAATGGCACAGTATTAGAATATATGCATAGCACATAGATTACAAGAAAGATTAGTAAGTAACATGAGAGGTATAGAGCAGTTACGATACGTTAACAGGTAACAAAATATACTCGTATAGTAGGATTTTAAGGGATGTAGCTAATTAACAGGTGAAACAAGGATCTCTAGAGAGGCTACTAAGCAACATACAAGGTACAGTGCAACGAAAACGTGTTACCAGGCAACAACAGATATGCCAGAGGGTCAAGGGATACTATTAAGCAAAATATTTGTTTAGAATCTCAGAGCTGCAAATTTTCGCTTTCCTTTTGCGCGAAATTCAAAAACAAACAATCCTTTTGTAATCTGTTTCATATGTGTTACACTAACGCGTGATTTGTAAATAATTTTAGTAAACGTAATAATGATTGGGATTTACTTGCTTAATCTGGTTCATTCTTCAACAGCTCTTAATGAAAATTTACGATATGTATATATAATCAACATAACACCTAGACCACTGCTATATCCCTCAAATCATATCAATCCTGATGAACCATGGTAGTGAGTGAAAGACCTCGTATGTACTGGATGCGACAGATATAATGTGGTTGATATGTTATAACATATTCTCCTTTCCTTTCACTCACGGGTTTTTACAAGTACTGGAAAAACAGGAAAGTAGGAGAGCGAGGCTGTTCAAACTATCTCAGATAACTAGAATAAATATGTATTATATGGTTTGACAAAAGTAAAAGAAATCCGCTAGGGGAAATATCGTCTTAAAATCTCAGAGTAGGGCGGTCCACTAAAATATTATTTATGTATATTCACATACACACGTATGAACTTAACATTAAAGAAATGGGTAATAAAAACACTGTGTATCATGTCTAAGAGAAGCAGTAAGTCACAAGATACTGCACATTACGCTTTAGAAACGTGTAAGCATCCATATCTGTAGATAATCATCTAAACAAACGTTTCTCATTCCCTTAATGTGAGGAGAGGTGCGGAAGTTGAGGAAAGATACCTTAATGTAAGAGAATAGCGCATCTAACTGAGAAAACTATTATCAACAGCGGTCCAGTCATTCTACATATCAAAACTTAGTTTGATAAGCTTCCTTGTGGCTTGTGTAGCCAACGACTGGTGAACTCTCTAATTCATCCTCGTGTCTTGTGTAGCCAACAGCTGGTGAGCTCTCTACGTCTTCCTCGTGGCCTATGTAAACAACAACGGATGAACCCTCTACGTCTTCCTCGTGGCTTGTGTAGCTAACAGCTGGTGAGCTCTCTACGTCTTCCTCGTGGCCCATGTAAACAACAACGGATGAACCCTCTACGTCTTCCTCATGGCTTGTGTAGCAAACAGTTGGTGAGCACTCTAATTCTTCCTCGTGGTTTGTGTAGCCAACAGCTGATGACCCTCTAATTCATCCTCGTGTCTTGTGTAGCCAACAGCTGGTGAGCTCTCTACGTCTTCCTCGTGGCCTATGTAAACAACAACGGATGAACCCTCTACGTCTTCCTCGTGGCTTGTGTAGCAAACAGTTGGTGAGCACTCTAATTCTTCCTCGTGCTTGTGTAGCTAACAGCTGGTGAGCACTCTAATTCTTCCTCGTGGTTTGTGTAGCCAACAGCTGGTGAGCCCTCTATTTCTTCCTTGTGGTTTGTGTAGCCAACAGCTGGTGAGCCCTCTAATTCTTCCTCGTGGTTTGTGTAGCCAACAGCTGATGACCCTTCTACGTCTTCCTCGTGACTTGTGTAACCAACAGCTGGTGAACTCTCTATATCTTCCTCGTGGCTTGTGTATCTAACAGCTGGTGAACTCTCTACGTCTTCCTCGTGGCTTGTGTAGCTAGCAACCAGTAAATCCTCCTCCTCACGCTTTGTCCTCGTTGTTTATGTAGTCAGCAGATAATGTAATCTATATATGTTTTCATAACAAACTGGTCACAAGTTACAGGTACATATTTTAGAACCTTATTAATCATCTCATGATCGTTACGTATTTAATCCCGATAAGACTTCGTGAATGGAATTGGATTTTCCTGGCCTGTCATGGCCTGCTAATTAAGATGCTAAGATGCTCCATTTGCAGTCGAATCCTCGTTGCCGAACATGACCGCTTTATCAACAGTGGAGTCAATTCCATTATTTGTTGGCGAAAGAGCAGTCCAAGATTAATAGCTAGGTGGCGTTAAGTAGTTTTTGTCTTCCTTATATTCTATCACTGATAAATCAGGGACGGCAAGCGCACATAGTCCTCGTGTAGCTAGTTATAAGCAAGGCCTGGCTTGGCCAGGTGGTTACAGCGTTCGACCCGTAATCTGAGGGTTGCGGGCTCGAATCTTTGACACAAAAAACATGATCGCCCTTTCAGCCGTGAGTGCGCTATAATGTGACAGTCAATTTCACTATTCGTTAGTAAAAGAGTAGTCCATGAATTGGCGATAACTAGTTGTCTTCCCTATAACTTTACACTGTTAACTTAAGGATTACTAGCGAAGATACCCCTCGCGTAGCTTTGCGCGAAATTAAAAAAAACAAACAATCTGAAATGAGCTACTATAGATATGTGCAATCTAAAGCAGACTGGTAAAAAATAAGAATGTAACTTTTTTTTTTCATTCTTTAACTTACGGTTCGAAATATAGTTTATTTGATACCAAACAAATTCGGCTACAGTCCATATTTTGTTTTTGTCCACCTGTTGGCATTTCAATCTTCTAGCTTGGATAGTACCAAAGTATTTTACAGGTGTAAAAAAAAAATCTATGTTCCACCCATGCGTGACATGGGAACAACATTGTCTGGAATCAGTAGTGAAATAAAAAACAACACAAGCGGTTCTTTCGGTAAAAAATTCCAAAATTTATATACAAAATGTATAACTGAAATGTATGGTTAATTTCTATGGTGTGTTAGTGTGTATATTGATATGTGAACTACACTCTTTGTCTTTTCATACTTGAATATTTTGAAATAGGAAACTAACCATTTATCATAATGGTTTTAGAAATAATTACATACATGCATTTCAAACAAGAGTGTATGTATATTATTACAATGACTTGTTTTGACGTCTTTCGCCTAATAAATAAATCCATTTTGCACAAAATATGAATTTGTGTATTGGATAGTTTTATGTACCATAATATAATTGTTATTAATAATTATAAAAAAAACACTTCTGAAGAGAGTAAACTATGTGCCATGAGCGAAATTAAAACTAAAATCGGTTCTCAATATAGCAAATAAACTACATTATTCTTATGTATATAATAATAAAGATTAGAACGTAGTGTTTCATCACATATTTTCCGCCTTAAATATATAAATAATACAAACACAGGTTTTACGTATAGTAGATTTATTCAATTACACACAATATAAAATTGGGAAGTTATTTTTTAACCAGTGATGAAAAAAACCACAAAAGCACAACAATAACAAAAAGATATAAACAAGTTATTCTCCGCTAACTAAACAGAAATAGTACACGTCAGTTCTGATCTTCTAGCATAAAACCACATAGTGAGCCATTTGTTTTGTGTCCGCCCCGATTATCGAAAATTGATTTTTAATGTTGCAAGCTGTTTGACTTATTACTGAACCACTGGGGATCCAAAGTAGAAATAAAATCAACAAAAGCACCACGTATTAGTTTTTATTTTTTTACGTTTATTTCTTAATGATTTTTGAAGAGAGAGACAAAAACATAAAATAAAAGAGAACTGAAATAATTACCGCTAGGCCTATCTACAAAAGGAGTAACATTTTAAATCGGGATAAAGATTGTGTACTGAGCTACCTAACTGCCTGATTATCTTGTAATAGGCAATAAAAGCAACCACATTCAAATTATTACTTCATAAGTAGTTTATGATTCACAAAAAAAAAACATATCGAATTATTGTCATTAGTTTTGTGATATCATTTTCGCTAATCACGAGAACACGATCATGAGATTCGTATTAATGGAAATTTTATGATACTCATTTATCATGCAGGATTAAAAATTAAAGCCCCCCGGTAGTCTGCATTAAATTTCTGGGTCCCATATCCTGCGCTGGACAGAGTGTAGTTAGTTCGCTATGTAGTTTTGCTATTAGGAACCAGTTAATCTGAGCACTTTCTTCCTTCGGGATGAAGCAATGAGGCCTAACTTTCAAACGTTTTCGAACTATCGGTTGTATATTTCTGTTATTTGTAAGAGAATCTGTTTGTGTGTCTGTTATACATATTGCGTGTGAAGTCCTCACTAACCCAATGTTGTTGAGAGTGAAACCGACAGGTGTAAGAAACACCTGCATATAGGTGTAAAGTATGACAGTAATTCAAAGTTTCGTTTTCTATGTTTCATTATCACTTACCTTTTCATTTTGATAAGCGGTAACAGCGTAGAAACTGGTTTCCTTGAAAACATATGTACGTAACGTACCGTACGGCAGCTTGAGAATGTCGTTAGCCCGTACGAGGTGAAACCTGGGTTGGTATTTATGCATAGAGTTCAAAATGATCTAGAAAATACAGCGAAACAAGTTAAAGAAAAACATGGTGATGTTAATATCTGTAAATATCCGGGTTTCTATAAACGGTTCCTACATTTGTTTGTTATTAAAAGCAAAACTGTGCACTTGTCCATTGTATGAATTGAGCTCCAAATGTTAACGTTATGACTCCCCAAGCTTCCCGCTAAGCCAGGGAATGTGATCTTACGTACCAGAGCTCACCAGGTCGGCTATGCTACGTTTTGTCTTTCACCCTCATGAAGAGAGAATTTATTGTTTTCTAATGTGATATCTTACTCCTTTAAGTAACTGTGTTATTTGTAGGTAACATAAAAAAGGAGCTAAGAATTCACCTGTCATTCTTATATCCAACGAAGTATATTTTGTGAAGGTAAAGCGAAAGATATGGTTTGAAAAATGGCAGTTTTCAGTTTTAGTTATTAGGTTGAGGAATAATTCGTGAGCGTTTTTAAATAATTTCATTCAAGCATTACATGCAAGACTATACAATACTTCAATGCATGAACACATTACACCCAAAACATTTATTATGATACTTTATTTCATGTAATACCTAGGTATATAGTATGCATTGTTTTAAACGAAATTGCAAGAAATTAAATGCGAAAAGCAGATGGTGTCGAAAATGCTCGATTTTGTCCGCTTGACATTCCATTTAATGAGCTGAAAATGAAAGCAAAAATTAAAGACATATGAAAATCAAACACACCATCTATTAGAGCAAAAATTTATCTACCAAATGACATGAAATATTTTGCGAAAGCGTTTCATTTATGAATATATTTTGTTAACTTGAAAAAACGCTCACGAATTATTCCTCAACCCAATATTTTGTAGCTTTAGCTTCGGACGTTGAGCAAGTAACTAGTATTTCAGGAGACACTGAACTAACTGAAAGTTAGGTATTCATTTTCTTTGCTTTCTTTATAAATCTTCTAATTCACGACAAAATGTTAAGCCAATTAAATGTTTACTCGTTTTATTGTAATAATGATCACAGACAGCGAAAAATTGTAAAACTAACTGATTTTATTTGTATATCACATAAAATTTCAGGGAATGAGGCTCTTTCCTCGTGCTCAGCGAAAACTATATCACTGTGCTTGCTTGCGTGTGTGTGTGTAAAACAAGTGTTTACAACAGCAAGTGTTCCAGATGTTTATAATAACAGCATATTGTATTTAAAAAAAAAAAAACCGCCTTAACAACAACAACGAAAATATTGGGTCGGGGGTGATCTACTTGCTAGCATGGTGGAATGCGAATACGGCGATCCAAAGTTCGTGTTTTAATGCCACAAAATTGCTCAGCCGTGGATGTGTTTTAAGATATATAATCAAATTCCGTTATTAAATTATAAGTTGCGACGAGTGTTGTATAATAGCTGCTTTTCCTTCCAGTTTACCAGTTCATATTATTGAACTGCTAGTGCAGAAAGCCCTTGTATAACCCTCGAATATACGAAACAAAGAACTACTTCACAGAATGACCATCAAACCAATAAATGCAGTCAGTGACCTAACATGCTTGGCATCCTCGTCTTCAAACTCTGATGCGAGATGTTTGTATTGAAGATACATTCAGAAGTACCTCTTCCTGCTTATCAGTGAACAAGAAGCGGTTTCAGCCCGTTGTTTCGGTTCAATTCTATACATACAGGATTATTCGGTTGAGGAATAATTCGTGAGCGTTTTTAAATAATTTCATTCAAGCATTACATGCAAGACTATACAATACTTCAATGCATAAACACATTACACCCAAAACATTTATTATGATACTTTATTTCATGTAATACCTAGGTATATAGTATGCAGTTTTAAACGAAATTGCAAGAAATTAAATGCGAAAAGCAGATGGTGTCGAAAATGCTCGATTTTGTCCGCTTGACATTCCATTTAATGAGCTGAAAATGAAAGCAAAAATTAAAGACATATGAAAATCAAACACACCATCTATTAGAGCAAAAATTTATCTACCAAATGACATGAAATATTTTGCGAAAGCGTTTCATTTATGAATATATTTTGTTAACTTGAAAAAACGCTCACGAATTATTCCTCAACCCAATATTTAAGATTGGGGGAGAGGTATCCGATGAAATCAGTTAATTGGATAGGGGAAAAGGATATTTCTATATATGTGTGTAACACAGATTAAAACGTATTTTGAAGATTATATAGAAACTGAAAAGGAAAAAAAAGATAACGCAAAAAATACCAATAATGTAACACAACAGTATTCAAACTGTTAAACAACAGCAGTTAAATAAGCAGTGGGTCATTTTTTAAACAAGTATTAAGACGTAAACAACAGTTAGACAACATTAATTGAGTAAACATTAATTGTTAAGTAGTGACGCTGCTTAACAACAAAAAGGTAAGTATCGATACAATTAATAAAGTATTTAAATAAGTATCGATACTAATATAATACGGTATTTAAATACTCATTGGTATATATTTAACCATGATAAATGTATACATACATATCCATGTTTGTCGGAGATGTTGTTGGTAAGCTTCAGTTTTTGAAAAGACACAACCTTATACATCCACTGTTCGCCAGTGCTAGGAGAGTCTGGATGGATGTACATCCTTTTGGGCATTTCAGGGTCAGCTTTTCCGGCAACCATCCACCGACTGTTGTGGAACTTGTATCTACTATCATCTGCAACTATGATGTCCATTAGCAAAATGTACTTAGCCTTCTTGTCCAGACCGGACAGTTTGACTTTGAAAGCAGGGAACATTCTCCTAAGAAGTAAATAAAAAATACATAATCAATTATATAGAAAAAAATAAACGGGAGTTAATGAAATCACAATTCGGCAATACAAGTGTATGAAAATTATTGTCTATTAACATATTAGTAGCAAAACCAGGTATTATAGGTATTATAGATTAAAATGTTATACTAAAATAGGTTTGATAAGTGTTATAGATTAAAATGTTTTAGTAGAAATAGGTTTGGAAAGTATTCTAGATTGAAATGTTATAGACGTGCTTAATGTTGTATATCAAATAAGGAAATCAAATAACCAAACATAATATTAATTTTCTACCGGGAATAATAACCTTCCCATACACACAGACTGGTCGCTAGGTGGTGGCTACTTATGGGAACATCTGGTTTATATATTTTTTTTAATTATAGTTTTTCATTACTTTTTATAATGTCCAAGAGTAGACAGTTTTAGTTGAGCTAGGCTGTTGTACAACATAAATTACATGTCAGCGCTGTGAAATTCCTTTCTCTCCATCAATCAACGAAAAGAACAATTCTGAGAAAAAATTTATTTTGTAGTTTTATTTTCATAGCAGATTTGCTATCAATTAACATTTTGCTTTAATTCCTACAAAATAATATTATTATTTGTAGTTTTAAGTTTCTTTGTTTCTATTAAATAACAAATGCATAAATCCAAACAAGGTTTATGAGTTTCTACTGTTATTTTTATAGATTTTTTAATTTTGGGGGACGACATCATGATATAAAAACTGTTTTCTGAAGTAAGGGTTAATTTTGCTAGTGTACGAAGCAAGGATAACAAAAGGTTTACAGAACGTCCAAAGTTGCACAGAGATAAGACAGTTTCTAGTGATTTGTGATGAAGATTTTGTTTAGTGATTTAGAAATGGTCTTACGTAATGATTTATGGATGAATAATACTGTAGTGATGGTGAAGTGGAGAATATTTGTGAGGCGTCTAGTGACATGCATGTATAAATTATAGTTATTGGTTTGTGAATCCTTCTGTATTTCAATGTAGTGTATATTTTCGAAATATTGACTACTAATGAGTATCATTTCCTTGTTGTTTAGTTGATGTCCAATTGTTCATCTGCCATATGGTTTCGGTTTCTTCAACTTATTTTATTTATTTAAGCCTTTTAAAACACTAGCATATGTTGGCTACCGCCTATATTTACGTCATAAAAAACCTGTGTACCGAAAAATTAGCTATTAAATATGTATCGAACAAATTTATTGATAGAGAACAAAAGAAACCAGAAACAATGATATACGTTTGTATGTATTATGCATGTTTGTGTGTGTATGAGTACAAATCCACGTAGTTGTTTAAATGAAGTAATAATCGTGTGCCTATTTACCCATACAAGCACCTGGTTGTGGTGAATGAAGTGGTGTGCTTTTTGGTACATATCTAACCAGCCATTACGTACATAAAAACTGTCATCTAACAACAGTTCAAATGACAATTTTTTAGTATTAAAGAAACAAGTGACGACTAGCTGTTTTATGTGAGGCATTAACATCCTGCAATACGAAAACTACAACAACAACAACAACAAAACACGTCGTGAAGAATTCTATATACCTTGATCTTGAGCTGGAAAAACAAGCCACATGTAAGAATCTTAACGAATTTGTTCCCAGTGGCTATAATAACTGGCAATATTTTTATTCAGTATACGTTTATCCTATTATGGATAATATATCCACTCTTCCCAAGTTTCTACTTTAAACCACAATTTACAAGATGGAACTAAAAATGACGATTTAGTTGTTTCAAATAAAGATAGCATCGTTGAATACCTAAATGTAACTCTCAAGCAAATAATAACTAAACTGGTTTCAGTTCTCTTTGTGACATTTTCTTTAGTACTAACTGTACAAACCATATAGTACCAACAATACCATCTTTACAGTAGGAACTTTACTAATGTAGAATATTAGGCTAGTTAATTTGTACTAAAAATATATTTCTAATCAAGTTAATTTTTATGAACAATTAAAGTGTTAGAAATAATTATGGTAATGTACGGTAGTACATTATCCTAGCTCTCGCTTACCCTTAATGTATTTAAAGAAAGCATTAATGGTAATTTTTACGTTTTTAGCTTTTTTCAGTTACGTAATATACTGTTTGACCATTTTCTTTAATTTTCTATAATCGTCGTACATCTGCTGTCATAACAGTCAGTTTAAAACTCCTTAAGTTGATAATGCTTTTCTTTTATTGTATCTCTTATGCCTATTTTAGCGAACCTGGATTTTTATTTGCAGTTAACCTTTTTCTTCTATTAAAAATATGTTTATCTTGTGTATATAAACATTTTTTCCACATTTGCGGTTATTTTTTAACACACAAAACTACAGTATAGATTATTTGCGCTCGGCCCACTGTGGGTAGTCAAACCTCGAATTTTAGCGTTGTAAGTGGAAACAAATTAACGCATAAGCCATCTAGGCTTGGTCCTAGGGCTTTGGCCGTATAGTTAAAAAGTATGGTTTTTAAGACAAGCAGAACAGAGGCAAGAGTGAGTTATTGTTATTATTATCATTTCCAAATAATACATATGCCTAGGGTTATATAAGGTTGAGGAATAATTCGTGAGCGTTTTTAAATAATTTCATTCAAGCATTACATGCAAGACTATACAATACTTCAATGCATGAACACATTACACCCAAAACATTTATTATGATACTTTATTTCATGTAATACCTAGGTATATAGTATGCATTGTTTTAAACGAAATTGCAAGAAATTAAATGCGAAAAGCAGATGGTGTCGAAAATGCTCGATTTTGTCCGCTTGACATTCCATTTAATGAGCTGAAAATGAAAGCAAAAATTAAAGACATATGAAAATCAAACACACCATCTATTAGAGCAAAATATTATCTACCAAATGACATGAAATATTTTGCGAAAGCGTTTCATTTATGAATATATTTTTTTAACTTGAAAAAACGCTCACGACTTATTCCTCAACCCAATACTAAATCTGACTCTGGATGTAAATCTGTGAAGCAACCGTTTATTCCACCAGGTGACAATTTTACAGTGCTAGTTACAGGAAAGTATGCAAAAATATCTCACATTGCATGTAATGTACCAGTTTGATTAGAGAAAGTAATAATAGTAACAAATTTTAATTCTTTGTAAATTATTATTTCCAAACCTTCCATCTTTAAAGGAAAAACTGAGACTTAAGACAGTTTTTCAAGAGTTTAATTAAAAAAGAGTAAAACAATTCCAACAGTTATTTCACTCCAAAGCACGCCACCAGCTACTCATTTGTATACAAGCTTGCTTGCGGGTTCATCACTTTGTCGGTTACAGGTCTCTAATCACATGTGTGCATAGAATTAAAGAAAGATCTTGTCAACATTGCTGTTAATTCCACTAATCAATGCATGATTTTACTATGTTTTTGGTCAGTTCGACATCTTTCATGAAATGAGCGAAAACATAAAATTACTCAATATGATATAATGTATGGACCCCATCAGCAGTGAACCGAACAGGGCTTGACGTGGATTGATGATTAAAGCGCTCGACATGCAGTTACGGGTCCAATCCCGTCACCGAACATGCTCGCACTTTTAGCCGCGGAGACATAATAATCTGATGGTGAAACACATTACTCGTTGGTAATGAGCCCAAGGTTGACGGTAGGTGATGTTAACTGTCTGCTTTGTTTCTAGTCTATCACTTGTAAATTAAGGACAGCTAACGCAGGTAGCTCTCGTGTAACGTTTTTGTAAAACCCAACAAACAACTAAACGGAATAACAAGTCAGTAGTTTTAGGGTTGATGCGTATACAGATGAAAAGCATTCCATATAGCAGTATTTATACTGTAATCATGTGTAACAGAGATTTGGCGTTTAAGAGAAACAAGACATTTTTTTCTACACGAGGGCGTCAGCCGTCCCTAATTTAGCAGTGTAAGGCTAGTGGGAAGACAGTTATTTGTCATCACCCACTGCCAATTCTTTGGCTACTCTTTTATCAACAAATAGTGGGATTGACCGTCATATTATAACTCTCCCATGGCTGAAAGGGCGACTTTTTTCTTTTTTACTGTGTAACACCTTTTTGTTGAAGATAGGCTTATGACGTCAATTGATGTCTTTTCGTTTTTCTGGCATTGCCCTCACCACTAACTTTAAATCAAAACATGTCACCTGTGTAGACCAGAACTAATAACTAACACAGTATTTAATATAACTAACTTAATATACCGATATAACTAGAAGTATACAATGTCATAAGACAAAAAAAAATTAAATGATAAAAATAACTTGATTCCTCAGCTGGATATCTCATTTTTATTGATAATAACTTACATGATTGTTCACGTTGGATTACTCAGGCAAAGTTACTTAGGCTATCAGCTGCTGCTGTCCCTAATTTTGCAGTACTGAGAAGAAGGAAGACAACCATCAAACCACTCATCATCCTTGCTAAAGAACTGATTGTCATTCTTACATACATCTCTCTGTCTATATATGCATGTATATACAAAATATATATATATTAGCGATTCTAGCAAATACTGTTAATAAAACAGTACAGGAAGAATAGAATGTAACTGTTTTATTCTAAGCGTCTCATTTTCGCTGTCTATCCATCTAGAAAGAGATAGTGTTGTTACATTAAACAGTTCAGGAAGAGCCTTGTGAGATTAAAACATAAAAACTTTTATTTATGAAGAGCAACAAAGTAAAAGGTTCTTGATACAGCACAAAGTTACACCTGAGTGGGGACGTCCCCCCTCCGCTAAGGTTGGGAAATAGACCCCCGAATGGTAGTTTCTGTGAAGCATTTCTAGTCAGGCCGGATTAACGCATCTACGCAAGTGATAATAGTATAGCTGCCTAACATACGATCCTCAGCTGAACTGGGAAAAGGGGTCACGTGAGGTCATTCCCCCTCTTTAAGCCTTTTATGTAATGACTCTTGGCCTGGCATGGCCTAGCGCGTTAAGGCGTGCACTTCGTAATCTGAGGGTCACGGGTTCGCGCCCGAGTCGCGCCAAAACATGCTCGCCCTCCCAGCCGTGGGGGCGTTATAATGTGATGGTCAATCCCACTTTTCGTTGGTAAAATAGTAGCCCAAGAGTTGGCGGTGGGTGGCGATGACTAGCTGCCTTCCCTCTAGTCTTACACTGCTAAATCAGGGATGGCTAGCACAGATAGCCCTCGAGTAGCTTTGTGCGAAATTCCAAAACAAACAAACAAGTAATGACTCTTTTTGCACCTGATCTGGAATCATCAAGTACTGTTTGTTCCTACACTCCCATTATTCCATAAGTATTGACGTTTTTTCAAACAAGCTATGTTTACTTTGATTGACTGTTTAGGGAGAGTATTCTTGGTGAATAATCTGGAATAGACGGTAACTGCCTGTTGTTAAAACAACAAACAAAAAACAGACAAGAGTATAGGTATGTTCGTTTAAAGTGAAGCACAAACATACACAATAAGCTATTTGTGCTCTGCCCACTACGGATGTCGATACCTCTGCGCCACTGGTGTGAGGGACTGTATAGGACGACATCTCAAAAATCTTCTGTCTTTTTGTCTTTAGGATCTCTTTATGTTTCTTAGCATAATTTATACGTATCTGTGGTAACTGGTAAAGACTATTTCTAAGTAGCAGTGTTGTGGTATCTAACAGCTAAGTAACAAACTATGATCTCATACATACAGACAGTATGAGGAAAGATCGTGTGAGGTCTATATTCATAAAGCCATATCTGGTTGCTCCAAGTTACAGTTTCTTTTCAGAGAACCTAACATGGTTCTATAAAGACAGAAACCGGATAGCTTACATGCGCACTCTACTAGCAATTAACGGTGCCACAAACAGAAACGACAGGTCACTACTACAGAGAACTATTATGACTGGCGATGCAGAAAACTACACGTCTCAAGTCCACTTTTTATGTATATACATATATGTATATATAAAACCAGGAGTATTTAAGTGGACACGCTCAGATGCACCTTTAAATGATACAGTATGAACAAAATGAACGAAAATATAATAGCTGCCTAGACTGTTTTCACTTGAAGAGACAAAACCTTACTATTATACTCCCCGTGATTTTCTCTAAAGGTTTAAAAAAAGGATGGGGATTATAACACCCCTCCAGGCTTGAAGAGCACATAGGTTTTATAGAAACACTATTTAGAAATAAAGCAAAGCAAGAGAAGCGCATCTAGTCTCCGAGTTCAGTTATGTATAGTGTAACAATGAGAATCAGTAGGACCAAATGAATCCATTGGCTGGTAGGTTTCCCTTTATGTTGTACAAATTTATCTGACTGTTACGTTTTCTAAGTTCCAGGAGCTTTGACATAATATTCTAGTTGTTTATATGTATATATTCTGTTTATTATTTACTGAACTTTGACAGAGATTGAGTGTAATGCATAATTTTTATCACAGATTGCAATACGATTTTAATTATAAAACGGCATACTTATGTCATGAGACAACGATAAATGTGGATACATAATATATTCATGTGGATAATCTAAATGAGGTATACGTATTTTAATAAACGCATCACGAACTTATTTCCATATTGTTGCGCTTTTACGATAATGTAAATTTACGGTAATTCTATGAGAACGGAATATTGTCAGGCGTTCGTTCATAACTTCAATATTTATTTTACCCATATGTCTATTATCACAGAGGATTGAAAGGGTAAGGGGGCAGAAATGAATCAGATTTCATAACAGTTCAAAATAAACCAGTCGCGTAATTTGATCAATTTGAGGATCTTTGTATTTCCAGTTATTTCCCATATATCTGTCCATGTTCAAGTTGAAACTAATTTTTGTCACTTGATTTTACTTTTTTGGATTTAAAAACAGTCAAGTCCATTTGAAATCCATTTCCTTTCGTGTGAAACTTTATTTGAAGGTGTTTTAGGAATGTGTGTTTGTGGATTATATTTAAAAACTGAGACAGTATTGTGTTAGAATTCAGTATACAAAGATGATGTGATGTTGTGTTGAATATTGACCAGCAATAATTTAGAAGGCAAATTACATGAAAATGTCTTGAAGACTATTATATATATAGCTAGAATTCAGTATGCAAATTATGCGATAATGTCTTGAAGAGTATTATATATGTACAGCTAGAATTCAGTATGCAAATTACATGATAATATTTAAAGACTATTATATATATAGTTAGAATTCAGTATGCAAAATATACGATAATTTCTTAAAGAATATTCAGTATTACATAAACCTAGAATTCACTATAGAAAGTATACACATATATGTTTATTCTTAGTATACGAAATTGACTTGAAGTCTATTACGTTTAACTAGAATTCAGTACATAATGTATATGATAAAATATATTTATAAAATTTAGGAGGAAAAATAGATATGATAATATATTGAATAATGACGAACTAGAATTCAGCATAAAGACCAACCTTGACTGATTTTAGCCAAATATCAATTAACTACCAAGTTAGTGACAAGTAGAAGCACCATCAAGTTTCCATTTTTCATGGTTTACAGTTGTCTCTATTCGTGTTACAATTCGAAGTGGGTTTACATACGTATATGGTATTTAATTTGAAGAGTTTATGTCTTTAAATAACCTACCGTTATTTATTTATTTCTTCAGTTATCTGAAACAATAGCTGCAAATTTCTAGTTTTTAATTCCACCAGTGGTAAGTCTTACATCTTAAACGGTAAAATTCGGAGTTTGATACCTGTGTTAAACAAAGTACACATAGTCCAATGTGTTAATTTTACGTTACCGAGAATTGGTATGTTTGATATTGAATACAAAGTTATAGCATGGGATATTTATACTCAGCCCAGTCTGAGTACCAAAGCCTAATTTTTTTTCTATGATATAAGCCTTCAGACTTCCAGCCAAGCTTCCGGAAGGTGGGGGTGGCTTACCGTGAATTAACCTTAATTTTAAACGTAAGGATATACTCAGTTTTCTACACTTGTTACAACACACTTAAATATTTCTTATGTATCTTCCCGCTTTTATAACATTCCATTGCTTGTGCCTCAAGAAAATATCTCTGCGGGACAGCGGTAAGTCTACGCATTTACAACACTAAAATCAGGAGTTCGATTCCTTTCGGTGGACACAGCAGATAGTATGATGTGACTCTGCTTCATAAAACATACACACACTTGGTTTATTATTTTAAAAAATACATGCCATCGTGTTGTAAATATAGCCTTGTCTGAAGTCGATATAACAACCTATATTGACTAATAAAAACATCATATAAGCACAAGGAGACAAAGAAAACGCTGATAAATTCAGTTAACATAGGTTTTGGCGATCATTGCGCGGTTTTAGAATAAGCACATATAATATTATGGTTACGCACTGTTGCTATGGCTAAGTAATGTTGTCACGACTCCGTATAAGTTCTTTAACAGAGTAAGTTATAGTTTTGTACAAACATTTGTTCGTTTATCTTCGGATCTTCGCGCAAAGATACTCACGAGCCAACGGCGCTAACTATTTCTTTGTAGAATAATGCAGAGTACAAATATTAGGAGATCAAACACTAGTAGAATTATGGTTATAACCTATAAAATTTCTTGTTATGCGTGTTTTACAATAAGCATGCGTTTAACTGCGGGAAATGATGGGTTTGGTTTATGAATTTCGTTGAAAGCTACACGAGGGCTATCTGCGTTAGCCGTCCGTAAGTTAGCAGTGTAAGACTAGAAATGTTGGGCTGCTTTTTTGTCAACGAATAGTGAGATTGACCGTTACATTATAACGCCTCCACGGCTGAAAGGGCGAGAATGTTTGGTGTGACGGGGATTCGAGTCCGCGACCCCCATACTACGAGTCGAGTGCCTTATCCACCTGGCCATGCCGGGCGCGGGAAATGAAAATCATTAAAGCAAAAAAGTGCGACACATATCCAAAACAGAGAGTTTAAAATGGCAAATCCTGGTTAGCACATTAGAGTGAAAAACACTGTGTACGAAAGTCACTCTGATATCGTTAAGGTTATGTAGAGAGATTAGGTCCTCATTGTAGAATTAACCGAACGAGAGTACAGAAACATTTTAACACAAAGTACAAGTAGCGAAATAAATATTCAATACGCAGACATGTATCGTAATAGTTGTCATCATCGGTTTTGTTGTACACCAGACAATATCTGTATTCGATTCCTTCTTTAAAATAGTGAGACCGGGAAAACATATGTACATATTCATATAAAGTAAAGAATTAATAACCGCCAAGGAGACGTGCTACACACTCAAACTATATGTATACCACAGTAAATAGATAAGATACCTTAGTCCCTCATGCTACCTGTATATCACAATAAACAGATAAGACATACCAGCCACTCAAACTATCTGTATACCACAGTAAACAGATAATACACATTAGTCCCTCATACTACCTGTATATCACAGTAAACAGATAACACACTTTAGTCCCTCATACTATCTGTATATCACAGTAAACGGATAAGACACATTAGTCCTTCATACTATCTGTATACCATGGTAAAGAAATAAGACACCTTAGTCTCTCATACTATCTGTATACCACACTAAATAGTTAAGATACATTAGTCACACAGTTTCTGTTAGTTTCACATCAGTGGTTTCTATTTACTCATAATAACTAGAATTACATTAGTCCATAATAGACGAATTTGAACGTTTTACACTAATATTTCTGCGTGGTTTTAATTATATGTTTGAGTATTTTTTTGTTAGTTTGGCTTGTCATTAGAAGTTTAGAATTACGAGGTATGGGTTTAATATATTTTTCAGTATTCTGCATAATCTTATTAAACGCCTTTCACGCACGTACTCGTAAAATTCCAAACGCTGAAAAGGCAACATGAAATATAACACAAAAGAAAGTTAAGAAATTATATGATTTTGAATATTTATTGAAAGATTTTTACAATTTTTTTTTCAGTATGTGAAGAGTAAATATATTGACTGACATACGTCACATTTTCTGTCTTCGATTCCCTAAAACAGATTGAAATTTCAAAACAGTCTGTGTATACACACCAATTATTCGAAAGTCATGCATAATAACCACTCTGGACAACGAGCTGTTAGTTCCATACCCAAATATCATATAATTAAGAGACCTAGAATTTACAGTATGAATATACTAAACATACTAACTAGCCCATACTATGAGTAAATAACTTAATTTTAGTGCATATTTCTTCTGTAAATCGCTTTACCGTTGAGTTCACATTTCAAATTCAAATCAATATCCCGAAACGCTACGTTATCGACTTTTTTAGAAGCATCACATATTAACAACTTTAGGACTGTTGAATTTACAGGGTGAGTCACAATTACTTACCCAAAATTTGTGTTAAACCTTAATGTCCATTAATAATCATTTTCGTTCTTTTTTTATTTGCATCGAACAAAATTAGATGCTTTAAGAGATAAAGAAAGAGACACGTAATCTCTCTTGTGCGTAGAAAAGGGTGGAACATTATGGTACTATGTTAAACTTACTAAATTATGGTTTCAAACTATACAGTGTTCAACTGATACGGGTAAGAGTGGTCAGGCTGACTGCATGATTGAAATATAAACAAAGGACTTCAATTATAGCTATATAGCCCAGAGTATAAACACATAAAGTAAATCTGTCTATAAACAAAATAAATATTTGGGAATTGACAATTCTGATGAGGAAGACTAAAAACAAAGGCCTGACTTCTCCTGGTGGTTAAGGCGCTCGAATAGCAATCTGCAGACTACGTGTTAGAATTTTTGTCACAGAACATGCTCGCCTTTTCAGCCGTGGGGGCGTTTTAAGGTCACGGTAAATCCCCATATTTGTTGATTGGCGGTGGGTGTTAATGACTAGCTTGCCTTTCCGTTTTAAAAAAACAATTTGCATCAACAATTAAAGTATTAACTTAAAACTGCGTGTATACACACGCTATCTAGAAATGTTGATTTTCTGTTATGAATCTTGATATCCTTCACGTTGATATTTAACTTTTGTAATTATCTTAAAATACGTTATTATTATTAGTTTCCAAGAGGGGATGATTCCTTGATGAAGGATAGTGTCGAAATATTCCATCACAAGTGCACTTCCCATCCTCCTTGATATGTCATTTGTAACAATCCTATTCGAAAACTATTAAACCATTGAAGTCCAACTTTAAATACACACGTAACTTTACTATTTCGGATAATAATGATCACTGTCATTGCATAAGCTATATTAAAGCTAATTACTGTTACCTACGTAATAATGGAAGACGTTGTGACATAGCAAGGATAAAACGTTTTATAATTGTTAATAATGGCGTTATGTTTATACAAACATCTACTCGCCACTCCGAAACAATGAATAGGTGCACATGAGGTTTTGTGTATGTATATAGGAATGTACGTATTTTACATAGATTACCTTATCTGTAGGTTGTAAACCAAACTACAAAGAGAAGAGATAGAATAAGATGGCGTTTATAACTACTTGTAAAACACAGTATTCTAGTCTCACCAACAACGTAATAGGATATCTTAGGTGAATTCTTAACTATTGCATCCCCTCCACTAAGAAAAATTCTTACCTGCCTGTTTTGGTAACGACCATTTCAGTTCCTGCAGCATGAAACTGTTCCCAGAGTTCCTTGGATTCCAAAGTTACTTTGGGATCATCCTGAACACTGTCTCCTTCGGGCTCCAAAACTGTTACCGACCGTAGGAGTCCGTTTTGATTCGCCGTTATGTATGGCCGGACTCTTGGCGGATCAGCGAGCACCTTGGGGAAGGGAGTCATTGGGTAAGGGCGTGGTAATGTCAACGAGTAATAGGATGGCTGAGTAGGTGTAGTGAAACTGAAGTCAGGTGGTTGGCTGTTAGGGGGCAGCAGAAACGGGTGGTGAGCCATCCCCTGGGCACACTCTGAAGGTTCGAAGCGCATGAAGATAACCCTGGCAGCGGGAGAGAATGAAGTCAAAATGTACCGTCGCCGGGCTGCTAACACAGAATCTACTACACACGATATATAGAAAATTGAGTTTTTGACCAAGATAATCAGTTTCACAAGTGTCAAACACAGAAACAAGGCTACAAAATCCAGCAGACCTTGTTTGAGTAAATATAGTAATAATTAGTTATATTCAAAATTGTCGACAAACCAGAAAGTTTATAGTGCTTTCTCATCAAATTAGGAAATAGTATAGACCAAAACAAGTTTGATTAGTTGGCTCCTTCGAAGTATATTCTTTAAGCCTATTAATAATATTATTTTAACTGGTTAAGTTCGCTTAAAAAGAAATGAAAGCATTACACTTCCCTTTTTACAACACACGAACTAACTAAATAAAACCATAAACTGACTTATCACTGTTTCCCAGTTCTTCTCGTTCCATATTTATTTAGTCATGACGTCAATCAGATGTTCTGTGTTGTTATGAGTGTATATCATCATTGTCGCTCACACACAATTCAAGCTGAACTTTTGACACCCTCCACTCGTACTCACAGCGAAAATGGCAAAATAACGACCAACGGTGATTAACTATCTTTGCAATGCTGCTTCGTATGCCCGCAATTGGTGTTGGGAGTGTGACGTTCTCTACAGCTGTCCTTGTCAATCAAGTGCCTTAGAAAACTAAAAAATAAGGTACAATTCGATTTATTAATCCAGTGATTATCATCTTAGTGACAAGCTTACTGTTATTCCTTCCCGAAAGAACAGCTTTATGTTTCTGTAATAACACAGAAATTTGTAATAGTTGTTTACCTATTCGTTGTGCTTCATCAGTAAAAGGTAAGTTTGGATTTTGTTCAAACGAAAGGAAATGTAAAAGAGCAAATGCACTTAGTTGAGTAGGCGGGGTTAGTAAGTACCGCCTAATAGGAACACGTAGCCAATGATGAGCTCTCAACGATATAAAAATCGCCTACTGGTCAGCGTAATCTTGCCGTCAGATTAATCGCACAATAATAATACCGCCTTTTTTGGACGCTGCCTATATTATTTCATGAGAGTGATAAAAATGTAAGTTTGCCATATTTAGATCAAATATTAGAAGCTGAGCTGTCTGCTGGCTTGAAATTTGTTAGAAACCCATAATTAAGAATTTTTCATAAATGATATCGGTATTGTTTTGGAATAGGGACATCCTAACAGGGAAGAACATGTAAATTTATAAATATCATGGTAACTTGATGGTCATCGAAAATCTCGAATGAAAAAATCCTGTTGCCGTCCAGGTGGTAACATTTAACGCAGCTGAAGTAATTGTAAGTTTGTTTTTACCTGAAAAACTTAACGCAGATACTACATAATATATGTTAAATTTCTGCTATATCTTTTGTCTTTTTTCAGTTTTACTTCTGATGTCAAGTTTTACATGGAAACTGTTCTACATCACAATAGGCTTGGCATGGCCAAGCGCGTAAGGCGTGCGACTCGTAATCCGAGGGTCGCGGGTTCGCGCCCGCGTCGCGCTAAACATGCTCACCTTCCCAGCCGTGGGGGTGTATAATGTGACGGTCAATCCCACTATTCGTTGGTAAAAGAGTAGCCCAAGAGTTGGCGGTGGGTAGTGATGACCAGGGAACTGCCTTCCCTCTAGTGTTACACTGCTAAATTAGGGACGGCTAGCACAGATAGCCCTCGAGTAGCTTTGTGCGAAATTCCAAAACAAACAAATCTACATCACAAACGATTTAAAAATTATATTAATACCAAAATTAACTTACCAATGAAAGATTAAACCCTTTGGTCGTTCAGCGGTAATTATCAAACCTTATAACGCTAAAACTTGCGTTTCATTTCCTGCGGAGGACAGAGCACAACTAGCCCATTGTGTGTTTAGTACTTAACAAGGAACATACAAATAATTATGTACAGAAGTTTGATAGTGCTGCCATCTACTGGTTATTTTATAGTTAATGATTTGTTTGTATAATGTTTGTAATACTTAATCAACAATATGTTGTAAACATCATTAAAGCTTATTTAAAAAGAAGGAAGAGAAAAACATGAGAAGCAATTAAACAATGGTTCTGTTTTCGATTTGTAAACAATAACAAAAACAAAAGACATTTGAGTGTTTTTAGCAAAGGGTATCTCGATTCTAACCGTCAAATTACAAACATTTCATATATATTCCACTTGTAATTAAAAAACAGACGCATAGCTTCAGGAAACAAGTTTTGCTATATTCCTTTCTAATCGTAAACCTTATTCTGTTATTTTCTTCTTATTGTTTTTTGAATGCTTTTTAAAGTATTGTTTGGGTCATGATCTATCTCCATCAATGCTCAGAAGAGCATAAATATGGCACTTTGAAAGATTAGCTCATACCGTAGAGGGTTATTTCATTGCTTAGAATTAAAGTTAGTGCCTAAATAAATATGTGTGTTCGTACAAGGTATATGGTAGATATAATATGGTTGTCCAGTGGGCCCTTTACAATTGTCTTTTCTCATTCTGTATGTTATTTCAATAACCCAAGCCGTACTGCGTTGTTTTTAAACAAATGAGACTGAATGCAAAGCATTGTTGGCAAAAATGCGCGTGTTTCAATGCGATGGTTTATCCAGGACAATAGAGTGTTTAGTTTCGCGGGACTTTTTCCGACGAATGCTGTCGTTCCTTGCCATTTTACTGAGCCCAAAAATACTTCATACCTATCTGAACATTTTTGTACTGTTACCATTTCTATATACAGCGTGAAAGGGGAGATATGCTGTTCAATGTATTCGATATGGAATATTAAAATCATGCACATGTCTATAATGCGAACAACAAAAATATACATTCGCATTCCTCTTTTTACGTTTTTTTTCATTCGTACTGTTATCTTCAAAACTTTCCTTTTAACATTCAGGGGTGGACTTTGGTCACTAGATGTTTAAAATTGCGCATTGGTCACTATTTTAAAATGAACGTTGATCTCTTAATATTTCAGGATAGACTTTGGTTTCTAAACATTTCAAAGAGAACGTCGGTTATTAAAAATTTCAAAGTGGACACTGAATGTTTACGGGTGTATTTTGCCCACTAAACGTTTCAAAGTGGACGCTGGCCGCTAAAGTTTTGAGATTGTACTAAACAATTTAGAGTTACCATGGATCACTATTCATAGTGGTTTTTGGTTGGTAGGACTTTGTTTACTAAATATTCCAAGGCGGGCATTGGTCGCCACATATTCCAGAGTGAATTTTGGTCAGTAAGCATTTCAGAGAGGACATTGATCCTTAAACTTTTCAGGGTAAACATTGGTCACTAAACGTTTCACAGAGGACCTGGTCACTAAACAATTCAGAGTGGATATTAACCACTAAATGTTTCAAGGTAAACTTTGAATATTAAATATTCATTGAACATTAACCACTAAACATTTCAGAAAAATATTTTGATCAATAAATGTTTCAAAATGAATATTGGTCACTAAATGTTTCATGGTGGGCATTTGTCATTAAATGTTTCAGGATGGACTTTGACCACTAAGCAGTTTAGAATGAACATTGGTCACTATTTCACAATGGATTTTGGGTGCTAAGTGTTTCAGGTAAGACTTTTGTTACTAAGCATTCCATAGTGGACATTAGTCGTTATATGGTGGACTTTGGTCACTAAATGTTAGGAATATGACTTTAGTCATTAAATATTTCATAATGGGCACTAGTCACTGTGTTGAAGACATTGGCCACTAAATGACTCAGAGTGGGTAATAGTCACTAAATATTTCATACTGGACAATGACCACAGCATTTCAGAGTGAAAATATCCATTAAAAGTTTCAAATCGACTTTGGTCACAAATTGTTTCAAAGCAAACTTTAAAAGCCAAGTATTTCACAATGGGCTTTGGCCACTAAATTTTTCAGAGTAAACTTTAGATGCGTAAAATTTGAAAGTGAGCATTGACCACTAAACGGTTTAGAGATGACACTGATCACTAAAAGTTTTAGAGTGGTCATTGATCTCTAAACGTTTCAGAGTGAGCATTAGCTACAAAATATTTCATTGTGGACTTTGGTCACTAAACGTTTCAAAAAGGAGACTGGCCACTAAAATTTCACAGCGGACTTTGGTTACTATGTTTAGAAATGAGTATTGATCACTAATTATTTCACAGTTGAATTAAATCACTAAGCGTTTCAGTGTGGTTATTACTTACTAAATGTTTTAGGGTGGACTTTGTTACTAAACGTTTCAAAGTAAACTTTGATTACTAAATCTTTCACAGTGCTCTTTGTTAATAAATGCCTGAGAATGAAAATTGCCTTTTAAACATTTTAGAGTGAACATTGCCCATCAAATGTTTAAAAATGAACTTTAGATGTGTAATATTTCAGAGTGGGCATTGACCACTAAACGTTTTAGAGTGGACTTTGGTCTCTAAACGTTTCATAGCGAACATTATCCACTAAATATTTCACTGTGGACTTTGGTCACTAAACGTTTGAGAGTGAAATTTTGACACGTAACATTTCAAAGTGAACACTGACCACTAAAATATTTGTAGAAGAGAACGGGCACTAAAATTTCACAGCTAACTCTGGTTACTATGATTCGGAGTTGATATTGGTCACTAATTGTTTCACAGCTGAACTTAGTCACTGAACGTTTCAGAGTAATTATTATTTTCTAAATGTTGTGATATAGACATTGGTTATCAAAGGTGGCAGCTAAATTTTTCACAGAGAACTTTGGTCGCTAAACGTTTCACCAAAATTCACTTTCAGTTCCTAAACGGCCAGACATGGCCAGGTGGTTAAGGGGCTCGACTCGTAATTTGAGGGTCGCGGGTTCGAATCCCTGTCACACCAAATATGCTCGCCCTTTCAGTTGTATGGGAGTTATAAAGTGCGGTCAATCCAACTATTCGTTGGTTAAAGAATAGCTCAAGACTAGCTGCCTTCCCTCTGGTCTTACACTGCTAAATTAGGGTCGGCTAGCCCAGATAGCCCTCGTGTAACTTTGCGTGAAATTCAAACCAAACCAATCTAATACCCAAAGTAATAATAAATGAATATTTTAAGGTTATTGTATATTTATGCTTAAGATTCGTCTTATGTCTTGGATTTTAGCTGACGTACCCTTCAAAGCACGAGGAAGACATGCAGTTTACGATGGTGACAAGTTTGTACGATGGCTCCCCTATTGGTTTTAAGGATTCGTGCCATATTTAGTTGCGTAAAGCATAGCACACAGACAGATGTATTAGGAAGTAATATAGGAGGGTCAGATCTGAACATGGTGAAAAGTGTGGATGTGAAGATAGATACATAACAGACATGGGTCATGAGAAACACAGAGCTGTCATTTGCGAACGTTGGAAGCCCTAAATGACTCTTTCGAGCGTCATTTCGCAAGTGTATATTAATTGTGGATTAGAGTTAACAATGTTGCTTTGCTAGTTTGTCGTCACATGATTCCATGCACCATTATCTCAACAATTACATGTGCATTAACTCAGCCTGCCCTGTAAATACAGTTTCACGTGCAGCGCCACCGTAATCACATAACATTTACAGGAGAAAGGAAAATATTGACTTTTCTATAGTTAGTAACTTCATAAATTGAGTTTTTCCGAACGGAAATCCAATATTCTTATCTATAGGACAGACATAAACTAAGAAATATATATACAGATACAAAAACGATTTCAATACTACTTGATTTTTAAACAATAAAGAAGAATATTTCTAATAACCTTAAACATAAATTACATTTTCTATGCTGTTCTTATTGGATAATTTCATTCATTTTATGGTTTGGCGTACAACTTCCTCAAAAACCGCGTTTACAGTGAGGTTACAAAAATTATTCTAAAGTGTAACTATTAGTGTGTGTGGGTGTGAATATATGTTCTGCGTAAAACACCAAATGTTCCGAAAATATTTGTTTGTGTTGTGAATGTATTCCACGTTATAACGTACATACAAACTGTTATAATGAATATTTTAAGGTTATTGTATATCTATGCTTAAGATTCGTCTTATTTTCGTCAGTGAACAAAGTATTCTCCAATAACACGAAATAAGTAATGTGACTAAGATGAATCGAAAAGAAAAATATTAAGTGCCATAAGGAACAATGGTTTGAAAACTATCAGCATTCGCTAAATCACATACTAAAAAATTAAAGAAAAATTGAATTAATAAACTGTGTAGCCTTTAATTGTTTCTATTATATTTAAGAATACGAGGCCTGTTCAAAAAATACGCGGACTGTTTGAATTGCGCGGCTCCAGTTGGTTCCAGGGGAATCCGCTTGGTGTCGCTAGGTTCGCACAGATCAGCTGATTACGACGCCATTTTCCGATTGCAGATATCTTCATTTGTGTATTAGCTACGCGGTTTTAAGTGAAGTGCGATTTTTTCGTTTGGCGGATTTCGGAATGAATGACCTGAAGGAACAACGACTTGCTGTGAAATTTTGTGTTAAACTTGGAAAATCTGCGACTGAAACTTTTGCTATGCTTAACACGGCTTACGGTGATGTTGCTATGAACGTACGGCATGTTTCAAGTGGCATGAACGTTTTAAGGATGGTCGACAGTCCATTGAAGATGATGAGCGTCCTGGACGTCCTTCCACGTCAACTGACGACCCACACGTCGACAAAATCAACACCCTGGTGCGGGGGAAATCGACGTCTGACTGTCAGGGAGCTTGCTGAAGAGTGTGGGATATCAGTTGGATCTTGCTACGAGATTTTGACCGAAAAAGTGAAGCTGCACCGCGTTGCTGCAAAATTTGTGCCTCAGAAATCGTGAGTTTTTGGCCAAACACTCGATCACTGTTCTTCCCCACCCCCCTACTCATCTGACCTTGCTCCTTGCAATTTTTTCTTGTTCCCCAAACTCAAAAGACCCTTGAAAAGAAGAAGATTTGAGACGATTCCCGAGATTAAGGCAAATGCGAAGGAGCTGGAGGACATTACAAAAGAAGCGTACCAGGACTGTTTCAACAAGTGGAAACACCGTTGGGATAAGTGTGTGCGTTGGGGAGGAGAGTACTTTGAAGGGGTCCCAGACCTGTAACTTCTAAATAAAGTACATTTTGTTTTATGACGTCAGTCCGCGTATTTTTTTTGAACAGCCCTCGTATGTAAAGATAACGTAAACACTTGTAGCTCCTTGTTTGTGTTTGATAGGTTTTGGAGTGTGTACAGATACTTCATAAATGTCTTAGGTATTTGTATGTTTACTTTGTTTTCAGGCCCTGGAATGGACAGGTGGTTAAGGCGATCGACTCGTAATTTGAGGGTCGAGGGCTCAAATCCCCGTCGCGCCAGACATGTTCCCCTTTCAGTTGTGGGTGACGGTCAGTCCCACTATTTTGTTGGTAAAAGAGTAGCCTAAGAGTAGCTAAATTAGATACGGCTAGGGCAGATGACCCTCGTGCTGCTTTGCGCGAAATTAAACAAACGAAACTTTGTTTTCAGTGGGTGTTTGAGTATGTAAAGATAATACTAACCCCTGTACTTCTTTGTTTACTTTGTGTTTAATGGGTGTTTCGTGTATGTACACACAATCTTAACCTTTATAGTGCTCTGTTTGTGTAATTCATGTATAATTGCCTCAGTGTATATACAGGTAACCTATAAAGATTTGCATTTCTTTGAGGTGTTTTCTTTTGTTGTGTGATTTGTATCTAATGGTATGGGGTATACATACATATTTTATAAATATTTGTAGTTTTGTATTTGTTTTTAATGTTTTTGCAGGTGTGTGCAGAAAATCTAAATACCTGTAGTTCATTGTTTTTGTACTTTATGTCTAATTGGTTTTTGGATATATAAAAATACAATATAAATACTTGTTTTATGTTTCTGTACATTTATTTAACGAGTGTTTAGGTATCCACAGATAATCTAAGAAATAGTAGTTCTTTTTTTATGTACTTTATGCCTAATAAATGTTATATAAATACTTGCGATTATTTGTTTGTGTGCTTTTTGTTTAATGGGTGTTTGAGTATGTATAAATAATCTAAATATTGTACATTTTTGTTTGAGTACTTTGCATTTAATGTGTCGCAGGTATGTACAGATACTTTGTAACTAGGTGTTCCTTGTTTGTATACTTTCGGTTCAATGGAACTTAGGACGTATACGTATGTTTTAAATACTTGTAGTTTTTTATTTATATATCTTATTTTCAATGGGTATTTAGAAGTGATATATAAACATAGTTATTTATTTGTATAACTTATTTTCAATGGATGTGCAGATTTGTCTAGACAATTTATAAACATTCAGTTATTTTTGCATATCTTGTTTCCATTGGTTTTGTATGTACAGATAATTTACAAACATATACAGTTCCTTGCAAAAATATTTCTTCTTACCAATAATTTCACATTTTGGTGAAATATAAATAACATAAACATTTTTTAATGAACTTATGTTTATTCAAAACTCTGATGATCAAACTATATTGTTAGCAAAACCTGCATCCCTAATCAGTTTCCTGCTTGCCCAGCTGCTTAATTTGGAAGGGCGGCCTGATCTGGATAGTGAGTGGGTGGTATGAACCACATTCCACTTCTTAATAATGTACTTACTCAAAAAATTAATGAAAGACTTTGAAATTTTTGTGTAACCTTCTCTGCCACGTTATCCTTCCTCCAGTGGCACAGAGGTATGTTTGCGGACTCACCAATAGAAATTGGGTTTTGATACCTGTGATGGGCAGAACACAGATAGCCCAATGCGTAACTTTGTGCTTAATTCCAAACAAACACTTTATCTCTGATTTGTTTGGAGAGCTTCTTGGTCTTCATGGTTGGTTTGTCACGTCGCTATGTGAGTTGTAGCTTGAACCACTTGAAACTATTACACTAATTTTGTAATCTTTCAAACTAATCTTTTGCACCTGAACCGATTTAGGGTTGCCGTAGCAAAAGGACTGAATACTTGTATAATTGAGAGTGTTATGATTTTCTTTGAATATCTAACTTACATAATATCAGCACTTTTTAACTTTCTCAGTTTGGAGTAGATTGTGTAGATCATAAATATAAAGTCTCGTGTAAAAGTTTCATGATTCCAACCTAAGATGGCAACAAAATGTGGAAACTGTGCAAGACGCTGTAATTATTTGTTCGTATTTCTTGTTTTAAATGGGTTTGTGGAATTGTATTGAGAATCTATAAACATGAACAAGAGACAACTTTGTTTATGTAATTGTGTACAATAGTTTTATGGGTATGCTTATATAATTTGTAATGTATTATTTAAAAGCTATTTTTACAACAACAATTGTTATTTGTTTATATAACTTGTTTTGAATGAGTTTGTGGATTTATGTGAATAATTCATGTGCATATTGTACGTTATTTGCATATATATATTTCCAATGGATTTGTGGGCATGTATAAATAATCTATAAACAGACTTGATTGTTTGTATACCATTTTCCCATCTAGTTTGTGGATCTGTATTGATCATCTATAGAAAAGCAGTAAGTTTTTTGTATACCTTGTTTCCAGTGGGTTTGAAGATTTGTATATAGCGAATCTACAAACATGCAATTAGTTGTGGTATACCATGAGTCCAATAAATTTATGGATTTGTATAGAAAAATCTATAAACATGTAGTTATTTATCTGTTTATCTCGTGTTAAAAGGGTTTGTAGGTTTGTATAGATAACACTATGTAACAATATTTTTACTTTTTCTTGTTCCTGAGTAGAAAGTGTTATTTTCCAATTGCTTATACCTAAAGTAAATGGAAAAGACCTATTTTTCTCTTTAAACTTCGCTTTTGTGACCTGGGTAATGAAATTTTTAAATTTACCAATTTTCCAGAACATTTCAGGTAGATTCAGTGCTGTGTAGCTAACAGAAATTTTTCTCGAACTTACAGGAATTTTCTAGAACCTTTTCTGAATTTTCTTAAACTTTCCAGAGTAATATACATGGGCTCACCACTCACCACTTCAGTTTAGTTCGAGCTGCCTAAGTGAACACATAGACCTATCTGATTTTATCAGATATGGTACCAAGAAGCTGCAAGCATTCTCCAGACGCATTCTGCTATGTATGTGGCCAATTTATCAAGACAAGAGCGAAAAAGTACTCTGTGACAGCATCCGCTAAAATGTGTGAAGTTTACAAGGCATATTTTGGCATGACTGTTGGGGATCAAGACAAACCCTGGGCATCTCATTTTACCTGCGAGCACTGCAAAAAAACTCTAGAAGGTAAGACGGACAATTTTCGCTTGCTTGAATAGTAAGATTTTACATTATAGTAATGGTCAAGACCTTGCTATGGTTGGTAGATTACATGGGAATCACCGAAGAAGATCCTGGAATGCACAGCATTCCCAAAACTCAGTAGGAAGGGAAAAAGCTTGGGCAGCTTTGTCACAGTAGTTCAGGGCTTCTTGGGCAATCCTGAGAGTCCGAACACAGGTACTGTTCGACAATATGTATCTAATTCTAATGGGTTATCTGCTCTATTTATAATGCTTTCTGGAAATACGTTATCTAATAATTTTGCAAATTCGAACCATTTTGAGCTATGAATGTATTTTGTATTTCTTGTTTTGAAAGGGTTTGCGTATTTGTGTAGATAATGGGGATCCGAGATCAGAGATCTTTATGGTGTGATAGTTATTGATGAATAGAGATATATTTTGCTTGGACCAATAACTTTGAAAATTTGTTGAATATATTTAATCACATGTCACTGGAAGTTTTAATCATTTGCAGTTTTCCTAATCTAATAAGGCTAGGTTACAAATGGTTTAACCTAAAATTAGGCCTAATAATATTAGATTGAGCATTTCATTGATTCGTGTAGAGCGCAAATTATCTCTTGAGCTAAAACCTTAACTATATGTAAATACTCTTCGGTATATTAAAGAAAATTTGATATACTCTTGTGTATTTTATAGAGCCTTAATTTGGCTTCGGTTAGGCCAGATTGAGCTTAAACGTAATCAAGACGTGACATTTTAGCCTGACTTTGACGTTAATGATTATAGGCATAATGTTAATCTGAAGAAGACTTTTGTCAGCCTCCGATTCAAGTTGTGTGATATTGAAAACACCTCAGTGGATTTTGTTGTGATATCGATGCGTTTTACCCCACATTATAAAAATATTTTAGAAAAAGTTATCTAATATTAGTGAAATTTAGCTCACTTTTCTGTTAATCGATCTACGTTACCTCACATAATTTTGTTTTGTTTGCCTGTCATCTTCAACCCACCCTTTCAACTTTCGCTTCTCAAATTTTCCTCCTTTCAAGATCGACAGGAAAGCTAAACAAGCGAACACCATTTTCTGTTCGATTTCTGCAACCCCAGGCAGCAAAAGCACCAGGTATCTGAATACTCAATTGCTTCCAATAGGCTAGGATATATCCTGAATTTAGAGTTAAATAAAGACGTAACGTGGTCAAACTGTTTCTGAGTGCTTTTTATTTCATCTTATTTATTGATTGAATTACTTCTATTATGTATTATAGTAATGGTTATACATGGGAAGCACCCAGGATCATCTGCTCTGCAAATTCGAACCATTTTGAGCTATGAATGTATTTTGGGGGGATCCGAGATCAGAGATCCACCAGGTTTGTATATGATTACTCTAAACATCAAGATCAACATTAAATTTAACGAATTTTTTACAAGTATCAGTAGAACAGATGTATAAGTCCAATATTCTGTCGTTATTATAATTTGAAATACATGTGGTTGAATCATCTGACAAATCATAATTTGTTTCTTCAGTAAAGTCGTATAATTCTATGCCGTTTGGATTTGTTCTGTTGCATCCACATTTTTATTTGGACTATTTAGTTATCTTATAATTATTGATTTATTATTGTGGTCATTAAGTTTGTTTATTAGGTTACATCAATATTCATTTATGGAGAACAGTAAAACCACTTATTATAATGTTTTTTCATTATTATTTACGGTTACTTCAATGATTATGCATTCATTGATGTTATCGATTAGCACGTAAGTGATCAGTAATGAAGTTTTTTTTTTTTATATTACAGTTATCCTCTGTTACCATCGTTTTTGTTAAATCGATCTCGTATCGTCTGATCGAGCAAAATTCTGCATCGGTATTTAGATCTTGAAAACCTGGTAGCGTAAGGTACTCACATAGGCATCTTTCTCCTTCATGTACTGGTGTTGTTAGATGTTTTATATTGGATTTTGTAATCTGGTTTGTATTTTATCGTGAAAGTTTCTTACTTCGAAATGGACCTGAAATGGTGCCATGTGGAGGAAGGAGGTATCAGCTCTAGACCAGTCAAAAACAGTTACCAAGTTGCCTTATTGTAGAAACACAGCTCTCGTAAAAGTGTTTTATTCCGTTTGCAGTTGCTTTCGAGCATTTATACCTAATTATAGAGATGACATCGCTTGTTGCTGAGCTAAATCCAAAGTAGAATAATGATACTGCACAGAAAACAGACAGGTAAGTGATGTCCTTATCATACCAGAGATGAAATTTAAAATATCTCCATGACAGGCGCCTACACATGAATTGGTTACAGCATAGAAAATCGGCCGATTATTCCTAGGATATAATTTCAAGTGAGCGAGGCAATAAAAGGAGTCGTATAAAAGAGCCACTTTTGCTTGTAAGTGTATCATTTACCACGTAATGGCTTATAATAGGGATCGCTCGTTTGTTCTTCTTTAGCACTATTTCATATTGTTCCTCCAGCATATAGCAGAAATAGCTATGAGTTTTATAATAAAATGTGGGCATTTTTACTAAATGCATCATTGTGCATTGTGTAGGGAAATTATTTTTAAGTTTATATGATTATCTAGCTAATAACAACAGCTGTATAACCATTGATATTCAATTGCTTTAATGTAGTCTGTGGTTTAGATGGATCCTCATGATCTATTACATGCATACGTATATAGCTGCTTGCAGGTTGTGGATGTAATTTAATCTTTATGTGGAAGACATGAAACATGTATCACAGTGATTATTAACTTATTGTTTCAACTGTATTAATGTTGAGTATCATTTTTTTTACGTATAAGGTGCCTACCTTTTAGGACGTGACGCTACTGACTGGATCATAGTTTTTTTCTACAGAAATATTTAAGCTGTAGTTTCAGCATCAGATCAGGAATCACGGTGATGGCTGACGGTGAGTGTTGAATTGCACCCAGCACTGAGTGATTGCGAATTTTGTAGGTAATGCAGATAGAGTAGCCATTTTGGAAGCTGACTTTAAGGAGTGCAAGAATCATGCAAGTGGGAGATGGCGAAAATGATAGTGATTCTAGGCGAAAGTTGGTCACACTTCGAGTTTTCCATTGCTAAAGGCGTATAATGTATTCGTAAAAATACTGATATCCGGTGCGATTCTCCTGAAGTTAAGTCGTTTGATGGGCTATATATTTATCATTAATTAAGACGAGTTTATCAGATAAAAACCTGAATATCGATATTAAATTTGATAAATAAATATTTAAAAAATTCATTCGTGAGTCCCCGAGGTCCAAAGGTCTATTATAAGAAGTGAAATTATTAGTCTAGTTCAAGAAAGCCAGAATATTCAATTTTATACGTATTTATTACTAGTAGATGGGTTAGAACCGGTTGGTGGTCCGCGGGGTCATTTGCTCCCTCAAAATGGTCTGCTGACGAAAAACGTTTGAGAAACACTGCCCTAAGATACTGTCTATGCGAATCCTGCGAACGTGTGTAAGTTGAGGAGGTTTTGCATCACCATGAGTGTAGCGCAGGGGTTGTACAGTGGAGGTAGACAGAGAAGGATCCTCCCCCAATAACTATATATATGTACAGTGGAGGTAGACAGAGAAGGATCCTCCCCCAATAACTATATATATGTACAGTGGAGGTAGACAGAGAAGGATCCTCCCCCAATAACTATATATATGTACAGTGGAGGTAGACAGAGAAGGATCCTCCCCCAATAACTATATATATGTACAGTGGAGGTAGACAGAGAAGGATCCTCCCCCAATAACTATATATATATATATAGTCGAAAACTTTGGTGTAGCCCCGTGGCATAGAAGTAAGCTAAATATTTTGAAGTTGGATCACTGTTATAGGTACGACGAGATAGTCTATGTGTAGCTTTGCGTTTAAACAAACCATTGGTGTACATTACTTGTTTGTACCTAGTATGGTTAATTTTCAGTAAATTTCTTTCCCTTCTGAGCCCACCTCACACGGTTAACAAATATGAGCCTTAACACGTAATCATTATTACTTCATTATTTTTTCCACATCTAATGAAATTTCTCTCTATCATCGTGAATGTTATTATACTGATGAAGTAATACAGTTGTATGTGATAATTTGAGTCATATTCTAGTGATGAATTATCACAAGGTATGTAATAACTTGAACATTATTTCAGTGATGAAGTATTTTTTTTATTTTTTGTCAAATACACATATCTATGTGTGTATATATATTGATAGAAAATTAAATATACAAAGTAAGGAAGTTCCCATGAAGCCTGATCAACATTTTTGGGAATATGTCTTGATCATCATGACTACTGTGCAAAAGTGTTAGAACAAGAGAACATTTTGACATTCTCTCCATTTTATGAAACTAAATCTTCCATGCTATTACAGAATATAGTTTTCAACACTATGGTAATGCTTCACTGATCTTTGTGTGACAATTGAATGAGCCACAGTGAGAATACTTATCATTCTTTAAAATTTCCATATACTTTTATCAAGGGCATGTCATAAGGGCTTTGCTTGAATGAACATACTGATCAAATTTAAAGTCTGAAATAATTGCCATGGTACCCAATGTTAACTATATAGAAAGAAGCTAGCAAGAATCTGGCATATGGCAGAAGTATATGCCAGAAGAAATCAATTTAATATCACTCCAGAAATAAACCTTGATAAAAACAGTATTTAACACAGCATTTTAAATATTGTTGTCATTCCACAGCCCAAAATTTATATCAGTACATTCACTGTTTCTCAGATTAACATACATAGATTGCAACAAATTGAAATTATAAATTTTCAAGAAAAATAAACACGTTATTTATTCATGACATAATTCTCCATAATTACTGTACTGTGTAATAATTTGAATCTTATTCTAGTGATGAAGTATTATGGTAGTATGTGATTATTATTGGTTATTGTGTACCTAACATTATGTTAATGTATCCAATTGTTATTTTGTTTAATTTAATGTATCCAATTGTTATTCTGCTTAATTTAATGTATCCAATTGTTATTTTGTTTAATTTAATGTATCCAATTGTTATTTTGTTTAATTAAAAGTAATTTTATGTATCAGTGTTATTTCTAGTAACAGTACATTAACTTTCTCATCCGTTCATACAATCTCTAACAGAAGCAGTTACTGGAAAATATTAAAGAATGAAGGAAAGTGTATTATTCTTGATTAAACTCTAATTTTATATATTAAATGAGAGATATCCTCTAATAGAATTGTCCTCTAACTTCTTATAAAACTCCCCCAGTTGGTCAGGAGTGTCAAATGGTTTCTGAAGCACATCCTCTAACACACTGCCCCCCTCTACTTATCATTTGGCAAAACAAGGCTGTCTGTTGCTGTTGATTGTCCAGGATGTGGTCTAACTTCATCAGTACACTTAGCTGAAAGTCTTTTCCTGAAAATGCCTATTTGAAAACTTGTTAACTAATATTTGAGTGTTAAAACTACATTTTATTGAGAGAAATACAAAATTTTATTCGTAAATTACTACTTATAAAATAAATGTAAACTATACTAAATTATTACTCTCTTGTACTTTTACAGCCAGCTGTTGCTGGTGAAGTGTCAACTGTGACTGTTGGTGGAATCGAATCCTGTCAGTGGGATGTAGACAGTCTCCTGATAGGTTGAAAGAGATGTCTACTGGTGGGATGTCATATTAGCAGATGAAGTACTGAAGACTGGTGAAAAGGGTAATTATGCTTTCTTTACAGTCAATGTAGCATCTTCTTTTTAAATGTATAATTGAAACACAAATGTTGGCAATGCTGACCTGCTAACTTACGTGTTTCATCCCATTTGTTATGTTTTTAACTGCAATATATGATTAATTGATTCTATATAATCTAGAAATTGCTTAAGAACTTCATTTAAATAGTTTACATTACACTATTAGTATCACACCACGTCTATAAATTATAGTACTTGTATAATGCCATGCAATGCAAAACAATGCATATTTTTATTAAGCAAACTGATTCGAAAATTGAAGAAATACTCCCAAATCAGCACAATACAAAAATATTTTGTAGGTCTATACATGCTAAATTACTGGTAAATTTTAAAAATGTGAACTGAAAAATCTTACAGGAGTAAACTCGTGAATATACACTTCCATTTAGCTAAAGCTGAAATTAGTCCTCTGAGGGCGAAAGACAACAGTCTAAACACATCAAATAATTGGGTAAAGCTTCAAAATTAGGAACTGAAAACTACAGAAGATAAAACATTGAAAAATCCAAAAATAAGTGTAATATATAGGTATTTGTGGTAAACTCTTTTCGTAATAAATCAAGTGAAATAAACAATAGTAACATACCGTGAATCATCTGTACAAATATTACACTATGTAACACAAATTTTGTTCCTGGATAGTATGTGTTATTTCTTAATTGCTTACGTTGTAAAAGTACAGAAAATGGCCGTTATTCCCTTCAAACTTTGTTTTTACGACCTGGATAATGAAATTTAGAAACTAACCTATTTTCTATGTAAAAACGGGAAAATTTGCACATTTTCATTTACATAAGGTCTGAATAAAACAACATATGAATCAAGATTTACATGTATTTATACTAAAGTTATACAAAAATGAACAAAAATGTTTAGAAGTGAGTAGTTTTTCGAGATTTGCGACTGTAATATAAATCACTTTCATGTATCAGCCTCCAAATACAGACTCGGCATTCGACTTTGTTAGACCAAGATCTCTGATCAAGTCATTGAGGTATCTTTGGTTTGGGTAGTATGGATTTCTCTCACCAGCTGCACCTCTGAAATTGTAATCTGGATCTTCAACGTCTGCTTCCTCTTCTGATTTGCTGCTCTCTTCTGAAGTTGGCTGCTTTCTCTTTGGCGTAGTGGGTACAGGGAGCTCAGGGCAGTGTGGCACTGGGGCGATGGATGATGGAAGGTCCGGATACATGATAGCAGATGTATTCTTGCCAGCCCGGCGTTTGGAAAAGTCCATCATGCAGAAGTAGCAATCGCTTGAGTGGTCAGTGGATTAACGCCAAATTCTTGCAATAGCGAACTTCATGGCTCTCTCTTCCCCTATGTATCATCTTGCAAAATAGTAAAATAAAATTGTTAATATGAAGAACAACTTTATTTCATCCACAACTAATGTGTAAGAGGTTCATGCAAAATATTTTAGGTGATATTTTTTCTATACTATTGGAAATAAAAAATTTGTATAATATAAAAAACTTACTATTCAAACAAGCAAAAATTGTCCGTCTTACCTTCTAGATTTTTTTGCAGTGCTCGCAGATAAATTGAGGTGTCCAGGGTTTGTCTTGATCCCTGACAGTCATGCCGAAATATGCCTTATAGGCTTCACACATTTTAGCGGATGCTGTCACAGAGTACTTTTTCGCTCTTGTCTTGATAAATTGGCCACATACATAGCAGAATGCGTCTGAAGAATGCTTGCAGCTTCGCGATACCATCTCTGATAAAATCAGATAGGTCTATGTGTTCACTTTGGCAACTAGAACTAAACTGAAGTTGTGAGTGGTGAGCCCATGTATTTATATTACTCTGGAAAGTTTAAGAAAATTCTAAAAAGGTTCTAGAAAATTCCTGTAAGTTCGAGAAAAATTTCTGTTAGCTACTCAGCACTGAATCTACCTGGAATGTTCTGGAAAATTGGTAAATTTAAAATTTTCATTTCCCAGGTCATAAAAGCAAAGTTTGAAGAGAAAAATAGGTCTTTTCCATTTACTTTAGGCATAAACAATTGGAAAATAACACTTTCTGCCCAGGAACAAGAAAAGTAAAACTTCTGTTACATAGTGTTATTAATCGGTAAGAAGTGAGGCCGTTAAAGTTTCAAGTATCTCTTTCGCCTAATAGAACTGGTACTTATATCATTTGTTTTCGTACAATATATCATTTAAGTTTGAAAACTTCTGCAATCAATGTAACTTTGAAATTGAATGAATAAATTTTATATTTTAATTAGAACATAATATATTTGGTATCTTTCTGTATGTGTAGATTTAATATAAGGTATTGTTATGTACTTCTTTATAATGGGATAGACCATTCATTTATAACTCATACTATACAGAGTCTTCGAAACACGGTGTGTTGTGGGTGTTCTAGCATCCTCACTTTTACAAATTTCACTCTTATAGCAAGTGTTAAAGATATATTATTGTAAAACCTACATGTCCAGCTAAGCACCCCAACTTTGCAAGTTTTTCCTATACTATAGTAATTAGGAAGTGAACCAGCTTTAACAGTAAGCATTTTATGTTAGTTAAGGGGCTAAAGGGGAGGCTAAGACACATTTTGTAGTAACTTCAGCTTCGACATGTTTCCCTCACTGCAGTCCCTGTCCATTTCACTCAAGAGTAGAGTGATATTTTATTTCATTCGTAGTTACATTTTCTTATTGTCCTAATACATGATGTAGTTATGATTTCTTGTTTTATTGTGACTTTGATTTATGTTAAAGGTATTTTAGTTTTGGCTTTTATTTCAACAGAACTCTAAATAATGGTGTTGATTACAACTGTGTTGAAAACAAACTTTTTAGTGTTGGATATGTAATGTTGAGTTCATATTTATGCCAAGAATAGTCGACTCATATTATCGTAGTTCTGACGTAGACGCGGGACGACAGCACCATCGAGAGGGTCCAAGCGCCATATTTCTGTGGTTGTTTTTCGATGTTTGACAGTATCAGTTTAACAGAAAACAACGGTATGCCGCAAACCGACTGTTGTGTTCCTTTGTGCAAAAATCGTGGTGGGTACAGATTTCCGTCTAATACAGTAATGAAAGAGTGGGTGTTCGAAAACGCTGGATTCTGGCCATGAGAAGAGCTGATTCTAAGGCCAATTTTCGAGTGTGGGAGCCTGAACCAAGCTCTGTCGTGTGCCCTTATCACGTCGTACCAACAGATTACTACAGTGAAACATCTTTTAATAATTATCATTCCAGTATTTCAAAACAAAAAAATGACACCCACTACTTCCCCCTACTACCTCAACCACCACTATCACAGGGGCCGAGGAACACATACCACCTGCCACCATCACTAATCAGTGTTTTTTTTTTGCTGCTAGAGTCTTTATAATTTCATATGAACCCAATGTTGTCAATATTATTAGTTATTTCGTGTTCCTAAATAAGTTACATACGGCAGATAAGAACCAAACGTTGCGTGTTTACCCGGTAATAGTCCGCGTCCAGAGAAGGCAACAACAAAAAAGGTGAAGGACCCTCACGATTGTGCTGCCGCCGTGCGAATGCGAAAATGCGCTAGTTTCAAGCTTCCCATTAAGAAAGTTAAAGAAGTTCCTCCACAAAGTTTTTGCCAAATCACGCCTTTGGAAACATCCATGTGTTGCCTTTAATGTACTTTAGTCTTATTATCAGCTAATAGATTTGAATGTTTTTGTTTGTTTTTTTGTTTTGCTTTTCTATACCTAACTTTTCTATCTTTTATAATTAAATTGTTAAAAGAGAAGACTGATAATTACCTTTAGTCGTGAATACGTATAAAAATAAGTTTGTTCGAATTTTGCGCAAAGCTAGACGAGAGCTATATACACTAGCCGTCCTTAGTTTAGTAGTGAAAGGGAAGGCATTTAGTCATCACCACCAACCGCTAACTCTTGGACTTCTCATTTACCAACAAATAATAGGATTGATCGTTACATTATAACACTACAAAGCTGAAAGGACGAACATGTTTGCTGAGACAGTGATTCGAACTTGTGACTCAGATTGCGAATCGTGCGCCCTAACCACCTGGTAGATATATCATTGAACAGCGTATACCTTTTTATAATTGATTGAAACAAAACTACATAACAGTTTTTTAGTATCCACGTGATGCATAGTTTATTGAACCATATCTCTTCTTATCCATCACAGGTATAGCATTATGTATACATACTCCGCCAGCACCATGTTGCCTATATATAGGACCCAACTATAGGTCAGTAGAGTCGTCGTTGCTTCTAATCATCGGCTGTTACACAAAATGTTTTTGTTGTGTTTATGGAGAGCATCATTTTTTCTGTATTCTAAGAACACCACATCTAGCTGTCGTTAGGCTGACGATTAATTTGACTAGTTGCCAAGGGAAATGAGGCTGGTATTAGTATTTGCATTCCATATATCGGACCTAGCGCCACAGAGTCGTACCCGCAGGCGAATCTCGTACCATCTCGGACATTGGTTTTACACGAGCTTCTGTGACCCGAGGCAGCGTGCGTCACGTGGTGTGTTAGTTTATATCGCCACAAATTGCTAAGGCTTCAACCCTTTTCCTTATCGGAACCTTCCATCCTTTAACTACACAATAATTGCATGGTTGGCAAAGAGACAGCAACTAAAACTTACACAGTCCGTTTTTTATTCTTGTATTGCCCAGTCTCTGTCTTCAGAGATGATTCCGGCGTCCTTTTTACCCTGGTTTTCATTTTTTTTCCCTATTATTTTCTCTCTTTGGATAGAACAGTGTGATGATATCTGTGTGTGTTACTGGTTAACCTCCAGAACAATGACGTGAAACACAAATATAAAACGTTAAGGACGTTGATTCTCATGTGTAAAGTATCACGTTACTCTGTGTACTTCAGAATGAAAATATACAATTAGTTTCATAAGGTAGAGCAACGTCACGCTAAGTTTTGTTATAAAGTGTTATGTTTCTATGGTTAATTCAAGGACAAAACAAACAAACAAACAAGGAATTGTGACTTTTAGTTTCGTAGGGCAGATTCTTAGGAATGTACAAGTGTTTACTGTTAAATGGAAAACAGGCATCTTGTTGTTGTGGTTACCATCATCAGTAAGTTTGAAAAAAGAAAATTTAACTTATGGCGGATTTACTGTAATATATCTATTTTAACATTGATGTTTGTTTAAGTTAAGTTTATATTTAGAAACGTAATAACTTATATTGTTAAATCTGTATTGCAAATTTCCCGCCTGTTAACTAAAATTGTAGAAAATTCTTGAGTGTAAGAATCAACAATACGTATGTGTGTGTGTGTGTGTACGTAAACATTAGCATATCATTCATATTTTTGTGTAAGCTGAAATTTTGAGAAATTCTTCTCACACCTATAAATCTAACCAATGCAACGTCAATACTGCCGTCGAAAATGTAGAAATTTCTAGAAGGTGGCCAGATGATTTAGTAATAAACATAAATAATGTAAGACGAGTAGAAACAGTAGACAGGCAATGGCAAAAGAGAGTAAAGTCACGGTCAATGAAAAGTTTGGCGTAAAGTTAACTGCCGTAGAAGTGACAGGTCTAAGGACTAACATAGTCCTAGCATTTAATATCTCAGAGCAAGACTTACAGTACAAAAAGGAGATAAGAAGAATAATTTATTCCGTCAAAGCTTGGTTCTAAAGTAATTGAATCAACCTCAGTGCACTTTTACAAAAGGAACAGAGGATATTTTAAAGAACGAATATTGGACAATTACTGGAAGAGCAGTGTACGACTGTTGTAACTCGTACTACATTGTAAGTGAATTATACAAGGAATATTAGTGCAATATAGAAATAGAACTTGTCAACTGAAATTCTAAACAAACTAAATACGCCTAATTGGAGTTTTGACAAGAGGTGGGAATTACGTACAATGATTATAATATGCATATGACCTCTGTAGTATAAATGATCTGTTGTATATATTCTTAGCTGATTCAAATATATATATATATATATATATATATACATATACATACATTGTTTTGAGAACAAGTGGAGTACGTGCTGTTCATTTATCGTCGAAATCATAGCCATCAAATTCCAGACACCTACTGTAGAAGAATCCTAAGCCCAACAACAACACAATATAGATTTATACTAAAAGAAGTATAAGTAAAAGCCTTTAACTGAATTGGCGAATATTGCATTGCATCTAACAAACTATATATGTCATAGACGTCTATAGTTTTGATAGACTAGAGGGAAGGTAATTAGATAACATAACTCATCGTTTACTCCTGGGCTACTCTTTACGAGCGAATTGTGTGATTTATGCTCCCAGAGCTGTTTGCAATTAAGCACAAAGCTACACAATGAACTAACTGTACTCTGTCCATCACAGGTATCGAAGCTCGGATGCTAGTGTTGTGAGTCCGCAGACATACGGCTGTGCCACTACGGGCCCACACCGTTGAAAGGACGTGCGACTTCTAAGATTGGTCTTGATTTAGTGATCCGAAGGTTGCGAACTGAGGGCTTTAAATACTAGGCCTCTGCCCTTGAAGATTTTTGTTTTATACACATAAAACATAGAGAGCCTAGTTAGTGTGTATATATATATATATATATATGCATATGGATTCGGCGAAGACTATGAATTTTGGTAAGGACTTTAAAACAGTAAATTATGCAGTTTTTCAGAGATTTCAGTACAATTTTGCTTTTATTAAAACAGTTCTGTTTCTTAACTAGCTTCCAAAAATGTTATTTTTGTGTTCTTTTTACACTTCAGAAATTAATTTCTTATGAATAGTTTCTTTCAACAGAATTTTGATATTGTAACGCTGTCAATACTTGTTTCATTATAGTTCATTTCCTGTGTTTAAATAATGAGTGGCAATAATCAATAAATAAGGACTACACGAAGTTTATTCATGATGTGTTTCGACTAAAGAGCCGAAAGTGTGTAGTTTTACCCAATGGAAAATTGTGCTATAAATAACCTAAACATCTAAAACTTTTCTAGCTTTTAAACATTAACTGAAATACATGTAAAAACTGAAACGACTTCATTTGGTTATTAAGATTGAGATCGTCTAAACTACCCATTATGTCTTTCATTCACTTGGACCATGTGAACTTACTTCTTTATGTTTCTATGTAAGACTTGTAGGTGTAAAGACTATGAGACAAAGAAATGAGTTTGTTATTCAGGTGAACATCCACCTGAGAAAGTAGAGAATGAAAAAACAGATTGACAGTGATGATTTATCTTCATCTTTTCTTTATGTTGGTTCTATAAGGTTTGACAGTTTTAACTTTCTTATAAGGATATGGCTGTGGTGAATCTCGGTATTCATTTCCTAAACCAAATGTAGAAAATTCAAATGTGTTTTGTCAGTTACTGCTGATAGAGAACAACATTTTGTTTATTTCTCCTCCTCAACTACGGTTTGCATGGGAGGGAGAGAAAATAAGTCTAGCTCAGACTTTGCACACCAACAGGAACATTTATGGGATATGAGGGACATGGCTCAAAATAAATCTGGAGTTAATGTTTTTTGGTTTTAGTGGTTCTGAACATGGTTCCTTTCTGTTTTGTTTTATTAGGTAGAACAGACTGTTTTGACATCTCAAGACAAGTTCTGAGCTCCTTGTATTGCTTGCCATTTTTCTACATAAGCAAGAGATTCTGTATGACGTCTCATACTAAACTTATGCCTGATTAAACAGCTTGGTTTCATAAGGATAATGTCGTATTCTTTAAAAAAGGTATACCTACAAAACACGTTAAGCAATATGCCTCCTAATCCGTGACTCCATTGCCTCTAACTACTACCCTAATAAGGTAAACCATTTCCCATCTGGTACTCTTAATATGCATCATAGACAGCTCACGATGCCACAGACAAAGAAAATGAAGTGTTACGATTACTTTTCCTTGTTCAAGTGGAATATGTTAACCCATATTTTCTTATATATTGATTTCAATAGCCTAACATTTTTGTTTAGAAATGGATCTTTGATGCAGATATGTAAATGTTTGAGGGATCATATTTTTATCATGATCTTAACTTGAATGGTTCGTAATAGTGGTACAGTAAATGTACATCACCAACAATACCAGGTTCTACAATATCTAAGAAATAGAGTGAATAAAATCTGCTGTGCGTAAGAACAGTATATGGATCTTTAGTGGACTTTGATATCACAAGATTCATATCAAATCGAAGCATTACCGATCATACAGAACGAATATTATTCAAGTTCCATCATTTATGTTCACACTTACTTTTTGGTAAATAAATGGCAAGAAAATATTGATTTGGGACGTGATTCTACTAATAGGCTTAACATACCAATTAAATCTTCATGGGGTAATATAAATAATATAAGCAGTAATATGAGGGCCAGAAAAGTAAAAGAACCATGTGGCACATTATGCCAATTATATATATACAGTCATGTGACAAAGTTAGGATACCCTATGAAAGCCTGTGTATTTTTGTAACATTTTTTGATATATAAATATTTAATCTCAATTTTAACAATATTGAGAGATTATAGGAATATAACTAAACAATTAAAACTGAAGAAAAAACTTTTCAAGATCTTCTGTAAATGTAATTCTACAAAAATTCATATTCTAACTGAGGAAAAAGTTAAGACACCCTACCCCCTAATAGCTAGTGTTCCCCCTTTGGCTGGAATAACTGCAGCGAGACGCTTCTTATAGCCATCTACCAGTCTCTGACATCGGTTTGAAGAAAGTTTGCCCCACTCCTCAATGCAGAATTCTTTCAGCTGTCAGATGTTTGAGGGGTTTCTTGCATGTACAGCCCGTTTCAAGTCACCCTACAGCATCTCAATGGGATTAAGATCTGGGCTTTTACTTGGCCATTCCAGGACTCTTCATTTCTTAGTTTTCAGCCAGTCTTTGGTGGATTTACTGGTATGTTGTGGGTCATTGTCGTGTTGCAGGGTCCAGTTCCGCTTCAGCTTTAATTTTCTTACAAATGATCTCACATGATCCTCAAGCACCCTCTGATACACAGTAGAATTCATGGTGGATTCTATGATTGTGAGCTGTCCAGGTCCTGCTGCAGCAAAGCAGCCCCAAATCATGACACTTCCACCTCCATGCTTCATAGTTCGTATGAGGTTCTTTTCCTGGAATGCTGTATTTGGTTTACGCCAAACATGTCCTCTGTTCTGGTGTTCAAATAATTCAATTTTGGACTCATCTGTCCAAAGAACATTATTCCAGAAGTCCTGGTCTTTGTCTACATTCTCCCTGGGAAACTTCAGTCTAGCCTTGATGTTTCTCTTAGAGAGCAAAGGTTTCCTCCTTGCACACCTCCCATACAAGTTAAACTTGTGCAGTCTCTTTCTGATTGTAGAAGCATGCACTTTCACATCAACAGTAGCCAGAGCCTGCTGTAGGTCCCGTGATAACATGTTAGGGTGTTTGAAGACCTCTTTTAGCATCTTGCGGTCTGCTCTCGGGGTGAACTTGCTTGGACGACCAGACCTGGGCATATTGGCAGTTGTTTCGAAGTCCCTCCACTTGTTGGCTATTTTCCGGACAGTAGAATGGCTGATTTCAAAATCTTTTGGGTTCTTTTTAAATCCCTTACCAGATTCATCAGCTGCTACAATTTTCTTTCTGAAGGCCTCAGACAGCTCTTTTGCTCTCACCACGGTGCTCACTCTCACTTCAACAGTCAGGAGCACACCAAACTAAATGTCTGAGGTTTAAATAGGGCAAGCCTCATTCAAAATGCTGTGTAACGATCTTCTAATCAATCATGTGCACCTGGTGTGATACACCTATGTGTGAGTTGAGCCATTTTAAGTGGGAATAAATGTGGGGGTGTCTTAACTTTTTCCTCAGTTAGAATATTTATTTTTGTAGAATTACATTTAGAGAAGATCTTGAAAAGTCTTTTTTTCAGTTTTAATTGTTTAGTTATATTCGTATAATCTTTCAGTATTGTTAAAATTGAGATTAATATCTGCATATCCAAAAATGTTACAAAAATACACAGGCTTCATAGGGTGCCGTAACTTTTCACGTGACTGTATATATCGATATTGATACTGTAATTCCATCAAGGAAACTCCCCACAAACTCACAAGGTTGATAGGTTTCAGAAGATGAATGACACAGTTTGTAAAAGAGGATTTTTGGTAAAATAGTTCACAAAACTATTATTGAGTGATGTCACATACAGTTGATCTAAGCTAAATAGCGAATGATATGGTCATGTTTATCATTTTATGATGGAAAGTGATTCAGATCCATTCATTACATGTATTGGGATATCCTTTCCAGTTTATGAAATATTCTTTGCTCTTATCACATCGTTGTTCACACAATATTTCATCTACAACGTAGACGTTATTGGAAGCTTGATAGCTCCTAGTAATTCTGATTCATAAAATGCTCCATTTATGTTTTTTCAGAAATACACTTGCAGGTTATACGTCGGCAGATTTTTCTCTAATCTCTTGCAAATAATAAATATTTTATTTCTGCATCCAGACATATAACCTTTTTTTCAATTGATGTTTGACTTTACTAATACGTATTTGATCGTCTACTTTGAACTGAAATTTTACTTTTGTGGGTGGTTTTTAAAGTATTTTCAACACCATTGATAGATTAGAGCATCCATTGGTTTACTTTGAACACTGCAATAATACAGTTGATTATAAGCACTGACAAGATTTTTCAATACGATAATATACATTTTTCATGATGATGTGTAAAACAGTAACAAATTATAACTCTAAGAGTAGATTTAAATCTTTATACTATATACACTTTTATTTAATTATATTTAGTAAAGAAGTATATGCTTATTTCTTGAGATAACAAAGTAACAGGCAAGTAGTAAATTCTTTTCCAGATCAGTTTGAAGTTTAAAACAACCTTTGCATATTTAGAGAACAAGCTGATAAATGCGAGAAAATACACTGCTTGTTATAATGATTTGGGTTAGAAAGATCCACTAAATCAGATTTCCACAGCTCATTAATCCCAATAAATGATCACTCGATTTATTGAAAGTTTACATTTTACAGGTTTTACTAAAATATATGTAACTTGACTAGTTTTTTGACTTATTCTATATTATTGTTTTCACAGACCTAAGTAAAGGTTGTATTCTGTCATAACTAGCAAGATGTATAGAACTATAATAGATTGACTGTAATGTTTACTTCATTTTAGACAGTACTTACTACATTTGGTTAATGTACACTAACCATTTTTATTTGGTTCACCATCAATTCTCTCTTTAACAGTAGCCATAACTTGACTTATACAATAGGAATATCTAGTAGAGTTAAAGTTATTTTTTTTTTTGTAGTATGTCACTGATCAGATCAGATATATTGGTAATTATTAATTCTCCTCGAACATTTCATGTTAAATCCTTACGGAAATAAACGAAGTGTAATATTATATCATCTTTAGTTTTACATTTGTGAGGCACGCCGTAGATAATTTCCAAATTTTCTTGAGTCAGTAGTTATATTTTAATTTTAGTGGGTTGTATGGCTTACGAATTAAAGCTTTGATGATGGCGTTGCAACTGGTTTATCATATTTACTTTATGCCTATAAGTAGCATATCATTATGTATGACACATTTTATATCTTTATCGATATAGTTTAAACTTCATAAATTGGTCTTTTATAGACTCTGAGTTGATAAAAGAAATGCACTAGTTCTTCAGGAACAAGAATCATTTGTTCTGTTTGCTCCATTTTTTAAAAGTTTAAGAGCTTTACCAATAGTTCTTCCTTGCAAACCAACAAGAAAGGAGAGTATTGGTGCTAGAGTAATGGTAGAAACCCGTCTTTTTGTATGAAGTTTCGTTTATGTTTAATTGGTGTTCTATTATCAGATAATACTCTCAATAATGACTTGTATCCTTTTAACTTCAGCTTTTGTGTATTCCTTAAGGGAAAGTTAAAATTTAAAAAATATTTAAAGTTTGTTCACAAATACACACGAAAGATTCGTTTCTAATTTCAGCAAAAAGTCCTTTAATATGTTTATATGTTGCTTTAGGTAATGTACTGTATAGCTCTTGGCGTCAGCAAACTCTAAGTGTCAGAATGAATAAATGAAAAATAGATTGCATGTGCAAGATAGAAATTTTTTTTAAACAAAACATCTAGTTAAGTACACTGTATAAAACTGAGTATTTATAAGCCAATCAGATATAACACCAACTTTTTGTTATGAAATGGACAGGGAAATATTGATTTATGAACTTTATTAACCATGGAGTTTCAAACAGGAAATTTTAAAAATACTTTTCAGCAACTCACTTTCTCTCTTCCCTTTGAAGAAATATTGTTTAAAATCTGTCTCAGTGAATGAGTTGGAACAGCTGATGTAATGAACATAGCTGGTCACCCAATAACACTTATGTCGATTTGTATCTGAAAGGTATTTATATGAAAACAATTGATTAAACAAAATCACAACTATATAACGTGTGAGTAAATATTTGAATGCTAGTTCTTTAATTTTATATGGGTCATTTTCAGACAAAATCCTTCTAGATCTATCACAGCTGCAGTCATGACAATCAATAAGTAATTTATGTGATAAAACATCAATTTTTATCTTACTTTAGCATGTACACCAAACTTTAATTTCCAGGAAATAATCTTAAATGTAATGGTGTGGAGTTTCCAGTTCTAAATTGATGATTGAATAATATACGGTTGCCACATTTGACAGTTGATAAAAACATTTGTCTTGCTAAAACATTCAAACTGAGATTTGTTTCTGAAATTCATGAAAACAATAATGTATAGAGTTAAAAACAATTTTACGCATTTCTCTGCTGTGATGAAATAGGTCCTATAAATTGTAAAATACTTACAATCACATGGTGACCTTTGGATGTAAAATATTGAAAACCTTTTATTTTTCTCTGCTCTCATTCACAAGATCCTCAATGATAAAAAGATTTGATCTATTACACCGTAAATAATCATGAAAATATTCACGTAACCTTTTGACAAAATGAATGCCAGTTTAGTATACAAAGATCGAAATTCACGACAAAGCCACATAATATTTTCAGGAAGATAAACTCCCAATGAGAGGCTAAAACCTTGATTACAAATTGATATTTATCACTTTCTCTAAACACTAAACATGTAAAAAAAAAAGGTGTTGTAAGCGAAGCGATCTCGAAGTCTAATGAACAACGAATGTAACATAGATCACATTATATACATCATGCATGTGGTACCAGATTCTCATGATGAAACATAAAAGTAAAGATATCAAAATCTACATGCATCTCAAGACTGCTGGTATCGGTATTAAAACGTCTATTAAAATAAAGTGGAAAACAACGTTTCGACTTTCTTAGGTCATCTTCAGGTTAACAAAGAACTTCAAGTGGGTTTCTCGTCATCACAAAATCCACATAGCTGTTTATCATGATATAGCAATATGAGTTGTTTTGTACATACCAGACAATAAGTCTTATTTTCTGTCTTGTTAAAAATGGACAGTATTTTTAAATCTCGACATGCTTCCCTCTAGTTTTTTATTGTAATAGGATGCTGAAGATGATTAAATATAACTGTTTTTTTCACTCTTCATTTAGAAGAAATTTAATTTCTCATTGTTGGTAAAATTGAGAGTAAAGCATTTAATGTTACGACAGGACTTCCAACTGTTGCATAAATACTCATTGTTCTTGGAACAAAACATGTTTTACATTGGTAAAAATTATCACATAGAGATACTGTCTGTTTATTTTTCTTTGTTTCGCGTCTATTGTAACAGTTTCCCATTTTACAAATTCTTTTACTATCACCACAAACTAAGGGCTGGTCATTTGTACATTTGTTAATGTAACAAACATCACAACAACTTGTTTTTTTTTTAATTATTAACTTCCTTGTGTCAAACGGAAAAGTAATACTTCACCCTGAGGAAATTCTTCATTGGCATGATAATATAACGGTAATTAAGAAACCATAAGCAAATTTTGTCAGGATATGAAGGACCTTTATATACGTTGAAATTGTCTGAAGAAACAACATATATTTGAATATTTAGATGCCATTTAAGTCTCTATATTTCTTCAGTTCTGCAAGTTATTTCTGGAACATTAGATCAAGCATGTAGGTCTTTAGCCATGTGTGTAAGTAGAAAACTTTATTTCTTATAACTATAATTTATTGTTGTGTTTTTCAGTTGATTGGTTCTGATATTAGATGTTTTATGATTAGCTCTATCTGCAGGCAATTCCAATGTAGTGACGTAAATTTTAAATGATTCGTCTAATGGTAAATCTTTTTTTACTCTGGTTAATTTTTCAATGCGCCTCTGGTGTTGACGATGTAACCATGATGTCACTTCTTCCTCATGAAGCACCTTCTGGTTGTAATGGTGTGATCATATGATGCTACCTCTTTCATAGCAACGTCTGCTGTTCAAGTGTCATCCTAACTACTCATAGCACTGATAATTCAGTAATAAGTGGTGAATCGATACATCACTTACGCTTTGTGCTTATTTTTAGCACGTACTTTTCTGTTTATTGGCAAATACCTTTTTTACCTATACTTTTAATAAGTATATAGAGTTAACAGCCAGTTAAAATGTTTTTGAAACAAACTTATTTTGTGATTTTCAGAAGTTACAGAGATACAAGTATTTTAGAAAATAAAATAAAAATGGATCAGAATGCTATTTTTAAAATTGAATTTTATCCCTTGATTTTTTATCCTATTTTCTGAAATTTCACCTTTCATCATATAAATGATTTCTGACCCTGGAGAGCTACGACCTTCTAAAGTATTGTGATATCTGATCTTGAAGCATACTTTTTGTGACCTTTCACCCTGGAATTCCATTTTTTAGGTACTCATGGCCCTGCATTAGTGTTATATTCGAAATTCCATATCCGTTGACCTTGAATATCTTAGCGTATATTTTCATGACCTTTAAAATAACATTACCTTCATAAGGTAGCAAAACATTTTCAGGTAAAGTACTTAAAGTACTGATAATAATGCCCAAAGGAAAGAAACTTAAAACAGCATGTTTTTTACAACTCAACTTATCATTTAATGCATATACATATCAAATTTTGTAGCCATCTGTACTTTTTTATATATATATGTGCAAACATATACACAAACGCTTGTCTGTCTATCTCCTTCTTTATACAGCCCGGCATGGCCAGATGGATAAGACACTCGACTCGTAATCCGAAGGTCGCGGGTTCGAGTCGCCGTCACACTAAACATGCTCGCCATTTCAGCCGTGGGAACGTTATAATGTGACAGTCAATCTCACTATTCGTTGGTGAATGAGTAGCCCAAGAGTTGGCAGTGGGTGGTGACGACTAGCTGCCTTTCCTCTAAATTAGGGACGACTCGTGCAGATAGCCCTCGTCTTATTTTGAGTAAAATTCAAAAAAACAAATAAACAGTTATTATACTATAAACCTCGGAAACTAAAAAATGCTTGTGATAAACGTCTATTAATTGGGATAATACAGTTCTTTGGCATAGAAAATTTGAACATTACCAACCGTTCGGTTTCAGAGATCTGACTTGGGACGTTAATATTTCAACGAAGACATTGTATAACTTCAGCTGTGAGAATCTTACGTAAGACTAGACAAAAATAAATCTAGCTAGCATTCCTGCCGAGTGTATTTGTGTATCAACCTACAATTACTTCGCTCTCCGTGAACCATCGATAAAAAATTCAGTTCCAGACCAGATATAAAACTGTTATATTTGTAATAACCATAATTATAAATTGTGTTGTTATATGCACATTAAAATATACAATGGCAGATAACATTGTAAACGTTAAGGTACACTTACACACATACACAAACAATGACCTGGAAGGTAATACCAACCTTAGACGTACCCACACACTCCTCTCTACTCTTATCTTTTTTCAGCTTAATAAACTATATCATACTCTAAACTCCGATCTCCTAACAACTTCACAAAGATTAAATTTCCAATACTTTAGACACTGTCATCTTAATACCAATAAACATTTCAATACTCTTGACCATAATTTTTTCCCCGGTGGGACAGCTGGACTCACTTCGCAAAATTCCGGAATTCGATTACTCGCAGTGGACACGGCACATAGCCCAGTGTAGCTTTGTTCTAAAAATAAACAAAAATATCTCCTGTTGACTTAATAATGATCACTTTGCCAATACTCTCGACTCTGATCTCTTGACAACTTAATAACATTGAACTTTCCAATACTCTCGATTCTGATATTCTGTCAGCTTAGTAACGGTCAACTTTACAAAATTATCGACGCCGAGTTCTTGCAAACTTTAATAACGATTAAGTTTTCTGTAATGTTGACTCTGGTCTCCCGTTCCATTCAGTGACGATCAAATATTTAATGCTCTCCAGTATGGTCTTCTACCAGCTTGATGCTAATCATATTTCCTATGCTTTCGACTCTATTTTACTAGCTTAATAATAATGAACTTAACAACGTTTATAGTGTGATTTCCTACCAGCTTAATAAATATCACCTTTCCTATTCTTTTTATTCTGATATCTCATCAGCTTAAAAATTATCCATTTATCAGTACTCTCGATTGTGATTTTCTACCAGCTTAATGACAATAAAAGTTTCAATGCTTTTGACTCTGATCTCCTTCCATCTTATTATTGAATATTTTAATACTTTTGAAGCTGATCTCATGCCAGTTTGATATGGGTTATTAACTCTGTGCTTTCGACTCTGATCTCTTGCCAAATTAATAATGATGAAATGTTCATTGGTTTCAGTACTGTTATCCTAAGTAACAATGAGCTTTTTAGTACTTTTGACGCTGATCTCCAGCCAGCTTAATGACTATTATATTTCTAATATTCTCGACTGTAACGGACTTAGTGTTCTACATTTATTTTAATATCTGCGTTTGTTTTAGTTTCATACAAGTGACGAATATTGTTAAATGTGAATTGCACAAGCCCCGCCTCTTCTCTAAATTTGTAGAAAATTCTTGAGCGTAAGAATCAACAATGTGATTGCCAGTATTGTTGCCAATTGAACTTTCTAAAACCTCGCCATAAAGTTTATAATAGGATGGGTAAAGATATAGGAAAAAATATTATTTGTCACCTACAGCCAGTATATTTGAATCTTTGAAGTTTCCTGTGTTATGGATATAATATTATTTTAATATCTGTGTTTGTTTCAGTTTAATGTATGCTTAGAAATGTGTGAAATTTATATTGTTAAATGTGTATTGCGCAATTCCTGTCTTTAAAATGTTAATTGTGTTACATTCTTGGTTTCACTTGGAGCCAAAGTTCTGAGCTACTTATACTACTATCCGGAAAAAGTAATTGTTGAACATTTCAGTTATTTTAAGAGCTGCTCTACGGTAACAAACGGTAAATCTACATTTTTATTATTTAAGTTAGGTGGTCAAGTTTTGAAATATGAATGACAGTGTGGTTAATTCCTAACAATATTATGTAGAATATCCTGGTTGCGAAATAAAATTTGGTATCAACATTATTCACGCCTGTTCTGTCATTTTAAAAGTGAATATTGAGCTTTTACCTACATGCTAAGCTTTTCACACGCAGCTCGGGAAGCGGTCGCCGTAAACGGGAGACAAACGATGCTCTAACAGAACCCGCGGTTCGCAATACGTATATATAAAATATACCTAGCTCTGTTTATATGTATCAGCCTATTTACTCATCTATCAAAGTTATTTTTATGTTAGTTTTCACTAAAGGAAAAAATATGTTGAGAAACTACTATGTATTTACATCTGTGTCTTCCGTGCATTACGTTTCTTAGGACTTAATATTTGTGCCACGTGGTGCCACGCACAAAATTACAGGTCTGAAATATATCAATTTAATTTATTTCCGCAGCCCTTGCTATGTAACATATCCAGTGAATCTGTTAAAAGATTGAACGCTGAGACGTCGAGCTGTCTGATGCCCTTAAATATGTCATCAAATTAACTCGAATAGATAGATAATTCTGTGTGACTTGAACCTGGACATACCTCCATCATTGTAGCAAATGTTCTAAGGCTAGCTCACCTTCCAGATAGACGACAATTTGTTTACGCCTTTTTCGATAGAGAGGAGGCATAACTAAACCATCAGTGTCATAGTTTTTTGTCTTTTTTTAACGGTAGCTGGTGTGTTTCATCATTAAACATGCTGTTTAAAAGGAAGATGATACTGGAATATACAAAATGAAATAGGAGATATTTTGTAATTTATTTAATTTGTTGAAGATAATTTTAGTAGTTTCAGTAACACACTTTTGTGTGCGTGTGTGGAAAGACCTGTTGTATGATTATTCTTATGAATGAACAGAATAACCACGGTGATCAGAGTGACGTTGACCTCTAAATAAGGGATAGTAATTTTAACAAATTTCTTCTTTGAGTTCCAATAATACAGATGATGATATCCACTGTAACCTTTGAACTGTCGTTCTGTATTCAAATCTGCACGATACCATAAAATATTTCCGAACTTGAGGCTCTGGGTCGTTTTAACAGTGACAATCAATTCCTAACGTGAATGGTGGGTGATAGGGAGCTGCTGCTAACTGGATACATTCGCTTTGGTTAGGGACGACGATAGCTAGCTTTAGTAGTTTTACCATAAATACAAATTGATAAATGCTATTCAATATTATAAACCAAATGCGTACTTTGCGTGTAATTTTTCCATTGAACAAAACCAGTTCGACTTTTTCTTTCTTAAAAAAATTATCTCTGTGACGTATTTCTAGATTTAGCTCTGTGTTTTCCGATTGTAAGGTGTTATAAACAAATCACTCTATGATATCAGTAAAAATGTTTCCAGAACAATAATACAGATTACTTTCCAAATAAGTTTTGGGGACTAATTTTAAAATCCCGTAAGCTGTAAGTTAAATTTTAGCGGTGTTATTTAAAATCGGGACTAATTTCAGTGAATCAGTAAATTTGCACGACTCTGCATTAACTGGATTTAACTTCAGTAAACGAATAAGGGAATTTGAGAGGTATTACTTTAAGGCAGTGTTTGTTCTGAATTTCGTTCAAAGCTATACGAGAGCTATCTGCGCTGGCCGTCCCTAATTTAGCAGTGTAAGACTAGAGGGAAGACAGCTAGTCATCACCACCCACTCTTGGGCTCCTCTTTTACCAACTAATAGTGGGATTGACCGTAACATTATAACTTCCCCACAGCTGAAAGGGCGAACATGTCTAGTGCGACGGGGCTTCGAGCTCCCAACCCTTAGATTACGAGTCGAGCGCCTAAACCACCTGGTCATGCCGAGCCAATTTCAGTGAATTATAAAGTACATTTAAATAGTTATTTTAAACCAGAACTAACAGGAGTGTGTGTGTGTGTGTGTTTTCTTATCGTAAAACCACATCGGGCTATCTGCTGAGCACACCGAGGGGAATTCAACCCCTGATTTTAGCATTGTAAATCCGTAGACTTACCGTTGTACTAGCGGGGTGCCTAACTTGAGTGAACCATAAAGTAAATTTTAGTAGCTTTACTTTAAACCTGAATCAACGCCAGTAAATCGCAAAGTAAACTTAAATAATATTACCTTAAAATGGAGCGCTCTTCAGTGGTTTAGAGAATAAATTTAAGCAATGTTACTTTGAACAGGAACTTACTTCAGTGAACCATAAAGTAAATTTGACCAATGTTACTAACTACCTTTAATAACCTAGAGAATAAATTTAAGTAATACTTTAAAGCAAAATTAACTAATTTTATGTAAGTAACAAAATAAAAAAATACTTATCGTTACAAGAATGTTTTAAACAGTAACTTATTCTCACAAAGTTTTACGAAAGTATTCCTAACCATTTGTTTTTTAGTGCAATTTCACAGATTAGCTATCGATATTCTGTCCACCAGCGGGAAAGCGAATTCCGGATTCTAACATTATAAGTCCATCAACGTACTGCTGACCCACCGGAGAACGGACTATACTTAACGTCCCCCGCTGGTACAGCGGTAAATCTAGGGAATTACAACTCTAAAATCATGGGTTCGATTCCCCTCGGTGGACTCAATAGTAGTCCAATGTAGCTATGCTAAAAGAAAACACGCACTCACCATATTTAACAGAGCAATATTTGATAATAGCAAAATCTTTAGTTTCATGTAAATTTGTAATTGTAAAATATTTTTAGCGATTTACTACACAGTTTTAAATTTTTACTGCAAAAACAGATGTATGAACCAATAAAAAAAAAAGGAAAAAGAAAGAAAGAAAATAAACACTACGGCTTATTTATTGCACATTGAGAACTCTTGGAATCGTGTCAAAGTTCAAGAAAGAAAGAATAGAACAATGTAAAATATATATGTAAAAACGGCTAGTATGGATTGAGAAAGCTCTATGCAGAGGAGCGAACAAGTTTCGACCTTCTTCGTTGTTCGCTTTCTCTATCTATACCAGCTGTTTTTACATATATATTTTTCCCTACAAGTGGGTTTTCTCGTCATCACGGATTAGAACAGGATAAAGTAAAAACGACGATTGATTCACTGCACATTAAGAACTTTTGGAATCATATTAAAGTTCAAGAGAGAAAGAAAAGAACAACGTAAAGTAAAAACTACAGTTTATTTCTTGCACATTGAGAATTCTTGGAATTTTATGTAAGTAACATAACTTTGGTTCAAGAAAGAAACAATAGAACAATGTAAAGTAAAAAATACAGTTTATTTATTGCACATCAGCAATATTTGGAATCGTGCCAAAGTTCAGTATTTATAATTTTTTTAATATTTTTCCGCCGGTTTTACAACGCTAAAATCAGGGATTCGATACCAACCAGTAAACACAGCAGATAGTCCAACGTGAGTTTGCTATAAGATAAATACATATAAACGCACCTTTTACTTATTCCCTTAACATAAGTTTCTGAGCACTAATGGTTTTCTGTGAAACATTTTTGGGGTTTGTGAAATTCAAAACAACTGCTAACTTAGGTAGTTAATTACACCCTTTAATAACAAAATTATTTTTAGAAACCTGTGGAAACATAACAAAATACGACATTTACTGTGCTGTATTTTCAACAAAGAAGAACTGTAGAAAAACGATTAGTATAAATTTTTATAATGGCAAAAGTAAATCCTCAACATGTACATCCTCAGCACTGTATTAGTTGTACATATCAAAGTGCGATCTGATGATTTAACGAATTGCTACCAGGATATTAAATATTAACGCATTTCTGTCATTAGAGTATTTGGAGTTACTGTTATTAAATACAGATTGTGCGTCATTAGGAAGTGCGAAAATACTGAGATGGATTTAAAAACGGTAAGAAAAGGTTTGATAATCATTTGTATGGACTCTTTTTAATCTTTCACTCTTGTACCTTGGTGGATAAGTGGGGAAACACCGGTGGCTGCATAAGAGTGTTTATCACTTTAATAATTGTATGTAATGTTGATTGAAAACTAACATAAGTTAAACTCAATATTTCAACGATTTCGGCGAGTGTATTATTACATTCCAGACAGTATACAAAACAGGAGACGGTGTCAGTGTTCAAAATAGTGTGGAAACTCTGGAGCACATGTTAATAATTAAAGTAATGTGAAAAGTCCAAGTCAGTGGTGGCGAAAATTGTGTGGAAGCTGAGAAAACTGATGATAAAGTTTATGTTGAAACTCCAAGACGAACGTCGATGGTAAAAGTAATGTGAAAACTCTAGAGTAAGTATTAATGATCATAATAGCTTAAAAATTCTTAGAAACATATTAGTGGTCAGAGTAGTATGGAAGTTCTAGACGAGTCTCAATAGTCAAGGTAGTGTGAAACTCCGAGGTGGATGTATTGGTCAGAGTAGTTTGGAGACTTAAAGACTGTTGTTAGTGATCAAGGTAATGCGGAAACTGAGACGAATCAGCGATTAAGAAATTCTAAGACGTAGTGTGGAAACTTAGAGATAGTTATTAGTGATCAAAGTAATATGAAAATTCCAGTGCAAGTGTTAAGGTTCATTGTAGTTTAGAAACTCCGACTTAAGTGTCAATGGTCAAGGTAGTGTAGAAACACTTAGACGAGTGTTAATGTTCAAATTAACGCGTAAACTACAAGATAAATATCAGTGGTCAAAGTGTTGTTAAAAGATCAAGATAAGTATCAATGGTCGTTAAAATGTGAAAATGCAAGACAAGTGTTAGTGATCGAGATACAATGGAAACTCGTACGAGTGTCAGTGATCAATTTTGTGTAGAAACTCCGAAAATGGTTTTAGTGGTCAAAGTAGTTTGGAAGTTCCCAGACGAGTATTATATGTCAAGGTAGCGTGAAAACTGACATTGGTAGGCTTGTTACGTGAAATATTCGCCTTGATATAAAGTATATTTTATCAAATTACTTGTTTTTATCATCAGGAATTATCATCAAACTATGAACACGTACAATGGTTTAAGTACGTTATTTTAAAGCTATTTCGGAGCATCACCATATCGTCGCAGTTCATGTCACCGCGTCTGATCATGCTTTATCTGACGATCGTCCATCTTAACAAACGTCCCCTTAGCTTAGTTCCATTTCAAAAGGTGCCATCGTAAGGTTGGTTTGTCGAAAGCCTCTCACACCTTCCAGACTGCTTTCTATAATTTACTAAGAATACAAGAACTACGGTTTCCCAGAGTTAATTTTGTGAAACTACCTGTTTCTGGTTATCCGCTTAGATCTCATTTCGCACAAAACTTCAGGCACCAAACAAAAAGGATAACCTGACGCAAAGGAAGAACAAAAGCAACAGGATACGGTATGGAATATTAATCGTTCGATGTTCTTAATAAGGATCGCTCCTGGATGCCCACTTTCCTTGTTCACCTATCTCATATCAGTGATTGAGAACTGTAGTGTTGTCAGCCGCAACCAAGTGGAAGGCAATGCGGGAAAACTTCTTCTTGAGGACACCGACTTATCGAGAGATGGGACTTTCGATATGAGTGTTATCGTTATATTTTAAACGTGTGGTAACCTAGGAATAAATCCAAACAGGGCTGAAAGAGTTAAAGAGTGAATAAACAAAAGAAACTGAAAAAAGGGTATTTAAAGTCGATAAAAATGATATGAAAAATGGCAAAAACAAAGGAGATGCAAAACACTTATGAAACTTAAATTAAAAATAATGAAGATAAATGTAAAGACCACAGAAATAAAATCAAAGAGTGAAACGGACACGTTAGAAAAAGAAATAATCAAAACTATAATTTTCGTTTTTACATAATGGAACTGCTCAGGTACAGAAAATAAAACTTGGCGATGTGACCCGTAACTATAGGAAATATTTGTATACTGGTTGTTTATAATCTGGGTCTGAAAATACATTAGATGATTTGAAATACAACAAAAATTACGTTGTAGAATTATGTTTTTGGAAACAATAGAACTATATATTTCGTATTCACCGAAGTATCTAGAATATTTCTGATACTTTAAAATAAATAAAAGAAACTAATTCGAGCTCAGTCAGATAACTTTGATTTTCGTAGTAGAAAATGAGTCATGCTTTAGTCTTGAAATTACTTTGTATTATTCATTCTGAGCTCTTGTTGAGAATGACGTTTCCATTCTTTACTGAGCATTAGTCATGGATGACGTTTTGATTCTTTACTGAGCACTTGAAGTTGATGACCTTTCGGTTATTTACTGAAGATTTGTTGAAAACGATCTTTCATTTTTTTGCCGAGTTTAGAAATTACTTTGAGTTGTTTTATTTTACCTTTTTTATAATAGACGAGTCTTCGTATTATATATCAACTCAGAAGTTGTTTTGAACTCTTAAATGTTCCTTTAAGTATTTTTCTTATAGCAAAGCCATATCGATACATCTGTTGTGTCCACCGAGGGGAATTGAGCCCCTGATTTTAGCGTTGTAAATCAGTAGACGTATCTATCCCACCGGAGGGACGTTCTCTTAAGAAAACTCTATTTTTGTGTATGAAGTTTAGGGTTGTCTAAAAAATAATGTGAATTATTCTTGCCATAGTTCTACTGCTAAACGACGTTTCGGATCGTAAACCGAGTCTAGAAATTCATTTGAACTATTTTTGTCTTCTTTCTAGTGACGGGCGACGTACTGGTCTCTGTACTAAATCCAAAACTTTTAATATTATCTTGTTATGATTAGAATTATTTTTTTTTTCAAATTTACCAAGAAAAATATCAATACTTTTTCCGCACTATTACAAGTCGTTGCTAATGATAATATCCTGAAAATATACAATCTTCCTATATTAATAAGGCAATCAGGCAAGTATGTATTGGAAATTTTCCAATATTCGCGTCACTTAGGAAAATTATTTCTCCAAAAGGATCATCAGTGGCTGGTATTGTTGCCAGAATATTGGAAATTGTTTAAAATCGAAGTATCATTTTGTATAATCTACTGTTATTTACATAGCACAGTTACAACACTCTACATTTCATGTTCAAGAGAAACATTTTTAGAAATTATCGCAAACAATGGGCAAATATCAATTCATTTTATTCTCTCAAAATACACACAATAGCGAGGTAATGTTCTATAAGACACTTCGGTTTCGTTTTGCACGTGGGCGTATTTTGCACAGGACCTAAAGTCTTATTAAGTTGAGTTGAAATTCAGTGAAATGTCCATCTGTTGATTCTCTCAACTTGTCTCTTAAGGTCGTTAATCCATCAAAATCTCTTATGGCTTACATATTTAAAGAGATTAAAGGCATTAATTCACAACATTTATTAAGGGTTCTTTATCTGTAGAGATTAAATTCATTAATCTTCTTACATCTGTTAAGGTTTCTTTATCTAAATAGATTATATTAATTAATCCAATAACAACTGTAAGGATTGTTTTATCTGGACAGATTAAAGAGGTAATCCATTATTGGTTGTAAATATTTATTTTACTGGACTGATTAACAGGCGTTGATTCACCAGCGTCCGTCTGTGAAACATATTTCGATGAATATTACAAACTAAAGTATCATCTTATTTTGTGCATCACCCTAAGTCGTAAAGAATCTGTTCAAAGATGTGAAAGCAGTCAGCGAGACAGGCAAATCATTAAACACTTTTAAAAGTAATCAGATAAACTGTACTCAAAAAGCCAGCATAAATAACACACTCAACTATTCTTCCTTGACTAACTTGGAACATAGTAGGGTTATACAATAACCCTACGGCCAAACACCTTTGTCTTTTACTTTGACCGTTTTAAAGATTTTATGGGGTAAAAGGTTAAAGAACCATGAATGTATACTTTAGTGTCCTCTGCAATCATATTTACAGCAATCAAGATTTAAAAAGCACCAATATAAATTTTCATGTCCCCAACATATTGACATACAAAACAGTTGGATTTCCCCTTTTGAATATTTATAAGGGGATCATAGCTCACGAAAAAACATAATTTATACTTTTTTATCAATTGCTTGGCCAGTTTTTTTCACCAATCTACATGAGATGTTATAGAAAGATAGTATTTTATAGGACTCATATTTCCCAAAAACCTAGGTAATTTCAACAGCGATAATCCTCACTGGATATTTTTATACTGAGAACAAAAATAAATAAATAAAAATAGAAGTGAACAATGTTTTGGTTGCGATTGAATTAACTACCTAAATTGACAGTAAAGTACAATTTGTGCTTTAAAGTCAGGTTAGCATGACAACAACAAACAGCTAAAGTTAGATCCAATTAATTATTCCGGTTAATACCGACTGTACTCGAATATAAGCTGTTCTTTGATATTTGAGAATTACTGGACTATGCGCCCAATGTGTCGAAAAGTGAGAATATTGAGTAGTATGTAGGCTTAAACACCTATTATTATTATTTATGTATATACTGTTATCCCTTTTTTGTTAGAAATGATGCTTTCATGAAAATAATATAATTCTTATGTTGAAACGATTGTAGTCAAGGAAATAATGCTAAAACGCTTTCGAAATATAGACATCAATCAAACAACATTATAAGGTAAAAACAAAATCGCGCAATTGGGTGATAAACAAAGTCGAGCTGGATCGGTTAATAGCGAACCGTGTGTGTGATAATGGCATATCATTAGGGGAAGTGAAAAGTCTTACAGACTTAACTGTATACCCACTCATACAAAATGTATTATGATTTAACTAGCTGCAGAATTCAGAATAAATCAATAGATAAACAGACAAGATGTAAACTACATTAACAGATAACTAACAGCGAAAACAGCATATACAGTCAAGTCCGCAACAATGGGAAACATATAGGTATGTAAATGTATAATTACAAACATACAAGAAGTCAGTAATAAGAATAAACAGAAACGGTGCAAACACGTACACAAACAGAGATGAAGCCAGCTACGTTAAAAGACAGATAACTCACAGACATAGGAAATCAATAACTATTATTGACAGGTAACGATACAGAAGTACAGACAGGCAAGCCAACAATGGTGATACAGAGATAACCATACAAAAAGATACAAATAGACAAAAATCAGCAACAATGGTAGATAACGTTGTACACGTTAAGTTACACTTACACACATACACAAACAATGACCTGGAAGGTAATACCAACCTTAGACGTACCCACACACTCCTCTCTACTCTTAACTTTTTTCAGCTTAATAAACTATATCATACTCTAGACTCCGATCTCCTAACAACTTCACAAATATTAAATTTCCAATACTTTAGACATTGTCATCTTAATACCAATAAACATTTCAATACTCTTGACCATAATTTTTTTCCCCGGTGGGACAGCTGGACTCACTTCGCAAAATTCCGGAATTCGATTACTCGCAGTGGACACGGCACATAGCCCAGTGTAGCTTTGTTCTAAAAATAAACAAAAATATCTCCTGTTGACTTAATAATGATCACTTTGCCAATACTCTCGACTCTGATCTCTTGACAACTTAATAACATTGAACTTTCCAATACTCTCGATTCTGATCTTCCGTCAGCTTAGTAACGGTCAACTTTACAAAATTATCGACGCCGAGTTCCTGCAAACTTTAATAACGATTAAGTTTTCTGTAATGTTGACTCTGGTCTCCCGTTCCATTCAGTGACGATCAAATATTTAATGCTCTCCAGTATGGTCTTCTGCCAGCTTGATGCTAATCATATTTCCTATGCTTTCGACTCTATTTTACTAGCTTAATAATAATGAACTTAACAACGTTTATAGTGTGATTTCCTACCAGCTTAATAAATATCACCTTTCCTATTCTTTCTATTCTGATATCTTATCAGCTTAAAAATTATCCATTTATCAGTCTGGATAAATCGATTGTGATTTTCTACCAGCTTAATGACAATAAGATTTTCAATGCTTTTGACTCTGATCTCCTTCCATCTTATTATTGTATATTTTTAGGTTGGACGTTGTCCTGAAGATGCCGCTGGAAGTGACAGATTTGTTTGTTGTGTGTGAATTTCGCGCAAAGCTACACGAGGGCTATTGCAATAGACGCCCCTCATTTAGTAGTGTAAGACTAGAGGGAAGAAGGCTAGTCATCACCTCCCACCGCCAACTCTTGGGCTGCTCTTTTACCAACGAATAATAGGATTGATTGTAACTTTATAACGCCCCCACGGCTGAAAGGGCGAACATTTGTGGTGTAACGGGAATTTGAACCCGCAACCCTCGGATTACGAGTCGAGCTCCTTAACCACCTGGACATGCCGGCCTTGGAAGTATTATGACACCTATATATAACAAATGGTTTACAAACAGTAAACTACTGTTATAATCTGTCTGTCACAACTGTTTCCATGTTTTATCGTATCACAAATATTGTTACCAACTACTACAACATGAAGATACAACAGCTTTCCACTTCTTCCTTCTAATAGCAGTTTCTTCAATGTTCATGTATTGCAATGTCGTTTACCTCAAACTGTGCTTCTTAACACGCAAACAAATTGTGCAGCTAAATTTTACATTCTATACAAAATTAAGTTTGTTTTATCTACAAGTTGCGTTTTAACGTTAGACTTGATTCTTGTTGGTGAAACAAGATGAGGAGAGATAATGAAAAATGACTCATTACAGCTATTGGACTAAACACAGGGATGCCAACTATTTCAAATAACTGAGCGTAATGATTGTAGGCAGAACCCTTTCACAGTTTTAGTCCTTTTAGATTTGCTAGAAACAAGACAATCTGGTGAACGAGGCCTCTTTTTTTTTTCCATCTTGTGAACGATCGCATTGGTGTTTCCATGCCGCTTAGAAAACGAGAAATACCCATTTACGCGAGCGCTGATTGGTTGACAAGCACTGATGATGTAACTATGGATTCCCCTACGTACACAGTATGGAGAAGCACCGCACTAAAACTATTGTTCGACGTCGGAGATGTAAATATCTTTTATTATTTCAAGCAGAAACATGATTATCGCAAGTAGCCATTTGGACTATGTCTTTTATTTATTATCAAATTTATTTGTATCTCACTAGAAATTTTCTTTTCACCCCTTTCAAGCCCTGGGAGAACAATTTATTACTTTATTGTATAGGCCTATATAATATATAATAATTTGGGAGTTGCAACAAGTTGTAATATTTATCTGTATGAGTGTATAGTCGTATTGTATACACCAAAATCGTAATTATTACGCTCAAATCATAATGGTTGGCATCTCTGTAAATAAATCAACAACCGTGAATTTGCACGTAAATGAAATAAATCAACAAAATTACACTATTATATTTATCTGGCTCAAACAAACTTATTTTTAATTGTTGAACAGTTTGTTCCTATATTAGAGCTCTGGATTTCAAAATCGGTGAGCGGGTTTTGAATTACTATACCATAAAATATTTCTTTCATTTCAAGCTCTTAGTGTGTTATAAGAGCGACAGTCAATCTCTTGTTGGTGAGTTCTGCCCGCCGAAAGTTTGCTTAAAATCAGTAGTCCAAAATTATGGACTACGGCAAATAGCCTTACTATCTTTGCCATAAATACGAACACTTTAACTGTTATACAATAAGAACTAAAACTAGAAGTTACGACATTATATTAACAGCACTTTTAGGGGCTACGTGTTACAAAACTTCAACTAAAAATGTATCTTATTTTTCTCTCAATCAGGAAAATTTGTTTGATGGGTAATAATTCAACGACTAGATGTGACAACAGTTAGTTCATTCTTTTGTAACTGTTGTAATCATATCTGCTGACAGTCTCCTCTCTGTGAAAAAAAAATCCTGGAAATTTCTTCTCTTGGTTAGACGAAATACGAGGTTTAATGGTTAAGCGTTTCTGTGAACACTAAGACGATCTATAGGTATATGAGTAGGCCCGGCATGACCAAGCGTGTTAAGGCGTTCGACTCGTAATCCGAGGGTCGCGGGTTCGAATCCCGGTCGCATCAAACATGCTCGCCCTTTCAGCCGTGGGGGCATTATAATGTGACGATCAATCCTACTATTGGTTGGTAAAAGAGTACCCCAAGAGTTGGCGGTGGGTGGTGATGACTAGCTGCCTTCCCTCTAGTCTTACACTGCTAAATTAGGGACGGCTAGCGCAGATAGCCCTCGAGTAGCTTTGTGCGAAATTCAAAACAAACAAACGTATATGAGTAAAACTTTTCGTTTATTAAAACATAACAACTAAACAATCTGATAAAAAATACCTTTAATTAAGATAATTTTATAAAAGTTACTAAATGTATGCTGAAACGTTGACAATAAATAATTAATAATCAGTGATAATCATCTACTCATTTGGTTATTTTGAAAACTTAAGCTAGAAACTGCTATTCTAGTTTTCTTGGCCTGACTAACACTTATGTATCTGCACGTCCTTTCATCTTATAGTTTTGCTGCTTTAAATCAAATCTCTTTAATCGAAATAAAAACTAAAAACGGTCCACTTTTGATCATAGGTGAAGCGGATTTTGTTGAATAACCTTGCATATGTGGCTCATATTTACACAAAATGAGACTAGTGTGCTACAGGTATCACTCCTATTAATAAATCAGGGGCTCGATTCCCTCGGTTGACCCAGTAGACAGCCCAATGTGGCTTTGCTATAATAAAACACAAACAAACACAAACCTATTAATAAACAAATCACAGAACAGTCATTAGATATTTATACACAATCCACATTGCTTCTTCTTTATAAGCATCATCCTTCGAGCCAGAGAATAGAATTAAATATGTGCGCGTAATTAACTCGATTCGGGAAACGTGTGAGCGAGCATGTTCAACGGAAAACGACTACCCCCTTTTAGAAACGTATATAATTATTTTTCTTTTCCGCCAGTGTAGAATTTCCAGCTGCTGGTTTAAATTTTCACTTGGTATCTGGAAAGTGTTAAACAGCGAGAAGTTTCGGAAGGAAGTATAAACTTTTTTTCTTTTGGATAAAATCTTTTGTGTTTGCCGCCTAAGTCGTCCTGCTTGGAGGGATTAAATGACTACTAATCTGTGCATAATTATATATTTAGTTCTGCATATAGTAACATCCCATAATAGCTCAGGCTTCTCCGAAAAAAAAGAATTAATTCCTAAGGTCAACTTCGTTAGATCAAACATCTCGGAGTTCACCATGCATGGGTACTCATAAAATCAGTAAATAAGATACTCTTAATTTTTTCGAAAGTGTCCTTATAAGTTTAAGTTCTTCCTTTATATTCGTGAAGTCAACGGTGTTCCATGTTCTTTAATACTACTGACAACAACCGTGTTCTATGATCTTCCTTTGGATTCATTAAGACTATTGTACTCCATGTTCTCTTTTAATATTACTGAAGACAGATGTGTTCCATATTCGTGAATACAACTTGTGTCAGTGTTCTTTAATATGACAAAAGACAACTATGTTCCATGTTTCCGTTTCTCTTACCAAAGACAACTGAGTTCCATATTCTTTAATAATACCAAAGTCAATTGTTTTTGTTTCATATAGCAAAAAGCAAATAATTTACATGTTTTTCTCGTATATTTCCAAAAATAGCTGTATACCTATTCGTGTTATTGTTACTTTGTTAATTAAGCATAAAGCTACACGATGAGCTATTTGTGCTCTGCTCACCACGGGTATCGAAAACTGGTTTCTAGCAGTATACGTCTGCAAACATACCGCTGTGCCACTGGGGGCCTCTTTACTCTTGTTTGTTTTTGAATTTCTCGCAAAGTTACACGAGGGCTATCTGCGCTACCAGCCCCTAGTTTAGCAGTGTAAGATTAGAGGAAAGGCAACTGATCATCACCACCCACTGCCAACTCTTGGGTTACTCTTTTACCAACGAATAGTGGGGTTGACCGTCACATTATAACGCTCTCACAGCTGAAAGAGCGAGCATGTTTGATGTGATGAGGATTCGAACCCACAACTATAAGAATAAGGGTCGAGCGCCTTAACCACCTGGCCATGACAGGTCTCTATTATTATCTGAGACAACTGTGTTACATGATCTTCCTTTCTATTAGCTAATAATATTACGTCTCACGTTCTTCCTTTACTGAGGTCAACTATATTACGTATTATTCTTTTATGCTAGTAAATAACCTTGTCTCTTACGTTCCTTTATTATTAAAAACAGCTGTGTTCCATGTTCTTTAATATGACTGTAGACAACAGTATTCTGTGTTCTTTAATATTATTGAACATAACTGTGTTCCATTTTTTTCTTTGTGTCACAGATCAACCTAATTTGCACAAAGTAGATTATAATTTATGTGTAATATGTTGGTGGTGTTGTCGAGCTTTGACGATAGCAGCATAATTTCCACAACCAACAGACAAATACACATTTGTTGGTTTAATGTCTTGTTAAAATAAAACCTTAGTGTTTAGTAACTAAAAGTATTTCACTCTAACTTGAGGAATATAACAACTCGTTTTATTTTCAAAATGTATGAGGTCAATGTGCGATATTGGATCTCTGTTCTTCGGTGCGGTGCTCGCCACAAAAGTCCTTTAATCAGCCAGGCACGAATATTTGAAGCTTCCGACAAACAGACTTTCGTTGTTACATAACATGAAGACATAGTTTACTTGTATTAGATAAGAAAAAAAATGTAACGACAGCCAGAGGTTCGAAATTCAAATTCAATATTCTACTAAAGTTGCTCCTCATAAGAAATGAGACTTAGTCTTCTCTGAATCTATAAGGTCTTGAAGTTGTTGCTATATTGTTGACAGTATTTGGGATTTTTAGATTTTATACACACACGTATATCTTCCTGTATCCCTTTAAAAGTCTTACCATTTTGTAAAAATAATTTATAACTTAAATTTTAACTTGCTGTTATTTTAGTAATACGCAAAGAAAGACAGGAACATATATATTTAATTGTACAAATAACTGAAATAGTTAATTCCAAAATACAATAACAGCAACTTTTATACCAAGCAAATTGTGATTTAAATATTTATGAGGTTTTGATCCATGTTATCTAGTTATCATCAGGTAAGATATATTGAAATGTAAAAGCAAGAGCAAATTAGGAATGTTCTCTCCGGAACATTTCACAACGCGATTAAACAACTGAGAACTGTTTTGATACAATGAGATCATTACCATTACTCTTACATTTAACATAACTTTTCTATTTCCCAGTTGCGTGTGACGTGTGCAAAAGACTTACAAGCTAATTAATCTCCAAGTTTATTGGCCAATGAAACATCACAATAACAGAGGAAATGTTTCTGAATATCTAAGATCTTAATTTTTACATCTTCCTTCACTCGGGAAATACGTCTTTTGACTGTAGGCATCGGTTTGAGTCTATGATATTTGAACAATTAGGCTTACTTATCGCTGTTAAGTTAGGCCTAATACAATTTTACTTTTATTTTCAAAGTGAAATATTCCTCTTAATTGGCTATACGAATCTCGAGTTATGAATAATACTTGATTGAACTATATCACTATACCCAACATTGGTATCGAAACCTCATTTCTAGTGAAGTAACTCCGCAGACATACCGTTGTGCTACTTGAGGGTGTATACAGTTGACCTCAAGTGGATGTTACATAAATAGTGTATATAGTTGACACAGTATGGATTTTATTTGAATACTTTACAAACTCGTTGTAATAAAAATGCCATTTGACTACTGTATATAGTTGATGTTATCGGGATGTTACATAAGTAGTGTACGTACTAGTAATGCCAAATAAATACTGTATATGGTTGACGTAATATGTATGTTGTATGAATAGTGTATATAGTTGATGTAATGCAAATGCCACACATATAGTACATACAGTCATGTGAAAAAGTTAGGATACCCTATGAAAGCCGATGTATTTTTGTAACATTTTTGGATATACAGATATTTAATCTCAATTTTAACAATACTGAGAGATTATAGGAATATAACTAAACAATTAAAACTGAAGAAAAGACTTTTCAAGATCTTCTGTAAATGTAATTCTACAAAAATAAATATTCTAACTGAGGAAAAAGTTAAGACACCCCCACATTTATTCCCACTTAAAATGGCTCAACTCACACATAGGTGTATCACACCAGGTGCACATGATTGATCAAAAGATCGTTACTCAGCATTTTGAATGAGGCTTGCCCTATTTAAACCTCAGACATTTAGTTTGGTGTGCTCCTGACTGTTGAAGTGAGAGTGAGCACCGTGGTGAGAGCAAAAGAGCTGTCTGTGGCCTTCAGAAAGAAAATTGAAAGCAGTTTATGAGTCTGGTAAGGGATTTAAAAAGAACCCAAAAGATTTTAAAATCAGCCATTCTACTGTCCGAAAAATAGCCAACAAGTGGAGGGCTTTCGAAACAACTGCCAATATGCCCAGGTCTGGTCGTCCAAGCAAGTTCACCCCGAGAGCAGACCGCAAGATGCTAAAAGAGGTCTCCAAACACCCTAACATGTTATCACGGGACCTACAGCAGGCTCTGGCTACTGTTGATGTGAAAGTGCATGCTTCTACAATCAGAAAGAGACTGCACAAGTTTAACTTGTATGGGAGGTGTGCAAGGAGGAAACCTTTGCTCTCTAAGAGAAACATCAAGGCCAGACTGAAGTTTGCCAGGGAGAATATAGACAAAGACCAGGACTTCTGGAATAATGTTCTTTGGACAGATGAGTCCAAAATTGAATTATTTGAACACCAGAACAGAGGACATGTTTGGCGTAAACCAAATACAGCATTCCAGGAAAAGAACCTCATACAAACTATGAAGCATGGAGGTGGAAGTGTCATGATTTGGGGCTGCTTTGCTGCAGCAGTACCTGGACAGCTCACAATCATAGAATCCACCATGAATTCTACTGTGTATCAGAGGGTGCTTGAGGATCATGTGAGATCATTTGTAAGAAAATTAAAGCTGAAGCGGAACTGGACCCTGCAACACGACAATGACCCACAACATACCAGTAAATCCACCAAAGACTGGCTGAAAACTAAGAAATGAAGAGTCCTGGAATGGCCGAGTCAAAGCCCAGATCTTAATCCCATTGAGATGCTGTGGGGTGACTTGAAACGGGCTGTACATGCAAGAAACCCCTCAAACATCTCACAGCTGAAAGAATTCTGCATTGAGAAGTGAGGCAAACTTTCTTCAGACCGATGTCAGAGACTGGTAGATGGCTACAAGAAGCGTCTCACTACAGTTATTTCAGCCAAAGGGGGAACACTAGCTATTAGGGGGTAGGGTGTCTTAACTTTTTCCTCAGTTAGCATATGCATTTTTGTAGAATTACATTTACAGAAGATCTTGAAAAATCTTTTCTTCAGTTTTAATTGCTTATTTATATTCCTATAATCTCTCAGTATTGTTGAAATTGAGATTAAATATCTATATATCCAAAAATGTTACAAAAATACACAGGCTTTCATAGGGTGTCCTAACTTTTTTTCACATGACTGTATACTCGAGGTGGTATTGATAATACTTTAATAGATTTGTTTGTTTGATTTTTTAATTTCGTGCAAAACTACACAAGAGCTATCTGGGCTAGCCGTCCCTAATTTAGTAATGTAAGACTAGAGGGAAGGCAACTAGTCATCATCACCCACCGCCAACTATTGGACTACTCTTTTACCAATGAATAGTGGGATTAACCGTAAAATTATAACGCTTCCACCGCTGAAAGGGCGACCGTGTTTGTTGTGACGGGTATCCGAATCCGTGACCTTCCGATTGCGAGTCGAGCGCCTTAGCACCTAGCCATGCCAGGCCTATGTAGTAAAGGCATCAAAACAAAGCATCGAAAATAAAGTATAAAGAAATACGTTTTATTCATAATAAAAGAAAAATTTAATTCATCAAATTGAAACTGAATAAAAAGGATTACACTTATCTTTCTTTGTATAAATTTCATGAATAATGTATTACATATTATAAATCACCCCAGATGAATATCCATTTTATTATGTTACTTAAGTGAAGTATTACAATTTTAAATAATTGGAAATTTTATTCTTAACTTGTAAGTTTATTGAATGTTAATATGTTTCAAATTTATATTTGTCAACAAGACTGGTACATATAGTTTTCCTTCTTAACACAAATATATTTTCATATACAAACAATGATACGATTTAAAATAACGGTTATTACAAATAATGATTTGTATACACAAGTTTTATGAAAACTTTAGTCTTCTATCTGGCCTGGAAATAAGTATTTTATTGACAGTTCACGATAAGCGAATTAATTCTGAGTTGTTATTGTTACACTCTATTTAATGACTTGCCGCTTATAAGTTGACTTTTCTCTGAGGAATATATTTAATGTACTCATAGAAATAATAATTACCGAAGCTAATTCATTGAAATTATAATTTATAGTTATAAAACCAAATGAGCAAGCTTATGATTAGCTTGGAAGTACTTGTTTTAACAATTATATGACATTCATCATTTAATTTTATTGTACATCTATACTACCTTAACCTATATATGTTCCAATATTGTTGATATGACAGACATTTTATGTTTGAGTATTTGTTTATGTAGGTTTGTAATCATTCCTTTATGGAACAAATTAGCATTGTATGTGATAATGACAGATTAATTGATATACAGCACTTTCCATTATTAGTAGCAAAGATATTGCTTCTTTGTATCTGAAAAAAAATGCTTAAAACGACATTCTGGTTTGAAAATTGTCTGAACACTATGAACAAGTATGTACAATTGTTTTTAATATATGCATCTATTTTTCAATATAAGACAGTAATTTAAATAAAGGCATTTCTGAAATGTCTTATTTTAGTATTTTTGTCTTTTGTTAAATTCTACTTGTTTTAGAAAATAATGTTTTAACACTGTTTTTCTCACGAGAAGTTATTTTCTTAATATATTATAAACCTTAGAAGCTATAACTGTAGCAAATCAACATTATTCTGAAAACCATCTCTTGACTCGTAGATTTGTAAACTTTAGGCAAGGTTCTCGAATGTTCAGTTGGTAACAATTTAAAACATCTATTGTAATTTCTTACATTCGAGAATCTTCTACAAATTTGAAGAATAGGTGGGAATCCACCACAGGAAACTGAGTCTCGTCTTTTAGCGTTGTATGTCCACAGACATATAACTGTCTCTCTGCTGGGATCTGATGAATATTTTAGCTGCATGGAACTTAGAGATGTAGTACGGACATAAAGCAAGCATACTAAGAAGGAAAAAACACTAACTACGTCCTTTCATTCTACAAAGGCCGTACTAAACCAATTGATTGTGTAATTGGTTTCATAAGTCTAAGCCCGGCATGGCCAGGTGGTTAAGACGTTCGACTCATAATCCAAGGTTCGTGGGTTAGAATTCTCTTCACACTAAACATGCTCGCCCTTTCAGCCGTGGGGGCGTTATAATGTGACGGTCAATCCCGCTATTCGTTGGTAAAAGAGTAGATCAAGAGTTGGCGGTGGGTAGTGATGACTAGCTGCCTTCTCTCTAGTCTTACACTGCTAAATTAGGGACGGCTAGCGTAGATAGCCCTCGAATAGCTTTGCGCGAAAGTCAAAAACAAATAATGCGTATGAACGATAAGGACTGTCTTTAAGTATGGTACAGTGTTCCATGTTGTCCCAAAACGTTATTTAATTATGTAAATCACTATGATATGCTGCTTTACGCATGGGGCCAGACCTATCTGATCCCTTTCAGTAATTCGAGTTTAGGTTGTAATTGACGACATGAAATATCAAAAAAGTTATTTTCTACGTCATATATGGAAGAGAGAGCGCTTCAGACTTTTAAGTATGTTGAGCACATGGCTGTGTTTGAATGTTAAATGTGTTATGTAAAAAGTGTTCAGAATTTTGGTAAGCCGTTGAACTTTTATCATTTATTGTACAGACAAATGTACGTAATATATATGTCGAGAGTTTTTTTATTGCTTTATCTGTAATTATAAAGGTGTAAATATTGTGTTTTTCTTTCTCGTTGTAGCCTATTGTATTTGTACTACTACTATGTGCTAGTAATATTTATAGGTATGAATAATAACTAGCATATAATATAGCGTATAGCAGGCGAAATACTACCACTTAGCATACCTAACCTTAAATTTTGTACTAACTGAAATAAATAAATTTTGCGAAATCAAGCTTGATCAACGAAGATTTGAATTGAAAGAGACAGAAAATGTACGCAAATTCCTTTTTGACAGCCAATTCGATGCAAGGTCATACCATTCTTGAAATGACTTCGTAGCATATTCATTGAATAATTATTGTTAAAATTATTATTATTATTATTGTTAAAATAAATTAGATTAACAATTTATAACCTGTAGAAAAGCCAGTGCCATACATTCCAAATGGCTTTTGTTATGCCACTTAGCAACAAATATATGATATTTTTTAGTCTGTGTACTGAAATATGAAATGAAATGTATAGATAACAGAACTGGAAAACTATTTGTTGATTTCATAACTTAGAACCTCTCCATTGATAAAAGAGTTGATTTTTATTTCAAATGGTGATATAATTGAGAATAGTTTAATTCAGAATGGATTAAAATTTAAAACTGAATTGATATTTTTACATTTATGATAAATTTTATGTACTTGGTTCTAGGCTGGGTGATCTCACACATCTCTAATTTAGGCTTATTATACTAACACTTACAAGGTTTTGTGTTGCCCCCTTCGTGATGCTGTTGTACCCCTGTCATTAAAATTATAATGGGCAGACATTAATCAAACTATTCTATCTGGATATAAGTATTTTGGCTTTCATGACTTCTGTTTTGAGAAATCAGATTTAATGTGATACACACAAACTTTTATGTTGGTCGAATATTATTTCTATTAGCATTAGGTATTAGTGATACTGTTATTATTAATACTGATGTTTTTACTATTAATGTAGTACTACTACTAGTTGTAGTAATTGTATTATTGGTTGAAGTATTGCATAACACCAGTGAAAAATGTATGTGCTACAGCTAGACTTGAGGTTTAATGTGTATAAATTATAGTTTTTATATTAGCACTTAAGTAGTTATAGCTATACAGTAAATTACAGCAAATATTAATAATGACATAACATGTCTCTTCTTTTAATGGTAATACAGTATTGTGAGTAACATCATTAGAAATAGTATGGTATAACTATAAAGTAAGGCTTAAGTTTTGTGATTAAGAACAATCTAGTGACAAACATTGAAAGTATTATACAGTAATACTGTCGTAAGGTCTGCGTTTTAAATATGTCAGATGCCTAATGTGTTTTAACATTTCGACACTCACCCATATTTTGCAGTAGAAATAAAAAGGAAGTTTTAATGTTACTGTTTAACAGTAACTTAAATAAGATGACTGAGTGGTGTTTTGGCTGAGCAGATGCATACAAGAAATATAGTTCCAGTGCTTTAGTGCTGACATTTGAACAGTTGAAGCCTATGCCGAGTTTCACCCCAACAAGACTGCTCAGTAGCTGTTTGGACTTCTTGGGGATAAAAAACAAATGTATTGCATTCTCAATTTTGTATCAGAAACCAAAAAGAGACTAGAGTTAAAGAAAGAGAAGGAGAGTTAAATTGTCATGAACTGAGAAAATTAAAATAATATGCCTGGAAGTGGCTCAAAAATATCTACCCAGATGGAGGTATTACTCAAGACTTTTTTTTTTTAGCTTCTTGTGACTTCTGGGAGTGTCAATGAAGAGCAGAAGATTAATTATCAAAATTAAATTACAAAACTAATAAAGTAAAATGTCAAACTTAGGTCCATTATAAATGCTTTATTAAGAGAAAAATTCAGTAACTTTTACCAAGAGTACAAATGAAAAACTTACAGAACATCTTCCTTCTGTTGTGGATTAACTAGTTTAAAATGATGAGCAGAAATGTGTGTTGTGTAACCATTCAACCATAAATGGGAGTGGATTGATTGGATAACATCTATTAGTAAGAAAATACTGTATAATTTATGTAACTATACACAGGAACAGAAATCATATTGTGTTATGCAGAAGATAACAATGAATATTTTATGACACCAGCTGAAATTATTGTTGATATTCTTTGTGGAGATTTTATTATTATGTCCAAATAAAGTGCTAGGTTACTGTATGGATGTATACATTTTTAATGGAAATTATATTGTATTCTTAGACTAGATCTTGAAACTTGTAGATATACTGATTGAACAGCAGTACTTTTATTCTGAAAGTGTGCATTTGGTTATTGTTGAAATAATTGATTAGCCACTCGATATAAATGAACATCATTTACAAACAATATAACTGAGAAATCAGACTACTTAAGCAGCATCATTTTTTATTGAAGTTTTGTAATATAAAGATTGTGCTTATAATGCATGCCATCATCAAAAGCAGGAAAAAAACATTTCAGTAGGCTTATTAACAACATGTAAAAGCTATTACTCATTTAATAAATTTTGTGCTTTGCCAAAATTGAATTGGAAATTTTTAATTTCTTGTTATTCTCTATATATCTGTTGAAACTGAAAGGATATACCAGACATTCTCACACAGTCAGTTCATTAGATCATGAGGTATACAGTATGTGTATGGCTGAAATGATAAGACTGCTTGGTCTAATTATATAAGCCTGCAATAGTTTTATTGTCACAAAATTTTTACATGTTTTATGGTAATACCTGTACATTGAATTGGAAAATATCAATTTTCTTCCATTATGTACAGATATTTTTACACAACATCATATTTTTTTCCCATAAGTGAATCATTTTCATTAAAACTGAGTTACACTTAGTTGTGCTTAAAATGTTGAGAAACACTGGTTATAGAGATCTCTGGACCAATCACAACAAGAGTTTTATCAATTGTTCTATAATCCAAACATAATAAAAATATTTTTGTGGTAAACAAAGTAATTTTATCAAAGCAAGAGTTTTTTTCTTCAAGTTTTACAAACATTTCTCATATGATAGCAAAAATTGTTTTTGAAATCTTCATAGCCAAATTAGGGAAATAAGAGTAGTTGCTAATGTGTTTTATTAATATATATTTGATTGAGACTAGTCAAATCATTTCTTATAGATTAAGTAAGTATAAAAGTTGCCCATATCCATTACAGTCATTGAAGAAAAATCCAGTGAAAGTGTTGGTGTTATGTAGTGGAACAACAGAACTATCCTATGTATACCTTAAATCAAAGATTAGCTGTATGATCTGCTAAAAATTACAGATAGATAGTAAAACAAATATGTGTACTAAAAATAAACCATCTTTTACTGTCCCAGTTTAGCCATTTGTGTTTGGATTACAATAATAGTGTCAGCCTAGTTATATTAGAGGTGTAACTTTACACCTGGTTAGTTTCTTCTTTTGTTTTAATTTTTAGATGATAGTTCATGAGTCTTATTCATGTGTTTGTTTTCTTATAATCATCAATTATGTTGTTTTAATTATGCCTACTGCATGTTACCAATAATGACCACAAATGTAATGTATATATATATTTTTTGTTGTTGTCCCTGTGTAAAATTTAAAAAAAAATTCTATCCTCAACAGGTATTTCTATATAGTTTTAAAAATTTCTAGTTATCCAGTTATCCCAAGTGCATGGTTGTTGGTACTGTGTTTTTGAATTATAAGACACAGCTTAAGGCTCAGCAGTGTGAAATGTGATGTACGAAATTAATTATTTGATTTAAAACTATTGCTGGACTGCAATACTATAAACTAGCCTTTAGAATGCAGTTTTTAACCATTCCATTATGGGTAAGGTGGAATTCACCGAGCTCATAACTACAAAATTATCCATATGAGTAATTATTCTATGAGTTTTGATAATATATGCATATGTTTACAACATTTTGCAGTTTATTGGTAAACAATACAAGTATTTTGTATAGAAAATATCAGGTTTTAAATTAAGTATTGAGATTTTTCATAAAATTTCAAAGTTCACATGTGAAATCTTTGTAACTTCCAGATAATTATCAAAAAATTTTCAACAAAAACTTTATTTTCACTATCAAATTGAAATCTCTGTACATCTTCAGTAGACTTGAGTGATCTCATAATTATCGTAAAAATTTAGGAAGCAAATATAAATTTCCTTTTTTTAAATTTTAGAATGATTGCAGATTACAACTCAAATACAAATTTTTAGTTTCAATAGCTTAAATGTCATAATATTATTATATTGACCTTTCAGCTATTTCTGATTAACGTTACATAAGTTATAATGATGTGACATGTGTGCACTTAAGTTACCATCTAAGGAGATAAAACTGGCCTTCACAAAGTATCCTGTCTTGAATGTGTTTTAGTGAACTAGTAATGGTATTTGTAAAATACAAACAGTCACATTTCAGATCTAATACATTATTATTATTCTAGCATTATTACTATTTACCAATAAGTTCTTAAATTTATTTTTCTTTTAGAACACAGAACAATAAGTAAATGAGTGTAACAAACAGTTATATCATGTAGTTATGATGACCTTTGTGTTCATTTGCTACATGTAATAGGTTGCTAAGCCTTTTGAAATTTTGAACATGGGAGATGTGAAATGAAATAATTTTTATGTTTTATACGTACGTTTGGAATAACCAAAAAATTATAAATAACTGTATTCATATGATAAATCCATTATAATTTATCAAGCTCAGTAACTAAGCTGTATTTGAGTATAAAAATGTATGAAATTACGAGCAGACTAATGACTCCATCTACATTCTTGATGTCTTGTTTTGAAAGAAAGAAATTATAATATGAAACTTGAAAATAGCTGAAAAAGTCATTAGGGGGATATCCTGAGCTTTTGATTGGTTATTAACATGTCACAGACAAAAGTGTGTTTAAGGGAGCATTTTCAAAAAATGGAAAGGGGGGAGCAGAGCCACTGGGTTTTATTCTCTATGTGAGTGGTATCTCAGCAAATAAAAAAGATAGAAGGTTTTTGTTTTATATTCTAGCTTGCCAATATCAGTTATTTGAGTTCCTAATTCATACAAAACTGTAGGGTCATTCCATGTCAAATCATCCAGATTTTGGAAGATTTTCCAGGTGACCCCTCAGAATGCCTTGAAAAAAATTCATATGTGCTCATCTACCTATATAATGAAAAATTGCCAAAGATTAGATCAATATCTCTAATAGTTTCTGATTTACAGCCCTGTAAAATTTAGTTAATTTTTTTTCCTTTTGGCAAATTCATTTTTGGGCAACTTTGGCTGCTTAAAGCTGCAAGAGTAATGGTGGTAGAAGGCCAAAATTTGCTGCACTGACTGAATTAATCTCACAGAATTCAAAAATGGTCTCAAACCAAGTTTATTTCTCTTAGGATTTTCATTGTGAGGCTGTAAAATCACCTGAAAACCCAAAATTGTAAAAAAACATTGGTTTATTTAATAAGCCATAGTTCTAAGACTTAATATGATACAAAGCTGAATTTTGTTTTCAAAGTTCCTGTAACATATCAGTTGATAAATCAGCAATTGTTGTAATTAAAAGTCCATTAGATCTCCTGTACAAAAATTTAGGTGCATGCAACTTTCTATGATTTAGCTAAAAATAGCCCTAGTTTAGGCCACAGTTTGACCATGTCACCAGTTATTCAGCCTTTTCAGATTTTTACTTTTAAATTAAGAAATAAACTAATGTATAATATTAAAACTTAAATTATAATCTGTAGTTTCATACCAAATTTCTTAACTTAATTCATAAAATGGTCATTCATTTAAATTTTAAATGCAACTAACAGATGAGATGACATTTTCTGTGACTTGTAACCATAGAAAGATCCATCTTGATAGGTTAAAAGAAGGAAAAAAAAATTACACCACCCTGTAAGTACTGCACAAACATGGTATTTTTGTTGTATTTTGAATGGGTTCTGTCTTACTGTTCTCATGGTGTAGAAGGGAGCAGTGCTCAAGTAGTAAAGTAAAATTAAATGAATAGAAGCATTATAAAATATTACAAAGATTTTGAAGGCTTAAAATGAGATCTTTTTGTTAGTGTCATAATACATAATCAGTTTTTAACTTTAAATTATAATTGCTTATCAATTCATTGGGTTCATTTTGAAGAAACAATGCCAATTGGTGAAGAAATAAATTTTCCTCGTGGGAGCTCTACCAAGATTGTTGGTCATACAGTACCTTTAAGAAAGCAGGATGAAGACTTATTCAGAGTAAGTATTGTTACTCAGGAATGAATTACAATTATTTTTTATTAATAATTTATAAAGTGTATATATAGGAGAATAATAGAAGGTGGTTCTTTTTGTCTTCATTAAATATAGAAGCTGAAAGTTTAAAAGTGTAATAATATTTATTTCTGTGTTGTAGTTAAGGAATGAGATATTTTAAATCAGGTATAACCATTTTTACAAATGGACATAATTTTATCATAGTTGAAATTCCTAGAATAAAATACCTAACTTAATATACTCTTTTTATTAGATTAAACATCTGAAAGCATTTTATTTTTCACAGCTCAGGTTCTACTCTCACTCAAGAAGAATTTTTAAATTTTCCTAATAACTTACTATTGCTCAAGTATGAAACTTATTTATAATGTTCTCAGGGTTGTAGCTGCAGTGGGTTTGGCCACACAGTGCTCCCATGCATAGTGACTACTGCTGCATAACACTAAAGATTCACTACAAGCATAAAAATTTTTTCCTGCCAATGTCACGGTACAGTTTAGTTTGCAATTAGCTTGTTAGAAATTAACATTTTTCCTTAAAAACCACAAAGCAAATAACCTTTGTGTTAAAATACTTTTCAAGTAAAGTCCATATGAAAAACCTACATATGAAACTGAAGAAATGGCTCATGCCACTTTAATTCACTTTTATTTAACATGGCACATCAGACAGTATCATACACAGTGGACACCATAAAAAGTCTTTTTTTTTTTCAGTAAAAGTTTATGTGGTGCAAAAATATTTTCAATATTTTATGGATATCTAAAAGGTAAGAGTATTTCAGTGAGTTTATTGCATAAAGACATTTTTTAGATCTCCATGTGACTAATTTGTATCATCTACCTTGAATTAAGTATAAATCAATCAGAAAAATAAAACTTAGCAAAGAGTGATATTTATTGCCACCTTTATTTATTTTATTTATTTTTTAAACTTATGATTCATCTTACAAAACATTTGCCTTGTGGCTATTCATATGGATTGTTTTATTGGACTGTACAAAGTAATTTCAGATTTTCAAAGTCATTAAAATTATAAACTTGACAATCTTTTTCTCTTTCTTTTTCTTTGCCTGGCTGAGGGAGAAGGGAATTGTACAGTAGTGGCAGTTGCAGGAACGTGCATCTGTGGAATATATTGGTTTTTATTGGTCTCCACTTAAATCATTTGAGCTACAACCTTGAATGTTCTAGTTCTGTCACTTACTAAATTTCTTTGAATAAGAGAAACATTGTTCAGGTATTATCCTCTGTGGAGATACTATTTAATTTGAAATACTGTTGCTCTTCATAGTTTGTCTATGAAAGGCATGGTTGTGGCTCCCAACTTGTGATTTGTAGGTTGAGGGTTTGAATCCTGTCAAAAATATATACTTGCCTCACTTTCAGTCATAGGTATATTATAATGTGATGGTCAGTTCCACTGGTTATTGTGATAAGAATAACCCAAGAGTTGAAGATGGATGGCAGTATCTAGCTGCCCTTTCTTTAGTCTCCCCTCGGTGTGGATTCCTGTACGTGGTGAGGGGACCTCTCAGGGAAGGTTCTATTCTTTCAGTTTACCTCCTCTGGGATCTAAACATCCACCCATGTGTTTACCATGTATGGTGACCAATGAAGGGGGGGAGAGGATCCTGGTGGTTGAGATGTCCAATCTTAACACACCACTTTGGCCTTTAATTCCTGCAGACGGGCAGCCTTGGGGTGGCTCCTGTTGAGTCAGTCGGCTGGTCCACTCAGGCTAGGGTCAACCAAGTATCAGTGTTGGATGTTTTCAACAGGTATTGTGGACTTTGTATCTGATGCTGGTATTTGGGTATAGCTCTCATGAAATCTTGGCATTGCTGCAGTGTCCTTGTTTGACATTGTAGTGCAATCTCTCATAGGATTCCATGGTGGGTGGGGTCAGTGGGCACTGAAATTTTCCTTTTTTATTATGGATCCTTCAAATAAAAATGTAAATAAAATAATCAACAAACACTCCATAGGTAAACAACCACATCTTGAAGATTCTGAGCAACAATTCTCACCACCTGTACCACCTGTTGTATCTCATTTGTTTATATTGCATTCACTTTCAGACAAACCTTTAGGGCAAATTCTCCCTTTTTCATTCAGAAGGGACTAAAGGGACTTGCTGGCTCTCCAAAGTCAGTAAAGAAGCAAAGATCTGGTGACATATTAGTGGAAACATCCACGTCTCAACACAGTGAACTCCTCTTGCATTCAAAGGCAATTGGGGATATATCTATTGAGGTCATACCTCATGCTACTTTGAATTCATCACAAGGAGTTATTGTTGAGAGGGATTTGAAGAACATCTCAGAGCCGGAGATTCTTGCTGGTTTTTCCACCCAAGGAGTTTCTGCAGTGAGGAGTATCTCTACTTCCAAAGATAAAATTATGATGCTGACCAATGTCCTCATTCTTACATTTACATCACCATGTCCATCTGCCACCATCAACACAGGTTGTCTTAATTGCAGAGTATGGCCGTACATTCCAAACCCTCTCCGATGTTTCCAGTGTCAACTGTTCGGTCACTCGAAGACGTCATGTTGTGATTCCTTGATGTGTGCTCATTGTAGTGGTAAGGACCACAATGCCTACAAGTGTGTGAAACTGATCCTCATTGCATCAGTTGCAATGGCTCTCACCCGTCCCACTTTCGTTCTTGCCCTAAATGGTTGGAAGAAAAAGAGGTGCAGTGTTTGAAAACAATTCATAACATTACCTATCCTGAGGCTCAAAAATTGCTGTCCACCACCTCATCTCAGACAAATGCAGCTGTAATTCATTTCATAACTACTGTGGGAGTGCAGACAGATCTCTCTCTGCCTCCAAAAGAATCATTCTCCAAACATATGAAAAGGCTTTTGACCTCCATGGTTAAAAACATTGATGAATCAATTTCAACACCTATCTCTGTCCCCAATATACATTTCACCAAACCCCAAGATCCACATCCTTTGGTTCCAGGTACAGGCATTTCCTCAGTTACATCTTCTTTTCTGACCCCAAAATGCAAAACAATTGTTTGTTCACGTTCTCAGTCTCTGGAATTCCCTTCCAACAGCAAAGACCTGCCCAGTCAACCCAGGGCAGGATCCATGTAGGTCAGTAGACCTCCCTCAAATAAGGACATTAAGAAAAAAAGACGTAGTCATAAACAGATGGGTTCTTCAACCAATTTGCCTATGTGTAAATAAAAATGGCCACCCTGATACAATGGAACTGTCAAGGTTTACGTTCTATCTGGAATACATCAAAACATTAATTGCTTCCTACCATCCTGTTTGTCTTTCCTTACAGGAAACATTTCTGAAACCTGCCAATACAGTCACCTTTTGGCAGTTTTCTTTATACAGAAATGACAGGCTGTGTGATGGACGAGTGCATGGAGGGGTGGCACTGTTGGTTGATCAGCATGTGCCCACCCTGTCTTTTCCACTTGACACACCCTGGGAGGCCATAGTCATCCTTGTTTCCTTGAGTCGTATCATCACTGTTTGTTTTCTCTACCTGTTGCCTGAAGAGACCTATGATCAATCAAACCTTGATGCTCTTATTGAACAGTTGCTGTCTATCGTCACTGTCCATTTTCTCTACCTATTGCCTGGAGAGACCTATGATCAATCAAACCTTGATGCTTTCATTGAACAGTTGCCATCTCTCTTTTTAATCCTAGGGGACTTTAATGGACATCATCCCCTCTGGGAAAGTGCTGATATTGATAGGAGGGGTCGCTATGTAGAGCGTATGCTATCTGATTACAACCTTTCTCTTTTCAATACTGGTTCTTCTACTTATTTTCATCCACCTACTTAGTCCTTTACTGTTATTGATCTCTCAATTTGCTCCCTTTCACTATTTTTCTATTTTTCATGGAGGGTTGACAGTAATCCATGAGGCAGTGATCGTTTCCCTATAATCTTGAGAGAGACTGGCCGTGATAGATGCCACCTGATCCATGTGCCTCAGTGGAAGCTGGATCAGGCAAACTGGCCCTCTTTCACTGCTCTTTCAGAACTTTTTCCTGCCATTGTCTGTAAGCCATCATTAGAAGACTGTGTGGCAGCAGAAAACGATTGTATTATACAAGCAGCTGCTCAATGTATTCCTGAAACTTCGACACGTTTTCCACTATATCCTCATCCATGGTGAAATCCTGCCTGTCACATGGCATGGAAGGCTCAAATATGAGCCTGGGATACTTTTCATAGATATCCCACATTCTCGAACCTTAATGCTTTCCAGCGGGCCCGTGCACATGCTTGATAGGTAAAATGTCAAAGACAGAAGGAATCTTGGATTAAGTTCACAACCAGCATATATTTTACCACCATATCCAAAGTCATATGGGACAAGATTCAAAATGTCAGTAAGCAAATTAACTCTGTCCCTCTTTTGATCCTGCTCTCTGATGGCCAGGAAGTAGCTGATACCTGGAACATTGCCAATACTCTCGGTGAAAGCTTTTGCTGGGTATCTAGCACGTCTGCAACTTCCTCTATTTTCCTGGTCATCAAGACTCGGGAGAGCGATCACCTTTTTCCTTTTGAGCTGATTGTCTCTACGACTGTAATCATTCCTCTATACTGGTGGAACTCAAACTGACTGTACATCGGTTGGACCTGATGATATACAATATGAGATGCTGCACCATCTATCGCCTGCTTCTCTTGCTATTTTTCTGATTGTTTTTAACTGGCAGGAGAATGTTTTTCCTGATGCTTGGCACCAGGCTATTGTCCTACCTTTCTCCAAGCCTGAGAATGATTTTAAGATTCCTTCGATCCACTGTCCAATTGCTTTTACAAGCTGTGTCTGTAAGACCTTAGAAAGGATGGTTAATGCTTGTTTGGTTCCTTGAATCAAACAACCTACTCTCGCCCACCCAGTGTGGGTTCTGACGACAGTGCTCCACCATGGACCACCTGATTCAACTTGAAACGTCAATCAGAGAAGCCTTTCTCAAATGACAACATCTTGTATCAGTATTCTTTAACATTGAGATGGCTTATGACACAACAAGGAGGTATGGCATTTTGTGAGACCTTCATATATATGGGTCACGTGGCTATTTGCCCGTTTTTATTAAAAAAATTTTAATGGACAAGGGATTCCGAGTTCATGTGGATTTGACACTTTCCCGTTCTTTTCTGCAGGAACTTGGAGTCCCTCGGAGCTATGTTCTGAGTGTCACACTTTTCAGTATAAAAATTAATGGCATCACTGAACAACTTCCTCTCACTGTTGCAAACGGGCTCTGTGTCAACGACTCCCACATCTCATGTCAGTTTTTGAACATGAGGTGTATTGAGTGGCAGTACAGACTACCTTCAATCCTTTACTGAAATGGACTACAGCAAATGGCTTTAACTTCTCTATCTTAAAACAATTTGCATGCACTTTTGCTGTCAACGGGGTCTTCACCCTGATCCTGAACTCCATATCGGTGAAGTTGTGCTGCCTGTGGTCCCTGAGACAAAGTTCTTGGGGCTTATCTTTGACCGTAATTTTTATACCACACATCAAGCAGCTATGGGCCAAATGTACAAGAGCACTGAACGTCCTTCGTGTCCTCTCTTCCACCACTTGGGGAGCAGATTGATGTTCTATGCTAAAGTTATATCGTGCTCTTATTCAATCGAAACTTGACTATAGATCACTGGTCTATGGCTCTGCCAGACCCTCATTCATTATTAAGGACTTTGGCTCTGCACTGGGGCTTTCTGCACTCCCCCAGTTCAGAGCTTATGTGTAGAGTCTCATGAACCTTCTTTGCACCTCTGCCATTTGCAACTGTCTTTACTATATGCCTCAAAACTTCATTCTTTATCAAAGCATACCACCTGAGATTGTGTTTGCATTCTTCATTGGGCCATACATTATCAGAACAGACAATCTTCCATTGCTTCTTTTGGCCTTCTTATCCAGGCGAAGTTGGATGAATTAGGTATGTCCTTGGATAATATTGCTCTATTTACTGGTCAGCCCATCTCACCATGGCTTCTCACAGTTCTCAAATGTGACCTATTTTTAAGTCATCTGAGAAAAGCAGACACTCCTGATTGGAAATACTGTCTGTTGTTTGCTGAACATCTTTTGAACCATCCTTCCATTCTTATTTATATAGATGGTTCAAAATTAGGTGAATGTGTTTGTTGTGGTTCAGTGGTTACATGCAGAATCCCCTACACAGCTTCTGTATTCACTGCTGAACTGTACACCATTTCTCTTGCCCTTAATCACATAGAAGCTAAGCAGTACTCAAACTGCACTGTTTATACGGACTTGTTTAGGTCTCTACTGGCCCTTCAATCACTTCACATTAGTTCTCACCCCATTCTTGCCAATATTCAAAACCAACTGCCCCATTTCTCTTTAATATCTACTTCTATCCAGTTTTTCTGGATACTGGGCCATGTTGGTATTCATGGGAACGAGCTCATTGACACTGCAGCTAAGTCTATCTGCTCTGGCACTATCACCTTTGTGCTTATTCCATACATGGACTATGGTCCTGTATTCAAAGCTCAGCTCCATGCCAGCTGGCAGTTGACTTGGAGTGAGAAATTCGAAAACAAGCTTTTCCAAATAAAACCCTATATTGGACTTTGGCCGTTTTGCTTCTGTAAGGATCAGAAAGAGGAAGTTGTTCTAACTCAACTACGCATTGGCCACAGTTTTTTAAATCATTATTTTCTTTTATCTGGAACTGATGCACCAGTGTGTGGTCTGTGTGACACTCAGGTCACAATAAGCCTCATTTTACTGTCTTGCCGTCGTTACGACTCTCAACAATGGCACCATTTTAAACATGTTCTGTTCCTTGGTTTGTCTATAACATTAGACAGTGTTACTGGTGATGGTGACACTATCCACCTTGGTAACGTTTTTCGTTTTTTTGAAGGCCATTAATTTTTTTAATTTATACATTAGACATTTTTCAATGTGATTCCCTTTTAAGAATCAATGTCCATCTAGTTTGATTTGAAATTATAAAATGGCCATGATGTTAAATAACTCAAAACCAGGACTGGAAAGGCCAACTTTAGGTGACTAACACTGCTGTTTGAACTACCCATTAGTCATCTTGGTGAGTTATTATTAAAATTTTGCTACAAGTCTTTTAAAACTTTTAATTCTTTTTACAAATGGCTATAATGTCAAATAACTCAGAACCAGGACTGGAGAGGCCAACTTCAGGTGACTGACGGTGGTTTTTGTATTTACCTGTTAGTCTTCCCGGCAAGTTGTGATAATTATAATTATGCTACAGAAAGTCCTTTACAACTGGTATTACCGTAGTTTTGTTCTTCACGTTATAAACTAGATGTAAACTTTGTTTTGTTTTACATTAATTACCTTTTATGAATTTTACTAAATGTACTTTAATATTAACTTTTTACTGGATGTTTGGCACAGATAGCCTAGCTGATTTGTGCCATAAATCACTAAATCAACCAACTAACCTATCCTTTAGTCTACCACTTTACAATTATGGGCAACTTGTGCAGATAGCCATGGAATAATTTTGTTCAAAATTATACACTGTGAAATTATATATATATAGTGGTGACTTTGGCAGAAACATAGCATAGGAGAGTGAATAATTAAGGTCATTGTTTGACAATAGCAGTACATTGATTTTGATTTCATCCCTGCCAAAATTGTATGAAAATGTTTCACTTTATTTCCTATTTAGCAAATAATAAAATGGTGTTGAGTTATTGTGAATAACATTTTGAAAAAAAAGTTATGAAATTGACTTTATGTATTTCATATTTTTTCATTACAAAACCTATTAATGCTTGCAAAATCCAGAGATAAGCTTCTTATTTTGCTATTTGAATAAAAAAAATGTTTTTATGTCACAAGGTTAATGTGTTTTATTTCTTTAGCATCAATTGTAAGATGAGGATAAAAAATCTAAAAACATTTGGCATTTGAAGTGGTGAAGAAAGTAATAATGAGACTTTTTTATTCTTTTGTAATCAAGGTTATATGAGAAACATTTGTTATCCCTTGGATAACATAGCCTAAAAGGTGTTGGTAACTTGCATAAATTAAAAGGAAAAGCTTAAAATCTTGCTAAAATAGAATAAGGTGGAGGTTATTCTCTTAGTTTCTAAAAAAGTAAAAAGTATTACATTTTTGATAAATCCATGAAGTAGAAGTTGTCCAATGGTAATGTAGAAAGAGTTTTTTTTGTTTTCTGAAGTTTGAACAATGGATCAAGTATCCATATTTTTATAACACCATTAAACAATTTATAAACCATATGGAAGTGTACATGATTTCTTTTTTTACATTTGATGTGCTGCCAAATCTCCATAAACATGTTCTATATTGTTAGTCATTTTCAAAATTTCCACGTCAATTACTTGTTAATGTTTTGGACAAAAATTTGCAACATATATTTCTCTTTGGTTCTGCTACTCAAGTTAGGGTTATTTACCTCTGTTGAAAGTAACAGTGTGATCTTTACAAAATTGACATTAGATTTGGCAAAGTTTAGTTCATTGTTGTAATAAAGAAGGTTTATTCCTGTGTAATAAGACATAAAAGTTTTTTATTACTTTACCTCAAATGATTTTTAAGGTTGGTAAAGAAACAAAAAAATCAAAAAAGAAACTGATCAAGAAGAAGAAGAAGAAAGAAGAGAGAAAGAAAATGGAAACAGAAAATGAAAATATAGTTGTAATAGAACCACTTTCGTTGAAGGTAATTGTTAAGTTGTGTATTAGGAGTTTAGTTTCTTTAAACATAAGGATAAATTTTATTCAGTTTTAATTTATGCTTTCTTATTATTATATCAATTAATTTTGTTTCTTAACCTTTAACAGACTAAAAGAAATTTTCGTCTATCATTTCTCCAATTTCTCATACTTTGTGTGTCTAAGAGGTAACTGTGATAATTCAAAGCTAAAAAATATATTTTTTTAAACAAAAAAAAATTATCATATACTGAGAGTTTCAAAAATCACTTCCACATGTTGTACAATTACATTCATTGTATAGAAGGATGCTGTTATGAAACTCAGTGTACTTGTCACTATCGTCATGAGAAGAAAACATACTTATTTAAACTAAATATTAACCAACTAATGCATATAACAAAGTCCATAATTAATTATAATCTCAAAACATGTAAATTTCTTAAATGTTTAACATTTGTATTACAAAGACGATGGTCACATCTAGAGGTGTAAATGCCATTATCTAACATTATATTCAGTGGTTTTGAAAGACTATGATGTTTATGTTGTTGTCCACGTGGGAAAATTGGTCTACACACTAAGTTTCATACTACTGTGCCCATCAATTTTCTGTATGCAGTCATCTAAACAGTGGAAGTGGCATATGAAGTGCCTGCTGTGAACATGTGTATAGAGATTAAGTAAATATTTTTTGAAGTATAAACTATAATTTTCAGATCTATTAAACATTAACTACTTTCATTTTTGTAGTTACTGTTCTTAGCATTTTTGTGTATGTATATATATTATAATTTGTTTTAACTTAGAAAACAAGCCAAAACAAAAATAAAAAAAATGCTGCACTAATTAAAAAGATCCCAGGGTACAAACTATAATGTGGGATTATAAAATGTACCCTAGGTTTTGGAGGTGACTGCAGATGTAGGACCCACATTGTGCTGGGGTTGCACCATCTGTCAGTCTTAACCTCCATTTGCCAGTCTCACATAAGAAATAAAAGAGTAGACATAGAAATTACGAAAGCAAGATGTTGGTGCTCAAGCCCACAACATCCCTCTGCCTGCAGATAGCTGTGGGAAGGTGACTGCTCTCCAAAGTAAAGAAGAAGAAAATAAAGCAAATAAGGTGCTACCATTTTGGAGTAAGTAAGTTGAAAATTTACCTCTTGAAGTTCGCATTCTAGACCCCAATATGGTAGAAAGGCACTAATTGACAACACAGCAAAGAACTATACTGACATGAAGTGTCCCAACCACCACCCATTCACTTAGTCTACTGTGACTGTCATGTTCTAAGCAAGCCTTTATATGTGGCAAGGTGTACATTCACATAAAGTAGTACCAAGTTGTTAAATGACCTTATTCATAACTAAAACCACTAAAACTTATATAGTTATTAGAAATTTTAAGTAAAATTTCTCTAATTTTTATTTCTTTAATTATTTAATACATTCTTGTACTTGTTACAGAAAAGTTTATAATTTTATTTAAAGTTTCTTTATTGAGTCCATTAACTATTAATTTTTATCAGTATTTCAACATTACTGATAAAATATTGTAATTTATTACAAATTTTACGATATCTGAATAACTGTGAAGTTATAGTGCTTATTTGTGTGGTACATTGCTATTAAAAGAGGGTAAACCATAAATTGGAAAAGCAAAATATTTTCTTTTATCAAAAATATTTACATTGATATCGTTATCAATTATTTTAATTTCTAAATCTAAATAATATATAAACCATTTACTATCTATCTTATATAAACAACCCTTATCTAATAAACCATCTCTTAATACTGAACTTTGTTAAAAAAATTATATTTACAAACTTGTTATGCAGTTTTGTATTTTTTTTGTTTTAAGGAAGTTTAGAATTTTCCTCCTAAAAACATGAGCCTCAGATACCAACAAAGTAATTATGAATAAGCAATTGGGAACCTTTGTTATTTTCTTTACTGTAGAGTTTATAGCCATTTTAACAACCAAATCATAAATGTTAATATTGATTAGAGTCTTGTTTAACTGTTTTTTACACTATCATTTCAATCATGCTGGCTGGTAAAATAGTTTCAGTTGCCAGGTGCAAATTTAACAAGAAATTTGTTTTATAAAAAGCTACAATGGAAGGACAACCCTTAAAGTTAAGCTTTGATATTAAAAACAATGACTAAAACCATACTGAAGTATTTTCAATTTCTAATTCTGTTGGATAAATAGTGTTAATAACATCATTTATTTCAGGATTATGTATACTAATTAAATCATCTACATTTCTGTAAGTTGTGTACTGAAAGCTTGTACATGAATAATTCATAATATGTCCATTAGTGAGTGATAATAAGGTTAGTAAAGAAAAACTTAGTCTTTCATTTAGTTACTACTTCATTATATTATAAGGATTTTTACATTCTTTATGGGTTTTTTTCCATCAAACCTTCACTTGGTTGAATACTGTGTAGAAAATTGTTTAAGAGGTGTAAAACTTCTAGATGAAGAACACAAAGATCACTCTGATAGAAGACTATTCAGACCATAAAAGTTACCCCTCTACCAACTGTAACAACAACCAAAGCAACAAAACCAGTCTCAAAGTAGCCCTTCCCGTTAATTTCGAATAGACATTTGATATCATCAGATGAAATGTGCAACAAGGTTACATCCAAAATTGTAAAAGGAATTTCAGCCAAGTAACAAGTTTGAAACTGGTTTACAGAAGTTATAACCAATAGAATTTAAGGTTTCATTTGAAGTTTTAACATTTGATCACTTATCCTTTCTAGATTCAGTTGGCTAATTATGTAAGCACTTGGTACTTCTGATAATTTAAATGATTATTTATGTAGGTAGGGTGTTATTGTGTTATTTCTACAAATGTTGAATGCCAGGATGTAGCCATTAAGGCACTCTCAAGTGCTTCATCTGCTGGATGGGATGATGTATTAACCCCAGTGGCTAACTTTATTTGTAGTCTCATTATTGTTACTTAACTGAACTTGTTAAAAATGTGTATGCTAAAGGTAAATTTGTTAAAGTTCTTCAGATCACTGAGATCATACCCATTTATAAGGGTGATGATCCTGACTGAGTGGAAGATCATCAGTCTATTTTTATCTTGTCTGCATTTGCTTGTATTGTTGAGTACATTTTGTATAATCATATTATTAAAATGTTTTATACTAAGAAGGTCCAAATAACTTGTAATTTGGTAAGCATAAATTTACCAGAAATTGTTTATTCACAACCAGCATCAAGCTTATAAAGGCTTATAAGGCCAAGAGGCCAGTTTTGTTTTATGCACTAATTATTGCTAAGACATTTTACGTTGTAATTCACACAGCGTCGCATCACAAATATTCTTATTATGGCCTATTTGGTATTATATATATAAATAGTAGTTCTCATTCAGTGCAGCTCTCTAAATGCAAAAACTTTTTTTTTTTGCATGTCACATGTATTGAAGCTCACATCCATCTTTGAATTGACTGATTCAAATGTGTCTCCCATACAAATCATTGTGACAACCTCCACCAATAAGAATGTGACACACTCTCTTGATGCATGTGACTCCCTCTATTAAATTCTATGGAACTATCATTTCTCGTTTGGCAATACTCTCGTTGTGATATTTAGTTATTCAGTTTGTGCTGTCTTCAAGACTTTATTTTTATTTTGTCTTTATCTTCATTTTGAAATATTAAGCCATGCAGTACAGCTTTAGGATTTTGCATGGCTGAATGAATTAAAATAAAGTTTTTGCTTGAATTTTTTTCAAGAAAATCTGTGACATGAACTTGGAAAAGTTCTTTTTTCTAGGTGAGTTGGCAAGGAATGACCAAATAGTGATATTTTTAACTCCTTGAGTTATTTCAAAGTGGATTTATTTTCTATTTCTATCTGGTTATAGAGCTTACTGCTTCAATACAAATGTTTTTTATTTATTTCTACCAACACAGTTGTTTTTGGTGAGTATTTGTTTTGCATTATGAATTACACATTACAAATTTGCTGGTTATATGTTCTAACAGCACATTTACAGGTAATGGCACTCTGCCATTTTGGGCTTTACTTCATCTGCTGATTGATTGCCTAATGAGTGGACTTGTGTTGAGCCTCATCTTGAGTTTTCCTGTTCTCTGCACATATGTCCAAATTACTTGAAACAGGCATTTAAAAACACAATAAAGTTACTTTTAGAAACATTTATTTAACAAATTTAATTTTTATAACATTTTTATCTAAACCTTTGATTTTCAAAACAAAAATTATGCAATCTTAAATTAAAGCTTCTTAACATACCATATTGGCTGTTTGTTCTGACAATGTAAACAGGTTTTTTTATGAGAATAATTCAGGAACCTTTAAATTTTGACTATGTGCCTTATTAATTGACATTGCAAAACAAATTGTAACTGGAAATTAGAGCCTTCTAAATTCATAGGGATAATCACTTGGCTAGTAGCAAAGGAATTTTTTTGCATTGAAGACATTTTCACCTTTGGCATGAGCAGTTGTAATTGTTACTTCAACAACACATTGTAGTAAAGTCTTAACAACTGAACTTGTGCCACTACATAATTTTGGAGGATCAAGATTTCTCAGCAACATTATTGGTGAACCAACCTTTAATTTCAAGATGTGACCTGGCATCCTTTGCAGTTCAAGAGGAATTCAGTTGGATAATTTGTGATATCAATAGTAACTAGAACACTGACATTTGAGCTGTAGGTGAATTTCTGTTCACATGCCTTGTCCAGATGCCAGGAAAATGCTACCTGCCTGAATTCATAGTACTAACTGTAAAGTTTTGTGGAGGAGGAATAATAGTCTGGGGCTGTTTTTCATGGTTTGGGCTAAGCTCTTTAGTTTCAATGAAGAGAAATCTTAATGCTACACCATGCAATAACATTCTAGAGAATTGTGTGCTTCCAACTTTGTGGTAACAGTTTGGGAAAGGTCCTTTTTTGTTTCAGCATGACAATGCAATGCCTTGAGCACAAAGCGAGGCCCATAAAGACACCAGTGTTGGTGTGGAAGAACTTGACTGGCCTACACAGAGCTCTGACCTCAACCCCATTGAACACCTTTTGGATGAATTGGAATGCCGACTATGAGCTAGGCCTCCTTGCTCAACCTCACCCTTGTGGCTGAATAGGAGTGAATTCCTGCAGCCATATTCCAAAATCTAGTGAAAAGCCTTCCCAGAAGAGTAGAGGCTGTTATTAGCAGCAAAAGGGGGGACCAACTCCATATTAATGCCCATGAATTTGGAATGAGTTGTTCAACAAGCACATAGGGGTGTGATGGTCAAGTGTCCACATACTTTTAGCCATGTAGTGTATGCATAGGTTGTGAATCTTATATCATGTCTAGTTTGGTTAACTTTTAGTTTGATATTTAGGTATTAAGTGAGATAATTAGGGAGTGAAAGACAGTTTTATTCTCTTTTTTAATTTTAATATAATCTGTGCCTGTAACAAATCATTGTATATTTTTAGACCCTGCAAAGTGACATGGTGGTTTTAGGATGTATCCAGATAGTGTTTGATTATGAGATGCAGGTGAATTTGCCTGGAGGATTAAAAGGCATAGTTCCAATCACAAATGTTTCAGATCCATTCACCAGACTTATGGAAGAGTATGCTGCAAATCCTGAAAGTACTGAAGAGGTATTGGTAAAGCTGTTTGGACCTCGAAAGTAAAACATGGTTGTAAATGAACCTACTATAGTATAAAAGTTTTACTAGATGAAACTTTTCTTGCAGAAAAACAACATAGGTGTGATTAATTTTTTTTAGCAGTAAGCAGGTAAATGTTTTAAATGACAAAGCTAATAACAAATAAGACAGTTGAGACTATTTTAGTACTTTAAGTAACAGAAACCAAGAAGTAAAGTGACCTCTCATGAAGAAATTATGGACTTTCCAAAAACAAAACAGTGAATGTTGATGTTGCTAAATAATTATATTCACTGCATTAAACATATGTTTGTTAGCATTCAAAATTATAATTACTTTCATGTTACTGATATTATATATTTAAAAACAGGCTGGTATGGGTAGAGAAAGCACTAGTTTGCTCCTCTATTAGTGCTTTCTCTACCCATACCAGCCGTTTTTAAATATATAATTTTCTCTACAAGTAGGTTTTCTCGTCATTATTACGGATTGTTACAAATGTATTAGTTATTTGTTTTATGGTTTCAAAGCTTTTAATCTTTTTTTTTTTATTATTCACTATAAATTATTCTTTGGCTTGGAGTGCTATGTGATGTTTCATTGCAAATTCTGATATTTAGAATTTTGTGAAGTCTTACTAAGTTTTTGAAAACTATCTAAATAATTATGCTAGCTGAAATATTTTTCATCAGAAATAATTGCTATTCACTTGAAATATGAAAAAAATGTGAAATGTCTCATTTAAAGAATAAAATTTAAAGCATAATTGAGCTTAATCATTTATGAGGTTTAGATTTTATGAACTTAGACCTTTTTATTGAAAAATAACAAATTTTTTTTGTAAAAACATATTTGAATTGTTTTGCCAAAAACAAATCTTAATTTTTATTAAAAACCTTTTGTAAAATATTTGGCATGTCCCACTGTTATTCCTTGTACTAGTTTTGTATTATTATTATTATAATCAAACTTGAATGTGATGTGAAAGTAATTATGACAATTTTTCTTAAACCTATCATGTGGAGAAATTCACAAAATTACTTTGAGTTTCAAAGCTGCTGTCCATAACAGTGATGTAGAAAGTTGTTATCAAAAAAGCTTGTGATATTATGTTTAAATGTGTAATTTTTTGTAAATGAAAATGCTTAAAAATTTATATATCCCTTGTTAATATAACTCTTTCATCTTTATTTTTTAAATAAAAAACATATTTTATTTCAACATATTGAAGGAAAGATATTTGATTCTTTCAGATGGTACTAGCTTTGAAATCCATGTTTGTTCCTGGTCAGACTCTACCTTGCCGAGTTATGGAAATCTCGAAAGCCCCAGAAACTTCAAGAAGGAATATAACCCTTTCAGTAAACCCTAGAGATGTGAATTTTGACTTAAACATTGGAAGTTTAAGACATGGGATGGTGTGTGGGATTTTTTAATTTTATTTTTATGTTTGCTGAATTTTTATTGATGGCTGGTCAAAACAAGCTATCTGCATTGATCAAAACTAAAAATTATCCTAGTTGTGAGTATAGTTATTTAAATATACTGCTCTTACATTCTAACATGTAAAAATAATGCATTATTTCATCAGTTGGTAATGTTGGTGTTAATGATATTTTTTGGCTTTAAGTCCAGTAATTCTTACAAGATTCGTGGCCATCTTAGGAGATTCTAGGTTAGTTTTAAATTGATATATTGAGTTAGCAGTGCAAAATAATCTTCAAGGTAAAGTATAATAATTAAAAATTATAAAGGATAAAAATATATTGAGCATTGTAACCAATACTGGTAATTAAAGTAATGATCAAGAAAGTATAGAATACAATATTTTTTAAGTGATGCATAAACATAATGGTTATAAATAAACCATTGAATTGTGCTTTGAACAATTTCTCTGATTTTGCAGATTTTCCAGAATTGGTTTGATTTAATTAAATATAAGAATAAAAATTCACCAGCTATAAAATTTTTGCCTCTTTCAAAATAAAGTTTTATAAATTCTCTGCTTGTAATTTTGAATTCCTATTTTATAATTATAAATCTAAGTTGGCTTGACTCACAATTTGCTGGTCTTGGGTTTGAATCCCTGCCACCAAACATGCTTACCCTTTTAGTTATTGAGGCATTGTAATGTTATGATTAATCCCACTATTATTTGGTAAAAGAATAACCCAAAAATTGAGAGTGGATGGTGTTGACAAGCTGCCTTCTTCCTAGTTATTACTTCTAAAATAAGGATGACTAGTGCTGTTAGATTTTCAGCAGCTTTATCTGAAATTAGAAACAAACCAAACAAATCCAGATTTACTGATTTCATTGTAATTATGCCATTTCCAGGAATTATTAAAATTTCTTGTGCATTTTAAGTAATTGAAATTGTATGTATTTATTATCAATCATATAGTAATATTTTTTTATATTTTTAGTATTTTAATAATATTGCCAAAAGTGACTCTTCAAACATGGATTGAAATGAAGATTAGAATAAGAAAGAAAACTGATGATATGGTGAAAAGTTGTAAATATTTGTTATATTCCAATATATTTATTCCAGATGTTGATTTGTAGCAGTTTTTGAAATTCTTTATTTTCTATGACTGTTTTAATTAAAATCAAATCAAATCTGAACTGTCATGTTTAACAATCTTTCTTTAATAGTTGGTTTACGTAGCTGTGGAAAGTGTTGAAGATCATGGTTATGTGATGGACTTGGGAATCAAAGGGTTAAGTGCATTTCTCAGTCACAAGGTGGCAGCAAGTTTTGTACAGTCACGTAATTATGGAAATCCACTCTCAGTTGGACAACTGATTCCCTGCATAGTGGACATGCCTGAGTTAAGGTCTAATGAGTTATTGAAACAACGGATCATAAATCTTGCAGCCAAACCTAAAATGACAGAATCAGCACATGTGAGTTAACCACTTAATATAATCTGACCTTCTAAAGTTAATGCAAGTTAAACCTAGTGACTGCTATTAAGCCATGTTATGCTATCAAACAATCAAAACTACTTATCATAATGTTTCATTCAAAGTGACTTTATATAGTGTGTTTAAATTGCACTGCTTTCATCTTGAGATAGTGCTTTCAATCTAAAGACTTATTAGGCATAAAGTGGAAGAAACACATAAAAACACAACTTAAGTACTTTCCTGTTTATGTTAAGAATAATATAATTTTTTTTACTTTTCAGTTTAGGTTCTAGTGTGATGGTTTTATTTAATTTTTTTATTTTCTTATTTTAGTAGTGCTTGTTTTCTTCTTTGTGGGAAGTTTATGAACAAAAGTACTAACAAAATAATGAATGTTAACAAAACAACAACTGTTATTTAAACTTTCATCATTATTAATATATATTCTAAAATGTTTTACAGCTTAACAATTCTACCAATCCAACTCTCCAGAGTATAATACCAGGAATATCCATCACAGTGACTGTGACAAAGGTATGATTATGTTAGGGTAAGGTATCTGTTCAAAATATAATTTTTGTTTTGAACAACTGAAGATTTGTAGATTGAAAAAAGTGTATTCTGTGTTTGAAAATTGTGGAAATTACTATTTTCATATGCATTTTCAGTTAAATTCTTTCATTGAATATTTTCTTTGCCATGCAAATCAACATAACATGAAACTTTTTCGTGTCCAGGCCTTTCGCTGTTATGTCTCAATGCTTTTAAGGACTGGTCATCATACTAGAAATTTTTCAAAAAATTGTTTTTTATTAATTTTCCCACTTTAAGTGAATGTTTAAGTTATGAAATCATTCACAGCACAAATATTTATGTAATAAATTTAATTTCTGTCAAATAATCTGTCTATGATAACTAATTCTGTTGTTTGTATTATTGAAGTTTAATATGGTTGTTTTAATTTTTTTTTAGCTAGAATGGATTTAAAAAAAATAGATGGAACTGACTGTATTATAGAATACAGTTTTAAATTTGTGATATTATATATATATGTATATATATGTGTTTGTGTGTATAGTGTTGAAATAACCATGAAATATATTTTTAATCAGGTTTTGGATGAGGGACTGATAGTTAAGCTCAATTGTGGTTATGCGGGAGCTATTTATAAACTTCACATGAAAGATGTGTGGGAGTTGCCTAAGAAATATCAGATTAATCAAGAGGTAAATGTAAATATGTATGTTAAGTAAATAACTGTAGGTTGACAGAGGACTCTTAATTATAAGTAGTTTTACAGATATTTTGAACATTATTGTCCAATTCATTCACATAGTTAGCATTGCTACCTTGGTAAAGACAAGTTATTTGGATTTTAATGTTAGCACCTTGTTAGCACTATAAGACAATATTAAAACAAATTCTCTATTTCTCCTAGTATGAGAATTGTGACATTTGCTCTCTAGCCCCTAGAGTTTAGGGTTTCCATCTTCTCTAATGTATTTACCACTACTCTGATAAATATGGAATTTAATGCAAACTATTCGTTATAATATTGCTATTATTCAGGAAAAGCATGATTTTTATAACCTCCAATCTTAGTTGGTTACAGAGACATAAATTAAAAATTCTGAAGTGGTCTTACCCCCCCCCCTATCCAGAGCTGTTTTGACCCTTGTCCATCCTCTAAGCATTGCTAAAAAACATTTCACTAATAATGCACCAGTTTTCTTATACACCATCAATTTAATGCCATTTCAGTATATGTGCTAATTATGTGAATACTCTCCATCAGTGATACTGTACCATCTATACTAATACAGTTAGCTCCTTCTACTATTCTAGAATAATCTCCACTTTCTCAATTGATATTAGGGTGTCTTGACATGTTTAATTTGCTCTATGTGTGACTGCTGTTACTTAGTTTGAGATTTCTTAACTGTTTCTCAGTTTGAATCTTCAAGTTTTGACTGTTGTGTTTGCTTTCAATTATTTAATTTAGTTTTGTTTTTGAAAGATTATTATTTCTTGAATTTGAGTTTTAATGTAATGCTTGATTACATTCTTGCAAGTGTCGACGACAGTAACAACACTGGTTCTCAGTACATTTTGTAGATGATATCTGCTGAGAAGGTTCAAGCATTAGTTCACAGAGAATTAAAGGCTTATGTTCCACTGTCGATGGCTTTTCTCTTTTGTCTTGAATATGCTTCTGAGGGTGAATTTCATCAGGGTGAGGACAATTTAAAAAAATGGCTCTTCATTCAGTTCTCCTACTCGTAAATGCAAGAAACTACTTTGATACAATGAAACTGTCAAGATTTCCATTTTTGTTTAGATGGCATAAAGGTCATGATTGATTGTTGTCATCTTGTATGTCTCTTTGTACAAGAAACATTCCTAAGATCTGCTAGTGCTGTCATCGTTTGGCACTTTTCCTTGTACAGAGAAGACAGGTTGTGTGATGAACAAGCTTATGATGGTGTGGTATTGCTGGTTGACTAGGCTTAACCCACCATGTTTGTGCCACTAGAAGCTGTTCTCATCTATGTCTCCTTTGATCATATCATTACAACTTGTTCTTTTTATTTGTCACCATCAGAGGAGTATGATTAGATGGACCTTAATCATCTTATTGATCAGCATCTCCCTTCATTTTGGGAATGTTTAATGGATACAATTCACTCTGGAGTGATGCTAGTATTGAGGGGGGGGGTTGTTCTGTGGAGTGCATGTTCTCATAACACAACCTTTCTCTCTTCTGTACTGGTTCTTATTCATATTTTTATGTACATAGTCAGTATTTTACTACCTTAGATCTATCTGTTTACTCTCATTCCCTTTTACCTTCTTTCACTTGGAGGGTAGATAATGACCCATGGAACAGTGATCAATTTTCCTATCATTCTTAGGAAGGGTGGCTACAGTTAGAGCTAACCAACTTGCATTTTGCAGTGACACCTGAAATTAAGCTGTTTTGCTCTTTTTCATCACTCTCAGAATTTGATTTTGCTCTCATTGGTTTCCTCACTTGTAATTGTGTGGAAACAGTTAATGATTGTATTGTCCAAGCAACTGCTCATATAGTCTCTAAAGCCATGATGTGTTTGATATGATATCTTCATTTATGATAAATCCCTGACTGTCACAGGTATGGAAGGCTCAAACATGGACATGGGATGTCTTCTTCTGTTCACAATTGTGTGGCCATTCGGTGGGCTCATTCCCAGCAAATCAGGCATCAAAGCTAGAAGAAATCTTGAGTTAAGTTCAGTTCAGGTATCTCTTTGACAATAAGTTCCAAGGTCATTTGGAACAAGATTAGAAAGGTTAGTGAGAAGTTAACCTTCCATACTTTTTAAATTTTGCATTCTAATGGCCAGGAGGTTGGTGATTTACAAGGTATTGCCAAATACCTTTGTGATGCTTTTCTTAATCTTCCATCTGTTCTACCTTTTCCTTATGAGCTGAAGGGTCACTGCCCTCTTTATGACTACAATTGACCTTTCACACTTATGGGACTAAATATTACCTTTCATTGGTCCAGTATTACCTTAGTTGGGGTAAATAATATTCATTATATATGACATGCTGTGCTATCTTTCTCCTGTCTCCCTTCTACTAGTTGTTTGTAGCCAGATTTCATAGGAGGATTTTTCAAATGCTTAGTTTAGGGCTATTATCATCTCTTTTTTTAATTTTGAAGAGTATCCCAAGACTTCTAACTATAGACCAGTTGTTTAACTAGCTGTTTCTGTAAAGTTTTCGAGGGGATGATTGTTCATTTTGTTTGATTCCTGGGGTCAAACAACCTTCTCTTATGTCCCCAATGTGGTTTCTGTAAACAGCACTCCACCATTTATTTTCAACTTTTCTATAAGAGGTTGAGATATAATGAGAAGTTTTTTATATTTTGAGAAATAGTTTTGTTTTATATATTTTTATATAAATAATAAATTGTTGCCATTAATTTATAAATATTGATTGAAATCTAGCATTTAACTTTTCATTTGTAACATTTTTTACACAGGAAGTTTTTATTCAGTTTTATGCATCTGATATACTTTAATTTTTATTGGGAATGCATTTGTAAACTTTTCTGTTGCTGAATTTCTTTACACTCCATTCATAGTGACTAGTTTGTTATGAATGTGGTTATCTCACTGTTTTTTGAAGAATTATATACTATATTATTTTTACTAGTTACCAGGTTTGAGGTTTTTTGGTCAGTTTACATAAAATTATAAAGCCTAGTGGTATGTGTATAGAATGTTTTTACAAGTTGCATACCATACTTTTATTTTAAGCTAAATTTGAAACTGTGATAATTTATTCATTACTTTCTCTTTTAAATACTGTTCTTATAAGTTTTTCATTATTATTTGTTATTAGATCTTGAAGTATAATGTGTTAAAATGGATTAATCTTCTACAGAAAAAAAGTATATTGGGACAACAAAGTAAAATATAAAAGGAACTCGTTTATTAGTTGTTTGTTTTATTAACAATTTTCATTAAATGTCTGTAAATGTTCTGTACCTTTTCCTAAAATAAAAAAAAACTAGATGAAGTGATTTGATACATTGTAACATTTTTTCACAAGATTTCTGTTTCTAATAATGCTAATTTTAGAAGTAATGAAAATTTCAGTTTAAAGTAGTCCTACCTCTGATTATATTTTTGAAAATTTCTGATAGATCAATAATCTAGTGTAAGTTGTAAGAAAGTATGAGTTGGGGTATTATAATTAACCCCCTCAGTTTTGGTAATTATTAACTACCATAATACACATTTTATCAGTAAAGGTGCTTTGGATGGTGTTAAATTGTAGTGTTATTTTCCACTTAGGTAATTGGTACAGTGCTCTACATTCATCCTGTAACACGTGTTGTATACCTGAGTCTTCTTCCTAAGCCAAATCCACAAACTTATCAAACTAGGTTTAGAAATCTACAAATTGGGACAGTCATAGAAGAGGCTAAAGTGATGAGTGTGGAAAAGTCGGTGGTGTACTTCAAACTCGAAGATAATATTAAGGGATTAGCTTATGTGAGTAAAATTAAGTTTACATCAGTTGTATTTATGTGATTTTATTTGTCATAAACTTATATATAGTAATTTATAGTATTAGATAAACATATATTTATTTATTTTGAAAATTAAATTTCCTGTTTGAGCAGGTGGTAAAAATGTAAACTTTCTCTCCACCTTTAAGGCTATTTTCATATTTATACCAACCTTCAGAGATTGTTTTGCATAAACATAATGCAACTCTTGTTATTTTATTGATCTTATCATTTTTTGTGTGTTTTGAAGAATGATATGAATATTTTATTAAATTTGTACCTACATATTAAGACATTTTTAGTGAAAATGGTTCTTGTGTAAAGAGTGAAACTTAAAAGCTGTTTGAGACTTGGATATATTTTTTATCTTTAGAATAAATTTAATTTTTGCAGAAGAAATTTTGCATAAATGATTTTTTTCCCCCCAGAAACAAGATCTGTCAGATTCCGAGATCGAAAATATAAAAGATTCATTTCTGGTTGGATCATTTCACAGGTACATTCTTTACTTAAAAATATTGAAGTAGCAGCAGTAGCTCAAGTTGTTAATGTGTAAATTATATCGGTCAAGAACTTTTAGATTTTCAAATTGTTAATGATTTATAAATTATATTGAAGAATAAATTTTATAGGTCAAGCTGTTAGTGATATATACATTATGTAGTTCTTATAATTAGTGATATGTAAGTTATGTAGATCAAGAACTTTTAGTAGATACAGTGGTTAATGACATAAGTTATGTAGGTTGTGTGTTAAGGATGTATAAGCTACACAGCTCAAGAAATTTATTAGTCAAGTTAAATCTTTCAACATGGGCTCAGTCAGTTTGACAGACTATGTGATGTCTTTGTACTTGTTTAAAGTCTTTATAGATTTAATACTTCTAATTTTTCATGTAGTGTGTATATTTTCACAAAATGTGGCCATATTTCAATTAATATTACAAATGTTCCACATACAAAACAAGATATTTTTAGTGAAGTGACATTAATGAATTAAAGAACTGTCCATGAGTATCTGTTTTGAATACTCTGTGATCAAAGTAATTTTTATGTTAAGATTCAAAATAATTTTCCTCATCTCAGATTTCCTTTGTGTAATCCCCCAAACCTTCTAAATACATTCCAAACATCTTTTCCACTAAAACTATATTTCATCTGCTATTTTTCCACTCTATCTCCAACTGGGATTAGTCAATATAAGGTAACTTTTCATCACACAACAAAAATGAATTGGAGTGACTTCAATTTGTAACATGAAATTACATTAGTTTATACTGACCAGTTTTAAGCTTGTAACAGTATACATCTATTGATAATTAAATTTTATTGTTTTATTACTCCTTTTATTGCACCACATTAAGTTGTGAATCACTCAAGATATGTGCAGCTCAAGTTATGTTATTCAATTATATTACCTATATGCTTCTCACATGCATCCCTTGTTAAATATATTTACAATATTATTATTATTTATTTTACCTAATCTAATATTAACTAACCTAACACAATCTTTACATTTTAGTTGATTTTAATAACAATAATAAATAAAGAATAAACATGAAAAACGAGAAATAAATTACTTATGTGGTCTTATTTTTTCTTGCTGTCAATTGTTGAGGATATTTAAGCCTACTTATTGTATACTGATGTTAGTGGTGCATTAAATATATACTCTTCAAAAAACGAAATGCAAAAGGCAAATATGAGACAAATTGTTAACAAGTTTATTCCGGGTAGTTCTGTATGACGTGTGAAACTTTGCACATTCACTGCTGAACATCCAAAGTCTGCAAAGGCAAAGTCCACGCTCACTAGGTGAAGTTTAACGTCACTCAACGTCAATAACGAGTATGCTCCCTGTGAGCATCAATAACTGCTTGGCATCTCCTGCCCATGGAAGCGATGAGATGATAAATCACATCCTGTGGAATGGCTGTCCACTCAGCCTGCAAAGTTGCTGCAAGCTGAGGTAGAGTCTGTGGTTGAGGTTGTCGCCGTCGCAGACGTCAGTCCAACTCGTTCCAAAGATGTTCGATGGGGTTTAAATCTGGTGATCTGGAAGGCCAGAGAAGAATGTTGATGTTGTGGTGTCTCAAGAAGACAGTGGTGAGTTGGGCTGTGTGAGGACGAACGTTGTCATGTTGAAAAACGTCGTTGACGTTCACCATGATGGGTTGCACATGGGGCCTAAGAATCTCGTTGACTGTTGCATACGGTCTGATCGGAAATCCTACACAGCCCTGGTATGGTTGAGGCAGTAGACATTGCAGTGGTGGTCCTATCTCGAAGGTGACGTAACCAGATGTTGCTATCTTGTGCGGGCGTGGTCACACGAGGTCTGCCAGATCGTGGACGGTCACGAGTTGATCCATGTTGTTGGTGACGATTCCATAGCCTTGTGATGGTGCTTGGGTGGACATTCACAGCTCTGGCAACATCTGATCAAGATTCACCTGCTTCCAATCAACCAATGGCATTGTTGCGTTGTGCTTCAGTCAGTCTTGGCGTAACTGTATTGCGTGTCGGTGGCTTAACACTGAGCTATGGAAACCAAGAACCCGTCACTTTTATAGGGATTTTGCACATGCAGAACATGCAGATCTCTCAAATAAATGTATTGGACATGCATGCGTTTTGGCGAAAAATCCAATGTTTTCTTCCGTTTTCAAAGTGCACAACATTTATTGTTATTTTGGTCTGACAATCAGTGCCTTAACACGTGTAACATCACCTACTCTGATCTTGTAACGTTATTACATATATTTCTCTTTAAAATAACAAAAATATCCCTTTTTCATTTCTCTTTTCGAAGAGTATATTTTCATTTCGAAACATAAACACCATTCACTGACAATGTACCTATTCTTTGACGTTAGCTTTGTCTATCTAAGCATTAGTCTTGCATCCTTCAGTTTTGTATATCCCACTTAAATGCCCTTAGCAATATCTAATTTACAAGATTCTCCCCACTCATCAATGTATCCCCTATCCTAGTACTTTATATAAGCGTTGCACATAGGTAATTTAGTTATTTTTTATTTACGAACTCTCTGATGAAGTGTTATGCATCATCCTTGTATGGGTTGTGTATTTAAGTATAATTATAATCCCTCCTCCCAAACCAAATCAAATTAGATATGATATTTGTGAGTATGAATGACCATATTACTGTTGTAATCAAGGGGGCTAATTCAGTCTCTCCCCTACTCCTTTTTTTTTGTTATCTAGCATCTCTTTATAGTCAGATTGGGGGGGTCACTTTTGGTTAGTGCTGCCTATGTTTTTATTTGCTAAGTGATGTAGGCATTCATTTGTTTTGGAGTGTTTTCTCCTAGGTCTTTTTTGTTGATCTTAGGGATAATTTGGATTCTGTTTTCTGACAACTTTCTTTACAAAGTTGGCTTCTCACAAGTCTGATTTAGGCCCACATCTGACTTTTCTTTAATAAATCATTTGGATTGTGAAATTTTAGGGCTCTCCTTTATCCCCTTTGAGTCTACTACTCTCTTATTGGTGGAATGGGGGATACTATTTAGTTTCTTCTTCATTCTTATTTTACTGGTTCAGGCTAGGAAATTTACTGTTTTATTATGTGACAGGATAGATAGACCTTGTACTCTCCTTTCTGTTTGATTGCTCTAGTTTTCTGGTGGAAGTATATATTTTTGGCTGCTGACATGTTGGTGTCATAAGTTGGAGTTGTTGCCATGTTAGTAGGACTTTCTCTTTCCCCTATTGGTTCTGCTATATACTGATAGTTCCTTTCTTTCTAAATCTATGCAAACTAGGGAAAGGAATACATCCATTTATGCAATTCTTTTGTCATCTCGTTTTCGCCTGTGTAATCAGTTATAATCCAAATTTGTGTGTTTAATCTGAGAGCATTATATGACCCACGATTGTCTCATCTGTGTATTCATTGGGATCCTTTAGTGTCCCCTAATTTTCCCCAATTCCATATATCCATTTTGCATATTTTGATCTTTACAGATGAGGTATCTAATGGCTTGCATCTTATCAGATTCAGCACATTTGTTTCTTGCTGCTCATTTATCCATTTATAATTTATCATTCATTTATCCAGTGTAGGTCCTTTTATGGGTTGCTATTTAGGCTTCTCCCACTGCTTTACTCTATGTTTTTTATTTGCTCAAGCAGCTTTCTTTTCGGAGTTTCATGAATGTTTTTAACAACATCTTTGGACTATAAGGAGGAAGGGATACTTTTTGTCACAATCTTGTCTCTCTATTTTTCAGGGTCTCTTACATTTAATTTCCACTGGATCCAACTATGTGGCAGGTGTTATCCAGACAGTTGTGCTTCTCTTAATCCATTTCCACACTAGCAACCAATCTGATTATTCTTACTACTAGTTGAAAAAGGCTCTGTAGAAATACAGTTAAACTTTGTGTCATGCAAAAAAGGAAGTCTGTGTTGAAAGAGTTAATGATATGGAAGCAATAAGAGACAAGTGCTTCGATAGGTAAAAATGATGTTGAAGAATAGCTATATTGTGAACAGAGATAATTATTATTTGAAATACATTTTCAGTTTAGCAAAATGTTAACTTAAATAATTCATCAAAGAACATAAACTAATAACATGCATAAAGCAGACAGTTTCCCCTAATTCTGAAAGCATTTCTGGCTTTCTAACTATGTGACAAGAGCTATTACAAAATAATCCAAGCCAGTTGTTAACTTTCTCACGAGAATGAAGCTTCTACTCTGAGTGAAATAACTGCTTATATGTTCACAACCTAATATTATACAACACATTGTCTGATAGATGACAACCTTGACTTTCTATTGTTATAACTTATGTATAATTAAACATCAAGGAGAACTGTTAACAAAGCCTGAAAGAGGATGCGAGAGGTGGGTGTGGCAGGAAGGGTGTGATTTTCTGTTCATAGCTCTGTAACCAAGCAAATTTGAAGGCTATACGAATTACACATTGTCTGAGCAATAACAACTCTATAGGGAGCAATTTATGTTTAATTTGTACATTTTGAAAGGGTGGTGGATAAAATAGAGAAGAGAAGATGCCTAAAGAAAATGTGTTACTGTGTAACATTAGGGGAAATTCAGAATTTTTAAAAATATTTTCTAATACAATTATGAATTTAAAATTGTGTACTATTAAAATATGGATTATTAGCTGAGTGTTTATGCCATGTTAATTGGTATAACATAAATGAAATGTAATTTAATAAAATTTTGATTGTAATATATTAAAATTTTGTGTCATGCAAAAAAAGGAAGTCTGTGTTGAAAGAATTGATGATATGGAAGCAATGTAGGTCAAGAGTTGCTAGTAGGTCATGTTGTTAATGATGTATATATTACGTAGCTTTGGAAACTTTAGTACCTGAAGTTGATAATGATGCATAAATTATAAACGATAAGAACTTTTAGTATTTCAAGTTCTTTATGGGGTACTAATTGAAGTTCAGTATAGATTTTTTATTGGAAAAGAGGGTCTGTTAACTCTATAGCTATGGGTATCATTTACTGTGTATGACACAAGGTTTTAGCGTATTACATTCAAAACAAATGAAATCAAACCTTTCAGAATCTATTCTCTTTGATGTTTGATTATATCTAGCCTATAACCTATAGGAAGCAAAGGTTTTCATCTATCAAATTATGTTTTATTACATTGTGTTCTGAGCAGATAATTGTCAATTTCACTTGTAGTACAAGCTCAGATGAATTTGTAATGATTCTTGTGGCACAGTTAGAAAGTCAGAAAAATGATTGTTAGAGGAAATTGTCTGCTTTTTGTGTATTGTTATTCTGTGTACTTTGATGCATTATCTAATTTAAAAAATTATTTAATGGACTACTACCATTTGTATAAAAAAAAGTAGAGTTACGTGTCATCAAAAATTGACACAAAAATGCTCTAGTAAGTATTTTATTTCTTGTTTTTCATGTTTATTCTTTGTTTATTATTATTTGTAGTAACTAAAATGTAAAAATAGCAGTCTCTTTAGGTTAATTAAGGTTAAATTGGTAAAATAAATAATAATGATAATATAATAAAAATGTTTCACAAGGCATGCACGTGAGCAGCTTGTGGGTAATGTAATTCAATAATGTAATGTGAGCTGCATGTTTCTCAAGTGATTTACAGTTTATAATGGCACAAATAGTAACTACACAGAGTTCAAAGAGCATTAAAATAATAACACTTAAGTACAAATAGATGTATACTGTTACAACTTTAAAGCTACTTAGTATAGATGAATGTAGTTTTATGTTGCATTAGAAGTCATTTTAGAAAGAAGAGGGTAATGTAGATTTTTTTTTTATTGTGGTGGTTATGAAGTTGGTGAAATTGGCTAACCTTGTATAGAGTTATGGTAGATAAAATAACAAAATAAAATGTTTCAATGAAAACATACATTTGAAATGCATTTATGAGGTATTTAAAGATTACACAAATGAAATTTGAGATTTTTGAGATGAGTAAAAGAATTTTATTCATAATCTGAAAATTATTTTACACATAGACTATACTAAGCAAATATTCTATATATCTGCAACAATTTGTGTTTTAGTTTATCAAAAATACTTTTCTAAAAAATGACTTTTTCTATGAAACAGACTTGTACTGTCTACTGAAAGACTGTCAAATTTCGTGAAGATATGCACAAAATATTAAAAGTTAGTTGTTTTAAATTTACAGGAACTTTGAATAAGTACAAAAAGTTCACATGGTCAGTCAAATTGACTGAGTTTGTATTGAGAGATTTAATAATGTATAGAAACCAGAAAAGGTAATTTCATTAGCCACAAAAACAAACAAGCAACTGGTTTTGAAGAAACCCCAGTCTTTTACTCTCTGTATACCTAGACTTTCAATGAAAAACAGCTTCTTAAATGTTTAAAAGTGTGTGTTTTATTGTTTGCCTTTAAAATGAGGAGCATCAAGAGCTTAGATATCAGAAGTTTCTAACTTTTCAGTTTTTATGCTTGTTTTGAAATGAACGTAGCAAAAGTCTTTGAATTTTTTAATTACTTATTTTTAAATTTTATTTGTAGTAGTTACTTGTAAATTAAGAAGTTTATAATACTACAAATATTAAAGTTGCAATTCTGTCATTTTTAGGTGTCGAGTTATGGGCTTGAACTACTTAGATGGAGTCATAAAACTATCACTGAAAAGGTAAAGGAAAGCTATGGCATTAAAAGTACTGACATATATTTTAAAGAATAACATGATGAAGATAAATAATAAGCCAATATTTTGAACAAATCAAGGTTAAAAAGCCTGTTACTTAAGCTTTGTGTTGATGCAGGTGTTTATTATTGCATGCATATTAGAATTACAGAAAGGGAGTAACTCGTGTTGTTTTCATATTTTAATCTTCACATTATTAATTCAAAATTATACTCCTTAATAAAAATAATGTATGTATATAATTTTAAAGTGTTGATCATTAGTTTTTATTACATTATTATTTTTTGTTGATGTGTTCAGTTTTGTTTCTGTTAGACACAACTAGTAAGTGTATGTGTTTTAAACCTGACTTATTTTCAGTGTTTAAGAAACTGAAAACATTAAAGTTGGATAGTTCACAGTTACTGATAAGAATATGAATCTGTTTTTGTTGTTTTGCCTTGTTTACATGTAATATATATGGTTCTTTCATAAGAAATATTTGAAGGAAAGGACTTTTTTGTTTGTTTAAAATAGATCAGTCCTTGAACGTAAATATATCACAAATAAGGAGCTTATACCAGGAGCTGTCTTTGAGGTTGGAAAAAGAACTTTTCTTTGTGTTTGTAAAATTTCGTAGAGTTTTTGTGAGCCCAGATATTACAGTATCTTTCTGTATCAAAACCATAAATTATAGTTTAAATTTGATTCAAACCTTCAGTAACAGAGTTTAAATTCATATATTTCAGTGTAAATTATATACATTAAATTATACTTCATATGTAGGAAGATAAAGCTGTAGCTAGTTGCAGTTGCTCTGTTAGTTATCTTTTTTGTTTGAGAAGTTAACTTAACTGAAGTTTCTATTCATTACTACATTATCTTCAGAAAAGTCAAGTTTTAAATTAACTTTTTATTTCTTATTAAGGAATTGATTGCATTAAATTAAGTATCATTAAAGAAGCATGCTTGTGGTGAGAAAAATCTGTAGCTTTGTGAAATAGCAGTTGAATTTGTATAACTTGTAGATTGATTTTCATTAAAATATTTTGAATTTCATAATACATAATTTATTTTATAATTGTAATTCAGATTTAAATAAGTAAACACTGAGCAGCAAATATAACTTGTACAACTTGTTTTGTGATATACTTAAAAAACTTGGAACTAAATTATGATGTAATTAACATTGTGTTATTTTGAATTTTTACTTTCATTTGTGTTCAATTAAAAAATGAATTTAAAAAATAAACTAAAAGTTACAAGAGAAAATAGATAAATGAAAACAATTTCATTACCACAATGGAAAATTTCCTCAGAGAATAATAAGACTATGTTTCAAATGAAGTTATTTTGCATATTTAAAGGTAGATTTTATACTTGTTTGCAGTATTGAAGGTTTTGATCTCACATTTATAGTTGAAATATTCAATTTTGGGTTATTTCATCAAAAGGATTATAATTATCAAGTCTTTACTGTCTTCTATAGTCCAATGGCTTCTTTGCCAGTTTAGAATGCAATTATGGACTTTTAGTTTATCAACATTTAAATAAAATTGAAATTTTAGAATGAAAGGAAGTATTTTTAGTATTGTTTGAAACAGTGTCTCAAGTAAATGTTGGACATTGCACAACATAAAAATAATGGAGAAATTAAATAAAAGTACATGCATTTTTAAAAATTTTCATGGTGGGCTTGTGCAATTTGTTGAAATCAGGGAATGAATATCACTTGTGTAAGTATATATATGGTAATTCTGAGGTTTCTTAATGTATTTATTCATAAACAGATAAGCTATTGTTAAAGGTCATAAGTATCTTGTACACAAAAAATGATGTTATCATAATTAAATGCTTTTACTAAAAATGTTATGTTTCTGTTTTAGTTACTTGCATTAAACCTATTAACAAATAAGAGTGCAAAGTGATTTTCATTTGAAGTATAAAAAGTACTTTCTGCAAAATCTCTAGAACCTTCTAAAAAGATATAAAAAAATTTTCAAGGTAAATGTTTCTTTTATTTTTCATTTTCCCTACCATATCACTAACTCTAGCTATTATCATCAATGTACAATCCAATGAAATAATTAAAATTAGGAAATGGAACATAGATAAAAAATAACTAAGTGCTATAGTCGATCAAGCTGCTAACAATATTAGAGTGAATTACATTTGAATTATAATTTCAGAATGACCATTGTTAGATTACAGTGTAAAATTATCTTTGTCTGCTAAATATACACATTTATATGTAGGCTATAAAGCTCCAACAAATCTCTTGAAGGTGGTCATTGCACCACAAGTATTACTTGTTTCAACTGTATTCATTCAGAGAATTTTAAAATGAATTAGTCACAAGGTTATGTAAATATAGTATTTACATACCTATATGTCTACTAAACAACCATTGTATTATTAAAGATACAGAGTCCCAATTTAGAGAATTTTTAATAGCTCATTGATCATATGACAATACATCTGAAGTTTTAAGTAATTTTTAAAGGCTTATTTTGAAATAAAGAATGCAAACTTGGCTAAAATAAAACTTCAAATCATAACATTCAATTTAATATTAAGTTTATTCACATACACTGATAATAAAGATGTTAATTAAATTTTGATTATAACTCCTTAACAAGGGTTAAGCCAAAATTAGATACTACTTGAGTAATTTTAGTAAGTTTGTTATAAGTTGCAATACGTTTTTTTAAATATTCTTGCTGTCAGAAAGAAAACAATGAAGGATATCAGTGGTATCCTACAGTCTAAATAAGGGTTAAGACTATCTCACTTCAATACTGCATTTTTTCTCACTTTTATGCATAGTGACGTTATTTCTCTGCAGTTGATTTATTCAAAGTCCAAAACATGATTTTCTGTGCCAACTTGATTGCTGATACATATTTATTGTAATGTTTGGATAGCAATTTTGATAAGATATAAGCTATTTGGACTAAATATTTATAATTTTGTTATAGTGTGTAATCTAGAAAGATAAAAGCATAACTTATATTTGTTTCCTAATTTTTGGTGATGGTTACGAGGCAAGTCAAACTGACAGATTCCACGTGGTTAAGGTTGATAATAATGGACAAATATAAAGTTTTAGAGATTGTACAAATAATATTTGAGATTTATGGAAAGAATAATATTTTTTTTAAATCATAACATGAAAATCACTTTGCACTTGGACTAGAAATGAAACAAACTTGATAGTTTCACAAACAAATTTTTAGTAAAAATACGTATTTAAAAAATCTGATTTTGTATGAAAGAATTGGAACCTTTACTGAAAGTCTACTAAATTTTGTAAAGGTGCACATACTGCATCAAAAGCTATAATATAAATACTTGTGTATGTTATACCGAGCTTGTCACAAAAAGGTTAAACACTATGTAATATATATTTTTTAAATATACAAATTGTACAAAAAATTATTAAATGGAAGAAAATGGCTTTTTTTTACTCTGAGTTTTGTTAAAATATTAAATTGACTTTATTTTTCTTGTTGCCAAAATGAAGGGAATTGTTGAGAGACATGTGTACTTAGGAATGTTGGTGAGATTATCATCAAACGTTCGAGGCTTTGTCAGAAACCTTCACATTTCAGATGTGCCTGTGCAACACCCAGAAAAGATGTTTCCTCCTAAAAGCAAAGTTACTTGTCAGGTAATGCATGTGTATTTTATTTTGTATCTGTGGCTAATTAATAATTTTTTAGTATTTTAAGTTATATTGTTATCATTTAAAATTAAGGCTTGAATGATGATGAAATTTTTTGGTGTGGGTCAGGAATCTTAATACTGGTTGTTACAAAAAATGCTTCTTTAAATATAGTGTTTTTAAAAATTGCAAATAAGATATATGTCTTGATTAAATCTGTGTATTGTGAGTGGAAGAAATTCACTATACATTTCAAATATAGGTTCAGAGAAAGATATAGCTTATGTGCCAAAATTCTTTGGCTGTATATGCTTGATAATTATTTTGGCATACAATCACATAATAAAAACAGCTAAAAATACCGCACAGACATACATATATAAATACATACTAACTCCTATGTTTTTCTTTAAAAACAGTTGCTAACACTTTTATATGTAACAACATTTTTATATGTAACAACATTTTTATATGTAATAATTCTAGTTTTCTCATCAAAAGCAGCTGTTGATATTGTACTGTCACATAACTCTTATTTCTTATAGAAAACAGTTTTTAATACTTTACTGCCACACATAACACCCCTGGTGTTCCTCCATAAAAACAACTGTTAATACCTTTGTAACATTATTATTATTTCTCTGTGTTATTTTAGGTTATTAAATAAAATAATTCAATGTCCAGTTCACTTTAGGGGAATAAATCTGGTTATTTCCTCCTTTAAATGTTATTTCAAGCTGAAACCTCTTTTAAGCTGTTGTCATTTATTTGTCTGCCATTTACAAATGATATCTTTTTAACCACAGTACTAGGACTAACATACAATCAATCCACTTGTATAAAATAGCCAGTAACTCTTATCTCAAGTAACTTTCAATTCAGTTCTCATTTGAAGCTACATGAATCATTGCTTTGTAATCTGAGTTTGTCCTAGAGGTTTCCAGGGCTAATCTAAATTTAATGTCCCATTATATTCATTATATTGTCAAAAACCTTTAACTATCTCTACCTAACAAACAAGTTACAACATTAAGGAATATATTACTTACAAATGTACTTACACACATAATAACTCTTGTGTTTCTTCATGCAACAGAAACACTTCTTAAAGAAATAGACATCTTCTTGATGAGAAGCTTTTAGTCATTAATATTTTTACCATTGATTGGTAAAAGTTACTAAAACGTTTTTGGCAGATACATTAAAATTTGATTTAATGGTAATAATATGCCATTTTAATATAGGTCAATACATACATGAATTTATACAACAATTTTCACTGTTGTTATTGTTAAGGTTATTTCTTATTCTTAATGACAAAAACCCACTTGAATTAAAATGTATCTCAGAACAGCTGGTACAGGTATTAGCACTTTTACTTTAAAAACATTGTTCTCTGCTTTATTAGTAAAGGTGCTAATACCCATACCAGCTGTTCTGAGATACATTAAGGTTATATCTTGATGATGAGAACCCACTTGAAATGTATCTCAGAATGGCTGGTTATGGGTATTAACACTTTTATTGATAAGGAGAGAACAACATTTCGACCTTCCAAGGTTATCTTCAGGTTAATAAGGTTATTTCTGTTTTTTAGGTACTAAGTGCTGATGTAGGTGGATATTCGCCCAGGCTGTGGCTCACTTGTAAGAAGGCTCTGATATCAACCAAATTTCCCATACTTTCTAAATATGAGGATGCACACCCAGACTTGATTGTAGAGGGGACTGTGGTTTTAGCAACTGAAAAGGGGCTTCTTGTTAGTTTCTACAATGATATCAAGGTTAGTTAGTGATAATAAAGAATATAAAGGTGATCAAATTTTGGTTATAAAGGTAGGGAACTATTTTTAAAAAGTTGTTAAAATCAGTAGCCAGTTTTCAGAGGATACTTAAATTCCCTTTAGTACATCTCACCAGAACATTATTTAAAAAAAAAATCAGTTATTACTTGTGAAACTTACAAACACTTCTTAAAGAAATAGACATTATCTTGATGTGAAGCTTTCAGTTAATAAGAATATTTTTACCATTGATTTGTAAAAGTTACTAAAACTTTTTTGATTTAATAACAAGGCATGTAGATAAGTTTTAAGATTGTTATGATACATAAGTAATGATATTCACATTTTCTTTACTTAAAAATGAATATAGGCTTTCTTGCCATAAGAAAACTAACTGGAAGTTGCATGTGTACTGCATAAGAAAATGGAATTATGTGCAAGTGAAATGATGAATTGAAATGGTAGCAATGATATACATGTTGAAAAAGAAATTAGATAGAAATATTTAAACTTTTGGATGGTAAAGTGTTGATGTAATAAGGTAGAAATATATAAATTTTTGTATGTTTCACTAAAGATTGATAGATATTTGTATTGGAACAATTATAGGGCAGTCTTGTTTACAAGGTGACCTTCATTTTCAGAAACCATGGGAAAGAAGAAAAATTGTCATAACGTATATTTTTTTAGGTCTCCAAAAAAAAAAAGTACTACAACTGAACAACCTCTAGGTAGATTAGTTGCAAGAATTAGCAATAACTTTGAGTGAATGCCTGGCGCTCATGCACAGATGGATGCTACCTGGACATTCCAGAATGTGACAGGCTAGAGAAGGGAGAAGGGGCCTAAGGCTGGCTGCAGTTAAAATTATGAACTTTACAGCATATATATTAATAAAAACATCTTATAATTTGGCCAACACAGTATATAACTTTTGGAGGTTACAATAAAGATTAAAGTTATTAGGTAGAAATATATAACCTTTGGGGATTACAGTAAAGGATAATATAAGTAGGTAGAAATATATAGTCTTTGGAGGTAACAGTGAAGATTAATGTAATTAGATAGCAATATATAACCTGTGGATGTTATTGTAAAGGTTAAAGAAATTATGTCAAAATACATGACCTTTGGAGGTTACAGTAGAAGTTAATATAATTGGTTAGAATTATATAATCTTCAGAAATTACAGTAAAGCTACTTTAATTATATAGAACTATATAATTTTTGGAGGTTAAAGTCAAGGATGACAATACCTGTTTTAAATGAGCATGTTTAGATGTTTATGACTGCTGGGAAACAACAAGTAACATAATGATTAATTATATAGCAGGTGGAGTCACATTTGAGTTGTGTAATTGGACAATCTTACAAGTTTGGTTTTAAATATATGTAATTATATTTATTTGTGTAATGTATTTTGAAACATTCTGTGATAACTGTGTTACTGGAAGATATGCTCTGACACTGAATTGAATAACAAATGTATTTTCAGACATGAGCCTTGTACATGAATATGAGAAAATCTGCATATTTTAGTTTGCCCAGGATATTTTCTGTAAAATTCTGAGGCAAAAACGACCAGGTAGTTTGGTTTAGAAGAAAACATCTTGTAGGTCTGACTTTGCTGATTTATTAATATTAATAACCTTTCAGCCAAAATTTATGTCCATTGAATTACTGTATGTTACAAGTAGTCAATAATCATTGGTTTTGTTATCATGAAGGCATGCTTTTTCCAACATGACCCTATTGTATTGTGGAAAAGGTCAATTACTTGATTTAAATGGCTGTGTAAATGTAATTATGAAAGGCAAAATGGGAATAATGTATATGTATGTATATAGATTTTACTATGTAGAAATAAATTGTTAAACTTATTTTTTCTTAAAGTATAGAACAATAAATCAAGAAGTAAAGTAAACAATTATCTCTTTTCATTATGACCTTTGTACTAGGTTGTTAAGCCTTTTAAACTTTTGTACATGGTGGATATAAAAACAAATACTGATACCATAAAATTACATTACTATCTTTTAAGCTAAGTAAATTAGATTTCTTTAGATTTTAAAAAATATACAACTTCTAACAGACAAAAGACAACACTTATCTCATTGATATATTGGATCAAAAGAATGTTGTAGTGGTTTCAAAGATTAAAATGGTGGGAAAAATTACTCTAGGGACATTCTAAGCTGTTTGATTGGTTATTCACATGTTAAATATTGAAGTAAATGTGGATAAGGGACCTTTTCAAATAATAGTAAATGTTGAATGGGACCACTGTGTATGATTCAGAACATGAGCCATATCTCAGTAAAATAAAAAGATATGAGGTTATAATTTTATACTTTAGCTTGATAGTATTAGTAATTTGAGTTCCTAATTTGTATGAAACTATATACCTAGTATTTTGAAATCACAAACATAACACTTGTATTGCCAAGAATTAATTGTGGAGATGACATTTTGAGTAAGTCACTAGGGTTAAATGCTAGGTTGAAATTAATATGTGAGGATGAGTAGGTAGGCTGATTGGTTTTATGGGATCAGTTCAATGGGAGGAGGAACTTTTACATGTTTGCAAGGGCTATTAATTCAGCTGTAAGAGAAGTTTTAAACTTGGATTAGATTGTAGTGAAGACAAGGAAAATAAATGAAACAAAACTTAGATGTAGAGGAAATCAGTGTAAGACTAGTTAAAAGGATAGGGTGAATTGTTACTATATGTAATGCTAGAAGTATAAAAAATAAAATAGATGACATTAGGGCACTGGTAGGAATTGAAGATTTTGATATGATGGGAATAACTGAAACATAGTAAAATGTAGATGATTTTCAGGACAGAAAATTCTTTGAAATACATGGTTATTGGTTATTTAATAGGAACAGAGTAGTAAATAAGTTGAGAATATTAAGGATTATAGTAAGGAGGTTGAATCCATTTGGATTTCTGTTAATGGATATGAAGGGAATAAAACTCTTAGTTGGAAGTTGTTGTGGACCACCAGATGAAACTGATGAAATTAGTGAGAAACTTTGCAGTGAGATTAAGATTTCAGCTGTTAATAAAGTCATAGTTATGGGTATTTTTAATCTCAGACATATTGATTTGGAAATGTTAAAGTCAAACCATGAGGGAGAAAAGTTTTTGGAAACTGTTCAAAATGTATTTCTTCCCCAATTGATCAAAGAACCTACTAGAAATAATGTTATTTTATATCTATTGTTAACTTCTAATATAGAAATGGCTGAGAAGGTGGAAACTGAGGAACACCTAGGTGCAAGTGATCAATGCTCTCTTAGGTTTGATGTTTTGCTGCATGTGGAAAGGAGAAATAATAATATTTTGATTCCAAATTTCAAAAATCAAATTTCGAATGGATGCAACAAGAATTATCTGTTGTGAATTCAGCAGCTGAGTTATTTGGAAACACTGAACAAATGTGGAAAAATTTTTTTCAATATTCAAGACAAATATATACCTTAGAGAGGGTAGTTGCAAGTAAAAAAACAGGTTGGTTTACAAAGGATATGAGAATAAAATTAAAGAAAAGCATAACAGATTTAAGAAATTTATATTGAGTGGAATTATAGAAGATCAAGAAAGTTGGTCAAACAGGAAATTAGGACATCAAAAAGGATTATTGAAAAGTATATTTAGCTGAAAACAAAAATTAACAGTAAAGATTTTGTTAAGTACATTAGGAGTAAACAAAATGGGGATAGGACTCTTAATGAATGATAAAGGAAGGTTTGTATCTGATTATAAAATGGCTAGATTATTAAATTCTGCTTTATAATCAGTTTTTACTTATGAAGACTTGAGCAGTATTCCTAATTTTTGAATAATTGATAGATGAAAACAAAGTTGAATAACACAATTGCATACATTCTGGGCATGTTAGAATAAAATTGGGAAGTTTAAGAAAACAATGAAACTCCTAGACCAGATAATATTTCTTTGAGGGTTTTAAAGGAGGTTGAGATTGGATATGTGAACCAATTACCACAATTGTTATAAGTCCTTGAATAGTGGGCAAGTACTAACAGACTGGAAATTATCCTGAAGGGAGGTGATAGAAGTTGTCTTAGTAATTATAGGCCTATTAGTCTTACATCAGTTGCAGGGAAGGGTTTCAGAAAGTCTGATAAAAGATACTTTGCAAAGTCATTTAACAAAGTTTAAAATTTTATCAGACTGATAAGTGAAAATCTTGCTTTACATAACTTTTTGTTATGTTATGAACCACAGCATTACAATTAATAGAAAGTAGAGAGAATTATATGGCAAGGGGAGTAGACATTACAGATAATAATAAATTGAATTGATGACTTTTAACGTTAAGCCTAAGCATTCAGTGTTTAGTGTTAGAAGAGAAAATTAAAGGCCACAACTTGTTAATAGTTAATGAATTTCCTCTAATTTTTTCTGTTGCAGATACAATTTAAATGTGTGTATGTGTGAGAAGGCAACATAAATGAGTAAATATTTTCATAGACATTAAAGACCTCTTATTGAAATTCATGTTTGATGTCAAGAAAGGATTTAGAAACACAGAATTTTCTCAGACCAAGTGTGGCCTTAGCCTTTTGTGCTTTGTTCCATGACACACAGTTTCAGAGATTTTACTGGGGGACACAGAGTTATGTCTAGTGTGTAGTGTATGCTTGACTAACATGTACATATAGTGTTAGGATGAACTTTGCTATTAAATTTCTTTAGTTCTTAATGTGCAATATGTATCTAGCTGAGTTATTTAAATGGCATATCTGACAATATTTTTTATTTAACTCCTTTTTTTATATTCATTTCATATTATTTTAAGGTACCATACTATAACTTTTAATCAATTTTATGTATCTTCACAAAATTTAGCAGACTTTTAGTAAACATTAAAAGTCTTTGTTACACAAAAAATCAGATTTTTGAATGAAGTATTTTACTAAATATTTGCCATGAAAATATTTATATTATTTCTTTATACATCTCTGAGTGCTAAGATATTTCCACTTTAAGATTAAAAATCCTTTTCTTTGTTTCAAATATCTCATATTTTATTTGCATTAACTCTAAAACCTACTAAATAAATTTCAAACTTCTTTTGGTAAAACTATTATCTTCTCAAAATATGTAAAAACTTCATAATCACAAAAAGAATGACTTGCAAATTGTAATATGGAACTACATCTGTTTATCCTAAATAGCTGTATACTTATAACAGTATACATAAATTTATATTTAAATTTTCTTCTGTTATTACTCTTTGGACTTCAAGCAATTATTAACTACACCATTCTAAGTTTTAAATCATTTTGTGAATGTGCAGCTCATGTTACACTGTCAAATTGCATTATTTATAACTACTGGCAAGCATACTTCGTAAAGAAATTGTCGTATTATCACTTATTTTATCCAAATTAACCTTAACTAATGTAAAAAGTTTCCTATTTTTACGTTTTGGTTGATAATAGTATAGTATAATGATAAGTAAATAATACATATGAAAAACAAGAAAAAATTACTGTTTTTTTTTCTACTGTCAAGATACTTAACCCTACTTTTTTACACTAATGGCAATACTGTACTAAATAATGTTTTCTTAAATAATGCACTGAAGAAAACAGAATACCAATTTGCCAAAAGCAGACAATGTCCCAAAAGTATCATAATTTTTCTGTCTTTTTGTCTATGCAACAAGAGCTATTAAAACTTCATCTGAGCTCATTGATATATTTCCCATGGGAATCAACCTTGACTGAAAGTGAAATTGGCAATTGTCTTTACAGAAAACAATATAATGTAATACATCATTTGATAAATGAAAATCTTGCTTTGTATTGGTTATAAATAATATAGTATTGAATTGCAGAGAGAAGTATAGGAAATGTTTTAAAAAGAAAATGTGATAGGTGGGTGTGGGAGGAGGGGTCTGGTTGTCTGTTTCATAGCTGTGTTGATAAGATTGAAAGCAATGAAAACTATGCTTTTTCTGAGCAATGACAATGTTATATTAAGCAATTTATGTTAAATTCCATACTTGTTGGAGTAGTGGTAAATATATTATACAAGTGAGGATGCATAGAGAGCAAGTGTCACAATTCTCACACTAGGGGAAATTCTAGATTTTTTAAAAATATTGTTTTATAAAATTAAGAACTTAAAATTTGTATACTATTTGTGATAGATTATTAGCCATGTTTTATGTTTTATATTTATTGGTATACCAAGAAAGGAAAGTAGTTTAATAGAAATTTGAATGTAACTTGCTGAACTTCGTGAAAGGAACTGAAAGAACAAGATATCCATGGAGAGAGGTTGAACTTGTAGAAAAGCAATGTAACCATGGTCATTCTTGGAAACTTATGTAAGCATTGAGATGTGCAAAAGGCATCGTTTATTAAACTGACAAATTTATTGCTGTGGTAAAAGTATGAATATGTTGATTAATACTGAACAAACTTGACATGGCATTAAAAAATGGTATTTTCATATAATAATACATAACTGACAATAATTGTTTGTTTTCTTGTGTTTTGAATTTTACCTGACTTACTGATGGTGTGAGAACAACTTGTATATCAAGTTTTATTAAGCAGTTTAAAACTATGAACATATCATTTTCAGATTGTTATTGCAAGAGCTATGCCCATGTATAAAGAATAAAGGACTAAAACACAAAAACATCAATTTCTTTATGAATTTTTATTTTACACATATACAAACTAAATACATTTTAATTACATACAAAATTATGTCCTTACAAATAATCAAAAACACCAATTATCAATATATTGGGTACATTTAATTCACAAGATGATGTAATATACACCCTACACCATATTTGAGTTTTAGGATAGAGTAATCTATACGTTTGAAATTGAGGACTTAGATGTCTTGGAAGCCACTTAGATTTTGATCCCTTTTAGTGTTATTCACTGCCACGAAGGAGGAAGTTGCATGTTTTCTTGAGAGAACAGAGGGCATTGTAGGTTATCATTTAAACCTTTTATTATTATTTTTATAAACTACATAGGTTTTTCTTTTTGAGAAATTTTTTGTCTTAGTCTTACTTTAAAAACCCTGCTAGACTGCTAAATGGTGTAAATATTTATTTTATTACAGGGTTGGGTTCCTGCAAGAGAACTGAGTGAAACATGGATTGAGTTTGTTGATAAAGTCTTTTATGTTGGCCAGGTTGTGAGGTGTCGTGTTTTGACTTATTCAGCTGATGAACAGAGGCTCACCTTATCTCTCAAGGTAATGCTTCACCACAGAATTTGTTCTTATTTTCTTCATAAGTGTAAGTTTTTATCTGTAGGTTATTATTAATTATATGTAATTGTTTGGGTGCATTTAGTGAAAGAATTACATGATGAGAGGATGAGAATTTTTATAGTAATCTACAGATTTTAACTTTTTATATTATTGTTAGTATTGTTTATAAGACGATGGTAAATGTAAAGATAAAAATCTAGAAGATTGAGGGTCTCATATTTTGTGAAATTAATTTTTTTTTGAAGTACATAAATGCTATCAATATTACTGTATTAAGCTTTTCTGAATTTTGATAAAGAACCAAAGCTATTTGTCATAAAAAACGAAATGAGAGACATCAAAGTTAAAAGTATTTAACTATGCTAGGCTTCTTCCAGACAGTGTGCAGATTTAAGGTTCCCTCTTGTTGTCTTTTTTGTGTTCAATCCTAGATTATAGAATTTTACATATGCAGAAATTTAAGTTTAAAAAGGTTTTCATTTGGAGTGTGTTCTGTGTATCATCTCTATTTGTGGATATTTCCTCTCCCAATACAGCAAGTAGGATCAGCATTTGGTAACTAAATATTCATGTCTTCTGAGTAGGATCAGTGGTTGACAACTAAATATTTGTGTTTGTGTTGAGTAGGGGATAGCAAAAAGAAAAATTTTGAGATACTTTTAGTTTGTAAGTTAGTATTACATTTTTTATATTTTAATGAGTATGTTGGAAACACCTGGAAAAAACTAATTTTTGTCATGAATTAAATTTGACCTGTCATGTTATAGCATACCTGAATCAAATATTTTAATCAGCATATACTTTTGTTTATCTTGTAGAAAGTGAAGAGTTAAATATGTCAGTAATAATTATAATGTCATGATACATATAAATTAAAGTGTGCATAACCAAGTTATGTGTTAACTCCAAATGTAAAAAAAATTACTGTGAGAGTGAGAGTAGCGTGAAATAAACAGGAACATAATTGAGAACAGTCATTTTTATTCTCTATTTGTGAAGAATTAACTATTTATAATAATAGCAATAAAAGTTTAATAACTGATTGAATGCTGACTTGTTTGTTTATAAGTTTCACTTCCCAAAGGAATAAGAAAATATAGGGGTGGACAAAAAAGTGTCCCCTCCTGGAAATACTGTTAATTTGTTATAGTTGTATCTTTCATTAAATAACAGAAAAATATGTAAAACTATGTGTATTTAGAACACACTTGATGAGATCTGTTCAAATATGATCTAAAGTTCTAATTTTACCAATGGCTTTCATAAGTACCTAAGCTTTTCATGATTTTAATTGCATATTATATATGTTGTGCACCTGTTGTGGTTTCCTAGATTTCCTTATTCCAATTAGCTTACAAAATGATCAAACAAGTTTCTATGCAATAATCAAATGTAAAAATGAAACTCAAAATAACACAAATTAGTTTCACAAGTTAATATTTAGTCAGTATTCCCTTGGATTTCAGTACTGCTGCACATCAACATCACATGCTTTCATTGAGTTTGTTAAAATGTTCCTGAGTGCCATACTTTTTTGAGTACTTCAAAAAGTTCATCTTCCTTATTGGCTTGTGATGTTTTATTAACTGGTTTAATTCAGCCTATAAATTTTCAGTCACATTTATATCAGGTGAATGACCTGGCCATTCCATAGCATCAATTCTCTTATTTCTAAAGTATCTTTCAGCAGCTCTAAAATCGCAGAAAAACTTGTTTGAGCATTTTGTAGACTAATTGGAATAAGAAGATCTGAGAAACTACAGCAGGTGCACAATTACATATTTTTCTGCTATCTAATGAAAGATAGAGCAAAATAATTTCATGGGGGGGGGGGCCTTTTGTCCACCCACTCTATATTATAAAATGAAATTATAAATACCTTAAAAACTACACAAAATGTTCAAACAAATTTTATTAAATGAATTTTAGCCATTGTAAAGAACCATCTGAAGTTTAGTGTACTGTTGTTTTAATTTTGTTAAAGATGTTGTTGTGTTTTTAATTGTGCCATTGTTATTAGTATGTTAAGAATGCAATCAAAATGTAACAGATGTTCTCATGTTTCTATAGTTACAAGAAAGGAAGCCATTTGGAATCCGAGATATGTCTGTTCCTAATGTGTTTGAAATGGGAAAGGTACAGTTTTGTTTTTGTTACAGTAAGAAGCTGTTTTCTTACTTTTGGATATGTTTGATAGTAACTTTAAAATATATATTTTTACAGTTTCTGTGGAAACTTCCAGAAAAGAGCAATTTATTTGTATCTATTGTCACTTTGATTTTCTGAATGTTCACTTAAGTGTTATGGACTGTCAGAGTTGTAAACATCATATTTCTTTAAATTTTGATTTTCATTAAAGTGTTGTTATTATTACAGTGCAAAACAAAAGATACTCATTACCTTGTTATATTTCAAGTAAGCTTTTGGTTATCTTAATCTTTAATTGGTCTCCATGCCATCAAATAAGTAATAGTATGTGTGGGAAAAAATAGCTAAAAATTATAAAATAAAAAAGGTGCCAATTGTAAATTAATAGGAAACTGTCAAATCAATATTATTATGTTGTTGTTGACTTGGGAGATTTTTTTTCTCATTTATTTCTAACTTAAAACTGCACAAATAATATTTTAAGTTGACATTTATTTCAAAAATACAAATTTTAGTAATGGAATGAAGTTATTTGTAGTAGTTTTTGATTACTTATGGAAGTAAGACAGGTTATCTAGTCACATTAAAAAACGTTGGTGTTTGTTTAAATACTAAGTTTTAAAGCCACCTCATAATTGTAGTCATGTAGTTTCAAATGTGACCCTATTTCATTAAGAATATGTTTTCAAAGATTGAGCTTAATTAACAACAAATGATGGAATTACTTTAAACAAAAAAATATAAATTGCTGAAGGTTTTTTCAAATTATGACATGTAAGAAATCTATGTAAAGAACAAACTTCTTTTTTTTTTTAGATACTTGATGTTAAGGTAAAGGCTATAACTGAGAAAGGTTTAGATGTTCAGGTTGTTTCCACTACCAAGCGAGCCTTTCTGCCAGTCTATCATTTGTCTGACCATCCCAAGTTTTGTCAGCTTCTTCTGAAATGTTACAGAGTTGGAGAAAAGATAACAGATGTACTTTGTTTTGAAAGAAAAGGATTGGCTGTATCCTTTAGTACTCATTAGTTAAAACTTTTTGTGGTTTATGTTACTATGTTCTTTATTTGAAAACATACTTACCATCCACTGACAGTAATGTTCTTGACATTGGTTTTGCCTATCTAAGCATTAGTCTTGCATGCTCTAGTCTTTTGTATTCTGCTTAATTGCCCTTGGCAATATCTGATTTGCAAATTTCTCTACCTTCATTAATGCTCCCTCTATTTTGATATTGTATGTAAGCACCTTGTTTAGATAATGTAATCACTTTAACTTGACAGAATGTTAATCACAGTTTTATCAGATGCAATATTTGATGTTGTTCCATCATGGATTGTGAGTTTCATGCTGTTTTGTTAATTTCAGTATAATTATACTTAAAAAAATTTGACATGATATTTGCAGCTGTAAATTCCTGTATCATAGCTGTTAACAAGGTAACTAATCCAACTTCCCCTACACCCAGTTTATTAATTAGCATCACTCTGTGGGGATTTCCATGTTTTTATCTACTGAGAGGTGGAGATATTGATTAGGCCTGGGGTATTTTTTTCCTAGAGCTTTTGAAGTTGCATTTTTTGTTAATCCTTGGGAGAACTTGGATTGTGTTTTCTGATAATTTTCTTTACCAAGTAAGCTTTTCACAAGTCCAGTTTGGATCCTCCTCATATTCCTTTCTTTATCAATTAGTCATTTGGATTTGTGAGATTTTGGGGCTTCTCTTTATCGCTGTTGAGTGTACTCTTCCCTTGTTCATGGAATGGGGAGACTATTTCGTTTCTTTTCCTTCCTGAGTTTTTTGGTTAAGGCTGGGAAATTTACTGTTTGATTATGTGATTAGATAGATAGACCTTATACCTTCCTGGTAGAAATGTATATTTTTTAGCTGCTGACATGTTGATGTCATAAGTTGGAGTTCTTGCATGTTTGTAGGACTTTCTCTCTTCCCCTTATATTCTGCTATATCCTGATAGGTCCTTTTGTTTTAAATCTCTGGCAACTAGTGAAGAAAATACATCCATTTCTGCTGATATTTTGCCATTTCTTTCTCACCTCTGCAATCAGTTGTAATTGATAATTTGTTTTGGCTTGGAAATGTTATGCAACTTCCTTTACCTTTTTGGTGATTGTCTTGACTGTGTATTCATTGGAATTCTTCAATTTCCCTTGATTTTCCCCATTTCCTTGGAGGTGGATTTCCGTATATCAGTTTTGCCTATTTTGCCACTCAGATTGACTGTGTTTTTTTTTTACGCGTGTACTATGTTAAGACCTAAACTAACTTTATAATATAACCCTAGGAGTAGGTGTCTGGTTGTAATTTTAATTATTTTTATTGGGATATTTTGATAGCTTGACTCTGATGTTATGTTAACAGATTGGAACAATGCACATTTTCAATGTCTGGAGAGTGTTTGGTAAACTTAAGCTATGGATAGCATAGGTGTTAAAACTTTTACAGTTGTTGGGGTTCTAAATAGAACTTGGCATGGCACAAGCATGTTAAAACTAAATAAATCAGTACTGTGATCAAAAACTATAACATGGTAGTTTTAAGTTGGTTATTTATCACCAACTTCACATAACAAATTACACAATGTAACAAAATTTTTACTTTTTCTTGTTCCTGAGCAGAAAGTGTTATTTCCCAATTGCTTATGCATAAAGTAAATGAAAAAGACCTATTTTTCTCTTCAAACTTTGTTCTTGTGACCTGGGAGCGTATAATGACAAAATGATGGGAGACTATATTTGAGGGCTGGTACATGAAAGTGATTTACATTACAGTCACAAATCTCAAAAAACTACTCACTTCTAAACATTTCTGTATAACTTTAGTATAAATACAAGTAAATCTTGATTCATATGTTGTTTTATTCAGACCTTATGCAAATGAAAATGTGTAAATTTGCCCGGTTTTGCATAGAAAATAGGTTAGTTTCTAAATTTCATTATCCAAGTCACAAAGGCAAAGTTTGAAGGGAATAATGGCAGTTTTCTGTACTTTTACAATATAAGCAATTACGAAATAACAGATACTAACCAGGAACAAAATTTGTGTTACATATTGTTATAAGAAAAACCATGAAATAGTTCTTGAAATTCATGAGAAACATTCCTTAAAAGTTCTGGAATTATTTTTAAAAAAAAATTTTCTGCTTAAAGTATGGGGATCCTGATTTGTCTTCAGATTTTATGTATTAGTAAGATGTGTGGATATTAGGAATTAACAATTTTGTTTTTAGGTGTTGCATGTTATGATATTTTTCAATTTGCTTTATTTCTATTATTAATTTTTCTTCTTACAAGGATATTTTGCATTGTTAGTTTAGTTAAGTGGATTTTACAATAATATAAATTTTCTAAGTTGACTGAATTGTGAACTAAAGTCTTCTTCCTACCTATGTTGACTAAATTAGTTAGTAAAAAGACTTTAATCAAAGACAATGACATCTAATCAGTATGGGTTTTGGTCTTATGTGTGTTGATGTATGATGTTTAACAGAAGTTTTGTATTTAACTTCATTAATTTATGAATTGCTCTTTAGTTATGATGTATGTAGTTACCTTATTTTTGATAAAAATAATTGAACTTTGTGATGCAATAATAATTGAGATTAAAACTTCATTAAATTTATCTAGACTAACAGAGTACATTATATAAAAATTAGAAATTCTTGATTGAGACCAGATTGTGAGTAAAAAACCTTTGTTAGTGAATGGGGTTAAAGAAGGTAGTCTACCCTGCAAATTGGAAGATTTTGAGGTTTGTTGAAGCTGTATTTCTGTTAGTAATTTATTTAAACTTCCGTACTAAGTAGGCAATTAACTTTTCTATAATTTTAATACATGTATTTTAAACAACAAAATAGTTTAATTTTAGAATTATTGATGGGATTCCTGTAGGACCTAGTTGCCTTTATACACACATTTGTCTAAACTATTTATACAACAATCCAATCAACAAATGACCATAAATATGAACATCTGTCTAATTGCTGCTGAAATGCTCTTTGTATTTTATTGAAAAAGAGTGGTCAGTTTTTTACACCGAATGTTGTAACCAGCATAGGCATTACATTACTTAGTATAAGGCAGTATGTAGACTCTACTAGTAGTGAATAGTATACAAAGAAAGTATGTACTTTCTTTAAAGGTGAATTTATGATAATTAACAAAAATTCTTATCTTTTCACTCTGTAAAAGTTTTTATTATTTGTTCTTATAGCCTGAGAAAATTTATTTTGGAGTTGTGAACCAATTTTCATCATTTGGAATGTTTGTTGATTTTCCTGGAGATGTTCGTGGGCTGGTACCATTAAGGGTAAGATGGTAGTTTTCAAACCAGATTCATGATGTAGTGATGGTAAATAAAGGATAAGAGCATCCCTTAATTTTCTGGAAGTATTTGTATCCCAGTACTGCTAAGGACAAAATGCTTGTCTTTAAAACAAATTCTTGAGGTACTGTCAGTAAATATAAATTATAACCTTATTGTTATGATGATAATTTCAGTAATGCTAAATTTTAATTCATTTTACTAAAGATAATCAGGTAAGTTAGTTATGATACTGGTTTGCTAAATATAATCACAGGTTTGAATATCTTAGATAATTTAGTTTGTCAATGATTTCAGCAATATTAAGTTTTACTTCAATTGAATGATAACCAGGGGCTTCTCCTAATTAACCCTTTCGAGACAACCTTGATATAATGTACACACATTCATCTACACACTTGCACACGTTAAGTGTTTGCACAATAACTTTTGATATAGTGTATGTACCTTCACAAAATTTTAGCACTTCTTAGTAAAGTTTGAGAGTATTTAGTACACAAAAAATTCAGATTTTTTAATGAAATATTTGTACTAAAGATTTCTTTGTGAAAATGTCAAGTATGTTTTGTTCTAAGTGCAAAGTGATTTGATATCATGATTAAAAACTATTCTTTGTCTTAAATATTGCACATATTATTTGCATAATTATATTTCAAGCATTTGTTTTCAGTAAAATTATTTTATTTTGCATTATCTAACTATGTGGGGTCTTTTACATGACCAACCTTGTAACTATTATAAAAAAAATTGTGAATTAATATAAAGTGTTTTTTTGGTGCTAGAATGATTATATGTTACAACAAGAAAATACAAATGTTTAGTGTAAATAGCTTAAGTCTCATAATGCCATATAGTTATTACTATATCTATGTTTTAGTCATGCCCAGCTAACATTATGTAACTTGCATTGACAAGGTTAACATGAACTCATGTTAAATATCCAGTAATATAAAAATGAGCTTTAGTCTTCTCTGTCTTGGCTGTGTTTTAATGGATTAGTATTTTGTAATTTTCAGTCACATTTAAATTGTTATATATATGTATATATATTATTACTGTTTAGAAATAAATTATTAAACTTATTTTTCTTAAAATATAGAACAATAAATCAAGAAGTAAAACTAGCTCATTTGCTAAGCTTAACTACATTTTGCATGCAGAGGATGTGAAACAAAATATTTTTTTCGTTTTTTATATATACAGTTGAACAACCAAAATATTTTAAATAACTACACTGATACCATAGAATTCCACTACAATTTATTAAGCTTAGTAACTAAGATGCATTTAGATTTTAAAAAATATAAAACTTCGAGCATACTAAAGACATAACCTACGTTCTTGAAATCTTTCATTGAGAGAATGTGGTAGCTTTTTCACAAATTAAAATGGCTGAGAAAATCACCAAGGGGACATAAGCTGATGACTGGTTATTCGCATGTCATATAATGAAATAAGTGTATGTACAGCACCATTTCCAAAAGTGAAAAGAGGTGAATGGGGCCACTGTTTGACTCAGTACACAATTCATATCTGAGTGAAATAAAAAGATTTGAGGTTTTTTTTTTATATTCTAGTTCGTTAATATTAGTAATTTGATTTCCTAATTTGTAAGAAACTATAGACTATAACATAAAAAATGTATTTTAAAAAGTGCTGTATTTAACATTCCATATGGCTCACTAAAATCTATAATTAGGTGTAATCTGTGATGACGAAAAAACCCACTTGTAGAAGAATTATATATTTAAAAACGTCTGGTATGGGTAGAGAAAGCACTAGTAGAGGAGCAAACAATGTTTCGATCTTCTTCGGTCATCATCAGGTTCACAAAGAAAGAAAGGGTTACTGACCGGTATCTGACCACATGTTTGAAGGCGGTTGTGTAATTGAGTGTAGGAATGTAGAGGGCATGCTTAGATGTTGGAAATATTTATTAATATAGGTATAAAGGTATGTGGAGGAAACATGTTGATGTTGATGAAGTATTGTTTTATTTTGTCTAATTCATTGTTAATTTTATCTAGTAAGCATAGTTTTATGGTTGTGTTTAATTGGTTTCTTAGTATGTTGAGTTTTAGTTTTGTTTCATGTGCTGAGTCCCAAGGAAAGTATTGTCCAGTATGGGTGGATTTCTGTTTTAAATTATGTATGTATTGGTTCTTGTAATTTTGAGGTTAAGAAATGATATTTGATTACTTTCTTCCTGTTCACATGTGAAGTTAATGTTAGGATGTATAGAGTTCGTGTGATAGAAAAAAATTAAGTGTGTGTTCTGCAGATGTGAATCCTGCAATCGTGTCATCTACATATCTGTATCAATATAGTGGTGGATGTAATGCTGTGTTAATTGCTTGTATTTCAACTTATGTCATAAAAATATTGGCTAGAATATTGTCGTGGTTCTGTGGTTGCACACAGAATTCTCTCTACAGCTTCTGTGTTCACTGCTGAACTGTACACCATTTCTCTTGCCCTGGATCACATAGAAGCCAAGCAGTACTCAAACTGCACTATTTATACTGACTTGCTTGGTTCTCTACTGACCCTGGAATTGCTTCACATTGGCTCACACCCTGTTCTTGCCAATATCCAAAACTGACTGGCCCATTTCTCTTTAACATCTACTTCTATCCAATTTTTCTGGATACCAAGCCACATTGGTATTCACGGGAATCAGCTTGCCGACACCGCAGCTAAGTGTATCTGCTGTGGCATTATCACCGCTGTGCCAGTCCCATACATGGACAATGGTTCTGTGTTCAGGGCTTGGCTCCATGCCAGCTGGCAGTTGACTTGGAGTGAGCAATGCAAAAACAAGCTTTTCCAAATAAAACCCTATATTGGACTTTGGCCGTCTTGCTTCCATAAGGATCGCAAAGAGGAAGTTGTTCTAACTAGACTGCGCATTGGTCACAGTTTTTTAACTCATCATTTTATTTTATCTGGGACTGATGCTCCAGTGTGTAGTTTGTGTGACACTCAGAATACAATAAGCCACATTTTACTGTCTTGCTGTTATTGCGACTCTCAACGATGGCACCATTTTAAACATGTTTTGTCTCAAGGTTTGTCCATAACGTTAGACAGTGTTATTGGTGATGGTGACACTGTCCACCTTGGTAATGTTTTTAGTTTTTTAAAGGCCATTAATCTTTTTAATGCCATTTAAGTTTTTTTAATTTATACATTACACTTTTTTAATGTGGCTCCCTTTTAAAAATCATAGTTCATCTAGTTCAATTTGAAATTAGAAACTGGCCGTAACATCAAATAACCTGTTAATCTTCCTGGTGAGTTATGATACAGAAAGTTCTTTACAACTTGAATTACTGTAGTTTTTCTCTTAATGTTGTAGACTAGATGTAAACATTGGTTTTATGCCATTTGTGTTTTGTTTTTTTTAACTTTGTTTTTTTTTTTTTAACTTTGTTTTGTTTTACCTTAATTTCCTTTTATGAATTTTACTAAATTTACTTTTAACTCTTTACTGGATGTTTGGTGCAGGTAGCCTAGATGCTTTGTGCTATAATTCACTAAATCAACCAACCATATCCCACACTCTTGAACTACGTTGCTTTCCAGCAGGCCTTCAGTGGATAAGATGTTAAAGCCAGAAGGAATCTTGGGTTAAATTCACAACCAGCATATCTACCACTAGTTCCAAAGTCATATGGGACAAGATTCGAAAGGTCAGTGGGCAATACAATTCTGTCCCCCTCTTATTTTGCTCTTTGATGGCCAGGAAATAGCTGATACTTCAGGTGAAAGCTTTTGCTGCATATCTAGCACTTCTGCTTCTTCCTCCATCTTCTTAGGTATCAAGACTTGGGCAGAGCGATCACCTCTTTCCTTTTGAGCTGATTGTCTCTATGACTATAATCGTCCCTTTACGGTGGTGAAACTCAAACTGGTCCTTCATCAGTCTGGCAGTACATCGGTTGGACCTGATGATATACATTATGAGGTGGTGCACCATCTATCTCCTGCTTGTCCTACTATTCATCTGATCATTTTTAACCAGATCTGGCAGGAGAATGTTTTTCCTGATGCCTGGTGCCAGGCTATTGTCCTACCTTTCTCTAAGCCTGGGAAGGAACCCAAGATTCCTTCAATCTACCATCCAATTGCTGTGATGAGCTGTCTCTGTAAGACCTTAGAGAAGATGGTTAAGGCTCGTCTTGTTTGGGTCCTCGAATCAAACCACCTCCTCTCACCCACCCAGTGTGGGTTCTGACGACTGTGCCCCACCATGGACCACCTGATTTGACTTGAAACGTTAATCAGAGAATCCTTTCTCAAATGACAACATCTTGTATCAATATTCTTTGGCAGTGAGAAGGATTATGATACAACATGGAGGTATGGCATTTTGTGAGACCTCCATATATGTGGGTTACTTGGCCATTTCCCCATTTTTATTAAAACTTTTTTAATGGACAGGAGATTCCAAGTTTGTGTGGGTTTGGAAAATTCCTGCCCCATTCTACAGGAACTTGCAGTCCCTGAGGGTTGTGTTTTGAGTGTCACACTTTTCAGTATAAATATTAATGCCATCACTGAACAACTCCCTCTCACTGTTGCAAATGGGCTCTATGTCGACTACTTTCACATCTCACATCAGTCGTCGAACATGAGGTATATTGAGTGGCAGCTAGAGACTGCCCTTGATTGTTTACTGAAGTGGACCACAGCAAATGGCTTTAACTTTTCTCTCTCTAAAACCGTTTGCATGCACTTTTGCCATCAACAGGGTATTACCCTGATCCTGAACTCCGTATTAATGAAGTTGTGCTGCCTGTGGTCCCTGAGACAAAGTTCTTGAGGCTTATCTTTGACTGTAAACTGACCTTTATACCACACATCAAGCAGTTACAGGCCAAATGTACAAGAGCACTGAACATCCTACGTGTCCTTTCTTTCCCCACTTGGGAAGCAGATCAATTTTTTATGCTAAAGATGTATTGTGTTCTTATTCGATCAAAACTTGACTATGGATTACTTGTATAGGGCTCTGCCAGAACATGGCCTTAAAGTTGTTGGACCTCATTCATCATCAAGGACTTTGGCTCTGCACTGTGGCTTTCTGCACTTCCCTTGTTCAGAGCTTATACATAAGAGTCTCATGAACCTTCTTTGCACCTCTGCCATTTGCAGCTGTCTTTACTATATAGTCAAAACTTTGTTTCTACCAAAGCATCCCACCTGGGGTTGTGTTTTCCTTCATCGGTGGGTCATACTTTTTCAGAACAGATGATCTGCCATTGCTTTTTTTGGCCTTCATATCCAGGTGCAGTTGGATGAATTGGGTCTGTCTTTGGATAACCTTGCTGTATCTACTGGTCAGCTCATCCCACTATGGCTTCTTACAGTCCACAAATGTTAGTTATTTTTAAGTCATCTGAGAAAAGTAAACACTACTGATCGGAAATACTGTTTATACAGATGGTTCGAACTCAGGTAACTGTGTAGGCTCTGCCATGGTTTGTTGTGGTTCAGTGGTTGCACGCAGAATCTCTTCTACAGTTTCTGTGTTCACTGCTGGACCGTACGCCATTTCTCTTGCCCTGGATCACATAGAAGCTAAGCAATACTCAAACTGCACTATTTATACAGACTCACATAGTTCTCAAAACTGACTGACCTAATTATCTTTAACATCTATTTCTATCCAATTTTTCTGGATACCAGGCCACATTGGTATTTACAGGAATGAGCTCATCAACTCTGCAGCTAAATCTATTTGCTTTGGCACTATCACTGCTGTGCCTGTTCCATGCATGGACTATAGTCCTGTATTCAAGGCTTGGCTCTGTGCCAGTTGGCAGTCGACTTGAAGTGAGCAATGTGAAAACAAGCTTTTCCAAATAAAACCTTATAATGGACTTTGACCGTCTTGCTTCCGCAAGGATCAGAAAGAGGAAGTTGTTCTGACGAGACTATGCATTGGTTACAGTTTTTTAACTCATCATTTTCTTTTATCTGGAACTGATGCACCAACATCTAGTCTGTGTAACACTCAGGTCACAATAAACCACATTTTACTTTGCCAACAGCAAGAAAGCTGTTGTTATGACTCTCAACGACGGCACCGTTTTAAACATGTTTTGTCCCTTGGTTTGTCCATAACGTTAATGTAATTGGTGATGGTGACACTGTCCACCTTAGAAATGTTTTTAGTTTTTTAAAGGCCATTTACCTTTTTGATGCCATTTAAGTTTTTTAATTTATACATTAGACTTTCTTTAATGTGATTCTCTTTTAAGAATCACAGTCCATCTAGTTTGATATGAAATTAGAAAATGGCTATAACATCAAAATACTCAACCAGGACTGGAAAGGCCAACTTCAGGTTACTAATGCTGCTGTTTGAACTTCCCATTAGTCATCCTGGTGAGTTGTTATTAAAATTTTGCTGCAAGAGTTCTAAAACTTTTATTACTTTACCTTTTGAAAATGGCCATAACATCAAATAACTTGGAACCAGGATTGGAAAGGTCAACTTCAGGTGACTGATGGTGATTTTTGTACTTACCTGTTAGGCTTCCTGGTGAGTTATGATAATTACAGTTATGCTACAGAAAGTCCTTTACAGCTTGTATTACTGTAGTTTTTCTCTTAACATTGTAGACTAGATGTAAACATTGGTTTTATGCTATTTATGTTATTTTTCTTAATCTATGTTTTGTTTTACCTTATTTTCCTTTTGTGAATTTTACTAAATTTACTTAAATTTTAACTTTGTATCAGATGTTTGGTGCAGATAGCCTAGCTGCTTTGTGCCATAAAACACTAAATCAATCAACCAACCAACAAACAAATTTCAGTCATAGTTTTTTAGAGATGAAGATGACTTGTGCAGTGTTTATTAAAATAATGGTAATTAAGAAAAATATTTTGTGGTTGTTTTTGTGAATCAACAACTCATATTAACATATGGCAAACAGTAAAAGGGACTTTGTTCTTCTGTCTCTTACAAAAAGAAAATATGTATATTCTAAATCATTAATCAGAGTTGCATTAGGTTATGGATAGAGAAACAGTATTTTGAGCTTGGAGATATGACCCAAGAATATTCAATTTCTAGTAGAATTTCTGATTTGTATATTATAATTTTCTACTGAATTCTTTAAAAGTTAATGTAATGGTATGTTTTTCATCATGTATACCAAACCTTAAGATATTCTCTTGGTTAAATTGATATGAATGTTTGATACTAAACTATTTTATACTGAAAGCATTTTGAACCTGTTGGTATTTTTTAATAGTATATGACCAATGAACGGATTGCTGATCCTGAGTCTTCAGGATTTCGTCTTCATCAGACTATTGCAGCCAAGGTTGTACTGATTAATGTTGAGAAACATCAGATAGACCTTAGCACTAAGCTTTCTGACTGCTACTTTAATGATCCAGAATCTAGTGTCACCATTTTGGAGAATTATTTAAATGATTGGGAAAAAATAAGAAATAACTGTGAAGAAACTGGAGGTATGAATCTGATTGTGCTAAAGGTTTTAATTATAGTTTTTCTTTATGTAAATAAATGGAATGGTAAAGGAAACAAATTTAGTTGAATTATCTGATTTTATTATCATTAACATTTGATTAAAGCAAGCTATAAATATAAATCAGAACAAAAAAATCCACTCTATAATGGATATGTCTAATTTAACTTCCCATTCTTATTAAAATCAGTCGGATATACTTGAGTTTAGCATTATCGTTAGCCATAATCCCAATAATATCTCCTAATGTTGGGCTAGCTTAGAAATTTTAGGTTGGTCGTATATCTGGGTACTGGTCTGACAATTTAAAGTGATTGCAGTAAAAAACAAATTAATTATATCTTATAATAAACAATTTTTAATTGTAAAATAGAATATACATTAATTGTATATTGTAAATTAGTTGTTTATGTCATACATCATCACAGGGCAATTGTTTGACATCCTGCCTTCTGTTTATGAGGCCCTTCTTTAAATGCTGGAGCAAAAAGCATCTTGTTACTTGTCTATTGAAGTTCCTGTATATTATTAAATGTCCTTCACATTGCTGGAAGTTTTATAGTTTTTTCTCACTCTGTTCTATTTTTGAAGGTAAAATTTTAACATGTTTATATCAGCACTGACTGCACTTTGAACAAAATCAATAAAGGCAGTATTCTGTGTGTTCTCTACTTGTATAGTCATTGTTTTTAATACCAGAAGAATTGGATATTTTTTCTTGTTTTGCTTTATATTCATTGTTTCTTTTTTTATAATATGAAATGAATATTGTTTTTGGTTTAGAATAACAAAATTTAACTACCTGTTGATTGATTTAAGTCAGGGTGTGCTGGACAAAATGAATTAGGGATCAACAAATTGATTAATTTTGCATCTAACTAAAAAATAACTCAAAATATAAATGAAAGTGATTTTATTGGCTCCGTAATTCAAATTCACATTATGCTGTAAAAATATAACCATTTTGCAACAGGATCTTTCATTGATAGTTTATAATATATGTATTACCTGTTAGCAGGGTTGAAATTCCCAACAAAGTGCCAATAATCATGTGAATACGGGAAAGGATTTTGTGTGATTAATAATAGAACAACACTTACAGTGAACCCAACTACAGATACTATTTTAACATTCTATGGAAAACTGCTCTGTAATCCCACAATATTTATTGTTTTAATAGTTTTAAAGAAGTAAATATATGTTAAACAGGCAATTAAGTTAAAATTCACAATTGTAAATTTACCTTGTATATTGTTTTTTTGTTTGCCTCCCATTCCATTGAATGTTAAAAAGGCATTCTGTGTTATAAAATCAGAGGTAGATACCAATCATATTGCACCAGTCAGTAAAACATCATATGAATATACTTATACTTATTAACCCAGTGGTTCTTAACCTGGGTTCTATCGAACCCCAGGGATTCAGTGAGTCAGCCTCAGGAGTTTGGCAGAGGTCAAGACACACACACTGTGTGTGTGTCCGTTCCACTCACCCCACTCTTATGATTCGTGACATCATGCTTCACTTGGCCATCATTGGCTGGGGCTTATCACGTCACATCACTTGGCCTTAATATCTGTGCTGCAGGGAACTTCGTGCGCTTAGCAATTGACTTGTGACTGTAGTAATTGTGCATCATTTGTGATTTTTTTTCCTAGTCTTTTAATCCCTTCATGCTAACTATGTCGAGCAAAAACAGAAAGTGGTCAGACGAATACGTACAACATGGATTCACGTGTATAATGAAACATGATAGGAGTCAGCGTCCTCAATGCATGATTTACAATGCCAAGTTGAGAAATTCTAGTCTAGCACCCTCAAAACTAAAAGAACACTTTCTAAAGCTGCATGGAGATGGGAAATACAAGAACATAATGTTTGCTGAATTCAAGGTAAAGTGAACCAGGTTCGATGAAAAGGCTGCTTCGCCTGTTCTGTTCTTGGCTTTGTACCTATCAACAAACCAATCCTCACAGCATCGTACAAAGTTATGTACTTGATCGCAAAGCAGAGCAAACCACACACCATTGATGAAGCACCTGTAAAACCAGCTGCATTGAAGATGGTGAATATCATGCTGAGAAAAGCTGCTGAAAATAAATTATCCCAAATTCCTCTTTCAAATGACACCATCAGCAGCAGAATAGATGACATGAGCGATGACATCTTGGCTCAAGTAGTTGCAGATCTGATTTCAAGCCCAGCAAAATTCAGCCTTCAACTCGAAAAGACCACTGACGTTTCCAATCTAAGCCAGCTTGTTGTATTCGTGCGCTATGTGAAGGACGATGAGATAAAAGAAGAGTTTTTATTTTGCATAAAACTCTGGTTTTGGTGTGCTGGTGAAAGTCGATGCACCACACAACATTGTAATGCACTGTGTTCTGCACAGGCATGCGTTGGCAACAAAAACCTTACCTTCAAAACTGGCAGAAGTATTAAAACTTGTAGTGGAATGTGTGATCTTTGTGCAAAATAGTGCCCTGAAGCTCCACTTCTTCAAAGAGCTGCGTAATGAAATGGGCTCTGAATTCGAGGTACTTCTGTACCATTCTAACGTTCGGTGGTTATCGCGGGGGAAGGTGCTGAATCGTGTTTTTGCCATGCGTGTGGAATTAGCCCTGTTTTTGTGAAAGCACTGACATTGTCATGCAGATTGCTTTGAAAAATCTGAGTTTATTCTCATTTTGGCGTACATGGCCGATATCTTCAATGCTCTCAATCATCTCAATCAACAGATGCAGGGCGGTGGAGTCAACATCATCGAAGCGGAAGAAAACCTGAAGGCTTTTCAAAAAAAGCTACCGTTATGGAAACGATGAACAGAGAATGATAACTTTGCAAACTTTCCCCTGCTGGACAACTGTGTATGTAAGATTGAAGATGTGTCTGAAATTGGAGACATTTCTGTACTCGGGGAACTGAAACAAGCAATTTCCATGCACTTAGATGAGCTCACAAAGTTTCTTGACGAATACTTCCTCACCAGAGAGTCATATCCAGCATGGGTGAGACAGCCGTTCACGTTTAGTGTTGCGACAGCAGATGTCAATGATGAATACCTCGAAGAAATCATTGCACTTCAGCAAAGCCAGGTTCACAGCAACTTTTCTGAACAACAACACTCAATGTTTTGATGTCACTAAATTGTAGCATACCCTCTTATTGCTAAGAAAGCCCTTGAGATACTCATACTGTTTGTTACAACGTATCTTTGCGAGGAATTCTTTTCGAGCATGGTAGATATAAAAACGAAGAAAAGGAACAGACTTTGTTGCAAAAATGATATGAGAGTGGCACTTGCCAAGGTGAAACCGTGCATTTCTGAACTTGTCTCTGAAAGGCAACAGCAAAATTCACATTGATTTACAGTGAATATTCATTGAGTTATGTTTTTGTTTGTGTGAAATTCATGTTTTTTGGTTTTGTTCTTTGAACATAGTGATATTGTGTGCAACTGATGCATGGTTCATTTTGTGCACTAATAAAATATCTACTTATGTTTTGAATTTGAAAAAAATTTTTTTTTTTTTCTCAATTACGAAGGGTTCAGTGAATGCAAGTATGAAACTTCTGGGGTTCAGTACCTCCAACAAGGTTAAGTAACACTGTATTAACCAATTATATAAATCACACAGCCGGAGGATATTACCCGATTAATGTAATAGTGATTGATATTTAAGTTGCTCAACAACTCATGACCTTCTTGCTAATAAGAACTGATATTAGGTCATTTATTGGTTCATGTGAAGAATATTTTATGCTTATTTAGATTCTGAATTGTGACATCCCTGCTTTCTAACAGGAAGATGGAAAAGTTGTGGGCTGGATTAAAAGCAAATTAAGTCCTTGTTCTATGTACTAACATTAAAATAAATCCTAGAACAGAGAACCAGCAGAATTTCGCTCCTGCCTATATGCAAAAAAAAATGTGCTATTCAGTTATGCAATTTTTTTCTGTATATTATAGGAATTAGTTTGTACTGTCTTTATGGACATGTTTGTGTGTGAATTGTTATTTTACTTTTACTATTTCCCTTTAAATCTGTTGTTATTGGCTGTAACTTGTCATGATCTTTAATAGTGTGATGTTTGCTAATAAAGAATTTGTATGCTTATGTTGTGCATTCCTTTTTAGTGTAATATACAAGGAATATTAAAAACCATTCACTGTAAACTTTTCTAGAAGTATTATTCCCAGTATAAATATGTTTTATACTATTGTTTTCATTTATTTTTCCAATCTTTATTTTAGTGAATTATTTAAGAACTTTAAGTCAAAAGTATATTTTCTTAGAAACTGGTAGATCAACCTTTTTAATTTAGTTTTTTAAATTTCTCCATGGGTTTTAAAAACGTTTTCCTTCTTCAGGTAAGAAGGCTGAAATAATCAGAGTTAAACCTGGTACTGTTAGAGAAGTCACAGTCTTCCAGGTTACACAGCTTGGAGTGCTGTGTAAATTGCACAATGACATCTTTGGACTTGCTACTAAGAACCATTTGGATGGTAAGAAACAGTTCTCATTCACTTTCCATAAAACTATAAAACAAACACACCAATAAGGATTCTCTTAGCTTAGAAATTATAGCTTTCACAGACTGTCATTTTATGTGCAATCTCTTAAAGTTAAAGGCCTTACATTAGCTGTAATTTTTTTAATATTTATTTGTGTGATTATTCACAACTCAAGTTGAAGTACCTGTAGAGAATGAATGAAGCTTATTTTAGATTATTCTAGGTTTCATAAGTGTTTTACTGTCTGAAAGTGCTTGAAGAACTGCAAGAAATTCAATATATTATTAAGTAAAATAAAATTGAGTATTCTAATTATCTAACTGGTCATTCTTTTTTATACTCAGTGTTCTGTATTTTGTAATGTCAGTGAAAATATTCTGTCCAATCTCTGATGTTGGATAAATGCTTTCAGGAACTTGTGTCAAAAGTAGTGTATTCTGCAGAAATATTTCTTGGAGAAAAGTTACAGAAATGAATTATTGCAGTTACAAATAGGCTTTAGCTGTTAATGTAGGTTTAATTTATAAGGTATTTGACTCCCAAGTTGTTTTTAAGTAGAAACCTTTAAAACATAGACTAAATACTTATTTTTGAGATAGAAACCCTAATAAATTGTATAAACATAATATTATTCTGATTGGCTTATGAAAAAAACCCATTAGAAAACTGTGTAATAATTCTAAAACTATTTTTGATAGTAAGAGTAGTATACATAGTTAACAATATCAAGTCAAAAGTTTATCAGTACAGGCTTATGAGTGTTAAGATGAAGTGAAAAACTGTTAGATGGTGCATTTAAATGATTGGTCTGACAGATTAAGAATATCATAGTTGAAAAACTTGTATTTATTTTAAACATGAACCTGACAGAGTGCAGTGCTTTTATAGTACTCAATTTACTATTATTTTTGAAATTTCTGAAAATCAGTAAGTATTGTGTTACTAACTCAGTAGTTATTTTCTTATATATCAGTACTATACTTAATTAAATATGTACCAAATATGGGAAAATGAAATTTTTATATTTTTCTTAGATAATGAACTTGGCAGCAGTTTTTGTCTTTTATGTCTAACTAGTGTTATTTATAGTTTAGTAATTCCAGAACTAAACTAGTTTCTCTTACCTTCTCTCTTGTGTAAAACATCTTTTATATAATAAGTATCTGAGAAATATTGGAGTAACAGTTGTCAATATTTTGATTTCTGTCATTATAGGACCATAACTCTTCAAATCATCATGCTTCTATACCTCAATTTTTGATTTTGCCTTCCTTCTAAAAACTTTTAGGACAAATGTCTCCCTTTTTTTATTCTGAAGGCTGTTTAAAAGTTAGTGAAGAATCTATGTTCTGGAGATATCTTGGTCGAAGTATCAATACCAAAACACACCGAACCCCTCTTGAATTCAAAAGCAATGGGGAATATTCTCATTGAGGTTACTCTCCATGCAACTTCCTATTGAGGTGGATTTCTGTACATGGTTAGGGGTCTTCCCAGAGAAGGTTCAGCACTTTCAGTTTACCTCCTCTGGGATCTGAATATTCACCCATGTGTGCTAACCCATGAAGGAGAAAAGATCCTGTTGGTTGAGAAGTCCAACTCTGTCATGCCATTTTGGGCTTGAATTTCTATAGATGGGTAGCCTTGGAGTTCCCACCCCTCCAGTGACCTCTTTGGCTAAGGTTAACTGAGTACCGTTGTTGGATGCTCTCAACGGATATTGTGTGCATTGTGTCTGATAATGGTGTTTGGTTTTAGTGCTGACAAAACCCTAGCAGTGTCCTTTTTTTTCCATTGTAGTGTGTCCTATTGTGGGGCTCCATAGTGGGTGGGATCAGTAGGCACTGAAATTTCCTCTATTTATTACAAATACCCCAGTTATTCAAAAAAACTGGTAAAAACAGCTAATTTGAAAATGACCATGCATGAATGACTCTTACATCGTCACCATCACGGTTTGACTCCTTATGTTAATTTCTCATCCTTCATTTGTTATCTCTAAAATCCTTAGTGCAGATGTCTCTCTTTTTCTTTCAGAAGGGATTAAAGAGGCTCACCTAAGTCAGTCAGAAAGTTGAGCACTGGCAACATTTTGGTGGAAACATCTGCACCACAACATACCTAACTCTTCCTCAGAGTGAAGGCCATGGTAGATATACCCACAGAGGTCACTCCCCATGCTATTTTGAATTCCTCCAGATGAGTTATTGTTGAAAAAGATTTAAAGAACCTTCCTGAGTTGGAGGTCATCTCTGGTTTCGGCAAGGCGACAGAATTATGCTGCCTACAGATGTTCTTATTTTGATATTTACATCACCACATTCATCTGCTGCTATCAAGGCAAGTTACTTAAACTGTAAACTATGACCATATATTCCCAACCCTCTGCAACATTTTCATTGGCAGGGATTTGGCCATTTGAAGGCATTTTGTTAAGGTTCTTTGATGTATGCTTGTTGTGGTGGAAAAGACCACAATGCCTATGAGTACAAACTGGAACCTTGCTGTGTTAACTGTAGTGGTTCCCACCCCTCTAACTTTTATTTTTGCCTGAAGTAGGTGGAGGAGAAAGAGGTACACTGTTCAAAAACTGTGAACAATATATCCTACCCCGAGGGTTGGAGTCCCCAACTCCATCTCAGGCATATGCTGCTAATACTCCTTCCAGTTAGAAGGCAGACAAATCTTTCTGTGTTTCTGACAAAGTTGTTCTCCAACTATATAAAGAGTATTTTGCTTACCATAGTTAAAAGAGGTGATGGGTTAACATCTACTCCTATCTCTGTCCCCACTATTCCTTCCAGTAGCTTCCCAGAACCACTTCCTTCAGCCCTAGCTTCTGGTGTTTTCTCGTGTTCGTCTTCTTTGGCCCTGAGATGCAGAATGATATTTGTTCATGCCCCCAATCACTGGAAACTATGCACCACTAAAAAAGACCTACCCTCTTGACAGATTTTCTACCAGATAAAAATGGTGTGGTCATAAACCGAAGGGCTCTCCAATCAGTTCTTCACCTAAATTAAAATGGCCACTTTAATACAGTGGAAATGTCAAGGTTTCCATTCTAATGGGGATGATATTAAGGCTCTAATTGAATCTTATCATCTTGTGTGCCTCTCCTGTAGGAAACATTCCTGAAACCTGCCAATACAGTCAACTTTTAGCAGTTTTCTTCATACTGGAATGAGAGATTCTTGTTGATATTCAAGTCTCACTAACCAATTTTTTTTTATCATCTACTTCTATCTAGTTTTTCTGGATACCAGTTGAAACTGGTATTGGCGGGAACAAGCTCACTGACATAGCAGCTAAGACTCTCTGCTCTGTTGCTATTATGACCATGCCTGTCCCATATATGGACTACAGTTCTGTATTCAAGGCTCGGCTCCAGTTAGCAGAGTTAGTTGAAGTGAGCAGAGTGATAACAAGCTTTTCCAGATCAAACCTTCTGTTGCTCTTTGGCCATCTTGTTTTCATAAGGATCAGAAAAAGGAAGTTCTCCTGGCTAGACTATGCATTATTCACAATTTTGAACTCATTGTTTTATTTTATTTGATGCACCAATGTGTGGCTTTTTTGACACTCAAGTCACAATAACCCACTGTCATGCTGATGTTATGACCATTAGTAGTGGCACCTTTTCTATGGGTTTACATCTGACATTGGACAGTGTCATTGGCGATGGTGACACAATTCAACTTAAACATGTTTTTTTTTTCTTTTTATAATTCCTATATTTTGAAAAAAAAATACATAAGACATATTTACAGTGTTGGTAGTGTATTTTGTGAAATTTGAGTAAATGTTGTTATAGTTTACTGTACTCAAACATTTACTTGCTGTGTAACTGATTTGTGGTAACAATTTTGTGATTTGTATTCTATAACAATGAAATAAAATACTGGTAATTTTAAGATGCTGATTTTTCAGTGTAATCAAAACTTAACTCTCAGTAATACTGAAACTGCAATGCATATAAATATTTGAATTCTATTTAAGTTTTTTTACCTACTTTTAGAGCTTTATTTGGTTTTTGACTCAATTTATTTCTACCTTTTATAATATTTGTTTTCATTTGTACCATTTGTTTGGCAAAGATAATCTAGTTGTTTTGTATCACAAAATTCAACCAATCACTATAGATATGTAATTCTTTAACTATAAAGGTAATGTAAAAGGTTTATTTACAATTAGCATCTTGCAGTTTGCAAATACTGCATACATAACTCTCTTGTAGTATGTATATTTCATATTTCTGCAATGTTTTTAAATTTCATTAAATTATAGTCTGGAAGTTTATAAATCTACTTGGAATCATGTTGAAATTTCAGCCTGAAGTGTTACTTTCCTAAATCTTGTTGAGGTCATTTGTAAGTTTTGAAGTGATATACTAATTTTTGTTTCATGTGATAGATGTTTATATAGAAGTTCTTTGAGACTGTGTCATAGATAGATACTTCCACATTCCAATGCATACTTTTTGATTCATCAGTTGCATGGAAAGTGACACCTAAATGTAGTTCTAGTTCTTCTCAGACAGTTTACTTTTTATCTTTTTGAGGAGATGAAACTCATGAGAATGTTAACACTTGCTGATGAAGTTTTGTTTCTATTTTAATTTATTCTTATACCACCCTTGTAGCTAATTCCATGTGTTTATCCAAATTTATTTACTTATTTTTCTGTGAAAGTTTGTTTTTACTTTCGTTATTAAAATACAGTTAAGCCTTTTAAGCTTTTGTTTTTTTTTCACTTTTCATCCTACTGCATAAGACAATTGCCTTTTCTACTGATTTACCATAACTTGGTGTTTAAGGTAAATTGAGAACGTACTGTGACCTATAGAATTCATGCAAGTAATTTACTTTTTTATAAATCTTTTTCCAGTTAAAATATAAGTAAGTTATCTTTTCAGTTGAAGTTAAATAAATCTAATTCTCAGTTACCTCTTTAACTATTTATATTATATGAATTTCAGAGAGAATGCAACAATGATTACAGCATGTTTTTTGCTTATTCATAGAAATATGATAAACTATATTAATCTCAATTAGGAAAAGATTGGAAAGTAGAGGAGAAATCTGAGGCTGTTGTGCTTCATGCAGACTTTGTGAACAACGTTATTGAGATATCATTGTCACATTCTCTAGTGAAACTATTCAAACATGTCAGTGCTTCTGAAAGTAGCAAGGTATGTTGAAGTATATTTACTGTTTGAAGTTTTTTGTTTGCAAATAATTCTTAAGTACATATTTCAAATGTTTTGTGGTCTGTTTTAAATTAATGTATTGTCTCAACTTATTAGTTGTGTTTTTACGACTATATGAATAACATTAGATCATTAATGCACATTCTTTAACACACACACTGATTATTTATACTTACTTCTTCAGTCTATTTTGTAGAAATTGGAGAGGATACATTCAAACGTTTTGTTTATATTTTTATGTTTTACTGAAAAATGAAACAACACAAATGCAATTTGTTAACTGTTTATTAATAAGGAAATTTCTAAAGTCTGAAGTTTATTTAATTTCCAACAACCACTTTCATGGTATGAGATTGCATTGCTGTTTCTATTTTTTTGTAAGTAGACACTTCAGATTATTTAATCTCTGGTTTCTCCTTGATGTTTGATATTTTTTGAAAATACTGGTATAAAATAATATATGTAATCTGTATGATGTGTTACATATTGATCTTGATTTCGTGTGGATTTGAAAAGTTTTGGAAAATACTATATATTGTACACAAGATTAGTTCAGCTGGTATGTTTTTTGGCCCATGTTGTTGTCTCTCATCAATCTTTTGTGTGAAATCAACATTCTAGAATGCTTTAGCAAGAACAACATAACATCAAAACAGGTGCAGTGGTCCCTGACTTAAACATTGCTCCAATACAAAGTTTTGATCTTAAGTTTTTCTGTTGAAACAAACATTGACAATTTTGACGTTATTTTTAACAAATGTTGCTTTCAATCCTTACTGTTAGCTTATACTTCTAACATGATGCTTTTTACATTTTCAAAATCTTTATTACAGGCCTATTATATTTTCAAGTTGTGTTTGGGTGATTGTAAAACAGACTATACTAAAATTATAAATTATGCATTTTTTTATAATTACAATCTGTTCTGAACACTTGCATATCATTATTAATTTATAGTTCATTCCTGATTAATTACTGAAAACAAAGTTTTTATACTATGCTTTACAATACATTAGAAAACAGTATTTTTCATTATTAAAGTTCAGTTATATATCAGGTCATCCCTTAAGTAATGTCTGATTTTAGGTTCAGAAGAAGAGAATGGATTTCAAATGCTTTTAATGTTATTTAATCAATGATGTATGTTCCACTATTATAAATTCCTGCCAACGATTCACAAGCTTTTGAATGCCACTTCTATAAAATTATTGGGGTTTGGAGGAAAAGAATGTAGAGAGTAGTTTTGATATCTTCATGTTCCAAGCTCTTTTCCATCAAGATCGTTCAGCAAACTTTGGAATATATGATAATCAGATGGGGCAAGGTCTGGAGAATAAGGAGGATGTGGAAGTTTTTCCCAGCCTAGCTCTTCAGTCTTTGCAGATGTGATCCTTGCTGTAGGGGGTCATGCATTATCCTGGTGTAACACAACAAAGCAGGCTGCTTTTCTTTCAGTGCAACATTCAAGTGCTCTTAATTTGACAATAGAAGTCTGAGTTGCTGCCACTCAATGTAACAATTACATCAAAGTGAATCACACCAACAATATCCCACCAAACACTTAACAATACTTTCCTAGGGTAGCGGTCCATTTTGGGTTGTGCTTTAGCCAGTGTACCTGCACTGAGCCATTGTCTTCAGTGCTTAACATTTTTATATTATATCCATTTTTCATTTTCAGTCACTAACCCATGCAAAAAATGTGTTATGTTCATGAGAGTGCAGAGAAGTGCATATGTCCACTCTTGCTCTGAGGTTGGCTTCTGTCAAATCATGGAGGACCCATTTTCCAAGTTTTGACATCTTTTCAAGCTGTTGCAGATGATGGTGAACTGTTACAGCACAATCTTCATCAAGTGCAGGCAGCAGCAAATAATCATTAAACTCAACAGGACGACCTGAATGTAGCACATCACTTAAGCTGTAGTCACCTAATCTGTACTTCTGAAACCATCTTTGAGATTATTTTTCACTGCGAAACTCTGCACCATATACACCTTGTATATTTCTTGTAGCTTTTGCTGCACTGTTGCCTTTTTTAAACTCATAAACCATTATATGCCCAATGTACTCCTCAGACACATCCATCTTCTTAAGGGTTTATTTAATTAATGATCTGAAAAAGTGGAGTTGGGTTAGTTTCTTTTATTTGTCTGAACATTTTTATACACGTCCTACTACATATTTTAGTTATTAAAGCCTTTGAACAAAGACAGAAATAATGATGTACTTTCTGTATTAAATGTTTGGACATTACTTATGAAATAACCTGATAATTAGTCATGTGATGAAAATACTTGAGTGTAGTGTTATTCTCATAAGTCTTTGATTAATTTTAATGTTGCTATCAAATATAATTATGTAATTCTTTAACTAATAAAGAATAGGTTTGTATCATAGCATATGTAAGACACTAAAAATTATAGAACATGAATTTATACATTGATTAAAATATTATAAGCTTATATTTGCATTTATGGTATACTTATAGCCATTTCATAAAACATCTAATCATAGCAAATAGTTTCATCATCATTATTTGTTTTTATTATAGTAGAGCTTAACTGAGAACATTGAAACAATGATAACACAAACATATATACAGAGAACAATTATTCATTGATACAATTATTTCAAGTACACTAATAAACATGATTTTATAACACCTGCAATATTTGTTGTTGTTGATGACTTCACTTTTTAATCATTGGTTACAATAGATATACACTACATGATCAAAAGTATGTGGACACCCAACCATCACACCCATATGTGCTTGTTGAACATCTCATTCCAAAACCATGGGCATTAACATGTAGTTGGCTTCCCCTTTGCTGCTATAACACCCTCCACTCTTCTGTAGATTTTGGAACTTGGCTACAGGGATTCTCTTCTATTCAGCCAGAAGAGCATTAGTGAGGTCAGGCACTGATGCTAGGCAAGAAGGCTGGCTCGCAGTCGGCATTCCAATTTATCCCAAAGGTGTTTCATGGGGTTGAAGTCACGGTTCTTTGCAGTCCAGTCAAGTCCTTTCACACCAACTTCAGCAAACCATGTCTTTATGGACCTTGGTTTTTGCATGGGGGCATTATCGTGCTAAAACAAAAAAGGGCCTTCCCCAAACTTGCCACAAAGTTGGAAGCACACAATTCTCTAGAATGTCATTGTATGCTGTAGCATTAAGAATTTTTATTCAGTGGAACTAAAGAGCCTAGCCCAGACCATTATTCCTGCTCCACAAAACTTTACATTTGGCATTATACATTTAGGCAGGTAGCATTCTTCTGGCATCTGCCAAACCCATATTCATTTGTCAGACTGCCAGATAGTGATGCATGATTTATCACTCCAGAGAATGTGTTTCCACTGCTCCAGAGTCCAGTGACAGTGTGCTTTACACCACATTAGCTGATGCTTGTCATTGAACATGGTGATCTTAGGCTTGTGTACAGCTGCTTGGCCATAGAAACTCATTTTGTGACGTTCCCAACAACAGTTCTTTTGCTGAGGTTTCTTTCAGAGGCAATTTTGAACTCAGTAGTGAGTGTTACAACTATGGACAGACAATTTTTATGTGCTTCAGTACTCGGAAGTCCCATTCTGTGAGCTTGTGTGGCCTACCGCTTCACAATAAGAGCACTTACAGTTGACCAAGGCAGCTCTAGCAGAGCAGAAATTTAACCAACTGACTTGTTGGAAAGGTAGTATCCCATGACAGTGCCACATTGAAAGTCACTAAGCTCCTTAGTATGATCCATTCTACTATCAATGTTTGTCTATGGCAATTGCATGGCTGTTTGCTTGATTTTATGCACCTGTTAGCAATGGGTGTGGCTGAAATACTCTAACCCACTTTTGGCCATGTAATATATATTGTTGCTATGTAAAAAACAGGAAGTAGCAATGAAATGGTAAGCTTCTCTGTATGTAATACACTGAAAGACTGAGAAGCTTTAAAGAAGAACTTGTACATTCTTTTTATGTCAGTTTGATAAATATAAAGTTTCCTGAAACAGACATCTTCAGTTATAAATTTGGTTCAGTTGTATTTACTTATAAAACATGTCTGTGCCATCTAGTGGATTGCAAAGCAAACAGACAATAATTATGATAACAAGATTGTCATGTAATATCTGCCATGTAGTGACAACTTGTACTATTACATTCATAATGTTAACAGTTCATAATATGATAGGTATTACTACTTCCATCATTTATATTAAACTTATAAAGATAATTGACAGTTATATATCCATAATGGTCTATGATTAGTATATAAAACTTTATAAAAGCATCATTTCACTTGTCAATAAAACATTGTATTTCAAAAAGTGTAATTTTCAAAACCAATCATTGTAGGTCATAAAATGTAAAAGAATTTGGTATTATGTTAGCTTTATTATATTAAAATCATACTTATTCACAGAGAAGCTGTATGCTGCATATTATGGCTTCACATCAAGCTGTTTCAAAATGACAATAGCAGTACAATCAAGATTTTTATAAAGTTTAGGAGCCAGTCAGGGCATTTGAATTATAATTGTGTATAAAAAAATTATCTTATTTTACAGTATTAAATGCTCTATCAAAATACAGCATATAGTATATTACATATAATACTTAATACAATTTACCAAATAGCTTAAGTTATAGTCGACATTTATATAATGATGTATAGTTCTTCATGTGGAAAACAAGTTTGATAAAATGTTAGTCCTGTACTTTAATATTTTAAGTGTAAATAAATCAGTTCAATTTAAAGTAAAAAGAATTCTCACTGCAAGGTAAGATTTTTTTTCATTTTAGGTAAAAGTTGGACAAGTTATCAAATGTCAAGCTCAGCTAGTGAAAGAAGATTTTGTTCAGGTTTCATTGCTAGGACATGCTGTAGGTTCTCTTGCATATATTCCTACTCGAAGAGTGAGTATATATTATATTTTTGTATACAATAATGACATCAATAATGTTCTACTGTTAAATGTTATCAGCTAACAGGAAATGGATTTTACTGTATTTACCATTCTTGGGAGGCACAGTTTATGTTATTGGGGTAATGGTTGTGTTTGCTATTATTAAATTATAGATATGTTTTAAGAGTTATGTATATGTGTTGAGTATTTCCTCTGTGTCAAGTTCTGTTGTTGTTTGAGACAAAACGTTTTATGTTTAGAAAGTTTTGCACATTGTTCTTCTTCATAGAGGAATAAAATAATTGGGAAACATTAATGGTTTATAAGTTACCAAATTAAAAATTTTATGGTAACAGTATATGTTTTTTACTTAATACCTTGTGCTATGATTACTTCAGGATTTCTTTTCACACACTGCTTGGTATTTAGTTTATTCTGACATAAATTTCTATTTATCTAGCATATAAATGACATAAGAGGAAGACAAGAGTTATACACTGTGGGAGAATATTACCATATAGTCATCAAAAAGTATGAAAAGAATTCTGAAATACTTGTTTTTAGTTTATTTGTTAATATTCTGTATCATTTAGTCTTTATTGATTATTTTATGTAGAAATTACTGTTAGGTTATTTAATAAATCCTGATTGTTAGTTAATCTTTTCCTTTGATGATCTTTAAGTAAATTTAGAATCTTAAACACTTTATTACTTTAACCCCAGTTTTTTAATCATGAATATTATAATGCATTCTTGTTATGGTAATGATTGCTGCTAGATTTAATATTGGTATTCACTGTTTGTTAGTTGTAACTGGATAGTTTAAAAAGGCCAGAGAAACAACAGTAACTCTCAGCTGTTTTAAAGTCTTAGTTATATAAAGCTATTAAATAAAACCTATCCAGTTAAGTAGAAAAAGAACATTTGTTTACCATTTCTATTTTTGTTTATTAACTAATTTAATGACAGTTTTTAAAAACTTTAATGATTCTTTCATTGTAATTAAATATCAACATAGAAAGTATGTTTTCATAATGATACCTAAAGCCCTTTATATTTGCAACCAGTGAGATTTTGATTAATTCAAATACTATTAATAAAATATTGAATATATACTTATACTTGATGCAGTTTAGATTATTCAACCTCTGTTTTAAAATTAACCCATCAGTTATTTAGAATGCAGTTTGTGTTCTGTTTTAAGAATTTGGGGAGAATACATTATTGGAGTGTTGAAACAGCACGATAAACACGTTTACTGCATGAAAAACAAGGCTTCTGAACACACTACAGATAACAAGCGAAAGATATTAGATGAGGAAAACACAATTGCTAAGAAAATCAAATTGGAAGAGGCAAGTTCAAGTGAAGAAGCAGAAATGAAAAACAAGAAAGCCAATACTTGTCTGGATGCTGGTGATAAATTTCTTGCAGTTTATCAAAAGCTCAACATTGGTGGGATATATCCTGCTAAGTATGTTAAGTACTAGATAATGGTTAAAAATAATGTGTGTGTGTATGTTTTTATATATGAACCATATAGATATATAGGGAAAGAGGGGGAGAGATGTTACACAACTTTAAAATACAGCCAGTGTGAAACTTGAAACATTGATGTTTAGAAGTAAAGTCTTGAGAATTAAATTAAAAAAAAAGAATATTGTGTTAAGTCTTAATTTTTTTCCTGTGACTAAGCATCTACCAGTCATTTTACAAGTATCATGAACATTATTCGTGGCTTTATATTTTAAGCCTTTTTTTTTGTAATAAGTATATTCAAAGACTTAATACTTATTCCTGGGTGTATAAAAAAAATAAATTGTGTTTTGTTCTGACAAAATGTTTGTGCTAACTAGAGTACTGAACTCATATTTTATATATGGTTATTCAACTAACTTGAAACAACCTGTTATAACACATTTTTTATAACTTTCTGCATAATTTTAAAATAGGATACATATTTTAATATGTATATAAATATACTAGTTGTCTATCCATGTAACTGTTTTACAGGTTGTAAATTGATCTTCACCAAAATTGGTATGATAGTTCATTAGGTCCATGGGAAAATACATACAAATTTTCATTTTTTGTAGTTCATGGTTTTAAATGGGTGTTTTTGTCTTTTTTACCATTACCTCACCACCTGTGAATGGATCATCACCAGATTTGTTATGGAGGCTCAATGAATCTGTAACAAGATGCATACAGATTTTCAGTTTTGTGTTTTTACTACAACTTCATTCCCTATTGGAGAACTCTCACCAAATGTGGCATGAAAGTTTGTTGAGTCCATGTGGAGATACATGCAAATTTGAAGTTTTGCATTTTCTATGGATTTTTGCATTCCCTACAACTATACAAAAGGGAAGCAACATTTCATGTCATAAAATAACCTTTCATTAATCATGAATCTACATAACTTACATCCAGGGGATGGGGTAATACAGCTGGTATGTGTATATACACACACACACACTGCTGGCCAAAATCTTAAGGCCAATGAACATAAAGAAAAAATATGCATTTTGCACTGTTAGACTCAACCACTTATTTGAGTAGATGTTCAAAAGATGAAAATAAGAAAAGGGAAAATAAAAATAAAAAGCTTTTTTAGCATTTAATAAGGAAAATGTGAACACTATGAAATTATCTTAAATACTAGCTGGTCAAAAGTTTAAGACCATACCAAAAAGAAGTCCTAAACAGGGTAGGAAATGCCCAACAAGAGGTCTCAGTAGTGACTTGCATGGCTGCCATTGCAAATAACTTCAAACATTTGCTTTGGCATGGTCAATATAAGCATTTGCAGAAGGTTGGCTGAAATGTTATTCCAAGTGGTGAAGATGGCTTCATGAAGATCATGCACTGTTTGGAATTGACATCCATTTCTATAGACTTTCCTTGCCATCCACCCCCAAACATTTTCAATGTGGTTCAGTTCAAGCGAACACGCTGGGTGGTCCAAAAGAATCACATTATTTGCCATGAAAAAGTCCTTTGTCCTGCAGGCATTGTGGATTGCAGCATTATCCTGCTAAAAGATCCAGTAATTTCCACACAAGCAAGGGCCTTCAGTTGTTAAGGATGCTCTCTCCAACATGCCAATGTAGCCATCTGCTGTTTGATGCCCCTGTATAACCTGAAGCTTCATTGTTCCATGAAAAGAGAAAGCACCCCAGATCATGATGGAACCTTCTCCACTATGTCGTGTAGAAAATGTCTCCAGTGAGATATCCTTATCGTGCCAGTAACATTGGAAGCCATCCGGACCATCCAGGTTAAATTTTTTCTCATCAGAGAACAAAACCTTCATCCACTTTTCTACATCCCATGTTTGGTGCTTCTCAGCAAAGTTGTTTCGTGGTATGGAAGGAGGCGTGGCCTTTGAAGATGTTTATGGTTTTTAAAGCCTTTCTCTCATAGATGCTGTCTTATTGTTCTTGAGCTGCATTTTGTGTTTGTAAGGTCCTTAATCTGGGTTGACGAATAGGTGGTGTCTTGCCGGACAACCCGTCGAATCCTCTTGCTCAACGCTGGCAAAATTTTCTTGGGCTGACCACTAGAAATTCACGTTCCGTGTCCTTCAGGGTCTTTTAAGAAATTTGCAACAGCAGTTTTACTATGCCCAATCTCACCAGCAATGGCACGTTGAGAGAGACCTGGCTTTTGTATCTCGACAATTCTGCCATGTTCAAACTCTGTCAAGTTATGCCTTTGCCATGTTTTTACCCAATGTAACACAGGAGATGTCAGTGGGAGATGTTGACAATGCTAATGTTTGAACACAGATGACTAAATTTCATTATGTGTTTACCGATTAATGCTACGTTTCAGTATGGTCTTAAACTTTTGACCAGCCAGTATTTAGGCTAACTTCATAGTGTTCACATTTTCCCAATTAAATGCTAAAAAAGTTTTTTATTTTCCCTTTTCTTATTTTCATCTTTCGAAGCTCTACTCAAATAAGTGGTTTAGTCTAACAATGCAAAATGCATATTTTTTCTTTATGTTCATTGACCTTAAGATTTTAGCCAGCAGTGTATATTTAATAGTTGTGCAGTGTGTATCCCATCTCTCATATATGGACCAAATGGGAGCTCGTTGTCATTATGTCTGAACTTTGAATCTAAGGGTTCATGGTTAATATCACGAAAAAAGCACCTCATACTTTAGAGTCATAAGTATCCTCTAAAAATGATAGTCAAGTCCCACTATTCAGTTAGAAAAGAATAGATAAAGACTTAAAAATTAGTGCAGTTAAGCCTTTCTTGTATTCTGTCAGTTCAAAATTATGGACAACTGTGTTCAGATGGTTCTTGTTTAGCTTTCTGTGAATATTCCAAAATGAAACAAACATCTCTCTCATACAATCCCTTTTACTTTGGGATCTATTTCATAATAATTAAATAAGTAAAGGAAGTACTATGTTAATATAACTGGAACACTTGGTTCATTATTGAATAAACAGAATATAATATGTATAGTTACAATGTTCTATCATATTAACCTGGCATCATAAGGTTCAACAATTTCAAGCATTATAAACATCCATGGTATATAAGGATAACTTGTGTTTTTGTAAATGGTTGCACCAGTGATCAAAATATTGTACCTTTTTTAAAAAAAATCTTACTTGCTATCACAGCTGTAACTTATATTATACTCTATTTATCCAGTAATAAAAAAAGTTGTTCAGTTCATTTTAGAATTTGAATTTAATCATTTAATCTATTAAATATATAACTTAGTACATTTTTTCTGTTTTGATACATCTGTATGCCTCTTTTGTTAGTTCCAGATTTAGGGCCATGCAAGATACAGAAAACCAGTTTTACTGAAATTCACAAAAAAGAAACAGACCTACAACAGTCATCATCAGTTTCTTCTTATATTTAATGAATCATATTTTACTAGTACTTTTGTAACATAGCACAAATTTGATACTGTCCAGCTATTGGGTATTTTGAAGTATAAATGTATGTACGAACAGTCACTTTTCATAACAGATACTTTGGCTTTCAGTTTGACATCACAGTTACTCTAAAAAATAAAACAAAAATACTATTGATTCTTTCAACTGGATGAACTGATCTGTAATAACCAATTCAATCAATAATACAGATCATCAGCAGTCATGTACATTTTGACCTTTGATCATTCATGGAAGGGTTATTTTTCATTACTGTAATTGGTGTGAATTTTACACAAAGCTGAACAAGGTCTATCTGTACTAGCCTTTCCTAATCTAGCAGTCATCTCCTCACACTGACAACTCTTGGGGTGCAGTTTTATTAATGAATAGTGGGATTGACCATAAAATTATAATGCCCTCCTCAGCTGAAAGGGTGAGCATGTTTTCTTGGATAGGGATTTGAATCCACAACCCTCAGATAGTAAATCAAGCACCCTAACCAAGCAGGTGTAATTGTCTAGCATGTAAAAATATATGGGTAGAGATGATAAAGGGTTAAATGTGATTATATAGTTTGGAAGATTCTGTTTTTTCATAAGTTTAGTTATTTTGGTTCTTGCAAAATGAATGTTTATGTGTGTTTCTTTTTCCAAGATATAAGGTGTATTTTTGTTCTAAGTTTTTTTTTATTTTCATTTCAGAGTTCAAGCTGTTAAAAAGTTCCAATTAAACATTTTGATCAATAATAAACACACAGGCAGGGTTCACATCACTGAGATAGCTGACAATGTAGTTGAGGTGAAAAAAAAATTTCATTTTCTTTACATACATGATGTACTTTTTGCTTTTATGTAAGCTGTTGTCATTGTTATTAAGCTGAATGTTAGTAACTAATCATTATTGAAAAAGTTATTTTGTATGTTCATGTTTGGAAGAATGTTTGTTCAAAAAATTTAATTAACCTATTCTTACAGAATCGCACTCTATAATAATAGAATATGTATAACAGTACCAAACTGTCTGGTTTTTCAACATCTTACCTGTTAGAGTAGTCAAATATTTATTTTAAAAAAGTGTCTTATTCAAACATGCATGGAGGGGTTAAGATGTAAGAACATGAAGTTTTTGTGATTGAAATTCATTTATTTAAAGGAATTTTTGTCTTATTTTGAAAATAGTATAATGGTTGTGAAACATTTGTGGGATATTTATAAATATATATGTAGAAACTAATTAAGTTTTATTGGATAATATACAGTAGATTGTAAGTATGTTTTTATTACATATAAAATGTTGTTTAACCATATGGACATGGGCATATGTGTGTTACCTTATGATCACCATGAAGGTATACATACCATGGATATGAAAGTACCTAATGTATTTGTATGAAATGTTTTTATTACACTAAATAATTTTTATTTACTTAAATAGTGCACTTTTTGTATACATAATAACTGGTACAAAGTAAACAATGCTCTATACAAATTATAATGTAACTAAGAAAAGAGGAGGATTAAATTAATTCTATTACTTGTTTGAATATTACAAGATAAGCTTTCAAATTGAAGATTAAGTTGACAACACTGTACTGAAAAGAATATGATATTATACATCATTCAGTATATTAAAACTTTGCCTTTCTATAGTGATATGATATAAAACTATAGAGAAAATTATTGGCAGTTTATAAAAGACAGAATGCAACAGGTGCACATGGCATATGGTTCTGATGTTTTTAGTTTGTGATTCTGTAAATAAATAAGATTAAATGCTGTAAATGTTGAACTTTGTGCTAGTAATATATATATTATAATGAGTAGTTTATGTTAAATGCTGTACTTCAGATAGAGGTACTAAATAAATTAGAGAAGGGGAAAAACCTAAAGAACAAATGTTACTATTCTCATCCTAGGGAAGGTTGAGGATTTTTTAAAATATTTCCTTATAAAATTAAGAACTTAAAACTTATTTTAAAATATGCTTTATTTACTACATTGTGATGCCAAAGTTATTGATAATAAAATAATTTACTTAAATTTTGAATGTAACTGTATAACATTGTGACATGCACAATTTTGCTTACTCATAATGAGAGAGTTAAAGAAATTATCTGCGTTGGATACAAATCCACTGGATTGTAGTTATGATTTTGTTCCATATAAAATGATGTTTAATAAAAAGTACTAGGTATAGAATATGAATCCACTGGATTGAAGGTATGTTTTTCTTACATTCGGAATGTTTAAAAAACATGCTTTGTGTAGGGTACAAATCCACTGGAGCAATTTAAAGTGGGAGATCAGCTGAATGTAAAGGTTATTGGCTACCATAAGGTAAAGCCTCGTAGGTTTCTGCCCATCACACGTCAGGGAGGTCTACGTGTTTCTGAGTGCTCTGTCCGTGCTGTGAATTCAAACTCTACTCATTCCGTAAACAGTATGTTTGTTATTGGACAAGAAGTGACAGGTTTTGTGAAGGAGGTAATTATTAACTCATTATTGTAAGATGTGTATGAGAAACTTAAGATTTTTTTTTTTTTTTACATAAAGTGTATTTAATTCCTGTTCTCAACATTGTATCCTTTCTAGGAGAAAAAAAGTAAAAACGTAGTAGATCTTGAAACAGAAAGATCAAAATAGTGACAAGTAAATAGGTTTTACCATATTCATTTCTGGAACTTAGATTTTACTCAGTCACGAATATAATTATTTAACATTTTCACTTGTGTATTTTCAGTTTACCAACTCCTGTTTATGGCTGTTACTTAGTCCTCATGTTTATGGAAAAGTATTCATTCTAAACCTGTCTAACAATCCCAAGGTAAGAAAATGTTGGTTTAATAGAAAAGTGATAATTTTGTGTTTATGTATCAGTAGCTCTTTTAATAAAATCAATTTCTTACAAAATGTCAAACTACATCATCTAAAAAACTTCTAGATGGCTAAGTGAATTTGAGGAAGTATTAAATTAAGCAGTATTTATGAAATATTAAGTGTTTGTTTTGTAAATAGAATTAATATTTTTTTTATTAAATATAATGTTATTTAAGCTATCTAGGTGTGTATTTGCGTAGTATAAATTTGATACAATTTTACTTTTTAGGTACTACGTGAAATTCCAGATCGGTTTCTTCCCAGTCAGGCTTTTAAAGCCATTGTGATCAACTCTGAAGATGATCATACTGAATTAGTTAAATTAGGTAAAATAAACTTTTGTATGAACCAGATTGTGAAGGAACATTTACAAAATAAATATTTAAATCAAGACAAACCTATTCTATAAACATTTTCAAAGAGGAATCTAAAGTGAGTTATTAATATACTTTACATTGTTCATTGTTGCAGTAATTTAATTCCCTTCTTTACACTGACTGTTATTGCTGTGTTTCACTGTATACTACTTTGCACTATGTTGCTGCAATGCTTTATTCCATTTTGCAGTGATTGTTGTTTCAGTGTTTCACTCCATTTCTTTGCAGTGATTGTTTTTCTTTACTTTACACTGACTATTTCAGCATTTTATTCCATTCTGTATCTAAAAGACAACAGTCTTTTCACATTTCTGTGACATTAAGTGTTTCTATATTTCTATGAATGCCTGTAGCTGTTTCAGCCCCCTTGAATATGTTGTTGTAAAGGCCTTTTCATATTTTTGTGATTTTAGATAACTATGCTGAAAATGTAGATGTAGATGCTTCATGTATCCTTGATGTTAAGTGACTGAAAGCAACCAAAAACAAATGTTCACTAATCTGTGTAAACACACCGTAATGTATTTCCTTTAAAAAAACTTGTTTTGTCTGTACTTGTTGATGATATCAACATGTATATCAGACAAGATGGGATTTCATGACTTGTTGAACAAATTCTTTATGATTTTGGATGAGTTTCAGGTTCAGAACATAACATCTGAAAATCACTAGTCCTGAGGTGGTGGTGAAATATATGGACTGAAAATTTAGATTTTTTATGGACAGTCTGTGCTAAACATGTTATAGTCTGTTATGTTGGTATGATATGTTTAGCCTAAAAAGGCTTTGGTTTTTGTGCACAGTGAAAGGTTTAACTGTTTTATGGTCTATTATGCAGTTGTGGCATATGTTAGACTAACAGGACTTTAAGATGTCACCTTCAAAATCTTTAAATTTATGATTTTACACATATAGTGCTTGGGGGGGGAAGGTAAATAAAGATATCTGCTTAAACATTATTGATTTAATGAATTGATACTTTCTGTCAGGATATTGGATATAATTTTTCACATAAAACTATTTTTTTTTTCTATATATATATCGCAAAACAATATGTATCTTTTCCCATAATAGAAAACATAACTACTTTTCTTGATTTCTTGCTAATGAAGGAACTTGTAGTTATTGAGCTATTTATTAAAAAAATCCATTTGCAATTTCAGTAATTTTTTTATAATGAACATATTTTTAATCCATATTGATGAACATCATAAAATTTGTGGGAATAAATACCAGGCCATCTTCATATGTGGGTTTGTGGGTCACAGTATAGCCAATGAATGTGAATCAGAAATATTGAGTATTTGTTTTTTTAATGAGGTTTGAAGCAAATTTTGTTGTAGAATAATGAAGTCAAATTTCTATCCAACAGATTTTCTTTATAGTTCTTTTATAAAGTAAAGTAATACATTTGAGGTAGGTTGTACCACATGAGGTATACCAACATTAAAAAATGCCAAATATCATACATTAGTTATAACGTTTTAATGTTTTCTTAACTATGACATAAATTTATGATTATTAATTTAAAAATTAAAATTAATCTGCCATCGAAATGTCAAAATGTGTTTTGCAAATAAAGTTTTGCATCCATATATATTAACTTTTAATTTTTTCTTTAAAAAATCATAACATTTGAAAACTTCCAGGGGTTCATAAACCTGACATTGGTCAGGTTATTATGGGTCAAGTTGTTAGTGCTCGAGCCATTATGGGAGCATTGGTGAGGCTACCGTATCGCTATTGGGGAGTTGTGGAGCTAACAAACCTTCATGATGACTACAGGCCAGCCTCTTCTGTTCTTAGTAGCTTTCTATCTCAGAAGTTTATACGCTGTTATGTCCTTGGGGTTGATCATGAAAGGAAGCAGTGCCAGCTATCTACTCGAGCATCCAGGTTATAGCTTTTTTTTTTCATCACCTTCACATATTATGATTTCATACAAATTATGATTTTAATGAAGTACTATTGTTAAACTGATTGCTAACTACTGGTAGGTTTGATTTAACTCCTAAATTAATATATTTTTAAATGGTTCACTATGAGTGAAATTCATACGTCAATTGTATATTATTTCTTGTTTGTGCTTAGTATAGTATTTGGTGTAAAGACTTTACTTACAATTATCTGGATGAAATTACCTATTTAATAAGTAAAATACATAAGAAGCACCAGCAGTAGTTAATAAGAATAGTTGCAATAATATTTTTTGTACATTTTTTGAATGAATTTTGTTAGTAGGGATCATGTAACCAATAAAGTAATGTATAACAGGTGTTTCAGTGTTGAGTAACAACTGAGTTGCTTACCGTATTTATTTAAAACAATACCAGGAGGATACAATGGTTATTTTTACATAGATTGCCAATTAATGAAGTGTATGTGAGAAACAAGGAGGCAGATTCAGAATACACAATAGAAAATACAAATTTAATTCTCAAAACATCAGTTACGAAAACAGTTTCATTTAATATTTCAAAATACAAGGATAGGAGTTGCACTACACTTGATTATTGGTTAATACATTGTCCCAGTTGAACATATTTCAAAATGTTTTTTTTTAATTTAATGTAGTTCTTTAAAAGGTTTATTTGTTATTTAACTGAATTTCTTGACTGCATTAATCCATTAACTTCCAGATAAAGAGAAAAGTTACTGTACAACAAAAGCTTTGTTCAATCGAAGGTACTACATGTTTCAGGCTGGCTGCAGGCCAAAGATTTTGGCTTCAACTAGAAGTTAACTCCATATGCTATGTCTGCATAGCTCAACTTGGTGTAATTAAAGCTTTCATATTTTCTTTTCTAATGCAGTTGTTGTTGGTCATTGCATAGCACAGTGAGTTGTGGAGTTTCACCAAATGTAAGTAATGAAACTCCTCAGTAGCACTCATTACTGCTGTCTTGGAGCACTGTTTCAAGGGGGGGGGTCAGTTAACATGCTTGTTTGTCAGTGTTTGAGCTCACAGCAATTTGCATAATCACCTTTTATTTTTAATGTGTAATTTAAATCTCCACTTGTTATAGTTTTGCAATAACCTGTTTTTCAATTTACCTACATCATATGACCTAAAGTGAACTGAAGGGTAGTTTTAAACATAAAATTTGGCAGAAATGTGGTCAAACTTATCATCCTGGGTAATTAATAAGCGATTAGATGTACCTTCCCTCTTGAGTGAAATCTCAATGTGAGAGAAATGATTGAACTATCATCTTGGATAATTACTTAATAATATTGACTAGATGTACCTCCTTACTCATATCAAACCCCCCCCCCCCATCCTCTAACAAAATATGTGGTGGAATTATTTGTTGTAGTTAATAATAGTGATTAGATGTACCTCCTCATTTGTATCATTTCTCAATCTAATGGTAATATAGCTGGACTATGATTCTGGGTAATTAATAATAGTGATTAGAGTTAACTCTTCACTTCTATCAAACATCAATGTGGTGAAAATATGGTTGAACTATTGTTCTGGTTAATTAATAGTACTGATTAAATGTATTTCATTCATTTCAATTCTCAGTGTGACAGAAATATGGTTGAACTATAATCCTGGGTAATTAATAATAGTGATTAGTTGTACCTCCTCATTTATATCAAACATCAATCTGACAAAAATATGGCTGATTTATAATCTTGGATAATTAATAATTTTTTACTAGATCTACTTCCTCACTTGAATCAAATCTCAATGTGACAAAAATGTATTTGAAATACCATCCTGTGTAATTAATAACAGTGATTAGATGTACCTTCTCACTTGTATGAAACCAAGATTTTTTTCTCCAATCTTGCCATCCTGTTTAATGTACTGTGGTAATTGGATATATCCTGTCTGTAACCAAGCTGTTTGATATATAGATGTTTTTAGCTTTCTAACCTTTTCTATGACTTTTTTTTCATAATGTTTCACATGGACCCACAAAAAGTGTGATGCATAACTAGCTTTGAAGATTGTGTTTTAAAAATATGTGGGATCCACTGGTAAATTTAAGTTGTAAAAGTTCAACTTTCATAAGATGAAACATTTGATATGTTTCTGTGTTCTTTACAAATATCATGGGTCAAACAATATCTCAAGAGATTAATAAGAACTGTTTGTAACTACAGAGTGAGGAATAATAAGTAGCTCTGTAATAGGAACATAATTTAGTATTTAATGACAGAAATTTAACCCAGGTTATACACAATTACATTTGCATGATATTTAGATTACTCAAATTGTTATCTTCAGCAGCGATGTATGTCAATTAAGTTGTAGTTTTATACATCTCATTGAAATTCCACATGAGGCTGTAAAGATTTAATTAAAATTATGATCTTGTTTATTTATATGTAACATCATGGTAAGAAGATCATATTTGTTTTTCTCTAGCTTTATACACCTATAGACTGTGTTAGATCAACTTAAAATACTTAACAAATTCTTATATAATAGTAGCAGTTTCACTTTTGTGTTACTATCGGAAATTTTGTGAGTGTGTGTGTGTGGTAAAGAGATTGGTTGTTTAAGTAATTTGTTATGATATTTAAAGGTGTATCTCTAAGTTCACTGTAGAAAATTTTTTTTGCAAACATTTCAGACTAAAGAAGGCAGAGATTATTGTTGATCCTGAAGTGAAGTCAATTTCTGATCTAAGCAAAGGTCAGGTTTTGAGAGGCTTTGTGACTTCAGTAAAGAAAAGGGGTGTTACGCTTGCTCTAGGAATGGGAGTAAGAGGAACAATTCCTAAAAAATACTTCCCTGATAACCTTAATATAGACTTGAAATCATTTCTACCATTAGGGTCAGTTTTGACAGTAAAAGTGATTACAATTAATGAAATGGAAGAGGTTATACTATCATATGTTGATACTTCTACATCTAATAGCACTAAAACTGAGCCAGTTGGTGATAAAATAGCTGTTCTTCAGTCACAAAATGAAAGAACTGTCGACGTAGGAAGTGACACTTCAAGTGAATGCAGTGCCTCAGAGGATTTAGACAAGAAAGAGGAAAGTCAGCCAGCTGCTGCTAAAAGAAAGAAAACAAGGAAGGTAATGAAGATAACTGAATGTATTTACAGTGAGGTTGTGACAGTTGGATATCAGTCATTGTCAGAGTTATATAGTCATTTTTAGTTTAAATATTAATTAGCTTCTCTGTGATTGTAATGACAGCATTCTAGGTCTGTTTAGAAGGTTGTTACATAATTCAGTTGTTTGAGTTATCTTCCTAGGAGGACTTAAATCAACTAGTTTAATGTTTTTAATAGGGCTTTGCTGATTTCTACACTAAGTTTACTGAGTATATTATCAATTAAGTGGATGCAGAAGTCTTTCATCATTCTTTTTCTGTTTCCAGTTAACATCCTGTTATTTTAGTAGTATTCCAATTTATCATATGATCATGCACGGGCGTAGATTTTTTACACCCGATGGGGGGGGGGATGGGGGATGATTTTTACAACCACTTATGTGGACTGTTCAATTTGCAACTTGGTAATCTCTGATTACGTGAACCTGAAAGCTGTAAACATGCAGTCACAGAGTAATGTTGTTGCCACGATACTTCGAAGTTTCCATGTAGGTTTGTATAAGTGAGGTGTTGTGAATAGTTTTCAAAATGTTAATAGAATAAAGACAAATGTGTCATAAATTAACTGCCACATGAATTTATTCCTGCACACTGCACAGTATAAAAGATGGCCTTTATACTTGGCAAGGTTACTAATAACTTTCATTGCATGAATTACGTTTTCAAATATTAATAAAATTAGTAATTACCCTTGATAAGTTTATATCTACTGAAAAACTGTTCATGTTGTTTGATAAAAATAAGTAAAATGTCTTTGCGAACTCTTGAAAATTACACATCAATACAATGTAGCACATAATTATTCATACTTTTCATTGAAGTAAGATTCATTTAGTCCTCTAGTCTACATGTTCCCAAACGTAGACCTCCTTTGTGATGATCTGTTTATGAATTCTTTCATAAGCTCTTCTATATTTATCTTGTCGACCCCATCTTTGTGAGTGTGACAAACTGCCACATGGTTGAGGTGGCATTGAGACATAGTTGACCTTTACCACGTCTTCAACCGGCTTAATGCAGAAAAGCTGTGTTCACATTTGCAGCTGGATACTGGACATACAAGCAAAATTTCATTGAGAAGAAACATTTCATTAAACATCTGTTTCATGCATTTTACAGTAAGCATCCTTCGCACCTTTCAGAGATACTGCTTTTGTTGTTCCTTTGAACATGGGCAACTGAAATTCGAGCTGTTGTGCAGAGATTTCTGGATAGAAGTTTATAACCGAGTTGTCAATCTTGCCAGATGTGATCATGTTCTCAAGTGTCAGATATTGCCTCAAGTCGTTGTCTGCATTTAATCTAGTCAGATGTTTTATGACTGTGTCCACAAATTCAAAATATTGGCTTCTGTAGTAATCTCTAGCTGTTGCAGAATGGTGTGCTGAGCCATCACCTGTGATCCTTCTGGGGGTTTTGCGAATGCGTGGTAGTTCAATAGGCACCAGATCTAGGGAAGTTACCTTTTTCTCAGCTTCATCAAATATCTTGTAATTTTCCTCTGTTCACAATACCCACAATTGCTCAACTCTCATTACAGATGCTTCAATCATGCCAGGTACTCTTGCTGATTTTGCTTGGAATGCACAGTTTAGTTCCTCTAATGCAGCTAATGGATGCTGAGCCATCAACAATCCTAAAACTGTTTTTCCTTTGTCAAATCTGTCCAGCAGCCCTTGTGCCTTCACTGCTACATCTGATTTTTTATTTGCTAATTCAGACAAAGAATCAACAATGTCACTGTAGTGATCATTAGCACATGTAGTTGGAGATAGGCAGCACAACTAGCGTGTTGGACACAGTGGGCGGATCTATTTAACTGGCCCATTGTGGTTGTCTGACGATACAATATTTTCAAAGATTGTTTTGTATTTGCCTGACCTTTGAAGCAAGACACCAAGTTCATGTACCAACTGGATTGAATCTCGAACACATTCACAAGCTTCAACTGCATGTTGCATTATTAAATTAGCCTTGTGTTCTCTGCAGTGAAAAAACAAAGCTGACGGTTGCTTCTCTTTTATTTTTGCCTGGCATCCAATCTATGCACCATTCATGTTAGCAGCTCTATCATAAGTTTGTGCTCTTAATCCTAACAGTGGTAAATTGAGTCTAGTCAGTACATCAAGTGTAGTCGAGGATATTGTTTCACCAGTTGTATTGGAAACACTGTACAAACCAAGAAATGTCTCATGGACGTCAAGGTTCTCATCTACGTATCGTACCCATATTGCTTCCTGTTCGGCACCTGTAACATCTTGAGTGCCATCATCCATTAATGCAAAGATTTTACTTTGCTGCACTTCGTGTGCTATGCTCCTCAGTATTTAATGGCTGAACATCTCCATTATTTCATTCTGAGCCTGGGGTGATGTGAATGTGATTTTCTTTGACAAGTAGTCCATCAACTCAGGATCTTCCTCTTCCAGGAGCTTCATTAACTGCAGGAAGTTCCCCTCCGTATCAGTATGTCCACGTAATGCTAAACCTTGACGCAGTAAGAAACGTAAACTTCTGAATATTTTGGCTAGACTTCTTTTGCATTCTTCCTGCTGCTGCTTTTTCCATCATGTAGCTGGACAGTCACTGGAGTTGCATCAAGTTGCACCTTCTGGAGATATAGCGAATCTCTGCTTAACGGAGGATTGGTGTTCGTTGAATTTCTGTTTTGCCTTTTCCCAGTTGCAAAACCATTGGATAGGAAGGTATGCTCCACTGGTTTCTCCAATTTCCCTGTAAAAATGCCTCTATTTTCTGCCTTGGCACAATGAAAGCATATGACTTTTTGAGTCTGATTGTCGAAGTGTAGCCATGGGAACTCATCAAATCACTTGCCCTGGAAGTTGATATTTTGAGATTTTGCTCTCTATTGTGGTATTAGTTGTGCATCTGGATGATATGGCTTTCCACACTGTATCTGTGGAGTGTCAGATTTTTCATTACTGCACAAAGTTGTTTCACAACAATCTGGTGGTTCATGATGTGCAATAGTTGCACAAGTATTTTCAGACTCGTCCTCTGATGAACATGGTATTTCCTCTGTATGGGAAGTTTCTATTCCTCTGCTTGAGGTTGTTGGATTATCTGTATTTGCATTGTCACTTGTAGTACTAGTAACTGGCTTGCAGAACTGTTTAATATCGGAAAGTTTGAGATGCTTGCTTGTCATAATTGGAATCTGTTTCCCAGATGACTAAACAGGCTAAAATACAGTCTTTATTGAAAAACTCTAACGTACAACGAACGAAGATAGAACAGAATGAAAGTATGGCTGAACTGTACAATGTATTTAAGTCGAACGCGCGAACCTCACAGTGAGTACCGAGCTGACTGACCGCCTAGGCATTGCTGGGACAATAATGTGTGCTAGTTATAACACAAGTAATTGCAAGTTTCTCGAAAAATACTTAAACAATCACAAATATATTATATTCCTGTTAAAGCTCATCAGAAGGCAAACATGTTGTGATATAATGTCTATAAGCACGTCTATTAAATAAAATCATCCTAAACAAAAACTAGCAATGCAATTCGAGTAGAGGCTTCAGGCTGTTGAAATCGCTCCTTAATAATAATAATTTTTGTTTTTTAAAATTAAATGTCATTTTGTCTTAACTAAATTTTTAATTTTATTTCCATCTGTGAGATATTTATAAGTGTAGGTTGAACTGTTACCACTGTTTTTGAACAAGAATGTTTATATTAATAATTGTAATATTTGAAGGTTGAATTAAGGTGAATATAATTGTCAATAGTAGTTTGTATGTCCACTAACCCTTTTGTTATGGGCTTGGTATAATCTACATGGTACAATATTAATTTCATTCACATACACTGATAACAAAAGGCATTTAATTAAATTTTAAATGTAACACATTAACGAGAGTTAAGCCAAAGTTATATACTACTTGAGTATTAAGTAAGTTTGTCATAAGTTCTATACGTGTTCTTTAAATATTCCTACTATCAGAAGGAAAACAAGGGATATCAATGGTATCCTTACAGTCTAAAAAAGTGTTGAGATGCAGCTTACTTTAAACCTTTTGCAATGGGCTCAATATTATACACAAAAGCGTGTCTACATGTTAAGTATTCGTGCTGTAACTTTTGATATAGCATGTGTATCTTCATAAAATTTGATACTTTTAGTAAAAACTACAAGCATTTTGTATACAAAAAAATCATATTTTTTTATTTAATATTTTTACTAAAGATTTCTTGGCGAAAATAATGAGTCTGTTCCGTTACTAGTCTGAGTGCAGTGATTTTATGTTACGACTGAAAAAAAACAACTATTTTTCACCCCCAAAATCTCAAGTATTGTTTGCATAGTTTCTAAAACTTCCTGAATGCATTTCAAACATTTATTTTCAGTAAAACTTTATATTTTATCTTATTTTCTATACTCTAACTCTGTGGTCTGTCACCTGAGCAACCTCACAAACATCATAACTAACATTACATGACTTACATTGAGGCAGTGCACGTGCAGTCATGTTGCATATCCAGTAATATAAAACTGTCTTGGCTGTTTTTTAGTTGACTAGTATTTTGTAATATTCAGTTACATTTCAATTATTATTATTATTAAGAAATAAATTATTAAACTTTTTTCTTTAATGTAGAACAATAAATAAAGAAGTAAAGCAAACAATTATCTCTTCTTGCTATGACTTTTGTACTCAGTTGCTACCGGGCTAAGCCTTTTAAAAATTTCACACATGCATGATATAAAGCAAAATAATTTTTTTTAGGTTTTATATATGCAGTTGAATAACCAGAAATGATAAATAACTACACTGATACCATCTAATTTTACTATAATTTATTAAGTTTAGTAATTAAGAAGTATTTAAATTTTAAAAAATATGAAAGTTTGAGCAGAATAAATGCACAGCCTACATCATTGAAATCTTGGATGGAAAGAACATTGTAGCCTTTCAAAAGATTAAAATGGTGGAGAAAACCACTTTGAGGATATTCTAAGTTATTGATTGTTTATTCACATCATATATTGAAGCAAGAGTATATGAGGGACTATTCTCAAAAATGGAAAGAGTTGAAGGAGGCCACTGTGTTTGAGTCAGTACATGAGCTATATTTCAGCAGAATAAAAGGATATGAGGTTTTTTTTATGTTATAGCTTGTCAATATTAGTAATTTGATTTCCTAGTTTGTACAAAACTGGAAACTTAGTATTTTGATATCACAAACATCTAATTATAAACAGTGCTGCATTCAACACACCACGTAACTCACTAAAATCTATATTTAGATGTGTTATTTAAATATTTAGTTTTAAATTAAGAACATAATTGGTATATAATATTAAAGTTTGGATTATAATCTACAATTTGATTCCATACTTATTGACCTAAATTTATCAAATAGTAGTTCAATAAAATTTTTAATGCAAGTCAGCAAATAGCTTTGACCTGTAACCTGTCAGGAAAAGGTTAAATTAACCAAAATTAATATGTTTGTGTTGGATGTTTTAATATTAAATTCATTTGCTTGTGAAAACAGGATTTAGAATATTTAACTCTAAAGTGTCTGGTAGTGTTGATTTGCTGCACCTTTTGTATGGTTTGTTTTATTGAATTATAAACAAAACTAGTGGATGAAACAGGTTGCAACTTGAGACTAACTTTCCAGATATTATCTAGCTTCTACATGAAAAATTTCATTGCGATGTATCCTTTTCAAGAAACAATTAAAAATTCCTTATTTGTTGAATACATTCTTGAAAATTTTTCAATTAAGTCTTTGTTTTGTGAAACTTTAAATTTTATCTTTGTTTTGATTTTAAAAACACCACCTACAGTTTCAATCTGTTTGCAATCATTGCTGTGAAATTGAAAAAGTAGTAATTTTTTCTATAATAATTGTAAAGAAGACAACTTTTTAAAGGTTATGAATCCAAATGTTTCATATATATAATAAGTTTTAAAATGTGTGTGTGTGTGTTTGTATGTATTTTCTTTTCAGTGATTTCATTTACTTATTCAAGCAGTTAGTAAATGACAAAACAAGCTGTACCACTGTAATTATTGCAAAAATAGCTCCTTTCTTTTAACATTATCTTACTAAGCTGTATTTTTATCATGTTGTTTCAATATCTGGTTGGTTGGTTGGTTGATTTAGTGTTTTATGGCACAAAGCAGCTCGGCTGTCTGTGCCAAATATCCAGTAAAAAGTTAAAATTAAAGTAAAATTAGGAAATTTATAAAAGGAAGTTAAGGTAAAATAAAACAAAGTAAAAAAAAACAATCAAAACCTATGTTTACATCTAGTTTACAGCATTAACAGAAAAACTACAGTAATACAAGTTATAAAGGACTTTCTGTAGCATAACTGTAATTATCATAACTCACCAGGAAGACTAAGAGGTAAGTACAAAAACCACTGTCAGTCACCTGAAGTTGGTCTTTCCAGTCCTGGTTCTGAGTTATTTGCCATTATGGCCATTTTCAAAAAGTAAAGTGAAAGAAATTTTAAAAGACTTACAGCAAAATTTTAATAATAACTCACCAGGATGACTACCCGGTAGTTTGAACAGCAGCATTAGTCACCTGAAGTTGGCCTTTCCAGTCCTGGTTTTGAGTTATTTGAGTTTATGGCCATTTTCTAAGTTTCAATATCTTTGAGAATCTTCACTTAACTGGAAGACATATTGGCTTATATAGGTGAAAAGTGTGAAAAAGTGTTATCTTAATGTTTAGATCACTGGTCTGTGACTTTTCATAGCTGAAGTGTAGGTAATTACATCAAACCATTGTGTTGAAAACTATTATAAATTTCCTTCCAGGATCTATGAAAGTTCTTATTATGCTTGGTAAAACTCAGGAAGCTCACAAAAAACAAAAATGTTTTCATTTGGAGCTTTTGAAGTTTGCTGAAATAAACTCAGGATCAAAATTTGTGGTTTTTTACATTTTGTTATGGATAAAATTAAATAATTAGTCATTTTTTACTAAATAAATTTCTACTCTAAAGTACTTAAAAATGTGAAAGAAAGATTGGATTTATTTTCTGTCTTTTAAAATTCAATATTATATTTTACTTCCAGATTAGGTTGCACATATCCAGGCACCATAGAATTAATAAGCTGTAATTGTTGTTCTCTTCTTTATGCAATATTATTACTGTAACCTGAGTTTTTCTATCAAACATGTTTCTCTATGCAGTCAGTAAAATTCTGTGTATTATGTTACTGTTTATTTTGAATTTATGTATGTATATTATTCTCTATTAAACAGTTTGTAAAAACGGTAGTCCCAGATCAAGTAAGAACAACACAAGATGAGACGCATGGAGATTGCCCAGAAAATGGTCCAGTGCAAAGACTACAAGTATCTGAAGGTTTTGTCTGGGATACAGAAGGTCCTATTAACCTCTCTTCTCTAATTGCAAAAAGTGCTGACATTTTTAGTAGTGACAGTGATGAGAAGGAAGAGAAAAAAGAAGTAAGAAGAAGGAAAACAAAAAAACAGAAACAGGAAGAGGAACAAAATGAAGAAGAAGAACTTTTTAAGGTATTTGTGATCTCCGATTGTTTTCAAGCTACCTTTGAAAAGTAAAGTATCTTTTTAGCAACAATTTTCAGTGTGATGAATTCAAAGCCTTTCCTCCAGAGCAAGTGATTTTGGCTATTCTGTTTTATGTGCTGTTGGTCTGAGTTTTTCTGTTCATTGGCTTAGAGCTTGCTTGAGATTTTACATATGAATGTAATACAGAATACAATGTGTTGAATATAAACTTTTTTAATATACTATTATAAAATGCTAAAAGCATAAATTGATAGAAACAGCATATGGTTCAGTTTTAGCTGATTTGAATTTTTATTCTTTTGTGATGCATTGTTTATTGATGATAATTATTTGTTCTCAATGTCATCATTCCTGGCACCGTTTGGAGGAGCAAAATCATGGAAATGTGTAAATTAATCCTTTATTACCTAGTTATGTTGAGCTTGAAATTCTAAAAGTATAACAATATGATAGTTTGTGAAATGTTAACATTTCATCTAATTTACCATTAGAATCTACTAGAAATAAAAATGAACATTATTAAAACATCTCCAACTAGTTGTTTAAAATTTACAACTTTGACTTTAATACAAATTTAATAGTTTGTTACTTTAAGGGAATTTTAGGCAGTCTGTGATGTAGATTGAACTGTATTTGAAGTTGTGTGTTCCATCAGCTTGAAGTTTAAGAATGGATGATATTTCAGTGTTTCTAAAAACTTTAATTTGGTACTATGTTTTAGTAGAAACACAGCTTCACTGGAGATAGTTCATTTGCCACAAAAATTAACTAAAAATAGGATTAGATAATCAGAACTGTGATAAGATTTCTTAAAGCAGTTTCTCTTTAACACAACTTCACAGGAGATATTTCATTTACCATTGTGGTAATCCATCTTTTGCAATTTTTGTGAGCATGATTGAATCCTGGATCCCCTTAGTGTGGATTCCTGTACATGGTGAGGGTACCACCCAGGGAGGGTTCTGTTCTTTCAGTTTACCTCCTGTGGGATCTAAACATCCACCCATGTGTTTGCCGTGTGTGGTGACCCATGAAGAGGAGGAAACGATTCTGGTGGTTAAGAGGTCCAACCTTGAGACACCACTTTGGCCTTGAATTCCTGTAGATGGATGGCCTTGGGGTGGCCCCCCTTGGGTCAATCAGCTGGTCAACTTGGGCTAGGATACCATTTCACACCATCTTTCTCCGAAAAATCTACCATTTGTCTTCTGTTATTGCTTTGTGTAATTTTCTTTTGCCAATTTATTTGAAATATTCATAGCACACATATGTGTACGTATATGTATATTAATGGTTGTTAATTAAAACTGTCATATGGAAAAAAATAAGTTTTTTATGTTGAAAAATGACAGTACTATTGTACTGTTCATGTATAAAATCACTGGCCTGGCACAGAGACTTCAGATAAATGTCCTTAGTTTCAGAGCTGTGATTTCTGATATTTTATTCTCTAACACATCATCACAAATATTCATCCACACACAGACAAATGCTCAAATATTATATATGACAAACATAATATGCCTCTTCGCAAACTTTTATCACGAAGTCAGCATAAAGTCATAAACAAGCATAATAACCGTTAAATCTAAACCCCTCCGTGTGGATTCTTGTACGTTGTGAGGGGACCTCCCAAGAAAGGTTTTGTTTTCTCAGTTTACCTCATCTGGGACCTAAACATCCGCCCACGTGTTTGCAGTGCGTGGTGACTCGTGAAGAGGAGGAGAGGATCCTGGTGGGTGAGGGGTCCAACTCTAACACAACACTTTGGCCTTGAATTCCTATTGACGGGCGGCTTTGGGGTGGCCCCCTTTGGTTATCCGACTGGTCCACTTGGGATAGGATCAACCAAGTACTAGTGTTAGATGTTCTCAACAAGTATTGTGGACATTGCATCTGATGCTGGTGTTTGAATATAGTGCTCAAGAAAACCTGGCGTTGCTTCAGTGTCCTTGTTTGGCATTGTAGTGCATCCCCTTGTGGGGCTCCATGGTTGGTGGGGGTCAGTGGGCACCAAAATATTTCTTTTTTATTATGGATCCTCCAAATAAAAAACTAAATAAAATAGTGAAAAAACAGTCCAAAGGTAGTCGACCAAGTCTTAAAGATTCTGAGCAGCAATTTTCAACATCTGTAACGCCTCTCATACCTCATTTTCTTATACTTCATTTTCTTTCAGACAAACCTTTTGGGCAAATGCCTTCCTCTTTCATTCAGAAGAGACGAGAGGGACTTGCTGGCTCTCCATAGTCAGTAAAGAAGCTTCGATCTGGTGACATATTGGTGGAAACATCCACATCTCAACACAGTGAACTCCTCTTGCATTCAAAGACAATTAGGGATATACCTATTGAGGTTACATCTCATGCTACTTTGAAATCATCACGAGGAGGTATTGTTGAGAGGGATTTGAAGAACATCCCTGAGTTCAAGCTTCTCGCTGGTTTCTCCACCCAAGGGGTTTCTACAGTAAAGTGTATCTCCACTCCCAAAGATGGAATTACGATGCCAACCAATATCCTCCTTCTGACATTTACATCACCGTGTCCACCTGCCACTAACAAGGGCAGGTTATCTTAATTGCAGGCTATAGCCATACATTCCAAACCCTCTCTCATGTTTCTAGTGTCAGCGGTTTGGTCATTCAAAGACGTCATGTCATGGTTTTTTGATGTGTGCTCATTGTAGTGGCAAGGACCATGATGCCAGTGAATGTGAAATGGACCCTAATCGCATCAATTGTGATGGCTCACACCAGTCCTACTTTTGTTCTTGCCCTAAATGGTTGGAAGAAAAAGAGATGCAGCATTTAAAAATAATTCATAACAGTACTTATCCTGAGGCTCGAAAGTTACTGTCCACCACTTCATCTCAGATGTATGATGCTGCATTTCATTCCACTATTACAGTGGGAGTGCAGACAGATCTCTCTGTGCTTCCAAAATAATTGTTTTCAAAACAAATGAAAAGTCTTTTGATCTCCATGGTTAAAAACGTTGATGAATCAACTTCAACATCCATCTCTGTCTCTTGCTTACATTTCAACAATCCCAAGATCCACTTCCTGTGGTTCTGGGTACAGGCATTTCCTCAGAAACATCTTCTTCTTCCACCCCAAGATGCAAAATTATCATTCGTTCATGTTGTCAGTCACTGAAATCCTCTTCCAGCAGCAAAGATCTGCCCAATCGACCCAGGGCAGGATCCATGGAAATTGATAGACCTCCCTCAAATAAAGACAGTTAAGAAAAAAGACATGGTCATAAACAGAAGGGCTCTCCACCCATTTTGCCTACATATAAATAAAAATGGCCACCTTGATACAATGGAACTGTCGAGGTTTGGGTTCTAATCTGGATGACATCAAAGCACTGACTGCTTCCTACCATTCTGTATGTCCTTCCTTACAGGAAACATTTCTGAAACCTGCTGATACAGTCACCTTTCAGCAGATTTTGTACAGAAATGACAGGCTGTGTGATGGATGAGTATGTGGAGGGGTGGTTCTGTTTGTTGATCAGCATGTGCCCATCCTGTCTTTGCCAGTCAACACACCCTTGAAGACTGTAACCATCCTTGTTTCCTTGAATCGTATTATCACTGATCGTTTTCTCTACCTGTTGCCTGGAGAGACCTATGATCATACAAACCTTGATGCTCTAATTGAACATTTGCTGTCTCCCTTTTTAATCCCAGGGGACTTTAATGGACATCATCACCTCTGAGAAAGTGCTGATATTGATGGGATGGGTTGCTCTGTAGAGCGTTTGCTCACTGATCACAACCTTTCTCTCACCAACAGCAGTTCTTGTACTTATTTTCATGCACCTAGTCCTTTACTGCTACTAATCTTTCAATTTGCTCTCCTTCACTATTCTCCCACTTTTCATGGAGGGTTGACAATAATCCACAAGGCAGTGATAATTTTCCTATAATTTTGAGAGAGACTGGCTGAGGTTGATGCCACCTGATCTGTGTGCCCCACTGGAAGCTGGATCAAGCAAACTGGGCCTCTTTCACTGCTCTTGCAGAACGTAATCCTGCCATCATCTGTAAGTCATCAGTAGACGACTGCATGATGGGAGTAACTGACTGTATTATACAAACAGTCCATCATTGTATTCCTAAAATAAGACACGTTTTCCATGATATCCTCGTCCATGGTGGAATCCTGTCTGCCACATGGAAGGCTCAAAAACAGGCCTGGGATACTTTTCATATATATCCCATACTCTTGCATTGCATCACTTTCCAGCTCGATGCATAAGATGTCAAAGCCAAAAGGAATCTTGGATTAAGTTCACAACCAGCATATCTTCTACCACCAGTTCCAAAGTCATATGGGGCAGGATTAGAAAGGTCACTGGGCAATATAATTCTGTCCTCCTCTTGATCTTGCTCTCTGATGGCCAGGAAATCGCTGATACCTAAAGCACTGCCAGTACTCGAACAGAATGATGACCTCTTTCCTTTTGAGCTGATTGTTTTTCACTGAATCTAGCAGAAGAATGTGTTTCCTGATGTCTGACACCAGGCTATTGTTCTACCTTTCTCTAAGCCCAAGATTCCTTCAAACTACCATCCAATTGTTTTGATGAGCTATCTCTAGGACCTTAGAGAGAATGGTTAATGCTCATCTTATTTGGTTCCTCAAATTAAACAACCTCTTCTTATCCACCCAGTGTGGATTCCAGTAACAGTGCTTCACCATGGACCACCTGATTTGACTTGAAACATCAATCAGAAAAACCTTTCTCAAAATACAACATCTTGTATCAGTATTCTTTGACATTGAGAAGGCTTATGATATAACATGGAGGTATGGCATTTTGCGAGACCGTCGTATGTATGGGTTACGTGGCTATTTGCCCATTTTTATTAACAATTTTTTAATGAACAGGCCAAGTTCGTGTGGGTTTGACATTTTCTCACTCTTTTCTGCAGGAAATTGGAGTTCCTCAAGGCTATGTTTTGAGTGTCACACTTTTCAGTTTAAATATTAATGCCATAACTGAACAACTCCCTCTCACTGTTGCAAACGGCCTCTATGTGATGACTCTCACATTTCATGTCAGTCGTTGAACATGAGGTAAATTGAGTAGCAGCTACAGACTGCCCTCAATCATTTACTATGTGGACCACAGCAAACAGCTTTAACTTCTCTCTCCCTAAAACCGTTTTCATGCACTTTTGCTGCCAACGGGGTATTCACACTGATCCTGAACTCTGTATAGGTGAAGTTATGCTGCCTGTGGTCCCTGAGACAAAGTTCTTGGGACTGATCTTTGACCGTAAGCTGACCTTTATACCTTACATCAAGCAGGTATGGGCCAAATGTACAAGAGCACTGAATATCCTCTGTGTTCTCTCTTTCACGACTTGGGGAAGGGATCAATGTTCTATGCTAAAGATATATAGTGCTCATATTAGATTGAAACTAGACTATGGATCACTGGTCTATGACTTTGCCAGGACTTCGGCCTTAAAAATGCTGGACCCCATTCATCATCAAGAACTTTGGCTCTGCACTGAGGCTTTTCACACTTCCCCAGTTCAGAGCTTATACACAAAGTCTCATGAACCTTCTTTGCACCTTCATCATTTGCAACTGTTTTTTTCTGTATGCTTCTAAACTTCATTCCTTACCAAAACATCCCACCTGAGGTTGTTTTCTTTCCTCAGTGGGCCATACTTTTTCAGAACAGACAATCTGCCATTGCTCCTTTTGGCACAGTTGGATGAATTGGGTATGTCCTTGGATAATATTGCTCTATCCACTGGTTAGCCCATTTTACTATTGCTTCTTACAGTTCCCAAATGTGACCTATCTTTAAGTCATCTGAGAAAAGTAGACACTCCTGATTGGAAATACTGTCTTCTATATGCTGAACATTTTTCAAACCACCCTTCCATTCCTATTTATACAGATGGTTCGAAATCAGGTGATTGTGTGGGCTCTGCCATGGTTTGTTGTGGTTCGGTGGTTGCACACAGAAACCCCTCTACATCTTCTGTGTTCACTACTGAACTGTATGCCATTTCTCTTGCCCTGGATCACATAGAAGCTAAGCAGTATTCAAATTACACTATTTATACTGATTTGCTTTGTTATCTACTGGCCCTGGAATTGCTTCACATTGGTTCACACCCTGTTCTCGCTGATATTCAAAACCGACTGGCCCATCTCTTTTTAACATCTACTTCTATCCAATTTTTCTGGATACTGGGCCATGTTGTTATTCAAGGGAATGAGCTCACTGACACTACAGCTAAATCTATCTGCTCTGGCAATATCACCACTGTGCCAGTTTGGGAGTCCACTAGGAGTGAGCAATGTGGAAACAAGCTTTTCCAAATAAAACCCTGTATTGGACTTTGGCCGTCTTGCTTCCGTAAGGATCAGAAAGAGGAAGTTGTTCTAACTAGACTACTAATTGATCACAGTTTTGAACTCATTGTTTTCTTTTAACTGGGACTGATACACCAATGTGTTGTCTGTGTAACAATGATGTCACAATGAGCTACATTTTACTGTGTCTTGCCGTCGTTATGACTCTTAACGATGGCAACATTTTAAACATGTTCTGCTCCGTGGTATATCCGTAACGTTAGACAGTGTTATTGGTAATGGTGACACTGTCCACCTTAGAAATGTTTTTAGTTTTTTAAAAGCCATTAATCTTTAAAATGCTATTTAAGTTTTTTAACTTATACATTAGAACTTTTTTAATGTAATTCCCTTTTAAGAATCAAAGTACATCTAGTTTGATTTGAAATTAGAAAATGGCTGATATGTCAAATAACTCGAAACCAGGACTGGAAAGGCCAACTTCAGGTGATTTATGCTGCTGTTTGAACTACCTATTAGTTATCCTGGCAAGTTATGATTAAAATTTTGCTACAAGTCTTTTAAAACTTTATTACTTTACTTTCTAAAAATGACCATAACATCAAATAACTCAGAACCAGGACTTGAAAGGCCAACTTCAGGTGACAAACAGTGGTTTTTGAACTTACCTGTTAGTCTTGCTGATGAGTTATGATAATTACAATTGTTCAACAGAAAGTCCTTTACAACTTATATTACTGTAGTTTTTCTCTTACCACTGTAGACTAGATGTAAAATTTGGTTTTAATGCTCTTTATGTTGTTTTTTTTTCAATTCAAATATTAAACTTTTTTTGTTTTACCTTAATTTCCTTTTATGAATTTTACCAATTTTCCTTTAATTTTAACTTTTTACCAGATGTTTGGTGCAGATATCCTAGTTGGTTTACGCTATAAAACACAACCAATCAACCAACCCTGGATTTTTCCCATGTTAAATCAATATTGCTTACTCAAACTATTGTATTCTCCCATGTCACAAACATGGCTTTATCTTATATCCAGTATTTCTGTGATAATCTCATTTTTGGCATTTCCTCAGCCAGATATTGGCCACAGGAACTCTTACACAGAGGACTGAATTTGATAACTTTTCACAAGAGGCATGCAGGTATTGCAAGTGTTACATGATCTAATTAGCTGAATGAGGTTGGTAATTTGTACATAAATTAAAAGATCAAAATGAAGTCAACACAAAAATATAATTACTAGTTGATTGAGTTTGAGAACATGCACAGTTACAAAATTTAGTTTAACACAAATTTAATTGTGCTAGTAGATTGTATTTTGAAGTTCATACTTTAACCATGTAGAAGTTATAAAATTTACATGACCTGAACACAAATATTGAAAGCATTAACCCTACTACCTTGTGTTACTAAGGAATGTTTAAGCTATTAAATTTTTTCTTCCAACAGAGAAGTCCATCTTTGAGCATTGTATCAGAGTTGAGGGACAATAATGTGTTGAATGGCAAATTTTCTGTGGCAGTCTAGTTTTTTAAATTTCCTTGACCTTAGCCCTCTTTCATACCAAATGAGGCAGTGGTCTGTCTACTGACATAGAGTTGGTCCAAAATAATAATTAATAATAAGACACTTTTCAACAACTTGAAGTGGAAAAGTATTTGGTTAGCCAATCAGAAATAAGAACTTTTGTAACTTTTTATACATAGACAATATGTGAAGTTACAAATACTCTACCAAACTTTGTTAAAGGGATGTCATGAGTACAATTAAAAGTAATAAATTTTATCAGGTATCACTGTTACATTAAAAAGCAGAATGATTTATTTCTGTTTATATGTATCTCAAAGGAAGGCAATATTTTAAAATTAAGTTAACCATGCCAGACAACATGGATATGTAGTACTAACTGTTAAATACTTTATTTGTGTCAAATCCTTTTCATCTTTGTTCTTATTATCAATTATAACAGTTTTCTTGTTTTGATTCTATAAGGTTTTCAGTATTGAAAAATGTTTTATTGTACAACTATTCATTTCCAGGCAGAACGTATGTTGATAAATGAAGAAAGAGAACCAGAATCAGTGGAAGATTTTGAAAGACTCGTGTTATCCTCACCAAACAGTTCCATTGTTTGGTTGAGATACATGGCTTTCCATTTGCAACAAGCAGAAATTGATAAAGCTCGGACTGTTGCAGAATGTGCCTTAAAAACAATTTCTTTTAGGTTTGAATTTGATTCTTATTTTAGATTTGAATATCGTTAAAACTAAAAATGAGATTATGACTATTAGGTCTAAATTTACTAACTAGTAGCTTAAGCATATCTAAGTGATTTTTTTAATTTGTTTCATACTTTGTTTATGTATCATTATGTTAATTTTCATAAGTAATCTGTATATGTTTTGTTTAACCTTGAGAATATTTAATGGATTTGTACTGTTTTAAAAAAGTTTGAAATGTAGGTTATTATTTTAGAAAGTGATATAAAATAAATTCCAGTTTACTGGCATTATTACAAAAGGAAGATAATGTAACATTTAACTTTTGAGAGTTTTTCATTTGTCCTCTGACAAGCTTTTGGATATTAATAGATTAACCAATGAGTCTTATATCAGCTTTTTAAACACATTTTTTATAAACTGTATGCGTCAAATTCACTGTAGGTCTCTGATTGTATTAGTTGTAGGGTACCTGATAACATGAATCATAAAAAAAAAAAAAAAATTGAAAATCCCATTGACAATTTAGCTAATTCCATTTGTTTCTACTGTGATTCTTTTTGTGTTTTACTAAGAAAATAAAGGATTTTGTCAAATTTTTTGGTCAGTTCCTTAAGTAAGAGGCTAAAATTAAAACTGCTCAAAAAGGGTGCAAAATGTGAGTTTTGTTGTCTTTCTTTTTGTAAAGTGAACAATCCACTACAATGAGATAGCAAGTAAGGTCATGATGTCTGGAATTAATTTTTGTGAACGTTTGTTTTTCTTTACAAATATATTTTATAGTTTTGAAATTTTACTTCTGTATTACAAAATATCTCACTTAAAGCTTGAAAGTGATATTGATATTTAAAACTTTCATAGAGAAGAGCAGGAGAAGCTAAATGTGTGGTCTGGTTTCTTGAATCTTGAAAACCTCTATGGAACACAAGAGTCATTAATGGCAGTTTTTCAGAGAGCTTTGCAGCAGAATGAACCCATGAAAATCTTTGTTCATCTTATCAACATATATATGAATTCTAACAAAATAGAGGTAATTATTGAATGAATCATTTTAGTTCAGGAAATTAATTTTCATAATGTTTCAAATAACTAATGTTCCAATATATTTTAAATCAGGGGTGGCCAACCTATGGCGCATGCGCCAATCGTGGCTCATTGCACGATTACAAATGGCGCACTTTACCCCAGAGATAAGAATGTACGTTTGAGGGTATATGAGTGTGAGTCCATTTATTAGGAGTTTGAAGTTGATGTGTGTGTGTTTGTGTATGAAGACGTTTGGTGCAATGATTTATTATGTAATTCAGTATATATCTTTATATCAAGACATAATAGAAAGAAGAGAAAGAGAAACTTAGATACAGAAACAGCAACCTAAAATGCATACGTGAATACACAAGAAGACATAGATACATTGAAACAAACATACATTTAAGGGTCAGATTAACTGTACGTTACAAACCAGATGTTAAATATTGTAACAAAAAGTGCAGCTCAGGATTGAAAGGCTGTTAAAGTTTGTGTGGCGCATCTGAATTAGAAGTGAAAAAAATTGGTGCATAGGAAACAAAAGGTTGACCACCCCTGTTTTAAATCATTCTTTTCTTTCTTATGATTACCTTAGAATATTTCATAACATTAGATAGTTTCCAAATAAAATAATATAGAAGTTATCAACCAGTATAAAAATAGATAAGGTTGGATTTAATACCCTAAATTTTGCAAATGTTCTTCATGGGAATACAGTTTTAGCTAACATCAAAGTGTAACATGTTTCACAGACAAAACTTTTGGTTGTTTTTTGTTGTTGGTTTTTATTTTACTTCTGGTTCACTTAAATATTCTTTTTACATCAAAGAAATAAATTAAGAAATGTAAAAAAATTGTAATAAAAATAAAAATTAAGGTTGTAATCTTTGTTGTGAAGAGATAAAGTGAATAAAAGTTATAATTTAGTGGTTAAAAGTATCTTGTGTCTTGTTAAATGTCCTTAGGAAGTGGAACAACTTTATAACACAATGATAAAAAGGTTTCGACAAAATAAAGAAGTATGGATCAACTTTGGTACATTCTACATGAAAACTGAGCGTCCAGAATTAGCTCGCAAGTTGATGCAACGCAGTTTAAAGAGTTTAGACAAAAGAGATCGTGAGTACAGCCTTTTGCACCTCATCCTATAGAGTTATCAGTATAACTAGTTGAAGTACCCATTTATTAAATGTGTGAAATAAAAACTTGTTTGTAACAAAGGAAATTATGCTTCAGCTTTTTTCTGATCATAGTAAACATTAAAAGTGCCATAAAAATACATAAATGTACTTTAGTACTAATTGATCAAGAGATGTGGAAATGTATAAGGAACAGATACATGCATACACACATGCACACACACATTGAGGTTTATTTGTTTAAATAGTTACTAAATAATGATTAGAATATTTTTTTAGACTAGGTGAATTATCTGAGGTTCTTGAAGTTTCAGATGTAGGAGAATGATGGACTGTTATTTACAAAACTATTTTTATTACTTTTGAATCATAAAGACACCTTACATTTGACTTTAAAAAAAGATTCAAAGACATAAATCAATAATAATCGGTAAATTACTTGTAATTTTTAGTATAGTAAAACCTGTCTAAGGTGTAATTGCACGGGACCAAGTAAAATTTCTGGCTTAGACAGTGAATATGCATTTCCTTAATTATATATAATTTTTTAGCATAGCATTATGCTTGCTTGACTCAAGGGAAGTAAGACATTTGTGAATAAAGTTATTCTACTGTTTATGCTATATTTATTAGAATAAGAACAAAAATAGACATTCAAAATATCCATAAGTACACAAAATCTTGATCAAATTTATTAGATGAAAGTGTCCAATTTCAGCTGTTTCATGTTTTTAACGGGCTCTTTCATGCAGTTAAAAAAGAACGCTAATTCTACGGCCTTTTCATGAAATTTATTTTTCCCCTTCATTTTTGCATACAATTTAATAGTGTTGATATAACTTAACACTTCTGATGAAGTAGGAATTTCTATTTCTTCACTATGTTTTCCATTTTGTTCATCTTCTGAATCTCTCACACTGTTAGCATCTTGCGATTCTATTATAGATTTTAAATCAATTTCATCAGTCTCTGTTAAAACAGTTTTGTCAACATTCACCAATCTTTCTATGTTCACATAATTATTTGCATCAATCTTCTCAATCAAAGTTTGGATTTCACTAGAATCATCATAACAAACAACTTCTCCACAATTTCTGCCATTATCAAGAATATATTCATAGTTTTGAAAGCACTTTATTATGCATTCATCTTTTATGCATTTGATTGAATGACTTAAAAATGCAATTGCATCTAATATGTCATATTTCATGGTCATTTCAGATGCTCTCTTACAGTCCTCCATATTTGCAATAATATGCTGAAGCATCATTTTTCTGTATTTCAATTTTATACACTGTATAATTCCATTATCTAGTGGCTGTATAACTGATGTTCTACATGGAGGTAGAAAGACTAAACGAACATTTGAAAGTATAAACAAATTATTAATTAAACAAGAATTTATTAATATTTGAAGAAATTATTAATTAAATAAGAAATTAATATTTAATCAAAAACATTTTTTTCATATTACTCAGGTTCTAATCCTACTTCTTGATAGATGAGGTAGGTGATAGTTTTTCCATTCGCATTACGCAGTTTCTGCCATATAGAGGGCTTTTTATAAGAGAAGTCTTAAGATAATGCTGCATAATTTTGATATTTCTGGCTTATGCAGGTTTCTGCCCTATGCAGTTTCTGGCTTAGACAGGTTTTACTGTATTAACTTATGAGGTTGAATACAAAACATATTATACATGTAATAGGTTAAGGTTGGATAACTTTGCTATGCTTTTTTATATTACCGTATTTTCCGGTTAATAAGCCGAATCGCCGAATAAGCCGAGGCCAATTTTCAGCTCTGAAAATGAGGGTTTTTGCTTATTACCGCCCAATAAGCCGAAGCCATTTTTAAGAAGTGACAAGTTTCTTCAAAATGATTTCTTAGTCTTGTTTCAGCGTCAGCATGCACGTTGTGTGTGATCATTGGCGTTCTGTAGTAAAGCAGAACGTGTCGTATTGAGACAGAGATGGAACCAATATGTCATTTGTTATTGGCTCCACTTACTGTAATTAGGTAACCAATGAAATTCCAGAAACAACGTTTCACTGTAGTCTTAACGTGCTTTGCTGATGGGACAAAATTACCGCCTATGGTAATTTTCAAAAGAAAAACATTTCCTAAGAAGAAGAAATTTCCGAAAGGAGTGATCGGCCAATAAGCCGACCCCCAAAAATCAGGTCCAAAATTTAGGGCCAGAAATTCGGCTTATTAGGCGAAAAATACGGTAATTACATAAAATTAATGTTGTGTCTTTTCAAGTTTTTGAAAGTCACAAAATATCTTAAAATTATGTATCTTGTGAATGTCACAGTAAAATTGGTAATTTAAACTAAACTCGAAAAATATATCCTAAGCTACCATTTTTGTAAAGCTAAAGATTAACTTTTTTTAAGTGGTAAGAGTTAAAAACAGCTAAAACAAAGTTTTAAAAGAACTTAGAATATCTAAATTTTGCCTTGTTTACATCATAACCATCTGCTGCTGATGCTAATGTGGTAAAACTTAGTCATGTTTTATTTTATTTATTAAACTGTAGAATACTTAGTTTTCATAATAAACAACAAACAAAATGTAATTTCTGAGTTTATTTTTTTGTGTATTAATATTGTTTTTAAGCATGCTGTATGTATCTATATAACACACATTGGGTGTTACCTATTTCACTGTTTCTGTACACTTAACAACATTTGCAAAAAGTAAACTATGTAAAATGTGGTAATTAAACAAACTTTTAATTGGTGTTATCTTCCTAAAATTCTGTTTTAATCCAGACAATGTTGTTACTTTATTTGTATCTGAAGTTGAACTTTTTCCAATCTTGTATGCATTTATGTATATACTACAAATAGAACTGTATGTTTTTCTTGTTTAATTTACATAGTGTAACTCATTCAGATATTTTATATTTTCCTGTACTGAATTTTTTTTCTTATTATTAATTGTTTTTTGTTGTTCTGTTATTCAAGAATCTTATTTGTGATAATATCAGGGATATTTCTGTAATGTTTTATCAAGTGATTTCCTTTTAGTTTTATTTGGCTATCCTTTAGACCAAATTTAAATTTTAGTTGTCTTTCCTACTTTTGAAAAAATAAGTCATCTAAAAGATGTCATTAGTTTATGATTTAATTTCATGTATTAGGCCTTTCTCTCTCTCTTTATGTTGACCATCTGCATGCTCTTCTAACTATATTCACAAACGTCAAATTATCTATTGATCTGTTCTTGGTTTTTTCTCTTCTTGCCAGTAATCTTGCTGTTTATTGGATAACATGTTTAAATTTGGCATCATACTAGGAACAGTCTAGATGAAATGGCTTGACTGCCAAATGAGTGGTACGTTTCTTATCTAATAACGTTACCAGCTATTATTTGTTCATTCAGAATTTTTCTGATGTAAAGAACTCTTTGGAGTCTTTATCTTTCCAAGTATTAATACTGACAATGTTATTGATATATAGCAGCATAAGTTATTATGGGTGTATTTTTGTTGGGTTTTTTTTTGGCATGTTGTAACTAATGGTAGCAATATCTTCAGCATTTATTTTGGTATATGTGTGTCTGTAGATATATTATTCTTCTTAAATTTAAGTTTACCTTTGTACAAAGTTCAAAAATGTTTATTTAATTGCACGGTTTGTGGTGATCACTCTAATCTTTTTAGAGATCCCATAAAAATTGGAAAGGTCAAGAAGCAAAAATTGAAGTCTATTTTAACTACTTAAGGCACATTGAGCTACTGCTGAAGTAAAACAAAATATTGCTGAAAACTTATTCACAACAGTTACTTACTTTTGGTAGTGTACAACTATCATTACAAACCTTTTAACAAACATAAGTTATTCTTTGTAGCATATAACACTAATGTATTTAAAAAGATAATATTAAACAGTCACTAAAAAAGATTTCTGAAACTAATCTAAATTTTTGACAGATGTAGATGTAATCTCCAAGTTTGCCCAGATGGAATTCAAGTTTGGTGATGCAGAGCGAGGATGTACCTTGTTTGAAAACATTTTAATCAATTACACTAAACGTACAGATCTGTGGTCAGTGTATATAGATTTGATGATAAAACAAGGAGATATTGAAGCTGTGCGGTAAGATAAAAAAAAACAACCCAAATCAAATATATGTTCTTTGTTTAAGTTTTATAGATTAACTGCAAAAGGTGAATAAAACTTGTACCACAACTTTTACTAAGTCCTATAAGTACAAAGTGGAAATTAATAAGCATAACATGATTTCTAAGTTAACTGTTTTTCTTTGACATTTCTCTTCAGCAAGGATCACTGGCCATCACATGTGTTGCCCTCCTCCAATCTTCTGTATTCATTGCCAGATCTTCTGCTGTTCCTTTCTCTTCCACATCTTCTTTAATCCCATCTTTTCAGTACTTTTCTATCTTTCCGTCTTCTCTTGGTGGTTACTCTAATGTTCTCCCTAATGCTTCTTCTTCTCTTCTCATGACCAAACCACTTCTGTTTTTGCTTGCCTTATTTTTTTTGCTATTCCACAGACACATGCCATTTCTTTAATTTTCTTGTTTGTTCTATTCCCTTTCAGTGACACTCCCAACAACCATCTCAGCATTTCATTTCTGTTCTTATCAAAAAGTTTCTTTCTTTCTTCTTGAGGATCCAGGTCTTGGTTTTGTAGAAGTGCAGAGGTCTGGTCATTGTCTTATAATTGGCTTTTCAGTGCCCTTAGTAACCTTTTGTTGCAGATTACTGTGGCTAGTTTCTTCCATTTCTTCCTTCAGTTTAGATTGTACTTCCCAAGTATCTAAAGTCTTTTACTTGTTCCCATTTACATTTGTGGTCTTAACCTCTTTTTTTTCTTCCTTTCTTCCTTCCTCTTCTACTTACCATGACTTCCATTTTTCTGGCATTCACTTTCAAGCCTTTTCTTTCCAAGCTCTTTCAGCTGTTTCTTGAACACGTGCAATCTTTAATATTCTCCTTTCTACTGCATATGCTAGTTCTCTGCTTTTTCCAGTCATTGTACTGATATTTCATGTCACTATTGATTATTTTCCATATCTTTTCTTTAGCCACCTTTGCTGGTTTAATGGTACCCTTTTCCAACTCTTTACACCATCCTGTGAGATAGCAGTGCACTTTACCTACAGGAGATACCCTAGTTTTATGGCATGCCATGTGATTCTTTTCCATTTTTATTTTGCAAAGTCTTTACAACCAAGTTACAAGCCCTGATGGCAACTATCTTCCTTTTGTAACTAGGTTTGGGACTAGCTATGTGCAACTCTAAAAAATAAAGCTTGTACTAAAACTGATAAATGCTGACAGTTTTAATAGTTTCATAGTATTCACTTGCCATTACAATATGATAAAATCTGAAAATACAAAGTAATGGTCAATATCCCTGAAAGAAAGATAAACATGTGGCAAACATTTAGGATAAAATGACTTGGAGTTCCAGACAATAAAATTATTAAATTTAATTTATCATTATAGTAGAAGTGACATTACTTCACAATGAAGTAGTATTTTTGTATTCTAATTTTTTAAAAGATAGGCAAAAGCTACTCTCAAACAAAACTCACCAAACAGTAACATTTTTATAGTAATTACTCTAATAGGCATTTAGATTACTGTAATTTGGGCATTTCCAGAATTATAAATAAAAGCAGTTGTCATAATTTTGTGATTAATATTATTTCTTGCACTGAAGATGCAATATTTTATTTTCCATTTCACATTTTATGCATAAAATGGTGATTATGGTGTTTTTTGCCTCAATGAAATTACAATCTTTATAGGTACAAATGTCACACTTCTTGGTTTTTTGGTGTTTGCTTAATAATGCTCCAACTTCCTAAATCTCTGACTTAACTGTACTTCAGTTGTGCTTGTATTTTTTAGTTCCTGCTTATACAGTTGTTGGTTGTTTTTTTTAATGTGGATGTCTTTCTCATAAACTTTTAATTTTAAATTGTACTTACTGTCTGCATGTATTTCACCTGAATGAAACACACAGTAGTCCTCACATTTCAAAATGTAAAGCATCAACAACATGAAGCATGACATACTAATGTCATGTCCACTAATTCTTAGTGAAACAATTTTATGTTAACAAACTTTTTTTCCAATCAAACTTGTGGTTTGGAGCTTCTGATACATTTGTATGATGAATAAATATGTAATAAATTAGGTAGTCTAATCAATACAAAAGTTAAAGAGGAGTTTATAAGTTCAATTATCTAAGAAAAATTGAGAAATTTTATGTTTGTATTCAGTAAGAAACTTAAAAATGGGTTGTTTCAGTTTATTTAATTTTATAAATATTCAAACAAAAGTAGCTGTAACTGCACAAATATCAACCTTGTGAAAGTTAGCTCTGAGCTGTAGTTTATAAATATGCTCTTTTTAATTTATTGTTTACACATTAACAGTCAGAACCCAAATATTAGATATTACCTTATCATATCTTCTATTGAAGTTTTGAAGAGGTGTTTTTCTTAGAGAAAGTATTTGAATAAGCAATTTTAAGCATCAAAATACCTAAAAAGTACTTTCATTTTTGTCTACTAAAATGAAAGCCTTTTTTCTTGTAGTTATTCAGTTTTTATTTTACCTTTACTATTTAAAAGCAGCACATTTATCTTAGTAAGAGTTTGTGTAAATAGTGTACAGAAAATAGTCAGAATATTGATTTATTCCACGTAATTGCTCTTTTCATTTTGCTTTTTAATAGGCACATATTTGAAAGAGTAACATCCTTAAAACTGTCAGCAAAGAAGATGAAATTCTTCTTCAAAAGATACCTAGACTTTGAAAAACAGTATGGATCAGAGGAGATGGTAAATCAAGTCAAACAAAAAGCCCTTGATTATGTGGAATCACTGTCATAATTACTTAAGATTTATTTCATTAACTCTCTGTCAGTAAACCTATCATATGAAATGACAGTAAAATATTATTGTTTATACCAGCTATAATGTTAAACATGCTTTCAGTCATCATGGGGGGTGCAAAAAGTTGACAATATTTTCTGTGGTTTTGTATGTTAAAGGTCAAAATCCTTGGCATTTGCATATGTAATATGAAAATTAATGTTTTTGAAAAATCATTTGTGATACAAACTCTGATGTAATGAGTGTTCAATGAGAAATTTTATAATAAATTGTAAATGTTATTGAATTTGTTGCAAAATGATTTTGTTGTTATATTTGTTCATTTTAGCATCAAAACGTTTTACAAAGAAATTCAAAATTTAAATGGATAATAAATGTCTTGTAATCTTATTAAAAATTTTATAATACAATCTTATTTCACAAAAATTATTTCAAATTATCAAGTGAGATTTTAATAATGGTGTTAAGTCCTTGATTTCTTTCTTTTGCTGTGTCTTTATTTATTTATTCTGTTTTAGAATTTGGTAAAGAAAGTTTGTTAAACAACTGTCATAATTCAGTTCAGTTTGATTTATTGATATGAATTCTCATAGAAGATGCTTTCACTGTAGCTTTAAAACAAATCTATTATTACTTAGCCACCAAGAACCAATAATCTGTTAAATAATAGCATGATTTGAGTGATATATTTTAGAATTGAAAAACATTTGATCCATTACAAATTTTTATTTTAAAACATGTTAAGAATAGTTTTTAAATCCAAAATAAATAAATGAAAATTCCAGTTTTTTTGAAACTTACAATGAGTAATATGTTCCTATATAAAAATAAAATCATATTTATAGACTTGTCTTTATTTCTCTAATTGATTAATTATCAAAAACTGATGTTCTTCACTCATTTAATTTACTGATCACCTACAAACTTTAATAATAAATCTTAAAACATTGTGTAGACAAATTAATTTGGCAAAAGGTTGTATACATTTTATTTTTTATAAAATAGTGCCAAAGGCTACCTGGAGAGGTCACTTGTTTTAACCATTTGCACCAATTTACAGTAGTGTGTCTGTCTGTTACTCAGTCAGTAGACATCACATAAGGGATACTTAATGTTAAAATTTTTACTGTTATGACATCAACAAAATGCGTATATACCATGAATCACGAAGAGACTTTTGCATTCTGTAGGCTGAAACACAGCATGAGATATGAACTTTGAAAGCAAAAAAAAAGTATTTGCTACTCTTAATTTTGGTTTTATTTACTCTTGAAACAGAATACTTTTGAGGACCCTGTGAAAGTACAATAGTTTTTAGTACATTGTTTGTGTTATTTCATGGTGGATATAGAGGGAATTACTTATAAGCCTTTGATGTATGCCAATGCTACATGGTCCATTTTGTAACTTACAGAGACTAATTGAAACATTGCTTAGGCTTTTCAGACATACCTATTAAAAAACACTAAGATGCTATTAGAAATCATGCTTGTACCACTTTTGATCACAAGACTCAAAATTAACACTAACTATCTGCTGAAAAATAACAGCATTAGTATAATAATTGAAACTGAAAGACCATACTTAAATCTACAATAAGCACTAGTACTTTTTAATTAAAACAAGTATATGACAAAAATGCCTTCATTAAATAAAATAAACAATACTAAATTGTTATAAAATAACTTAAAAAACACAAGTAATATTACCTAAAATATCTTGCTGTCAACATGCATAATTTATAAGAAGGATATAACAAGAAAGACCAAATTTAGACAAATGTCTTACTTAGAGGTGGCAAGTACTTTTGTAAAAAAGTTTGAAATCATTGGTATATCTAGTTTTCAAAAATTATATTTTAGTGTATAAAACATGATTGAATCACAATGTTATTTATTAGTAAGAGTGAAAAAATGTAGCTTTTAAAAAACTTACCAGTTCTATTTTTCTGCATGATTATACTTTTTTTTTTCACTGGAGATGAATCATCAAAACCTATCAAATTGATATGTATTCCTATTATTATATCCTAGTGTGTTTTACTAGGTACAGTGGTGAAGCCCAGCAAATTCACAATTATGCAGAGACTAGAAGCCTGATCAGGTAATTAACAAAAGGCTAAGTTAGTGTTGCTACTTGGAAGTATAGCTGTGGGAAATGTTAAGGAGTTGCAAGTAGTTTTATAGGGGAATAGGCTGTTTTTAAAAGGTCTTTTTTAGTATTAATAAATAACTTTGTGAAGTGCATTTTAGTGTACAGTTTTCATGTAATGACTTTATAGCTTTTGCCTCATAAACTAGCACCTCATTATGTTTTAGTGTGTAGAATTTTTCGAATTGCTTAGGACATAGTAGTATTTTAATAAAGGGATCACAGTGTGTTCTGGTTTCTGGTACTAAATGAGTATGAAACTGTGTGTATCTTCAGATCTTTTGTAATAATTTATTGCTGAAGGTAGCTAGATGTTCAAAAATATCTAGACACTTCAGCCAGTGCTCGTAATTTCAAAATAGTTATTACAAACTTGAAATAATCTAACTTATATTTAATTTAAACTTATTAAGTTGTTTTGTAGTAAAGTGTTTGGCAGCAGAAGTATGCATATTACAGTTAGGCCTATTACAATCCTGATTCAGTATGTTAGACAGAGTGATGTCTAATATAAGATTGAGATGTCTCACTATGTTGTTGTTAATAGTGATGTGTGGATAAACCAGTGCTGAAGTTTCTGTAGTTCTTTCAAGTTTAATATTGATATCTTTTATTTCAAAAGCTTTCATTTGCTGTTTTTGTATCAAGTGTGATTTCGGTTAGAAAACACTGAACTAATTTTGGGGCAAATTTGAGCTTTAAACTTGTAAACCTGGGTGATTTACATCTTTAATTTGAAAGAGTTGAAAACATAAACTGTCTTGTGTGATGACAAACCAATTCACTGAAAAATTTTATTTTCTGTAAAATCTTTATTTTTAGCATATTATTTACATTGTTTCATGGTATGTAAAGAGAAAGCTATATCTAATCCTGCACGCTATTAATTTGCTCTGTAAGTCTTTGCAAGTTATGTTTGTGAAAAACTAGTCCATATTTTAGTAAACAATACATTTTATAAATGTTTGTGCTATTTTTGTGAAATGTATGGTGCCATATTAACATGCCTACTATGTGTGTAGCATAAAATAGCAAAGTTAGGCATGGAAAAGACAGAAAAAAGCCTGTACAAGTACTTTGTAGTGTGAATTGCACTAGTTTTACCATGCTCAACTAGTTGTTTACTTTATTACTACAAATAAGTTTTAAACTAACCTTGTTAAGATGTTGGTGTTTGATACAATGTTGTTTATCTTCCAGCTGTTTGCCTTTATAGTTCAAACAAAATGCATGTTTTATTGAAAGCAATATATAAGAGTTTTGTAATGTTAAACATTTACATAATTTGTCTAGGCCCAGATATAGTAACTTGTTGAATTTGAGGGTCACTGGGATGAAGGTTATACATCAGTGTAGGAAAGGGTATCAGATATCTCAAACATGCAAAAACAAACTCAGAATTAACAAATCACGTGTTACTTTGTTAAAAAGACACCAAATTATAAATGTTAAAAATTTAAGAAGTCTGGATTGAACTCTAAAATCATTTCTCAGGTTATTAGTGTCACTTAACTTTATCCAACATAGTTATTAACTAAGCAATGTTGGAATGTAGCCTGCAGTCACATAGTCACATTCCATGGAAAAATGTAACATGTTTATTGACTTTTATCGTTTCTTTACACGTTTTTCAATGTGTCTGTTTCAAAAATCCAAAAAATATGAATAGGTGAGTGCTACATATTGGCAGAAATGATCTCTTGTTTCTTGGACTGTCAGCTCAGAATTAAACAAATATGATGAATAATAAATTGGTGGTCCTCCAGCTGGATTAGTCACTTTCTCCATTTCTGTTTCTACTGCTTCTGTCAGTAAACAGAACACTAAACAAAAAACTGAAGTGTGTAGGTACCAAGAGCATTAATCAAATTTGGTTTCACATACAAAGTTTTTAATAAGGAGGAAAAGTCATAGTGCATTATCATTATTTATTTGCAGGTTTTAGCTAATGATAGCATGAAACCAAATAAACTTGCAAGGCATTTGGACACCAAGCTCTCTGAACATGTGGGTAAAACAATTATCTTTAAAGTCAAAAACCATGAAAGCTTCTTTAGAACTATTTTATTTGATTGTGAAAAGCACCAAGCTTTGCAGTTTAGGAGAGACATTAGTCCTACTTGCCATAAAATTGTGTGAGATTATGCATGGTAAGGCCTTCATGTTTATCCCTTTATCACATTACTCTAATAAGGTGTATTGATGTAAACGTAAGTGGTATAAAATTGCATTTGACAACAAATATCCAGAACAGTTCAAAATTCACTATATAACTTGATTAAACCACTTATTTTACAAAATTAGTTCAGTTTCTTGTAGCTGTAAGATACTGTTGTATCTGAAGGGGAATTGCGTGTGAACATTTTTTATTTTGCCAAGTTCTGGAAGAGAGAACTAAAAAGGAAACCATCTTCTCTCTTGTTGATAAGTTCTGCACCATAGATAGTCTTTCTTGGATTATTTGTGTTGGAGTATGCATGTATGGAGTAACTGCATTTATGAGAAAAAAAAGGGGGGTTCAGAGCTAAAATATGCTATTGTTTAAAGCATAACTTTTATATATTGCATCATTAAAAGTAAAGCTCTAGTTTCAAAGAAATTGCAGCCTTTAACAAATAAACTGCTACAAAATTCCAGGAGTGTTGTGAGTCTTGTGAAATCATGACCTTTGAACAGTAGACTGTTTTCTTTTCTTCATGGAACAATGAGATCTGTGTATTAGAAGCTTCATACTGCATATAAAGGTGCACTAGTTGTCTTACAGGAACGTATTCAGTTGCTTTGTACAGTTGAAATAGGAACTTCTTATTGTTTTTGTTAGACTGTAACCCTACACCAATAGCACATTTTATGGAGGAAAAGTAGCTTCTAGTTCTGTGCTATTCAATGACCTTGTCACTGCAAGGTTGGAATAGCAATACTTTTGTAGCTGAGTGACAAAGTGCCTAAATTTCACAAAAAATCCGTGCTGCTATGGAAACTGTAAAACTTCCTTGCCTCATTAAATTCTTGGAAGAAAATATTAAATCAATCTTATTTGTAACATTGTTTCCATTAGTCTTAAAGAACTTCATTGTCAATTTGTATATAAATTCCAAGAAGCAACGGGAGTACATGATTGGATCTGAAATCCAGTTAATGGTAGAATAACTTTTCATATGTAAATGGCAACTCAAGAAAGACTCAAACACAGATTTCATGTCAAAAACCTCAGACTTATTATGAAAAGCACTAAATATGCTTTTGTCTTTTATATCAATAAACTTGTGAAAGTCAGTGTTTTCTGCTCTGACACCAATCAAATTCAACAGCAATCTCATTTACTGGTAGATGAAGATCTCAGAGTTCCTTTGTCAGCAATGCAGCTTACATCCATCTGTCCTTTACACTACCCCTCAGTGTGGATTCCTGTACGTGATGAGGGGACCTCCCAGGGAAGGTTCTGTTCTGTCTGGTTACCTTTTCTGGGATCTAAACATCTACCCACGTATTTGCCGTGCGTGGCGACCCGTGAAGGGGAGGAGAGGATCCTGGTGGTTGAGGGGTCCAACCCTAACACACCACTTTGGCCTCGAATTCCTGTAGACGGGCGGCCTTTGGGTTGCCCCCCTTGGGTCAATCGGCTGGTCCACTTGGGCTAGAGTCAACCAAGTACCAGTGTTGGAAGTTCTCAACGGGTGTTGTGGACATTGTGCCTGATGCTGGTGTTTGGGTATAGTGCTCACGAAATCCTGGCATTGCTGCATTGTCCTTGCATGACTTTGTAGTGCGTCCCCTTGTAGGGCTCCATGGTGGGTGGGGTCAGTGGGTACCGAAATTTTTTTTTTTTCCAATGGATCCTCCAAAAAATTTAAATAAAATTGTGAAAAAACAGTCAATGGGTAAGCGACCACATCTTGAATACTCAGAACAGCAATCTTCAACATCAATAACACACCTACCTCATTTTCTTATATTACATTCTCTTTCGGAAAAACCTTTAGGGCAAATGTCCCCTTTTTTTATTTAAAAGGGACTAGAGGGACTTGCTGGCTCTCCAAAGTCAGTAAAGAAACTTCGATCTGGTGACATATTGGTTGAAACATCCACATCCCAATGCAGTGAACTCCTCTTGAATTCAAAGGCAATTGGGGATATACCTATTGAGGTTACACCCCATGCTACCTTGAATTCTTCACGAGGAGTTATTGTTGAAAGGGATTTGAAGAACGTTCCCAGTCAGAGATTCTCGCTGGTCTCTCCACTCAAGGAGTTTCTGCAGTGAGGCGCATCTCCACTGCAAAGATGGAGTTACACTGCCAACAAATACCCTCGTTTTAACATTTACTTCACCACGTGCACCTACCACCATCAAGGCAGGTTATCTCATTTGCAGGGTTCGCCATACATACCAAACCCTCTTGATGTTTCCAATGTCAGAGATTCGCCACTCAAAGACATCTTGTCGTGGTTCCCTGACATGTGCTCGTTGTGGAGGCAAGGACCACGATGCCTATGACTGTGACATGAACCCACATTGCGTAAACTGCAATGGTTCTCACCCTCTTACTTTCATTCTTGCCCAAAATGGTTGGAGGAAAAAGAGGTGCAGCGTTTGAAAACGACACATAACATTAGTTATCCTGAGGCTTGGAAATTGCTGTCAACAACTCCATTTCGGACATATGCTGCTGCACTTCATTCCACAACTACAGTGGGAGTGCAGACAGATCTCTCTGTGCCTCCAAGAAAATCGTTTTCAAAATAAATGAAAAGCCTTTTGACCTCCGTGGTTAAAAAGGTTGATGAATCGACTTCCACACCCATCTCTATTCCTCCCATACCATCCAACAAACCTCAAGATCCACGTCCTTCAGTTTCAGATACAGGCATTTCTTCTGATACATCTTTTTCTCCCACCACAAGAGACAAAACAATTATTCGTTCACGTCCTCAGTCACTGGATTCCCCTTCCAATAACAAAAACCTGCCCACCCGACCCAGAGCAGGATCCATAGGGGTTGATAGACCTCCTCCGACTAAAGACAGTAAAGAAAAAAGACGTGGTCGTAAACCGAAGGGTTCTCCGGCCACTTCACCTACCCGTTCTTAAAAATGGCCACCTTGATACAATGGAACTGTCGAGGTATATGTTCTAATCTGGATGATATCAAAACGCTGATTGCTTCCTACCATCCTGTTTGTCTTTCTTTACAAGAAACATTTCTCAAAACTGCTGATACTGTCTCCATTCGGCAGTTTTCTCTGTACAGAAATGACAGGTTGTATGATGGTCGAGTACATGGAGGGGTGGCACTGTTGGTTGATCAACACGTGCCCACCCTGTCTTTGTCATTCAACACACCCTTGGAGGCTGTAGCCATCCGTGTTTCCTTGGGTCATACCATCACTGTTTGTTCTCTGTACCTGTCCCATGGAGAGACATATGATCAATCAGATCTTGATGCTCTCGTTGAACAGTTGCCATCTCCATTTCTAATCCTAGGGGATTTTAATGGACATCATCCCCTCTGAGGAAGTGCTATTATTGATGGGAGGGGCCGATCTGTAGAGCGGATGCTCTCGGATCACAATCTTTCTCTTTTCAATACTGGTTCTTCCACTTACTTTCATGCACCTAGTCAGTCCTTTACCGCTTTTGATCTCTCAGTTTGCTCCCCTTCATTATTCTCCCATTTTTCATGGAGGGTTGACAGTAATCCACTAGGCAGTGATCATTTTCCGATCCTTTTGAGAGAGACTGGCCGTGGTCAATGCCACCCTACCCACGTGCCCTGGTGGAAGCTGGATCAGGCAGACTGGTCCACTTTCACTGCTCTCGCAGAACTTGATCCTGCCATCGTAAATCAGCCATCAATAGACGACTGTGTAGCAGCGGTAACTGACTGTATTACACATGCAGCTGCTCAGTGTATTCCTAAAACCTCAACACGTTTTCCACAATATCCTCATCTGTGGTGGAATCCTGCTTGCCACTTAGCACGGAAGGCTCAAAAGTGGGCCTGGGATACTTTTCGTAGATATCCCACACTTTCAAACCAGGTTGCTTTCCAATGGGCCCGTGCACATCCTAGGTGGGTAAGACGTCAAAGCCAGAAGGAATCTTGGATTAAGTTCACAACCAGCATATCTTCTACCACCACTTCCAAGATCATATGGGACAGGATTCGAAAAGTTAATGGGCACTACAATTCTGTCTCCCTCTCGATCGTACTCTCTGATGGTCAGGAGGTGACTGATGTTCAGAACATCGCTAACACTCTAGGTGAAAGCTTTTGCCGGGTATCTAGCACTTCTGCTTGTTCCTCCACCTTCCTGGCCATCAAAACTCGGGCAGAGCGATCACCTCTTTCCTTTCGAACTGACTGTTTCTTTGACTATAATTGTCCCTTTACCCTGGTGGAACTAAAAATGGCCCTTCATCGGTCTGCCAGTATGTCTGTTGAACCTGATGATATTCATTATGACATGCTGCACCATCTATCTCCTGCTTCTCTTGATGTCCTTCTGATTTTCAACCAGATCTGGCAGGAGAATGTTTTTTCTGATGCCTGGCGTCAGGCTATTATTTTACCTTTCTCTAAGCCAGGGAAAGATCCCAAGATTCCTCCAAAGTACCGTCCAATTGCTTTGATGAGCTGTCTCTGTAAGACATTAGAAAGGATGGTTAATGCTCGTCTTGTTTGGTTCCTTGAATCAAACAACCTCCTCTTGCCCACCCAGTGTGGGTTCCGTAGACAGCACTCCACCACAGACCACCTAATTCGTCTTGAAACATCTATCAGAGAAGCCTTTCTCAACCGCCAACATCTTGTATCAATATTCTTTGACATAGAGAAGGCTTACGACACAACATGGAGGTATGGCGTTTTGCGAGACCTCCATACATATGGGTTACGTGGCCATCTACCCATGTTTATTAAAAAATTTTTAATGGACAGGAGATTCCAAGTTCGTGTGGGTTCAACACTTTCCCGTTCTTTTGTACAGGAACTTGAAGTCCCTCAAGGCTGTGTATTGAGTGTTACACTCTTCAATATAAAGATAAATGCCATCACTGAACAACTCCCTCTCACTGTTGTGAATGGACTGTATGTCGACGACTTTCACATCTCATGTCAGTCGTCAAACATGAGATATATTGAGCGGCAACTACAAACTGCCCTCAATCGTGTACGGAAGTGGACTCTGGCGAACGGCTTTAATTTCTCTCTCTCCAAAACTGTATGCATGCACTTTTGCCGTCAACGGGTATTCACCCTGATCCTGAACTTCATATCGGTGAAGTTTTGCTGCCAGTGGTCCCGGAGACCAAGTTCTTGGGGCTTATCTTTGATCGTAAACTGACCTTTATACCACACTTAAAGCAGCTTCGGGTCAAATGCACAAGAGCACTGAACATCCTCCGTGTTCTCTCTTCTACCAGTTGGGGGGCAGATCGCTGTTCAATGTTAAAGGTATATCGTGCTCTTATTAGATCGAAACTTGATTATGGATCAATGGTCTATGGCTCTGCCAGACCCTCGGCCTTAAAGATGCTGGACCCCATTCATCACCAAGGACTTCGACTCTGCACTGGGGCTTTCCGTACCTCTCCAGTTCAAAGTATATACATTGAATCTCATGAACCTTCTCTACACCTTCGCCATTTGCAACTATCTTTACAATATACTTCAAAACTTCATTCCTTACCAAAGCATCCCACCTGGAAATGTGTTTTCCTTCCTCGGTGGGCAGTACTTTTTCAGAACAGATGATCTGTCATTGCTCTGTTTGGCCTTCGCATCCTGGCGCAATTGGATGAATTGGGTCTCTCCTTGGATAACATTGAAGATTCCACAGGTCGGCCCATCCCACCATGGCTTATTACAGCCCCCAAATGTGACCTTTCTTTCAGTCACCTAAAAAAGGCAGATACTCCAGATTGGAAGTACTGTCTTTTATTCAATGAATATCTTTCAAACAATCATTCAGTTCCCATTTATACAGATGGTTCCAAATCAGGTAATTCAGTGGGCTCTGCTATGGTTTGCTATGGGTCAGTAGTTGCGCGCAGAATCCCTTCTACAGCTTCTGTGTTCACTGCTGAACTGTATGCCATATCTCTTGCCCTGGATCATATTGCAGCTGAGCAGTACTCCAACTGCACTATTTATACTGATTCGCTTAGTTCTATACTTGCCTTGGAATCGCTACACGTTAGCTCACATCCTATTCTCGCTGATATTCGAAACCGACTGGCCCATTTCTCATTAGCAGCTACTTCAATCCAGTTTTTCTTGATACCAGGCCATGTTGGTATTCGCGGGAACGAGCTTGCAGACATGGCAGCTAAATATGTTTTACCTTCATTTCCATTTATGTCTATTACTACATTTATTTATTTATTTTTTTTTTTACATTTTTACCGAATGTCTGGCGCAGATAGCCTCGCTGCTTTGTGCCATAAAACACTAAATCAATCAATCAACCTTTACACTAAATTGGTGAGTAAACTAAAAGTTTGTCTTATGCTGTGCACTATTTTAAAACTTTTTTAATTTTTATACAAGGTGCAGTGGACACAACACGTTTAGAAAGGAGTGCAGTAAAAATGATGCACCGTGTTGCTTCATGTATAGACTGCATAAAGCAACAAAAGTAAACTAGATTTATGATCTGCATGTATTAACAGCATAGTCTAGATGTAAGACCTGCAGAGCAGTAATACTATCACATTTCTGATTCATTATATACAATTTCAACCCATCAAAAACAATCAAAATTAAATTTAAAAGAAACAAAACATTTAATAGTTTAATATCAGCTTTCAATAGATTTCTTTAAGTAATTGGAACTGTGACTTTTTACACCATAAGAAATGATAAGAGATAGTAAACTAGTAACAATAATTACAATGTCAAAATGTAAGTAATGAATAATATAACACTACAGGTAAATTAATTTGTAAACATTATCTCATATCCTGTAACAGACATAAACCTTATTTTTTTGTTAGTTAAGATGCCAATTTAGTGGTGGGAGTAAACAAACTTGACCTTGACCGAATTTTGACGACATAATATGTTGTTGAGGGCATTAAACCCAATATGGATGTCAATTAATATTTAATCAACAGCAGAGAGAGTGTTGCTTAGTATATGTTACTAGGTGCTATAATAGAATTACATCAGCAGCACCATGACTCAATTTCGACAACGTAGCATGCCATTTTTATATAAAGCTTAGATAGGAAGATTGCTTGATTTGTGAAATCAATTATCTTAGTCAAGCTGCTCATACATGGGTGATGTTGAATCATGATGAAGAATCTGGCTATATCTGAGGGCTGCTTTGACAAAAAATAAATAAAAGCATTATATTGAATGTGTTTCAAGTAAATTAAAAGTATATGAATGTAAGAATTTATATTCAGTTGATTTTGTTGAAAGTGGTGAAATTGTTCAAGGACTGATTTCCTATGTAAAAATATATAAGACTAAGTAATTGTATTTTATATCAGTATGATAGAAAAAAATATTTTCAGAAGATTCCTTTTGCTTCATCATATGATCTATTAAGATTATTATTTTGATCCAAGAAGATTAATCACTTCTACTTTATGAAAATCATTCTGTTGGTATCTTCAGTTAAAAAAAAACATTAATCTTTGCACAATAAAGATTAAAGGTGATATACAAACTTTCATGAGTCAATGATTTCATTTCAAGTTTAATGCATTCTGTGACTTGCAATTAAAAGATATGATGACATTGTTGCAACTAACTTAACATACTGGCTTTATCAGCTGCAGGTAGAGTATTATTATGTATGGTATATTTCATATCTTTATCTACAGAGTTTAAAATTTTATGAAGCTGATTTCATAAACTTTAAATTGATAAAGTGAGTGTACTAGTTCTTCATGAACAAAAATCATTCATTTTGCATGTTCCATCTTGTAGACCAGTAGCTTTACCAATAGCTTGTCCTATCAAATAATCAAAGTATTAATACTGTGAGTAATGGTGAAAAAACAAACCTCCTTTCTGTTTAACAAATGTTTTCTTATCAGCCAAAACTCTCAATAATAATTTGTATTACCTAAGTTTCTACTTTTGTGTGTTTATGATGGGAGTATTACCCTTTAAAACGTATTCATAAATACAAACTATAAAAATTATTGTTAGCTTCAGCAATCATATTTTAATGTAGCTTTAGTTAATGCTAAGAGCAAAATAAATCTGATGTTGTTTAGCTCTAGGTGTGATTATAAATAAATAACAAAAAGAGTGTGAACGATATGTAAATATATTTACACATATATTTAAAAAATCATTTATAATCCATTTAGATATAACATTGACTTTTTAAACACTAAAATGATAAGTTATTTCATTATTATGAACTGGACAATGTAAAGTTGATTTATTATGTTAATTAACTCAAGTGACTCCAAATTATTGCATTGAATTTGTAAGACTTATCAACAGTTTGATTTTTCTCAATCCCCTTGATTATCACAGCTGTAAAGTTCTTTCTTAGCACACTAACCACATTGCACAAATAGATATACTATATGGCTCTATCTTCCCAGGATATTTTGTGAATATTTCTTTTCACCTACTCACATTCCCTGAAATCTGTCTCTAATAGGAATTGCTTCAAAAATGGTTGTTTAAAGAAAAACACCTGTATAACTAACTGTTATATAAACATTTGAATAAAAATTCTCTAATAACGCATGATCTGTCTTTCAATGCCTTGAGGTGGTTTCCTGTATGTGGTGAGGGGACCAACCAAGGAAAGTTCTATATTTTCAGTTTACATCCTTTGGGGCCCACCAGCAGCACAATAGTATGTCTGCAGGCTCTGTTACAAACTGGGGTTTGATGCTCGTGTTGGGCAGAGCACAGATAGCCCATTGTGTAGCTTTGTACTTAATTCTCAACAGACAAACAATTATATTGGTGGCACTTTAATACATCACTTTGACCATGAATTCCTGTTGACAGGCTGCCTTGGAGTGGCTCTCCCAGAGTTAATCGGCTGATTCTGTTGGACTAGGGTCAACTAACTGTTAGTGTTAGACGTTTTTAATGGGTGTTGTGGACGTTTTGTCTTATGTTGGTGTTTAGTTGTACTACCCACAAAACCCTGGTATCTCTTTTAGTTGGAAAGTTGACGATGATCCATGAGGCAGTGAAAATAGCTGTAATAACCTTCAAGTTTCAAAACTTTGAGCGAAAATTCCTCTATTTTAGAGTTCCATGTATCAACTGAAAAGACGTGATAAAATCGAACATAGCATAGCCGGAATTTTCACAATAAATCGAGGTTTAAATATTAGGAAATTTGGTGAAAGGTATACCATTTTGAAAAACACACATCAAGTTATTGTTTAAGCGTTTGGGACTCGTATTCTAACGGGTTAAGGCCAACCTGTTTCTTCCAAAAGAGGGTCTTAAGATAGGATAAGTCTGCGGGTTCATACTGCTAGAAATCTGGTTTCGACACCTACTTTGTGCTTAATTAATAACAACTAATGGTAGGCCTTCTTTATTGGGCATCAATTTCAAATACACTTGAGGAAAGTGGACTTTTAAGAAGGCCTGTGTTTACCACTTCGTTGTTGTTGCATGGGATATTATAATGATAAATCATGAATATGGTAATTCTCTCTAGAGATAGTTTATACTGCATTTCTCATAGAAATATGTATCAATGTTCAAGAAATACTTAATTTTTGGCTCCACTAGTTTGAAATAGATTGAAAAGTAGCACAATTTTGTAAACGGTACATCATGTACATCTTTCTAGTTAAATAATATGAAAATAAAATTTGTAATTTTGATGAAAGATTAATTTCTTCAAACGTTCCAAAAAGGGGCATAATTTAAAGCAAAATTAAATGTGAAATCTCCGAATATATTTATTTCTTAGAAAAATTTAAGAATGAAATATTACGAGATTTATAACTAATACTATATCAATTCGAAGAAAGTTTAAAATAAAGAAAATTTTTGTTATTCATGAAAAAAACAAAGTTTGAAAAAATGGTGAAGTAACTTTCTAGATTTATGAATTTTTAACGAAGATGGTTCTTTATGAATAACTTGTGTTAAATTTCTTTTCTTCAGAAGTACAGTAAAATCGAAGACGGCTAGATCTTGGGCCCATGCTGTTTCAATGGTGCAGTGCAGTTTTTACGTTATTTTCATTTTGACAGTTTAACCTTTTGAAATGAAAAAGAACATAATTTATAATTTAATTCATCGAGCCCATAACACTGTCAGTTCTTTTTCCTCTTTTCGTGATACCCAGATAGCCCTCGCATAGCTTGGCGTGAAATTCAAAAACAAAACAAACTTTTCATGAAGAAAAATAACTATCAAATCAAAAGCACAAACACAACGCTTACAAACACAATTGTAACAGAAGAACTCAGAAGCAATAACACCAAAAATAAATCACCAGGAGAAGATAGTATACAAGCCATTCTTCTTAAAAAAAAAAGCACTACAAAATTATTTGAACATCTCACAGCAATGTTTAATTTATCATTATATTCTGGTTATATCCCAGTTTCTTGGAAGCATGCAAATGTACTAATGCTCCATAAAAGAGGAAAGCCAGCCAATAACCCAAATAGCTACAAACCAATCAACCTGACCAGCAGTGTAGACAAAATTCCAGAAAGAATAATCAGTAATAGACTCTCCACATTCATGGAGACAACGTCAAAATTACCAGAAGAAGAAAATGGTTTCAGAACATTCAGACAAACAACAGACCATTTAGTCAGATTAACCAAAGCAATGGTTGATAGTTATAATAAACGAGAATGCACTGTCGCTTGCTTTCTCGATATTGAGAAGGCATTCGACACTGTATGGCATAACGGTCTCCGGTTCCGAATGCAAGAAATGGGACTACCATGGAGAACTATTTGCTGGCTGTCAAACTTTCTGGAAAATAGATCGTGTAGAATAAATGTTGAAGGAACATCCTCTGAGAGTTTCACTCCAGAAGCTGGTATCCCTCAAGGAGGGGTAGTCAGCCCTATCCTATTCATCATGTACGTGAATAATATGCCTCTGAAATATCTAAATAATGGATTCTCCTCACAGTTTGCAGACAATGTAGCAATCTGGAAAAGTGCACCAATAGCAGCCACAAACATACAACCACAATTAAATAGAATAAGTGAATATTGTCAAAAATATAGAATCAAAATAAACACTAAGCTAACTAAACATAGAAAAGCACAATGGAGAACTACTCCAGACTGCTACATCTGCAAAATTTTTAGGACTTACGTTCGATTCAAATCTAACGTGGGTAAACCACATAAATAATATTAGAACAAAAATTTGGCAAAGAACAAACTATGCTAGGAGTCTGACTGGCAAAAACAGTGGAGCTACGGCAGACAGTATCATAAAAATATATAAAACATACATTATACCCGTCATTGACTATGCAGCCCCTTCGTGGACAAATGCAAGCAAAAAACTACTTCAAATAAAACTACATACAATACAAAATACATTACTCACAACAGCTTATAAAGTACACAGAACAACATCATCTGAATTCGTGCATAAATACGCACACATGGAAACAATAGCAGATAGACTCCTACATAGTACAATAAACTGTTTTGACAAAAATTGGAGAGAAAAAATGAACTAGTAAGCGAACTTGACAGGTACTGATTACATGATGAGGATAGATCTCAGCACCATTCCCCAGTGAATATATATTTTCTAAATAAATAAAAGGTCACCTATAAACTAGACTTCACATTAGATTAAGGATTAATAACTAAACATTGGGGCCTGGCATGGCCAAGCGCGTAAGGCGTGCGACTCGTAATCCGAGGGTCGCGGGTTCGCGCCCGCGTCGCTCTAAACATTCTCGCCCTCCCAGCCGTGGGGGTGTATAATGTGACGGTCAATCCCACTATTCGTTGGTAAAAGAGTAGCCCAAGAGTTGGCGGTGAGTGGTGATGACTAGCTGCCTTCCCTCTAGTCTTACACTACTAAATTAGGTACGGCTAGCACAGATAGCCCTCGAGTAGCTTTGTGCGAAATTCTAAAAAACAAACTAAACATTGAAAAAGTTTTCATGTAAACGTTTTATAGTTAATACCTAACTAATGAAAATGCAAATATTCTATGGAGCTATAACAGAAATGATTTATTTGCATCAAGTGTATGTGTAGATAGTGCATGGATATTACCTTGATATGGGCTTGAGTAGGTACGGGTTATTCTAGCCCTCGTCTTCCATATACAAATACACTTGACAGTTGTAAAACCAAAATTTGAAGGAAGGAGGAAAATGTTAACGAAACCTGACCCTTCTGGGTAGATAAACATCAATACCCAAATACCCATGCAATAGAGAGAGTGATCATGAAGAAATGCAAAGCATAAAGGTCATTTAAAAAAAAATAGTTTTCCTATACAATTAATTGTGTTTTAAGAGTTTGTTTTCTGAACTTCATGCAAAACTACTCGAGGGCTATCTGCGCTAGTGTAAGACTAAAGGGAAGACAGCTAGTCATCACCACCCACCGCCAACGCTTGGACTACTCTTTTACCAACGAATAGTGGGATTGACCGTAAAATTATAACGCCCCCACAGCTGAAAGGACGAGCGTATTTGATGCAATGAGGATTTGAGCCCACGAACCTCGGATTAAAAGTCGACCGCCTTAACCCACCTGGCGTAGTCTTACACTGCTAAATTAGGGACATCTAGTGTAGATAGCCCTCGTGTAGTTTTGTACGAAATTAAAACGAAACCAAAATAAATTCTGAATAATAAGTTATTCTCACATTCAGTTTAGAATTGTGTTTAAACTATTGTTTCATTTCAGTAATTATTTTAAATGTGAAGACAGAATCCCAATTACACATCACTCTCATGTCGTACATAAATGTACATGTCCTAAAGTGCAACATTAGTTGCATGGGGTCTAGAATATGTTGTTTGAGCTCGCGTATCAAAGAGTATAAACAGAATAGTGAAACAATCAGTAGTTCATTCTTTGCCACTGTTCAAAGGACTGCACATAAATGTCGTTTCTAAACACTCCAACATCTTGGGGAGTGCGTGTAGCAAAAGATGTATTACACTACGCACGATAGAAAGTTTGTGGATTCGCAACATGCGAACTGAATTAAACGTTAATCAACTTGAGGATTAGATGAGATGTCCTGTGATACACCAACGTGAAAAGAAAAAGATTCACTGGGTTCCAAGCAGAAATGGACGGCTCCAGTTTTACTTAAGCTGTTCTTAGTATTATTTACTTTTTAGTCTAGAAATACACTAGCAACACAAGTCACTTACTCAGTGCTCAAAAATTGAAAATTGATCAATTCAAAGCGTCCAGAAGCTGGTGAATTTATTTTGTTTAAATACTATAAATATGATTACTGAATTTGTATATATATATATATATATATACTGGATGATTAAAAATTCCACCACAGAAAAGTAATTTAGAAATCGAAAAGTACAGGAGCATAATTCTGGCGGTATGATATGAGACGAGGTGTTGTAGGCCTACCCCATAACAATGTTATTTAGGTCATGTCTTTTCGAACTTTTATTAATATGCATTACACACCAGTTAGTTATGAAGTTTTAGACAATAACAAATGGAACATTTTACACCAAAAATAAAGATAAATCATTCTACAATGACAATAGTTATCAACATACACTGCTGGCCAAAATCTTAAGGCCAATGAACATAAAGAAAACATATGCATTTTGCGTTGTTAGACTCAACCACTTATTTGAGTAGAGCTTCGAAAGATGAAAATAAGAAAACGGAAAATAAAAATAAACTTTTTTAGCATTTAATAGGGAAATTAAATACTAAATACTAGCTGGTCAAAAGTTTAAGACAATACTAAAACGACGTGTTAATCGGTAAACACGTAACGAAATTTAGTCATTTGTGTTCAAGCACTAGCATTGTCAACATCTCCCACTGATATCTCCACAGAATTGTCGTGCTACAAAAGCCAGGTCTCTCTCAACGTGCCATTGCTGGTGAGGTTGGGCGTAGTAAAACTGCTGTTGCAAATTTCTTAAAAGACCCTGAAGGATACGGAACGTGAATTTCCAGTGGTCAGCCCAAGAAAATTTAGCCAGCGTTGAGCAGGAGGATTCGACGGGTTGTCTGGCAAGACACCAGCCGATCGTCGAACCAGATTAAGGACCTTATAGACACAAAATGCAGCTTAAGAACAATAAGATGGCATCTATGAGAGAAAGGCTTTAAAAACCATAAACATCTTCAAAGGCCACGCCTCCTTCCATACCACTAAACAGCTCAGTTAAACTTTGCTGAGAAGCACCAAACATGGGATGTAGAAAAGTGGATGAAGGTTTTGTTCTCTGATGAGAAAAAATTTAACCTGGATGGTCCAGATAGCTTCCAACGTTACTGGCACGATAAGGATATCCCACTGGAGACATTTTCTAAACAACATAGTGGAGTAGGTTCCATCATGATTTGGGGTGCTTTCTCTTTCCATGGAACAATGGAGCTTCAGATTATACAGAGGCATCAAACAGCAGCTGGCTACATTGGCATGTTGGAGAGAGCATCCTTAGTAACTGAAGGCCCTTCCTTGTGTGGAAATTACTGGATCTTTTAGCAGGATAATACTGCAATCCACAATGCCTGCAGGACAAAGGACTTTTTCATGGCAAATAATGTGATTCTTTTGAGCCATCCAGCATGCTCGATCAATCTAAACCTCATTGAAAATGTTTAGGGGTGGATGGCAAGGGAAGTATATAGAAATGGATGTCAATTCCAAACAGTGCATGATATTCATGAAGCCATCTTTACCACTTGGAATAACATTCCAGCCAGCCTTCTGCAAATGCTTATATTGACATACCAAAGCAAATGTTTGAAGTTATTCACAATAATGGATGTGCAACTCATTACTGAGACCTCTTATTGGGCATTTCATACCCTGTTTAGGACTTCTTTTTGATATGGCCTTAAACTTTTGACCAGCTAGTATTTAGGCTAATTTCATAGTGTTCACATTTTCCCTATTAAATGCTAAAAAAGTTTTTTATTTTTATTTTCCCTTTTCTTATTTTCATCTTTCGAAGCTCTACTCAAATAAGAGGTTGAGTCTAACAATGCAAAATGCATATTTTTTTTTTTTTATGTTCATTGGCCTTAAGATTTTGGCCAGCAGTGTATGTGCTGAAGACTAAAGCATTATGAAGTTGTGGTAGACATTAAATGGCTATGTTTAAAGTGCTGCTCAAAAGTGACAAATATCAACAGAACAGCTTAACTATATGAGTATCGGTTGCAATTCTTGGTTTTCTGACATTGGTTAGATGGATCTGTAGAACACAAATTTCCTATTACATGATGTGAAAGATTACGCTAATGTGGGAATGGTGATGTGCAACCTGGCAGTAGCTTGGGTATTCTGGTGACACCCTCTCTACAGTAGGACACATCTGAATACTATGCTATTATTTAGTTGACAAGGGGGCAGTTGCAGTATGATATTCATGTGTTACAATATTTTATTTTAATATTAATGTTATAACGTGTTTGGTGGAAAGGTCAATGTGGAATATGATTGAAGTTCAATGGTTGATTAAATGATGGTTCTAGCTTTTATTTGAGAGACAGTTGTGTTTTATCCCTGCATTTTGATAAGTGGCTACCATGAAGTGCTTATCTTCAAATCCAAATTTCTATTTAAAGAAAGCTTTTTTGTATTTTGATTTTCCAGGGCACATCTATTTCAGTTTTACTTTATTTGTTCTACTTGATAGTATTTTCTTTTTGAGAAAGTTTTGTGTTTTTATTAGTTTGGTATCATGTTTGTGTTTATTTATTCTTACACCACAACTTATGAACAAGTGCTGTCATTCTTATTCTGAACTGGTTGCAGAAGATTACATTACTTTATCCTTTTTTATTGAAACACTTTCATTAATATTCTTCTGTCCATGCAAGGCAGTTTGTAGTAATAATCTTTGCCTTTGTTTCCCTGCAAATACACTGCTTAAATCATTACTTGGTACAAAACAAAACCAACTATCAAGTTATGTCTAAAAAGTATTTTTGAATCGCTAAGTAACTGTTAGAAGATCCAGTTATGTATGAAACACTATTAGTTATTAAGTAGTAAAAGAAATGTTATAGAGTATTACAAAATTATTGGCAATGGCTTTCTACTTAATTAACCACATAAGAGAAAAATGAAACTTGCATTTTTTTAATTTTTTTTAAGAAATGCTTAGTATAGTAGACAGCTGTAGAAAACCAGATGCCATTGTGACACCTTAAATAAAATTATAATCAAAGGATTAAATGGCAAATAATTTGGATCTTCAGAAATAGGTACAATACTTCTGTAATTTTCATTTATGTAATGCATAATAAAAACAATAATATGATACACCTTTTTCTTTCTATTGAAAAGATATTGCTCAATTTTTGCATCATCTATATATATATATATATATAATACAATAATAATTTCTAAAAGTCCTGTATTTATGATCAGATCACAGCAGCAAATTCACTGAACTTATCTTACTTAGACAGAAGTACTGTTGCCACCTGCAGTTCAAGGTTTCTAAAAACGTTCTTGCAAGGTTAATGAAATATCAAACAATTATTGTAATTTAAAAAAAAAAGAGAAATATAACTCAAAAATATCATGGTAATGTATGGCCTTTGCATCTTCCTGTATAGAGGGGGGGAGTTTGGCTTTTAATCAATATGTTTTTGCCCCATAATGTGCTTTCTTCAAAAATCCCAAGAATTTATTAATGAACAGTATGTGACTAGAAGATAAAAAGAAGTAAACTGTGATATATGTTGTTGAGAATAGTAAATCAGCACATCAATCATCCACATCCTTCATTACACCCCAGTCTTGCAGTTATTCAGTATTCTATTGTGTAAAACTCAATTTTGTGATAATAGAACTTAAACAATTGAACTAATAAGATTATTATAAAAATTTATGTTATACTAATATCTGATAAGGAATTACCATTCACTTTGATATATTTTTCTGATGTAGAAATTGTTTCAAAGTAACTGCATAAATACTTACATTCATGCTTCTAGGCAAAGGCGGGGATTTGATTCCATCTACATGTGTAAAAAACATGAGATACCACCAAAATAAACAACTTTTAGAGAAAATTACAAAATATTTTAGAGGTAGCATGTGTTAGACTTCTTAGTAAGGCTTTGCTATTTACTTTTCAAAAGTAGCACCTCTGTAGACAGATTTCTGCTTTACACCTCTGTGACATATATATTTATACTTTTAAGTGTTAACTTATAACATGTAAATATTTATATGTTTAGCAAACACTAAATAGGATAAAGATTAGGTTCCTTAAATCTTTAATTGTAAACTTTTATTCTTCTAAATTTATGTTTAAACAGATTTAAGGTTTTCAGTTTATTAGATAAAGTGAAATAAAATACAATTAATAAGACATTTACAACTGAGCATCTACTTTCACAAACTCTTTTTTATATAAATGTCACACTTTTATTTTTATTTCTTTTTTACAGTTCTAATCCATCCTCATGGTACAATCTGACTAGATTTCTGTACAGAACTAGTATTAAAGCAGTCTTCTCTATATAACCTTGGCTTTCTAAGAAGAAACAAAATTTCTTGTAATGATTTTTTTCCTTGCCAACCTGTGATAGTTCTGTACAAAATAACTATTTTAATCACTCAGAAAAATGGAATATCTTCCATTATCTTAACATCATGAATAAAAAACATTATGGTAACCATTCCCTTAGTTGATTTGAACTTTTCTACTGATGGTAAACAATTTTTGTACAGTTAAAAAGAGTACAAATCCAACTCCTATCTACACCTATTGGATTATTTATAAATATTGCCTTTGAGCTCAAGAAATAAAGGGTATTTTACTGGCTTGTTACACTTTCCTTAACCTCAGTTTTCCTACATAGTACTGATGTCACCAGTTGTTATTGTGATACACACACACAAAGACAAAAGAACAAAAAACCTTCAGTACTGATTTAATAGATATCCATAAAGCATATAGCCTCTAAACTACAATTACCACTCATATAGCTATATCTACCACATCATTAACAGCTAGTGTTCTTCTTTCTTCTCCAGCTTGGCCAACCAGCTCTATAAAAAGAGCAAACACTTTGTACATTGTGCATATGAAAGTTTAGATACACATTTAAAATATCTTGCACACTTTTTAGGGTAGGTATGGTTGGCTCAATTTAAATTTTGAAAATTAATAAGAAGTAACTCTCAGGATAGAGTATGAAAATACTAAACTTTTCTTCAATATGGCAGGGAGAATGCCATCAAACAAAGCCAACAAAACTTCTAACTTTTTTCTTTTCCAAAAATAGTTGTATATTATCTTTTAGCAATGGTAACTTGTATGACAGTATAAATCAATGGCTACTGAAAACAACTACTAACTTTCAATATCAAACAATAATTTGTTTATATCTTGTCTTTTCAAGAAACATAAGTCTGAAGGACAAGCATGTTGGAATGCCATAAACTTTCAAGTACTTCATTCACAGTTAAAACCCTGAAACAACAGTTTTAAGTATTAAGGCAGGGCACCTATTGTCTAACATCACTAAAAACTTGACACTTTATTGAGAAGACTGTCTGTCCTTGTTGTTCCTACCATTGTTGTAAAAAACGAGAAGTGTACAGATGGCCAGACATTCTTGTTTCAGATAAGGACTGAACACTAAGCCAGTGCAGAGACATCTACACACTTCTCCCAACCTTCAGAATCCTCACAATGTGAATAACACAGAAAGAGGCACCTCTTTTTCTCATTTACTGAGCCTGATACTGTTGCATAGGGTAGGCACCAATAACACTTGGCTGTTGTAGGCTTTGTCCCATGGGGCTCTGAGCAACTGCTGCAGCCAGCTGGGGTTGTCCTGGAATTCCTTGCCAAGCCATGTGCATTCCCAAGCTGTCAGAAAAAGTTTAACTAATTTGATAAAAAAATACACCATGAAATATATTTAACAATTTAAAATACCAGTACCTAGTAATGCCTTTGTGTTACTCATATTCCTTTAAACTAAATTCTTGAATTCTTAATGACACAACTAGCATTTGATATTATCTACAACTACTAACAAGCAGCATCATAGATTAAATATTTTCAATCATGTTGTTGAAACCTGAGCATGAGACTTAATACTCTCAGTAGTAAAACATTACTTTTTGTGTTAGTTTCAGCTATATGTCTCAGACATGCAAGTTTTGTTACCAGAGTTGTCCAATGTAGTTAATATTTTAAGTGCAAAGTCTAATTCAGAGTGAATCTAAGAATGCTCCAGCTATACCATAGTTTAAAACTTCTACAGATTTCTTTATAATTACGTGAATATTATATTGTATTTTTAAGATGCAAATTTTACCTTGCACATAATATTTTTGTCATAATAAATTTTACAGTCTAAAACACTTTTAATACAGAGGGTACTCAATGCATGATTGAATATCATTTTTCTCACTAGAAGATTTTTTTATTTATAATGTACAGTGTAGATAACCTAGTTTTGTATTAAACACATAACCTTTTGAGACTATGCCAATAAATATAAATGTTTTTGTAAAAGTCACTGTATTAAATATATGCCACCAAAATGCATAGTATACACACATCTTTATAATAATGATTAATGGAAGATTACAGACTTACCCATATCCCTCTCCATAGTACTGACCATAAGGATAATTCATGCCCTGTACATACTGACCCTGCACTGGAGGATAGCCTTGAGGATACCAGTAGCTTAGATGTTGGTAGGGGTAGATGTAAGGGGTTACTGCATTCTGTAGAACACATACAAGTTTATCAGATGTTATTAACAGTACAACTACAGATAATAACACTATGCAACACAAATTTTGTTCCTGGATAGTATGTGTTATTTCTTAATTGCATATGTTGTAAAAGTACAGTAAATGGCCATTATTCCCATCAAACTTTGTTTTTGTGACCTGGATAATGAAATTTAGAAATTAACCTATTTTCTATGTAAAAACGGGCAAATTTGCACATTTTCATTTACATAAGGTCTGAATAAAACAACATATGAATCAAGATTTACATGTATTTATACTAAAGTTATACAAAAATGAACAAAAAGTTTAGAAGTGAGTAGTTTTTTGAGATTTGCGACTGTAATGTAAATCACTTTCATGTATCAGCCCTCAAATATAGTCTCGGCATTCGACTTTGTAAGACCAAAATCTCTGATCAAGTCATTGAGGTCTTTTTGGATGGGGTATTATGGATTTCTCTCACCAGCTGCACCTCTGAAATTGTAATCTGGATCTTCAACGTCTACCTCCTTTTCTGATTTACTGCTCTCTTCTGAGGATGGCTGCTTTCTCTCTGGCAGAGTGGGTACAGGGAGCTCAGGGTAGTAAGGCACTAGGGCGATGGAAGGTCCTCGTACATGATAGCAGATGCATTCTTGCCAGCCCAACGTTTGGAAGGGTCTGCCATGCAGAAGTAGCAGTTGCTTGAGTGGTCAGTTGGTTCACGCCAAATTCTCGGAATAGTGAACTTCATGGCTTTCTTTTCCCCTCTGTACCATCCTGCAAAAGAGCAAAATAAAATTGTTATTATGAAGAATAAATTTATTTAATCCACAACTAATGTGTAAGAGGTTCATGCAAAACATTTTATATGTGATATTTTTTTATACTATTGGAAATTAAAAAAATATATATTAAAAGATATTTAAATTTTAAAAGGTCTAAAATTTGTATGATATCAAATCTTACTATTCAAACAAACAAAAATTGTTTGTCTTACCTTCTAGAGTTTTTTTGCAGTGCTCACAGGTAAAATGAGATTTCCAGGGTTTGCCTTGATCCCTTACAAGCATGCTGAAATATGCCTTGTAGGCTTCACACATTTTAACAGATGTTGTCACAGAGCACTTTTTTGCTCTTGTCTTGATAAATTGGCCACCTACAGACACCTTAGGCAGCTAGAACTAAACTGAAGTGGTGAGTGGTAAGCCCCTGTATATATATTACTATGGAAAGTTTTAGAAAATTCTAAAAAGGTTCTAGAAAATTCTTGTAAGTTCTACAACATTCTAGAAAGTTCTTGAAAATTCTTTATTGGCTACTCAGCACTGAATCTGCCTGAAATGTTCTGGAAAATGGGTACATTTGAAAATTTCATTACCCAGGTCACAAAAACAAAGTTCGAAGAGAAAAATAGGTCTTTTATATTTACATTAGGCATAAGTATTTGGGAAATAACACTTTCTGCCCAGGAACAAGAAAAAGTAAAAATTTTGTTACTTATTGTAATCAGTGTTATTGATCTGGTGCAAAGAAAGGTAATGGTATCCACAAAGGATCCCTTGAAATTCTTCATACCAACATTTTGAAAATCATTTTAATGAAACTTAATGAGGGGTAAATTTAAGCTTAAACATTATTAAGTTTTTTATTTATTTCCAATTCTTGCCTCAAACCAAATCATTATGGTAAGTTAGGCTTTATTTAGTACAAACAGTATCTGAATGTTTTATAGTCCTTATAATTAAAAATTACAACACACATCGTAGTTGTAAATTTAAAAGTCTAGTTGGAACTTAGTGAGGCATTGGACTCTACAAAACTGAGTTACCACTAGTCTGCTTTAATGAATTAAGTTTGATACTTAAGAATAATTTGCTTCTGTACATCATAAGGTAGCTTAGAAGATAAAGTGTAAAAGGGCTGAAGAGATCTTTTAAGTGAGCAAGATACTCTTTAATTTTTTAAATAAAATGTTTACTGATGAACATTCAATCAGTAAACAATACTAAAAAAACACATTACAGATCCACCTCTGCAGTTATTTCAAACAACAAATAAAAATATTAATTTATTGACTGTTCATATTCAGTATTTTTTTATTATTCTCTTTATTAATATAATAGAGGGTAATGTTCTGTATATTAGTCGTATGACAGAATAAGGTTTTTTGTTCATAAACTGCTTTACAGCAGAGTTATTTGACTAATATATTAAGAAAAATATCATTGTTAATTGTTCAATATGTATTCTTATACTGTGTTGGAAAAAAAAGAAGAAATTAGTTTCTTTAGATGAGAATAATTAACTGCTTATTGCTAATATACAGTAATTTGTCATGGTAATTACTTGTTTAAAGTATCTTTGCTGTGATAAATATTTAGAATAACATATCCAAATAATCACTTCATTGGTTAAAACTGTGTGCATTTTCTGACTGCAGAACCAATCTATAACAACAAATAATCAAATCACATATCACCAGTTGTCACTATTATCCACCTCTATTCTTTTCTCATAAAGTGCAAAAATGTATTCAGTGTTTAATCCTTTAAAATAATAGGTTGGGATGTATCCTAAGTCACCTATTTGTGAAATATGTAATATACGATTTTCCTGTTGTACTGTTCTCGAACTATTTCTGTAAGACAATAAAAAAACACACCTGTGTTTGTTGTTGTTGATTAACTGGGTCTCTGGTTTCTTTTCCCCAAGAACACTTGACTATTTGACCATTGATTTTCAAGTTGTGAGTACCAACAATGGCATGTGTTGCTGCTTCTTTGGTGGCAAACCTGTTTGATGAAGATTTCTGATTTTTTAGCCAACAGACAAGCACACTTCAAAATATTCAGTAAAACAAAATACGAGATGATATTTCTTTGAAGCATTTAACAGAAATAGTTATATTTTACCTCTCAAAAAAAAGGCTCTTAATATAAAGATGTAGGAGCATTTGATGTTAAGATAAAACTACCATATTCATGCAAGAAATCAAAGTTTCAGTTTCTTTTAGCTTGATTTATAAACTTCATATGTGGAGTGAAAACACTAAATAAACTTCTTAAAAATAATTTACCTAACAAATGCATAACCTTTATCTTTGAATACTCGTATTTCCTGGATTGGGCCATACGTTATAAAGGTTTTGTGCATAAGTTCATCTGGAAATTTCAAAAAACAAAAAATGTCATATTTCTTATAGTTACAACAATAATAATTAACTAAAAAGTGGTTTAACGTTTGGGCTTATAGATGAAATAGTATCATCATTATGACCATAATTGACAAGATTAAAACATTTTGGTCAAAATTAGTTTAGTTTTCTGAATAATCTGACATAGTAGTTTTGTGTATAAATCCTCTTTGATAGAGTGTATATATACTCTTCAAAAAAAGAAATTCAAAAGGGATATTTTTTTTATTTTAAAGAGAAATATATGTAATAACGTTACAAGCTCAGAGTATGTGATGTTACACGTGTTAAGGCACTGATTGTCAGACCAAAATGACAATAAAAGTTGTGCACTTTGAAAACGGAAGAAAACATCGGATTTTTCGCCAAAACGCATTCGTGTCCAATAAATTTGTTTGAGAGATCTGCATGTTCTGCAAGTGCAACATGTGCAAAATCCCTATAAAAGTGACGGGTTCTCGGTTTCCATAGCTCAGTGTTAAGCCACCGACATGCAATACAGTTACGCCAAGACTGACTGAAGCACAACGCAACAACGCCATTGGTCGCTTGGAAGCAGACAAATCTCGATCAGATGTTGCCAGAGCTGTGAATGTCCACCCAAGCACCACCACAAGGCTATGGAATCATCACCAACAACATGGATCAACTTGTGACCGTCCACGATCTGGCAGACCTCGTGTGACCACGCCCACACAAGATCGCTACATCCAGTTACGTCATCTTTGGGATAGGACCACCACTGCGACGTCTACTGCCTCAACCACACCAGGGCTGCGTAGGATTTCCGATCAGACCGTACACAACCGTCAACGAGATTCTTAGGCCCCATGTGCAACCCATCATGGTGAACATCAACGACGTTTTTCAGCATGACAACGCTCGTCCTCACACAGCCCGACTCACCAGTGTCTTCTTGAAACACCACAACATCAACGTTCTTCCCTGACCCTCCAGATCATTAGATTTAAACCCCATCGAACATCTTTGGGACGAGTTGGACTGACGTCTGCGACGGCGACAACCTCAACCGCAGACTCTACCTCAGCTTGCAGCAGCTTTGCAGGCTGAGTGGACAGCCATTCTACAGGATGTGATTCGTCATCTCATCGCTTCCATGGGCAGGAGGTGCCAAGCAGTTATTGATGCTCACGGGGGGCATACTCGTTATTGATGCTGAGTGACGAACATCAACTAATGAGCATGGACTTCGCCTTTGCAGACTTTGGATGTTCAGCAGTGAATGTGCAAAGTTTCATACATGTTATACAGAACTACCCAGAATAAACTTGTTAACAATATGTCTCAAATTTCGCCTTTTGCGTTTCTTTTTTTGAAGAGTATATATAAAACAATGATATAAGCATATTTATTTATCAATAAAACCTGCTTTGACTAGTAAGTGTAATCCAAGTTTACTTCATATGGTAATGAATCAAGCATATTCCACTCTCCAAGTGGATTACTTATGAAAAAAAATACTTTAATAAACTAAATAGATTAACTCTTAGTTTATTTTAAATAAATATGAAAAAGATTCTACTGATCATAACAATGTGAATAATGGATTAAACCTTGGTTTGCTTTGAATAGCCATGATAAAAAGTTTCTCCTTTTCTGCTAACCATAAAAGATTGATTACTAGATTAAAACCATGATTTATTTTTAATAACTATGAAGAAAATGATCCTACTATACAGAATGAAGTGAAGGATAGATTAAATCTCTAATTTATTTTATACAATTGCAAACAACTTTTTGATGACCAGATTTAATTTGATTGAAAAAACAAGAAGAAACCTTCTACTGTTTGTTTGTATTTGAGCACAAAGCTACACAAAGGACTATCTGTACTATACCCACCAAAAGTATCAAAACCCAATTTTTAGCAATGATGAGTCCACACACATACTGCTCAGCCAATGGTGGTAATGAAGGGAGAGGGGGGAGGACTGACTACTACTAACCAGAAGAAACTAAATACATAAAATTGTGATTTATCTAGAATGCTATGAAAGTAAAGAAGTTGTTCTTTGCTACCAACATAAGTTCTTTGAAGCTGTTCAAGCATCACAAAAATGTAGAAGCCATTTAAGCACTGTTATATTAATTGGAATCTGTTTTCATAGAATAACAGTAGCTCCAGCCATATTTTTATTGATTATAATTTTACAAGCTGCTACAGAAAAAATGGTTATAAATATTTTACTGAAACCTCGACAACAGTAATGATTGTAGTGTTGAATGTATCACTATTTTTTTCCCTGATGAAATTTTTTAAGTACTTCAAGCTCATTAATGAAAATGATTTGTTCAACTTAGAGTGAATTAAGTGGAATATAATTTGTACAACTTATAGTGCATTACTTGGAAAATACCACATCTAAGTTTCATCATTTCTCAATTTCACTGTTTTACTTTGTCTCCACATGTTTTTCTGTGACTATTTCAGTGAGATTTCTAACAGTAAATGATTACCATAGAAGATTTCTCTACTCTTGTGAGTGGTGATTTATTCCACTGATTTTCACACTTTGCTGAAATGGTGAGTGCATATTTTAGTATAATTTATTATTCATATATTTATTCCACAAGTTTACAGCATAACTGCTGGGTATTTTGCATCACAACCTGCATAGACATACTACTCAAAATGGAGCAAATGTCCATGATCTGTTTAAAAAGTTGATTATTTTTCATAACTCTGCCACCTAAGTTGGATGGAGGGTATGTTTTCACCTGTGCATGTTTGTCAGCATGATTTCTTAAAAACAGCTAAATAGACTTGGCATAATTTGGAATATGACCTAAATAAGAAGTGATAAATTTCTGGATGGTCAAAGTTAAAGATAAAGGTCACATCAAAGTAAAAAAATTCCAAAAATCCCTATCTGTTAATATGGAAACTACTTTTCATACTATTTTTGCTCTATAGCTTAGTCAAAAATGATCAGATTTTAATGAAACTTGATAGAGATATGCAGAACATAATTCCTCATTGGTATACCTTTGTACTCTATACTTGTTAAACAAATGTTTACATAAAACCTCGGGCACCACCTGACTCAGTAAATAATGGTTGGGTGGAAAAAAAAAATCCTAATATTCAACTGAATGGACATACACATATGTAGCTTAAAATTTATTTCCCATAAATGGACATAAAAACTTGAGAAACAATATAATTAAAAAAACTGTTAATTTAAAAAGGGAAAATATAGATGGTCAAAATAGTACAAGAACAAGTTGAATCAAAAAACAAATATTATATTTTCAAGCCTAAACTTGGGACTCTTAAAAAAAAAAAAGAAAAAGGAAAAAACAGATTGTGCTGTAAATAGTTGTCTACCTTATTTTCGTATTTCTAGCCTAGTATGTTTATCTTTCACAGAGTCCCACGTTGCAGGCTTGAAAATATAATATTTGCATTTTGACTTAACTTGTTTCTGTACTCTTGTTAAATTGACAATTTTAACTATCTTGTTTCTTAAGGTTTTTAGGTCCACTTACAGAGAATAAAGTTAGAGAACATATGTACGTACACATTCAGTTAAATGTTTTTCAAAAGTTTACAGTCCCTATTCTCTTCTTTTAAATTAACCTTTTCACAATGAGTCATGGCTCAAAAGCCATGTCATCATGTTTGTTGACTTGCATTCAAAATTTTAAGGAACTCTTTATTTTATGAATTTATGTCAACAAGTTTAGAATCAGATTGTAGGTTTACAATTCAAATTTTAATATTATATATGAGTTAATTTCTTAACTTAATAGTACATATTAACAGAATACATCTAACTATAGATTTTAGTGAGTCACATGGTATGTTGAATGCAGCACTATTTAAAATTAGATGTTTGTGATGTCAAAATACTAAGTCTATAGTTTTGCACAAATTGTGAACTAAAATTAGCAATATTGACATACTAGAATATTAAATAAGAACCTGATACCTTTCTATTTTGCTGAAATATGGCTTATTTACTGAATCAAACACAGTGGCCCTATTCACCTTTTTCCATTTTTGGAAACAATCCTTTACATACTTTTACAAAGGTACTATAATTTTTGTATTTTGATTGGAAAAATGGCTTTAATTTCATATTTGATATTTTAATGCCACCTATAAATTATGTTATTAATTTTACATATCAGTAGTTTTTTACCATAATGGTGAGTTGACAATAACACATAACTATGAGTCAATACATCATAATTTAAACTTGCCATGTAGTAGTTGATAATAATGGTAACACAACTGATGTGCTACTATGCTATGCTATATGAATATTCTATGCATTTCTGTCTCCTTGTAATAATTTAGTATTTATTCTTAATTTACTCTTTGTTCCAGATATGTCCAGAAAGTTATTAAGATGATTTATTTTTAGCTCCCTTTGTTTCTTTATTGCATGTGTAGAAATTACTGCAATACTGCATTTTGTGCAAAGTGTTAACACCGTTATTCTTCAAAGATCATTAGTTGTTATACCTTGAGGTTATGGCCTTACTTACGTTGCAGTGAGAATGACTAGTCATATGAATAGTTAGTTCCTTTGGGTAAATGTAATGATTCTTGCAAACTAAGAAACTTTATATTTAAATAGTCTAGAACATGATATCAAAGGAGAAGCAGCTGAGAGAATCCAGTTCAAGCAAAGTCCCATATAAGAAAAAACATATATACACACAGTGTTTATGTTTAGTTTTATAATAAAGATTGTTCATTTTGCATGTTATTTCTTGTCCAATCTCATTTTTTCAAAATTCAGTTACTACAAAAGTTTGCATTACTTTGTGATTGACATCTTGACTCAATCTCCAGTTTTTCAGTATACCTATCCAATAACTCTAATATTAACTCAGTTTACCTGAATATAACATGCTACAATGTAATAAGATGTTTTTGTAGTTTAAACTTGCCATGTATTGTTTGCCAATAATGGCAACCTGAAAAAAAAAACTTATCATGGATCAAAACATCATTATTTTAGAAAATAATTTTTTACTGCTAAAAACTGTTTTTGTATCACTGATTTCCTATGCAGAATCTTCAATCAACATTAAATAAGTCAGTGTTTGATGTATTTTTTGGCTCAGTGGGGTATCTTGTTTTAAACTGGTACTAACTAAGTATTTTAAGTTCTAATTGTTTACCTTAATTAATTAAAACAATCATACCTAAGTGATAAATACATAATTTCTTCATTGATTAAATTTTCAAATGTAAAATGGTCATATTTCATTAACCAAAACACTTCTTTTTTCAAAACAAACTTAATAATTGTTCATTTATTTCTGTACATCAGTGGAAAAAAAACACAAAAAACTGACCACTACAAAACTGTACCAGTCATTCCAGTTAAGCCTAACTTCTACTGCACTGTTTTAAACTTAACCCACTGACCAGTAAGTCCTTGGTTGATACCACCACAGTAGACAGTACAGTTGTTGGGGCTGGACTGATTGTAAATTTCATCAAAGGTTAGAGGCTTAGTGTGTCCTGGAAGAATTAAAACAAAATTAATGAATGACATGTATATTTCAAATACCTCTTTATGTAATAATGTTTTCTTAATTCATACTCTGTGGTGAGTTGGTTTAATAAAGAAATTCCAAAAAATTATTCTTTAAACAACAACTTAAACATGTGATTGATTATCAAACATCAGATTATTTTAATCAATGTGTATAGTCCCATGTGCTTGACCAACTGGCTACTGAATAATACATAAGGACTAACACTACCTGTTAACTATAAAGAGGCATTATCAAACATGCAAAGACGAGGTGTTTCAGATATACAGAATTGCACTTGGGATACCAAATTAAAATTGCAGTATGGAATTTTTTGAAAATTTGTAGCCACTAAGAAGCTCTACATACTGAACAAGAATTAGAAAGACTTGGAATATACACTGCAGGAGCACAGGAAGATCAAGCCATTCCTACAGCAAGTGTCACCTGCAGGAATCAAGACCCAAAAAGTGATAGTCACTGAGTACCTATCATTGCAAAAGGAGAAAAGCTAGAGAAAATGGTAATGGAATGTATGATTCCAGAGAAATGATCAAAAGAACAGCTCACTATAAGGAAAATCAAGGTTAGCTGTAGATTATCTTGGTGGGACAAAGGGAATGCCAAACACAAGAATCTATGGCAATGTCTACAAGTTAAGGACTACAGTTAGCTCAAGTTCTTTCTATTTTATACACAGTATATTACTTTTAATATTTTAATTCATTTTTCACAAAGGTCTCTTGAATGATTTTGTAATTATACATCAGCTAACATGTAAAAAGCTAGTTATTGAATAGCCTAATGAAAGGAGCTAATTATCAGATATCCTACCAAAGTATACATTATGCAACACATTATTGAATGTCTGGTGAAAACAGATAATTATCATATATCATACCAAAATCTACACTGTAAAATACATTAATGAATTTTAACAAAAGGTGCTAATTATCAAATATCCTTTAAAAGTATATACTATGCAATACATTAATGAATGTATTTCATAATGCAAGTTCATTACTTTAACAAACTACTAAAGTTGCCACTTCCAATTAATGTGAAGGTGATAACTTGCACTATGTCAGGCAGTGTTTGGTAAGACGAGCTCATTACTCTAAGAATCTACAAAAGTTGGCACTTTGCACTTCACCAGTTAATGTGCAGGTAGATAAGTTGAAGATATATATAACTTACAATAATACATCAGGGAGCATTCAACAAGACAAGCTCATTACTCCAAGAAACTACCACAACTGATAGTTTCCACTTCACCAATTAATATGAAGCTAGATGGGCTGATTGATAATTCACACTATGTCAAGCTTTATTTAACAGAGGTGCATTATTCCTAAAAACTACAAATGTCGACACTTTGCACTTCACAAGTTAATGCATAACTAAATGAACTTATTGGTAAATGAATGGAAAAGATGAAAGTTAAAATGATAGACATAAAGATGAAGGTAAAATGTGTTTCTAAATTTGCACTTTCTTACTCTTAGATGAGAATACATATCTGTACATGACTATGAACAATCTTATTAATAGCTTATACGGACAATACATGCAAAATTGTCTGTTTAAAGCTAGCTAAATACATCTAAATAAATAAAATATTTAGTAATTACTTTAAAATGAAAATAATGAAACTATTTTTAACCATATTTTAAACACAATCCATGTCATTTAAAATATCAGTTGTTGTAATAAACCAGCCACAGTTGATACTTGATACTTTAATGCAGTGTAAATAAAGCCAACATTCTTTCTGATCTTTATATACCAGGCTTCTTGAAATTCAAAGAATGAAAAATATTTTCACATTCATCATGCTTTTCATTTGTTGTTTTTAATCCAAATGGAATTTTAGGGCTATATTTACTTACTAAAGTAAAAGGTAAAAATTATAAAATTATCTCACTTCATACGAAGTAGGTTACCCACATATTATAATTTCAAACCACAAAATATTTTTGAACACATTTTACTGGTGCCCCATATACAATACAGCAATGCCTACTATTAATATAACTTGGGCACAACTTTAGCTAGGTAAAGATTGTGAAAAGTTAAGAACATAGGACTGAAAATAGTAAAATATGCATAATTATCTAGTGATGAGTAGCTTTTTTACCATTCCCACCTTCTCCTATGTGAATCTTATAAAATAAAATAAATAAATATAATGCATCGAGATAAAATACCCCAGGTAATGCTTCAAAACTTCATTCATTTTTTGTTTAAATGATGTAACTCAAGAGTCTAACAGAAATACATCAACAACAACAAATACTCATAAAAATTTACAAGTGGTTTTATTCGGAGTTAGAAAGTAACTGTAATTCTATTGGCACTAGACTCTTGCAGAAATACATCAACAACAACATACTTATAAAAATTTACAAGTGGTTTTATCCCAAGTCAGAAAGTAACTGTAATTCTATTGGCACTAGACTCTAGCAGAAATACATCAACAACAACATACTCATAAAAATTTACAAGTGGTTTTATCCCAAGTCAGAAAGTAACTGTAATTCTATTGGCACTAGACTCTAGCAGAAATACATCAACAACAACAGATACTCATAAAAATTTACAAGTGGTTTTATCCAGAGTCAGAAAGTAACTGTAATTCTATTGGCACTATTTCACGTGTAGTAGCTATTTATGCTGAGGTTACAGACTGGATAAACATTTTAACCATGATTTACTTAAATACAAGAAAAAACTCTTTAAATCTGTGCATACAAAAGTCCATTGAAATGGAAGAAACATCCTGCTTTAGCACACAATATCCTTATTTTCTTCCTGTTCAAAAACTATGTAGTGTACACTAAATTACTATTGTTCAGTTACTTAACTCTTATTTTCAGGCACTTATCACCCTACGGAAAAATATTATGTAAAAAGCACTTTAATATTCAGTATCACACAAAAATCAATATGCAAGATTAGCAGCTGACTCCTTATAATTAGATAACTATACACAATAAATGAATACCTTGTTAACTAGACATCAAACATAAAAATTATTAAGTACATAAATAATGACCCTACCAATAAGAGAATGCCTACCCTCATTTGGCCTGTCGTTGGCAGGTTTTCGTGTAGCCCAGTTTGTCCTAATAGCCCTTGTTCCCAGCCACTGCCCATTCATTTGAACAATTGCATTTTCTGCATCCTAGAGGATTGCAGAGCATAATTTATTAGAGTGAGCATGTCTACATCTTAAGGCATCATCACATTTTGCATCCTAACCTCTAAAAACATTTACTGTTTTTTACACTATGTTTTGTTTCTAATTTATAACTGTATAACAATATTCTTTAACATTGTATAAGACCCCATTCATTTCTGTTCCAGAAATTAGTAATCATATTCTGTAATGTTGTATAAGCAATTGTACTTTTAGTGAAGTGACCCAAGGAAGTAAAACCCCATAATTTATTTTTAGAAATTAATAACTATAACATTTAATGTTGTCTAACCAGGTACAAACTTAGGGGAGATGTCCAAGGGAAGTCGAAACCACTAATCTATATATATGGATTGGTTGCTACATCCCATAGATTTAAGAAAAGGTGGTGCCATTAAAGAACAAAAAAGCCATAGAATACAGAATCACACTTTTTGTTTTATTTTTTAAATTGTTCTTTTTATTGTTGTTGAATTTTATCATTCATTTTGTGTATGAAGATTGTAGTTTTATTTTGCATAAAAACAATTTTAATTCTGTCTTGTCTAAACATAAATGAACTGAAAGAATGTTTACTGCCACGATAAACAATTTAGCATTTAGAAATGAGACATTGAATTGTATATGTTTTAAGTTTAAATTAAATTAATAAATTAAACTTGTATACAAAATATGGTAGTAGTAAATAGCAATTCAGTGACATTCCAGTTAATAAATACCAGATTTTACAAGTTTAGTGAATAAAGCTAGGGTCTATGATAAATCTAGATCTAAATGTATGATGTAATGGAATGAGCCTTAAATGTTCATTTTGTGATAGTAATTGTTTTGTCACAATGCATAAAACTACACAAAGGGCTATCTGTGCTCTGCTTGCCACAGATATCAAAATCCAGTTTCAGACAGTATAAGTCTATAAGTCTGAAAGCATTCCACTATGTGGCATGAAAGAAAGTATTACATGTTTTGGTGCTGTAGCAGGGTACACATTTGTGTTTTGAATTATTGGTCCACAAGGATTGTGTAAAAGTTCTTTACTTTGGCTTAATGATGATTTGATAATGAGACAATGCTTTTTTTTTATTACAATACTTGAAAACATTAATCTCTATAAATGAAAATTTAAAAGTATCCTTTCTAATACAAATGTGTTTTAAAGAGGATACAAATGTTATAAAAATTGTTAATGAACTGGAATATTTAATAATAACTGGTTGACCTACATCACTTGTCCCAAGATTAACTGTACTGATTTTAAATGCATACAGTATGTGTCTCAAGATTAAGTATCTAATTTGAACACTTATGTATATCAAGGTCAACTTTATTAATTTGCAACACTTACAGTATGTCTCAAGATTAATTTTATATAATTTTGACATTTAGCATATCTGTGTCAATATTAACTTTAATGCTACTGGTGCTTATGAAAGAATTAGTTTTGATAATTCTCTCCTTATCTTTTGTCCTGTTAATTTCCACTTAAACTGTTTACCAAGATGGTGTAGTCTTATCTTAGCAAATTATTCAGACACAACTTGTGAATGGTTAATGATAACATCAATATCAAACACGTGATCGTTAAATGTTGGAAACAAATTCACATGTGAGAGACTGCAAAGTACAGTAGATAAAATCAGAGGAAATAGAACCTGATGTTGGAATGTTATCATATGTAGACATTAACAAATGCTGCAAACATTTTTCAGTCTCCTCATATATTTTGACAACACTTGTAGATGCCTTTTCCAAACCTCTCTTGTCCTTCAAAAGCAGGAAAACACAAGATTTTTCTTCTCTGTCAGGCATTGGATCCACACAACACAAGCAGTTCAGTCTTTTCCTAACCATTCAAACTACATACCCTGCAATACAGAACACTGCTGTTTCCTTGTATGAAGGTAAACTAATTAAGTTTGGTGCCTCAGCGTAATCATGCCCATTTATAACTGGATTTTGATACAAAAGGTCATATTTTCACTTGACAGAGATATCTGAACATGCAGCAACTGTGGGATGCTTAGCTACAACAGTAACATCTGGTAGCATAGTAAGAAGGTTTGCATTGTCTGTGATAGGGTTGCCTGTATTAGCTACTATGCTGTGATATACAAGTAGCCTTTTGTATGCAGCCATAAATTGTTGAATAGTAGGGTTGTTAATGAAACCACTTTTAGCAAAGATAGCTGAAAAGAACACCTTAAAGTGAGCCTGACTCATTCTGTAAATAATAAATACCTTAGAAATGGAATTTTTCTCCCACAATATCATGAAACACACGCTCAACACTTTCAACAAGTAAGAAACCATTTTTCTTCCTACTTGGTAATGGCTGCTTTACTTGATTTGTCTTTCAAAAACATATGCATTCTTAATACTATTAAGTACAACTGTTTAGTTGTTAATGTTTGTAACACCTATTGGAATTTTGATTCCCTTTCTAAGAGGGTTTCTGGAGTTTAAAATATCAAAGATGCCATCAAAAATTTTCAGAAATTTCAGTCCTCTCTGAATCCTTGAAATGTGGAAGGTGCATTACCATGTCATATTAATGTAATATATTAGCAACACTTAAACTTATGACATCAGCAGCAAAATTTACCTTCATTTTATTCTTTTTCCATCATAAATGTATTTTCAACTTACTGCCTGGTCAAAGTCCTTCAATTTCTTGCAAGTTATGCAACTCATAAATGCATGACCACTGTTCAATTTGACCATGCATATATAAGAAAAGGTGCCACTTTCTGCAAATACATTTCTATCCAGCTTACGCACATAGTATGGATCAAATACCATATGAACCAGCTTGTTTGGATCAAATGGATGAGAAAAGCATGGCTTCAGACTTCCAACTCTTAAATCTGCACCTAGCACTTTCATTTTCATAAAATGGATAGAGGGACCATCACATGTAAGTGACACTGCTGTAACACCAACATCGTGTAACCATTAAAGAAACTCGAGCACAGTGTTGGCTCATTCCTTATCAGTAAGTCCACCTATGAAGAAATATCCTTAAAGTATTTTCCAACAATCATTAATTGAAACAGACATGATAACAAAAGAAACTGGGGTAGCATTCTCACATTGTCCATTGCTAACATCTCAAAGCCCAGACATCTGTTATTAATAAATTCAATGTCTTCTTATGGTCACTTCATCCAGAATTAATGCACAAGCAATTTTATGCCTTTCTGCTAGTCTTAGCTAATTCTTGTTTGAAGAACTATAAAGGCACCTTTGGTAACCAGGTTCCCCATTTACTTTACTGTACCATGATCTTATTGATCTACAGTGTGGAAGAACAAAGTCAAAGGTTTTCCTAACAAAATCATACACTTTAGAGGAATAAATCTGGAGAGTTACAGCAAATTTTTCAATTTCCTCTAGATAAGCTTTATTACAAATGTTACAATCTTTCTTTGCTAAAACTCTCATTTCAACACTTTCTCAAAATCGGGCCTCAAAACCTCAACATATCCTGCAGAAATATTTTCTTTTAATGAATTAACAACACCTGACAGACATTCAACCTTTCTTTTTAGTCGTGTTTGTCCTTTCTGTTGTTGAATCTTAAGTTTCTTTTGATATTCATAAATTTGTTTAATAGTCCAGCTTTCTCTTTAGTTTTCTTGGCAAATCAAATACAGCACAAGCATATTCACCCTCTATTAAGAGCTGAGGCAATGAAGAGCAAGTGTAGACTCTGTCTGTAACTCTGCTGGCTCCATTTCAACTGCTTCATACACTGTGGTTAATGTAACCCTCTTAACTTGCAGCTTTCACTAATGGGTTTTCTGTTCTAAAAATTGAATTAAAAATTAGTTAACACTATATCAAGACTAATTGAAATATATAATTATTACTATTCAATATATACAAATAGTATCGTAACCTTAAAATCGTATGCTTAAAATATAAACTTGTTACAAATTAGGTTGACATTCACCTTTACCTATAAGACAAAAGGAAACTGTGTGTGTGCATGCATGGGTGTAAGAGAGAGAGATAGTTTGTTCTCTAGCTCTGTATTTGCCATGAAGTTATTTACAGAATTTCTAATAGAAATTTTAAAATAAAAAATTTTCTATTTTAGTATCTCTGAACAAATTTTTCTTTTTTTCTAATGAACAAATATCTGTTTAAATGATAAACCTAAGTGACCCAATCTATATGTTTATTTTTTAATAATGTATTATTTAAAATAATCTAATTTTTCCATTTCTGTACTCAATTAATAAAGATTTATTTAGAAGCTCTTTTGTAGTGGTATCATTTTTGTTTCATTTGCTACTGATTCTTCCATATGGATTGATTAGTCACATGGTCAATGGTACAGTTATGAAACCACAACAAATAGTGTTGTGGTGGATTACAAGAACAATAACAAAGTTATTGTACAATGCTAATAGTCTCATTCAAGTTATAAGTGTTTGACTTGAAAATATGCACAAAGTGATGATGACATGAGAACAAATTAGTTACATATCATACCACCACTACAAAACCATTTTCCTTCTAATTTACTCTAATACCAATCATAACATATTTATAACAAATGTGAACATTTTTGGCACTGCATATTCCCATAATTTTGTGCTCTGACCTGTCCTGTTAAAGCAGTCAAAAGTAAAATAATCTGAGCATATTAAGAGTTCTAAAAGAAAACACCCACTTGTTTCTTCTCATTTTGTGTACCACCTTTTTTTGTACTCCAAGTCATTGTAAGATCTATTACAAAAATAAGTTTTACTGGTCAGATTAGACATACTAGAAAGTAAGAAACCGAGAAACTCATTGTTAGTAGTCAAAAATAAAATATAAAAAATATAAAAATTTATGACACCCTATAAAACATAGTACTGTGTTAAAAAAAAAAAAAAAGGCGAGTACGGAACCCAAAGCATGACCAACAATGTCATGACCAAGGCCTTAAGTCTTTCGTAAGATTTTTAATATTTCGTCTATAACAGTTGCACAGAAAAAATTTGAAGCAAAGTAAATCTGACACTTTTGTTCTTATACCCCTAGCTTTTTAAAGCCAAAGTATTGTAAATGGAATTAACGATCACTTTTCTTTACAATTTTAATTCTGAAGTTCACAAAATACCCATTCAGTTCATTGCTCAGAACTATTTTTAATGGTTAATACTATGTTTACAACTATTGTGAAAAGCCCTTCAGTTTTAATATAGATAATTCAGCAAGCATTACTAATAACGTGATAAGTAAAATTAACTTAATTGGAACTACTGTCATTAGATGATTATATTTACAATTTACACCAAATACGGAAAGTGAAATAGATTTACTTTCAAAAAATTAAAATAAATCATTTTACTTACATTTGAAACATCTTTCCTGTAAGTCGCTGTGCCTATTCATCACAATTAGTACATTCATACGCTGTACAACAGACTTGCATTATTGAACTCTGATACAGTGTAATGCCTCTCCTTTCACTATTGTGATCTAATGATCTGAGGGCATAAAAATGGCTGTTGCGTTCCTTTTAATTACCTCAATTGCATGCGTATTACCGCTGTTCATGTAGCCAATCCATATTTAAAGATCAGTGGTCGAAACCCCCAATACGTTCACCAATTTTACAGAAAATAACCAATAACATCAGAGAAAATTACATGTCAGTTCTTATATTTGACTGATCAATTAATTACCGTAAATACATTTTTGTAAATTTTCCTGAAGTCAACACACTTAGTCTACAGCAATTTTGTTACGTTCTCAGTCAATAACTGATTATTTCTATTTTATAATTTCTATAAATGTTCCTTTCGTTGTGAATTATGAAAGTTGTTATGTGTTAAATTATATCTGTTTGAAAGCTAAAGAAATTGTCTTCAAGAAAATTTGTTATAAAATAGGATATGGTAAGATATAAATGGGTTGAAACGGTAATAAAGAAAGTTTTTATTAGAAGTTTAATACAGTAACAAATGCAGTGTTTGGAGAAAATTTTACCATCATCAGGTTAAATTAGTTTCATCTATACACAGGAATATACTAGACGTACTTCTGCATGATCCCCCAAAATGTTCTTTTTCAATAAAAGAGTAAATAAAACCAAAATCACGACAAATTAATACTGTTTTTTTCTTGCTTTAAAGTTCATATATCATACTGTGTAGTAGCCTACAGAGTGAGTAATTCTTTTCCTGATCCTTGGCATGCGCACGTTTTACTGACGTCACGACAGTACAAATTACAACGCTAAGCGTCCCTATGTGACATCATTTTACTGTCTGTCAACTGATTGATAGGCAGTACTACTGGATTGTAGTTCAAATGTTTAAGAAAGATAAAAGTGACCCCTCCAGGCATCCTTTGGTATCCTTTCGAGAAACAAAGGAGTACGAGCAAGGATGTCATGTGATTGGTGATTGCTTAACAAGTTTCAATAAAATTATTTTGTTCACACTTGATTCTTTTTTTTTTTAATTACATTGTTTTTATTTTTAATAGATATGGTTTTATTGAGTTGCAATGTTTGTAAACATGAGTTTTCTGTATTCCGTTAAGCAATTAAAATAAAACTGAAATCTAATAAGTTTACTATTAAGCGAGCACGGTAGTGATTACAAAATATTGAGATGTGTGAAATCTTGATGCTTATTTTATTTAAAAAACACATATACATAGTATGACCACTTAATTATTTGTCATTGCAATCATGAAGTTTTAAAATAACAAACAGTATTTTCATTGTAGAAGTAAAACATGTTTTCATTATTCAATTATCAATTTATTTTACTTACAGATCATACGAGATGATTGCATACTTAAAAAAGAACAACAATGGCGATTGCATGGTGGTATTTGGTCAACATTAATAGTGTATCCGTTAAATAGAAAGAGTTAAGACGGTAACACATACTCGTTTGCTCTTCTTTATTATTTGTACGGGTTAGAGGAGGCATAGTGTGCTAATCGATTAGCAAATTAGCAACAATAATTACCAAGCAAACAAAAATTGTACTAATGAAATAATCAACCGAAAAAAGTAATCACTTAATAAGTTTATAGCAAGAATATCTCATTGTAGAGAAGACCAAGTGGAGTTGAAAGATGTTGTTGGATAAGTATTTGTTTTGTTCTTTGCATGAATCTCAATGGCAACAGCCATTACTGAAATAAAAAATGCCTGTCCAGAAAGTAATTGGCACTAATGCTACCTAGAAGGCGCCATCAATATTATAAAACTAAAATTATCTAAAAGCATTTGATGTTACTTGCAGTTATCGTTTACACTGTAGGAAGACGAATGTTGATGAGGTTCAGTTATGAATGAAATTTACTTTGCATTCTTTAAATACGGCTCTTTATTCAAAATGAATAATGCCAACATTATTACACATAATACATTATTATTTCAGTTAAAGTTGGTTTTAACGCCGTACTAACATTGCTGTTTCATTCTTTTAGTGGATTTTAACGTTATTCTTTAACTCCCAAGAATTTTTTTCATTGTGTACACAATATATTAGAAAATTAAAATAACGAGGATAGCTCATTTCACTTTTTGTTTTGCAACTTTTCATTATTTAAACTCATACATTTCTCCTGTCTAAGCTAACTATATCTTTATTATATAATAACTTAGTCATGATTATGAGTCTCACATTATGTTTACTTTAGAAAAGCTTTTAGTTGCGTACAAATTTGCAATCTGCGTACAAATTTGCGTACAAAGTATAACAAAAAATCTTTGTTCATTTTGTGTAAAATGTCCTAAAACAAGCGAGTGGTATTGATTGTTCATTCTGTGTAAAATATCCTGTAAAAAACGAGTTCGGCGTTCATTTGTGTAAAATGATCAGTTACAAGGATCACAAACATGTTGTGAAAGTTTCATATTTATATAAACTTTTCAGCAATGATACGAGATAGAATTAGTACAGTATATATTATTTCAAGAGCTTAAAACTCTTATACACCATAGACAGCTTTCATATAAGACTCTGCTGCAAGATATATTGCAATTATTATGAATAATCTTCAAGGAAAACAGCTTCAGGATGAAACCGGGATTTACCCTTGAGTTACAAATAACTGTAACTTGTACATGATTCTATCTATAATTCTCAGCATTTTCAATGTTAAATCTGTCAAGATATTTTGCAGCTAGCTTGAGAGTTAATGACTGTGAAACTTTCATATAAAGAATTTCTGAAGATGCTCAAAATGCTACAATTAAAAAAAAAGTGGAACAAAAGTTTGTTTTGTTTGTTTTGTTTTTGAATTTCGCGCAAAGCCACTCGAGGGCTAGTCATCATCACCCACCGCAACATTATAACGCCCCCACGGCTGAAAGGGCGAGCATGTTTGGTGCGACGGGGATTTGAACCCGCGACCCTCAGATTACGAGTCAAACTCCTTAACTCACCTGGCCATGCCGGGCCGCGGTTTGTTTGGAATTAAGCACAAAGCTACACAATGGGCTATCTGTGCTCTGTCCACCACGGGTATCAAAACCCGGTTTCTAACGGTGTGAGTTTGCAATTACGCCGCTGTGCCACTGTGGTGCTTTATCAAAAGATATATTTCTTAATTTCTGTTTTTCTTTGTTGCATTCACTAATAAAACAGTAGGATTGTTTAAAGTTATATTATCAAGCACTTTTACCAAAATATTTACATAATTAATTCAGAAGATCTGGGACAGATAAGCTAAACAATGCAACAGATGGCGATATTTTTAAATTTTCATTTTAATGTTTCTTAAAAAAAATCAGGATCACAATGTTGATACGTACCGTTTTCTTCACGAATGAAACAAATCCGTAACCTTTTGACTTGAGCGTTTGGGGATCTCTCACCACTCGACAGTCTCTAAAACAGCAAAGAATTAAAAAAGTGCAAACAGTTATCATTTCTTAATTTAAATTTTGAAAAAATGAACAAATTATTCAAAAGTAGCATAAAACACTAGATGCAAGTTACACTCAAACTAAGTTAACAAAAATCCTGAAACCTTAAACCGGGAGATTTCAGTTGGTGGAGGAGACTTTAGCGTAAATAATTATTTTCCAAAGTGTTGGACGCCTCCTTCCAGGGGAGCGTAAAGGATCTAGGAGGGGATCGAGCTAGTAAGGAAGGTATAGTCAGTAGTGCAATAATGCACAGTTAAGCGTTTTAATATATTTTTTATTAATGAAAACAAGTAATAAGTAATTACTATTACATACATAACATTTTAATGTGTACTTGTGCACATAAAAAGAGCATGCATATTTATTAAAAGCAGTCGTGGATAAGAAAAGTTTGGGTTCGCTGTCGTACATCAAGACAACTGTATGAATGTGTATTTTATTATAGCAAAGCCACCTTGGGCTATCTGCTGAGTCAATTGTATGAGAATACAAATATAAAACCTGTTTGAATTATTTTCAGACTTATATTAAATATATGATTAAACTATTCATGTACTTACAATGATCAACGAGAAAAACGATTCACAAACTGCTGACTATAAAATTACTAGGAATGTGCTGCCATCTGCGCCACTTACATTAAGCCCAACTGTACTCATTAATATCATCAATGTCCTGTTCTTCTGGCTTGTCTTTATTGCTTCAAAGTTTTCCATGAGAAGCATACGGCTACTATACAAGCTACTCAAAATAATGAAATGCTTCAACTATAGATATAACTCAAATATGGACACAGGTATTGACGTACCTGTGAATGAAGGTAAATTTGGGCTAGTCTTGTTTGTTTGTTTTTTGAATTTCGCACAAAGCTACTCGAGGGCTATCTGTGCTATTCGTCCCTAATTTTGCAGTGTAAGACTAGAGGGAAGGCAGCTAGTCATCACCACCCACCGCCAACTCTTGGGCTACTCTTTTACCGTCGAATAGTGGGATTGACCGTCACATTATAACGCCCCCACGGCTGAAAGGGCGAGCATGTTTGGCGCGACAGGGATGCGAACCCGCGACCCTCGGATTACAAGTCGCACGCCTTAACGCGCTTGGCCATGCCGGGCCATTAGGCTAATCTTTAGACTAGTGCATTTTAATCAATTGGATAGACTGATGTATAAATCCCACGCACTGTAGATGTGCTCTTACAGAAATTGTATGGTTCAAGCCTCCACAGACTGTAATACGTAGATATAACACGTTTTCCACCCGTGCTTACTTGCAACCAGAAAGGGAGCAATGAATCGAAACTATTTCTTTAAAACGCATTACGTTTGAGTTAAAACAGATCTACATGAACAGAAATGAAAAAAAAAAGACTAAATTGTTGGTATGTTGTTTAATAGAAGGCCATTATGTTTATATTTGTGTTGTTCGCAAAGCTTACGACTAAAAAATGCGAGTTGGTAATAAAACCAGTAGTCCAACTGGATTGTGACAATTTTTAACCAAAATGTATCCATTTCTCTCAATCGCCGTCTCATTCTTTTATACTGTTTCAAGTTCAGATTTCGCACGCCATTGGATTCTCTCTACACTGTACTACAACACTTCTAGTAAAAGGACTGAAGAAATTCCTGGCCATGTCAACATATACACAACAGTTACAGAAAAATCACTCCGTAATACAGCGGAGAGCAAAAGAAAAACTGTGTACAAGATGACTTATTCCAAACAAATATCGCAATATTTTAAGTACTTCATGTTGTTGTTCTTTTATCACTACGTACATGTTTCGTGAAATGAATATCTAAGCTTCTTATCCATAACATGAGACAAGTATTGACTCCATACTCAACTCTATCTATCTTGTCTTTTGGTTTTTTACACTATACAGATACGAAAAACAAAAGAAAATTATTACAAGTGACATCTCCTACGTTAGAAATTATTTATCTAAATAACACTCAAGTTGAGTCTGACAAGTTTATCTTCAGTCTCCAGAAAGACCACACACAGTACATGGGGTTTGGACGTCACGCCACTTTTTCCCTACTTTCTTTCCTTCCGTCACTAAACAAGATTACGGGAGTGCCCGATCAGCCCCATTACTCTGTCAATCATTTAGCAAATAATGTGCATGAGGCTTTGTAAAGACACCGCTACCGTAACAACCTGGTATCAAACAATGCAGCAACAACTACACTGCAATGGCGTAACATAGCATGTCTACAGCCAAAGGACTACACAGTTATTCTGTTAACTGTTAATACTATTATACATTACTAGAAGAGACACGCAAAAGTTTTATTAGCTAATTAGTATCCTTATTGCAACAGTAATTATTTAAATACGGGATATCTAGAATAATACAAAATAATTCAATCTACACTCCGAAATCTGGAAGTCAAATTGTCTTAGGCCTAAAATCAGTTAAACCTTTGCTAAATACGGCTTATATTCGATAGAGATAAATTAACACTGTACTACGCGTACGTTTTTTTGCCTTACTTTGGTTAGGGCTAAATTTTATCGGACTTAATACGGTCAGTGAATAGACTTAACATCTTATTATACGAACTAACGTTATACCTTTTAAGAACTTTGATAAGCTTTCAATATATTGTTGTACAAAAAATCTATTAAAATATATTTACTTTCATCTTTTGTTTACACCTGCTGTAATGAAGTGCGGGAATCTGCATTTATATAGGAAGATGCGCGCGCACTATTATAACACATTACTCTCATGTCAAACAATTCAGAAACTATTACTACACTGCAATAACGTATTATAGCAGGTCTACGGCATAAGAACTACACACCAAGTCTGTAAACTGTCAAAAGTATTATGGTCTGCATAACGCAATCAATGTTTCATGCAACTGGAGTGATAACAAAAGGCAACTGGAATGAGTTATCATATCAAGGATAATTTACATATGGTTTGCGCATTCATGACAAAATATACAGTTTATACTGTTCAGTGATGTCGAGAAAACCCACTTGTAGAGAAATATATATGTAAAAACGGCTCGTAAAATATTTCCCAACCCAAACGAGCCGTTTTTACATATATAGTTTACACTGTTATTTTGCTGGTTTTGAATATTCTTATAAAGCTACATGAAGACTATCTACGCTAGCTCTCCAATTTTGAAATGATACAAAACACCTCGGTAACTTTACCTATTTCCAAGTATTGGTTCTTCTTATCTCACTAAATGCTGGAATTACCATTACTTTTATAACTACTCACAGAAAGAAGTGTAGAGCGTATTTTTTACCGGTAACTGGATGCGAACAATGGAAAATGAACTCTACAATCCAACACACTTATTATTGGTTCGCATTTGGACTCAATGTTATTATAATAGATTGATGTAGTAGGAATTCGACTCTCACTAAACTGTATTACAACAATTCTAGCAAAAGGACTGAAGAACTCCCTGACCATGTCAATATGATTTTTAAGTTTCAGCGACGATTGATTTGCACTAATCACAGCTTAAAGCCCCTAAAATGAGGCCTACTACTCCACTTCTCTGGAACATCCGCAAGGCAATCTAATAAAATGCGCGTATGACAATCTGTTTAAATTTATCGGAATTGTTATTACTAAATCAACATCACTGGAAACCTCAGCCAGTTTGTGTGGATATTAATTGTTATTAGAATATTTACATCACTGGAAATCTCACCCAGTTTATGTGGGCGTTAACTATTATTAGCATATTTACATCATTGGAAATATCACCCAGTTTGTGTGGGTGTTAATTGTTATTAGAATATTTACATCACTGGAAATCTGACCCAGCTTTTGTAATGTAAACTGTTATTACCATAAGAACACATTGGGAAAATTTAGCCAGTTTGTATACTTTTAATTACTATCATATTTAGTGAATGCTAGATGTCTGCTTCATAATAGAACTTTTGCCGTTTAAAAGGAATTTGATTTTGATTTTCAACTGTGGTCGACTGGCAAAACATTTACTTTAAAGAAGTGACCTGTAACAAGATTTGTCACCATCTCTCGCACTTAAGTGATCAGTTAACAGTTATTTGGCATTCTGTCCTTAACATTTCACCCCCTCCTTGCATTTCCCAGTTGGTTTGAAAGAAACAAGCTGGTTAACGATCACGTTACGCTTATTACCAACAGTTAGAAAATGTAATGTAGACACTAAGAAAAAGCTTCATTTCAGAAGTATACTCTTATAAGAAGTACACAACCATGATATAAAACTTGCCACTTCCGTCAGTAACCCTGATTTCACGTCTACATAACAGTTTCAGTCATTGAAAATATGCACGTACAGCCACTTCAGTTGACAAGATAATCTACGTATATACAGAATGATATTTCAGTTGACAAGACAATCTACTTATGTACAGAACTGACTATTTCAGTTTACGTATGTACAAGACTAAAAACTTTAATTGAAAACTCCGGTTAGATACACACGAAGCTGACAGTCTCAGTTGTTAATAACGCAATTTACTTGTATGAAAAATAGGTATCTATGAAACACCTTTTCATTAACTGAGCTATTTAAATTATAATTGCAGGTTCTACACGTATGAAACTTGCAGCTTCAGCTAATGAGCAAGTTAACCAATAGGTTTAATACGAAATCACTTTATTTCTCTATGATATGTAGATACTGTATTAAAACAGCCTGAACTGTAAAAGATTTGTTTATTATTAGCTAGCCGTCAGACGATTTCGCTTGTACAAAAATCAACTTGGACGTGGGCGCCCTGAATATCATTTAACATATCCTTATTATATTTTTCTTTGATAGTGTAGGGAGGGGAAAGGGTTTACTTAGTGGTATTCAAGTCAATTTACCAGAAACTTGTTAACATACTATATGAAAAGCGAGGTTCCAGTGTTTCCATTTTTGGAAATTTTTAATTTGTGATTACCAGGTGGTGTTCATGGAATGCAGCACGTTAGATAGTTGACTTATAGACATGATCAAAACACATACACCACAACACAACAAAACTGTCTTAGAAAATGTAGGGACGAAGGAGATAAACTAGCTAATATCATCTCCATTGGATAAAAACTTCGTGGACACTGACCATTACAAGTGATGAACAAAATTCAGATAATATGGTCCACCTGTTAGGTACGTCACAAAAGTCGTACTTCGTTTATGAACAATGCTCATTTTCTTTAATACAAAACTGTATAGAAAAGGCCCTAAAAACGTGTACTTCTTTTGAAAATACACTCTTCCTTCAGCAAATGTCTATTCCGCTGAACTAACTTATTTCTATAATTCCTGATAATTTATACTAAACTTCGAAATATCAAGTTAATTCACTACAAGCGAATAAATAGCTTGTTTTTCTACATTACCTCCCTACTTGCTAATTGGCTTTAATGTATATCAATATACTGTTTGAAGGTGTTTAACAAGTTGATTAATAAAATTATATGTTCTTAACGTTCACTTATCATAGTCACATGTACCGGTGTTACTTATTAAGTTTAGCAATATGTTCAAACCTTACACTTATGAAGTTATTTAAGCAAAATTCAATGTACTTTACATATATGCGCATAACTAAATATTCGATGTAAGCCTTATGGTGTATGCGTGACTTTGTACCGTACTTATCATATACGATTACTATACGATGATGTATCATAGTTTATATTTATTACCATAACCTATCGAACGTAAAATTTTAGGCAACTACTATCTTTAGTGGACCTACAGGGAATATCTTCACATGAAGTTCACAGTTGTCGACTATTGTCGGAGTCAATACGAGAAGTTTGAGAAATGAACTAAGTCATCAGTAGTTATCCCTACACTTCAGACACACGTGCTGACTGGCTGCCTCAAGGAGGGGAGTGACGAGGAGTAGATGATGATGTCATAATTCACAAAATGTCACATGAGTACACGTTCTGGGAGATCACCGTTAGGTACCGGTGACGTCAGAGAGAATCTCGTCATCGTTCCATATTAACACTAATTCATTAATTTTATACATTTCCTCACCATTTATAAGTAAAATGTCCAGAAAAAGGCGTTTATTTAAAGATCATGCGATAATTAAAATTTCATATTTCACTTTATGATATTCATATAACTTAAAATAATTCATTTACACGTTTTGCAAAGGTGGATGGTGTTTATATATATACAATGAGTTACTGAGGCAAACTGTTTTTCAACGTGTCTCAACATGCGACAATGTCCCTAGCAAAACAATAATTTAAAGATAAAACTATATCTTTGTAACACATATTAGTTTCATCACACATTTATTTGAACGAAACAAATACTTTACAATTATTTGTAATGAAATAATGTTATCGTACTTAATGTTTTTATAAATATTGAATGAATTAACATACAGATTATAATTTTCGTTTGTTGATAAACTTTATAGGGAATAATTTTTCAACACAATAAATGTGGTTAATCACTATAACAGAATAACAACACTTATAATTTTTCATAAGTCTTTGAACTTTCTTGAAGACATATCTACAACGATAATAAGTATATATACAATATCGTGTACAGACACAGAGAGAAAAATATTGTTCTTACAGTATATCTGTTGTTGTTGTAAGTTTATGTTTGACAGTTCTTCTTGGTGAATCTTCGAATGTTAAGATTCTGTGAAGCCAGTACTATTGGACTAAAATAGTCTCTTTTCTCATCTCTATCAGTGTAAATAGAGATTCAGTGAATACCAGATTTATTACTCAGATCCAGATTGATCATGTAGGATTGTTTTTTCTACATGATCAGCTAGCTGATCATTAGGAAACACACCTCCAAACAAACATTGTGACGGTATCGAAAAAAATTCTAAAGTGTTCATAGCTTCTTTCATTTTTGTACATTACCTGCTGTTTCAGTTTTGCAAATCTACGATACATATTATTCGCTTCAACTAAATATAATAAATGAACTACTTGCTATTTATCCATCAATTTTCTATTAAAATTTCATAAAACATTGCAACTTTCTAAACATTATTATGAACTATCACGTGTATACGTCACTGACGACAAGTTAACGAATATTTGTCTATTATGAAATACAAAGCTTGTTCATCACGTGTGAAGAATGGATAGAAAAAAGAAGCTATATGTTATTAATGAGAAAAGGTCATTTCCGAGTTGGCCAAAACTATTTTGAATAAAAGAGAAGTCAATTATAATACATTATCATTATCTGTGTATTTACGTTATACTTAATATTGAAAATAAACAGTTCTAGCTGCACATAATCATATATTTTCTACATAAATGTAATATTCTCCATACTTTAACAATAATTTGTTAATGTTACTGAATTTAAAATTCTGTAAACATAGTTCTTTCACTTTACAGTCATAGAAAGTACAATATGTACATGTTCAATATTCGATGGGACATTTCAATGAGTATTTGATTAATTATATATTAAACAATAAATTTATTGATTCTTGTCAATGCTAATCTATAAATTAATATGTTACAAGAATGGTGAGTTTGATTAAGATAATCGATTTGATATTGTTCTTTTCAGTACCTGCAAAATACAGTACACATATATATTGTTATAAATATGATTTGGTTTAATCTATTTATTCAACTATTTTTTATTATGAACTATAGTGTTTAAGTAAGTATCAAAATGAGAAATCTGTGCACATAAATTGTGTCATTTTGAATTTGATAAAACAAAGAAAAATTTAACAGATGTCATATCAATACCAACATAATCAAATCTATACGTAAACAGAAAAGAGGAGACATTATTAACACATGTAATATGAATTACACGATTCCATTATTCGAAAAGAAAATATTGTTCAGTTTTGTTTTGCACAATTACACTAATGTCTGAGATGCACTATTTAAATTCCTCCCATTATGTTAGCCCGGCATGGCCTAGCGCGTAAGGCGTGCGACTCGTAATCCGAGGGTCGCGGGTTCGCGCCCCCGTCGCGCTAAACATGCTCGCCCTCCCAGCCGTGGGGGTGTATAATGTGACGGTCAATCCCACTATTCGTTGGTAAAAGAGTAGCCCAAGAGTTGGCGGTGGGTGGTGATGACTAGTTGCCTTCCCTCTAGTCTTACACTGCTAAATTAGGGACGGCTAGCACAGATAGCCCTTGAGTAGCTTTGTGCGAAATTCCAAAAACAAACAAACAAACCCATTATGTTAAAGAAAAAGTGATACCTTTCTTGAGTAGATACAGTTTTTTTCTCCATAGTCCTTGAATTGCCGAATATGAATATTCAATATAATGAATATGGCTGAAACAAACGTTACGATGTGAAAGAAATACGGAAATTAGATTTATAAGCAAAGAAATACATGTAACGATATATTTGCATTTAAAAACTGGTTCATCATTCCTTCTTAAATGTAGAAAAACTACACCAGTCTAATTATTTGTGGAGAGAGGGACAGGATATTTATATTTCAAATGCGACCTTTAGACTCTTTGTTGTACAGATATTAAAAATTACGACATGTCTGAATGTGTAACCGAGCTTGTCATCAATAATTAGAAAGAGAGAACTCTATCACCATTCAAGTACACAATTAGTTGTATTGTATAATGAAATCTCATAACTTTACATGCATATGTAGTCTGAGTAAATAATATCATAAATTAGAATTTAATCGACCTTTTAATTTGAAATTTATTCTATGCTGACTGATACAGTATGAGCTTCTGACTATTTGTAGGGCGTAGAATTCAGTAGAAAGTATTCAATAATTGTACGTAACTGAAATGCCCCATCAAATACTGAGAACTAGCAAAAATACCAGCTTTGCTCTGGTTATTAGGTTGATATATGCTAGACCACTATTTTATATAAAGAATTGGATGTCAGTATACGTCACGTTATTTACCCCCCCCCCTCAAAAGCACGTGTGGGTCAAATCAGGCTTGATTTTAAATTTAAATTGTTTCTGAATTAAAGAATTTTCTCTTTTACCACTAACGTTCTTAATAAAAACAAAACAAACCTGTTTAATCAACAGAAACTCTAAATTAAAAAATCAACAAATATTTTTTTCCAGTTTTGTAGTTTATACATTTAATTTTATACTTTCAGCACATAGTACTTAGGCTAAACTTTTGTTGTTAAGAGAAATGACATAAAAGTAATTCTTGGAATGCACTGTTATCAAACACACTGGCTTTTCTATATTTTAGAAGTTCTTATATAAAGAACAAGATATTTTCTCTGTGTTTTGTGTTAGCTTACCTCATAAAAAGATGTGCATGTGCATGTCTGACTGATTTTTATTCATATTTTGTAATATAAAGAATCACTTCTTTTCTGTTTTTTGTTTTTTGCTAGCTTGCCTCATTAAAAGACGCACATGCAAGTGGATGAGTAATAATACAAAGTTACACACCCTCAGGGTCCACTTAGTTGCAAAATTTCAGGTTGCTGGGTTATTTTCTCTTGGACGGCCCGACATGGCCAGGTGGTTAAGGCACTCGACTAGCAATCCGAGGGTCGCGGGTTCGAATCCCCATCGCACCAAACATGCTCGTCCTTTCAGCCATGAGGGCGTTATAATGTTACGCTCAATCCCACTTGGTAAAAAGAGTAGCCCAAGAGTTGGCGGTGGGTGGTGATGACTAGCTACCTTCCTTCTAGCCATACACTGCTAAATTAGGGACGGCTAGCGCAGATAGCCCATGTGCAGTTTTGCGCGAAATCAAACAAACAAACATTTTCTCTTGGAGTTATGGCGGTCACACACACAGATATACATTAAGTGTTTTGTATCATAAGGTAAAATGAATATTTTACATACAAAAACCATAGATAAAGTATGGAGAACGTTACATTTATGTAAAAAAATATGTAGATTTTGAACCATTTATTTTCTATATTATGGATAACGCAAATACATAGATGGCACTAATATATTATAATTGATAATCACATTTAAAAATGTACAGTCTAATTAAATACAAATATTATATCTAACTGAAATGCGTCAATTCACATTTATGGTTTTGAAAAGTAAATACTGGATTGACGTATTGTTTATTTTCAATATTAAATATAAGACGAATACATATACAAGTGTATTATAATTAATTTTTATTTTAATAAAAACTTTCTATGCATTAAAATTAAAGTGCTATCTGTTTTAGCGAACATTAAAGGCAAGAAATATTTTTAAACTTGACTTTATGCACCATACACTTTCTAAAATCAAGCTGGTTTGTGGTCTTGAATATCAAACACGTAAGACTGTGACCAAACTGAACTTTAAATTCTATTAATCCCTAGGCCCGGCATGGTCAGGCGGTTAAGGCGCTCGACGAGTAATCCGAGGGTCGCGGGTTCGCATCCCCGTCACACAAAACATGCTCGCTCTCTCAGCCGTGAGGGCGCTATAATGTGACGGTCAGCCCCAGTATTCGTTGGTAAAAGAGTAGCCCAAGAGTTGGCGGTGGGTGGTGATGACTAGCTGCCTTCCCTCTAGTCTTACACTGCTAAATTAGGGACGGCTAGTACAGATAGCCCTCCAGTAGCTTTGTGCGAAATTCAAGACAAACAAACAAACCCCTCTATTCTTGGTAAAGAGTCAATATAAGGTTATCTGTCAGTGTGTAAAGCGTTATTTGGTGATTATATGCTTTCAGTGTTAATGACATCAGTTAGAAATATGACTCCAAAGTTTTATGAGTTTTATTTGCATGGTATGATTTGAACAAAGTGAATATTCTACAGAAAATGATAAGTTTTAGTTGCTTGTAATATGGTTATTATCATTGTCAACATATGTGCGAGAAAGTGTAGTCTTCAAATATTTATGAAAAAAATGTCAAGTATTGCTATCCTATAATAGTCATTAATCACATTTCTTGCAGTCTAATGTATGTCGTGATTTCATTCAAATAACAGATAGCAGATTTGTTAAAATCTTACGGGCACTAAGACTGTTGTTAAAATAATAATAATAGTTTTAATACAATTAATTCTAGACATTGATCACGTAATTACAGTTTTGTCCAACCCTTGTAAAACTCTTTAAAGACAAAACTGTAAGTTATCGCGTGTAAAATGATATATTTTTCACGTTATATTGATATTACAAAGTAAAACTAGTGAAAGTATACATTTTAATTACTGCACGATATTTAATACACTTTTTTCTGCACTATTTGAATATAAATTTTCACTAAATGTGTAGAACTAATGAATTATCATGAAGCATCCTTTTTGGAATGGTTCAGATATGAATGGTCAGGAAATGTAATTAACTAATAAATTAGTGTTTTGCAACACTGTATTAATTATAGTCATGTTGACGAAGTTTATGCTTGTTTCCCTTCACTGAATTATCATGTGGTGGCCGCCTACCAATATGTCCTTTATTTCACTTCTTGGAACTAAAGGGTAATCGTTCGTCAACCCCTATCATGGCGGTCTAGGAAGCTGTTCCTAACAATGCGCCCTCTCGTGACACTTTAAGGATCTTTGACGTTATCGTCTTTGATAGCATCGTCTCTACCCCTTTCTATTCCTCTCGCTTAGGCAGCCAATAAGCGTGTACGTCTGAGGTGCAGGGATAACTACTGTCATCAGCTGTGTTTGACGTATCAAAGACGTAGCACGTCCTTACCAATATTGTCGTGCTTTAATTATCTGTGCAAGACAGCACACAGCTGTTCGGGAAATGTTACTTTCGTTCAAGATGAAAAAACTAATCATTTAATATATTTCCCTTAACAAATGCAACTGAATTCATACACTCCTGTTCAGGAGTTTCAAGAAATTCTTAAAACTCCACATTGACAACTTTTCTCCATGAAAATCATTCTACGCCACTCCCTACTTACACAAACAGATAATCAAAATACATAGAACATGTTTGTTTCCAAGCAAAACTCTCGCTATAATATGTTCTGAAAAATAAGACTGAAATCGACGCTTATTCTCTCAGCTGGTTGCTCTGGTAACCGGTGCGTGCAAGTCTATACCTGGAGTATATTGATCATACAATCTGACTGACTAAACACCTGTTCCTACTTTAACAGTCACATGTTGTTCCTTCGCAACTCTGCAATGTAACTATAGCAGTTATACACAAATTAGAACAGATATGGGTGAAACAAAAATATATACATGTATATAAAGCACATGTTACAATACAAGTAACAAATATTAAAACGTGTCAAAACAAAATAAATATTACAACAAGGTAAACTAATATTATAACATGGGTAAATAAAAACAACAACAACATATTACATCACACATAAACCAATATTACAACACTGGTAAACAAGGTGTTACACAAATACTAAACAGAATGAAAACAGATTTTTAGTCTGCATAAACAAGACGTCGCAAAAACGTGGTCTGTACATGTGCAGTTGATTGAGTAACAACGTCTGGTATCTAAACACGAAATATTCTTGTGTGATATTCGCTGTAAAGAATACGCGGCTTGTAACCGCGTTCACACTTTCCGCGCATGTGCTGTCTACCATTAATTAATATTGAAATGACACAAAATGAAGTGCTGTATTCGAAAATTTATCAATATTGTTAAACTTAATACGATACATTTGTACAATATGTTTATACGATGTTTGTACAAATAGACTAATAACACGCAAGAAGTGCTGAATTTGTTTACATTTAACAATTATACCACAATCTTTATTCACTAGCACGAGCAAATTATCACTACACGTATTAGAAAATCTAAATGTTGTTAGACAAACTTGAACACTTCTGTTGTCTCTCAAACTTAAGTTTTATGTGCACAAATTTAATTCTTTGCTAGTAGTTGTTTTTTGAACGAACCTTCACATGTATGTTCGGGTAGAGCGACTAAGTTCTGCCATCATTAACATAAAGAACTACATGGGCTGTTCGAGAGTGTGAGAAGGATGACTGCCAAAATTTTAATTATCTTTATCTGCTTGAACCACGACGGCTGAGAAAAAATACTTGAATTTATACTTATCGGGCGGGAGAGACAATTAAGGCTCAAATGATTTAGCAACTCAAAATATAGATAAAGCTAGTGGAAAAGTAATTTAGAAGTATTTTCGAATTCTGAACTTATAATTTTTAAGAAGAAAGAAGAGTTGGATGGTGGAGATAAAAATGACACCAAACCTAATGGTGTGCGGTTTGTTCACAAAACGTTTCTGTAAAATAAAGTTATTGTCGAGAAGGTGAACTGGAATAGACAACGTTCTGACTCAGTTCCATTCGTGATACAAACTTTGTTCATTCAAGCCTTGCGTGGTTGCTCATGTAAGTATTATGTCCGCCACCTACATTTTTGAAACAAGTATGAAAAAGCGCTTGCCGTAGACGTTTCATCACATACCTTAAAGAGTTGGTGTCACCAAACTTTGGTGTTAAATAGCAAGAATTAAACAATACCACAGTTTTTTTGGTTGTCAAATTATGGATTTTATAACCTTAACTTCAAAATTACTGTGGTATGATATTTTAAACAATTTTTCTAGACTATACCAACTTCTGCTAGGAATCAGCATTTCCAACATTTTTAATAAAGAGGAGTTTCATAATGTACCAGTTACTGAATAGTTGTGGAAAATGATGCTGAACAAGAGAAGACATTAATGACATTGATACCAATGTAAACTCTTCACTGGTAAACAACAAACTAAATAATCAAGTTCATTGAATTTTTTAAAGACACACTTTGTATGCTTGCATGAGATGTGTAAAGTGTATGTCTACCACGAGAAACAACAAGTCTTTATCAACGCCTGTATATCCCACTAATCAAATACCATACGTTTTGTAGTTGCCTGCTGCGAGACAAACCATTAGTAATGCTTGTACATCTCATTAATCAAATACTGTACGCGTTTGTTTGCCACCAGACATAATGGTACTTTGTTAACACCGTAAATATGATTAAAAAGATGCACAAATAGTTGTGGAAGCCGAGTTCATTCTCGGAGTGAACTTGACGAGCTACCATCGACTTCTCTAACACATCTTCAGCATGTTCAAATCATCATATCTCCCTTGCCAATCTATATTCTAGACCGCTTTCAATTAAACCAAAGCAGTAATGGTTTCTGCTTAATATTGACGGCACTGTCATCAATCAAAATAAAGTTTGGCCCCACTGAACCAGAACAATATCTCATTACCGGATAAAGAACCAAACTAAAGTACCTAAAATAAAGTATCTAACTACATGATGTGTCCTGAAACACGATGCAACAAAGAAATTTTCGCCCAGATACCGACAATCATGTCCTCATAATCAAGACAGGATTTGAATTCGTCAGTGAAGAGAACTGACGTCTAATTATTGATGTTCTGCCCGATGTGTCAGGATGTGGAAAAGTATGGGAGGGATTGTTGTTATTTTCGTCGCATATTGTCCTGTAGAAGCGTAAACAGACTGCGTAAAAATTCTGACGACTTGCAGTTTGTAGTTTATTTCTCAATTAAGGACTATTTGCACTAGGTCATGGACGTAATCCAACTGGAATATGACGATTTTTCTAAGCAGAAGTTTATTACCGTGTCCTTATTAGGAAGGCCGAGCTTTGAGATGCAATCAACAATTTAGCAACATCATATAAGAGTGTCTCCTTCTAAGTAGTCCCTACGCTCTTGTTCATGGTTTTCGCTATTTAACCGATGTCTAATTTTCTGCAAGCCATTATATTTATTGCTAAAAGTTTCTGTTCAAGTACTATCACATGCACTGAATTTTCTTGACTAATCTGCTTTCAAAATTTCACCTGCAAGTTTGTGCTTGCTGGTACTTCAGACTCACGCAATAAAACCCACGAAAAGAACAATCGACTCTCGCTAATATCCACATAATGGTATCTAATTGTACTAATGCTGCTTTCAAATCGACCCGATAAGCCGATCCTTTAGAAAAGTGCTGTAGTATATTTATGCACGAAATTTATTGTAGATCTATGATTTTGTTGGTTACACAGTCTCTTATAACATCGGTTACCTACCCAATTACAAAAAAATACAAATCAATTTTGTCTGTTAGCTGTTAAGTACGAAACCTGAGACTTATTTGCAAACTAAACAAAGATTTCTCTAGTGGACTAACTAATAACCTCATACCACTACAATGCTAAAACCCGACGCTTGCTCGCAGACTAAACAGAGATTTCTCGAGAGGACTATCAAAGAACTTTAAGCTACTACAAGAACGTTTGTTTATTTTGTTGTTATGCACAAGCTTAAACAAAGAGCTATCTGTGCTCTGCCCACCACGAGTGTCGAAACCTGGTTTCTAGTAGTGTAAGTCCGCAGACATAACACTGTTGGAGAGTATATCAAAATACGGGAGCATGGATAATGTAAAAACACATATACATAATATAATAATAAAAACGTAATATAGATAATATGACAATGTACCATGATGAACAAAAACACTTTACTGCATTCACTTTCAGTAAAAGTTGAAATTTGGAATAGACAAAAAAAAACTTGTCTAAAATAACAATATTCCACAAAGTTAATAATATACATTTTTCTCCATTACAGCAACTCCAATTGAAAACAACAACAACAAAGATTCAGAGCTTTAATAATCTGCTGAAGCCACCAGGATTTAAAAATAATTTTGCTTAAAATAATATTTTTGCCCTATACGAAATATCGAAGGCATAAGTCAAATATTTCTCCATACAGTTAAGATACAATAATCGAAATAGCCAATTTTTATATATAAGCGTTTAAATACACATTGTTAACAATATTGTTTCATATAACAGCTTTTAGATACAAGAGCTATCAGCATTATTATTTCCTATAACAGCGTTTATAGATATAAGTTTTCAGCATTATTATTTCCTATAACAGCGTTTATAGATATAAGTTTTCAGCATTATTTTTTTTCTCTTGTAGCATTTAGATACAGCAGTTGTAAGCATTATTGTCTTCTATAGAAGCGTTTAAATACAAGAACTGTTACTATTATTGCCTTCTTTAACACCGTATTTATACAGGAGCCATCAGAATTAATGTTTTCTATTGTAGTGTTTAAATAGAAGATATATATATATATACATTATTTTCCACACTGTAGTGTTTAGATAAAAGGGTTGTTACACTGTTTTCTGCAATAGCGATTGTAATACTCTGGATGGGAGTAAAGCAACAAGAGTTGTAACAAATGTACCTACATCGAGTGAAAAAATGACAAACAACTAATGAATTTACAACGGGAATTACCACGAGAATCATCTGAAGAAGAAGGGCAATTGACCAGTTAACAGCTCGATACTATTAAAGTACTTCTGTTGAAAGAAATCAGGATAAAAAGGAGGAAAATACCATTTATTTTTGTCATTCAGTAGGTCTAGCACACTTTAGTTTGGAGCCTAAATTATAGTGATCAAGAAACACCTGTGTCTCGTGGCCAAAAAACAAACAAAAAATCACCTTCCGGACACACTGTATGTTATTAACAGGAACGATAATTTAGTAATTTTCTGTAGCACGGAGTTTGTAATTCAAACTATCACATATTTTAAGATGTGTTCACATACCAAATTTCAAGGTAACCCGTTACGAATCAAACGAGATATAAATAATTTCCAATTTTGATTATTTTTTCTCTTCGCATCGAAGTTATGGAAACGTTTTTGACGGATACACATACTTAGTTTTTATGGAGTGTTTAGACTTTCATACGCTGATAGGTATTTATAATCTACAAGTACGTGTCAAACTTGGTCTAAATATAAGACACACATGCAAAGTTATTCAACAAAAACAGCTTAGTTTTGACGAAAATTTTGTGCACGCCTATGCAAAAAGTCACGAAAGCTATCGTCTGAAACTCGTACTATATCTTCGCCTAACAATAAAGGTGGAGAGTTTTTAATCATTTAGATTAAAGACGGCTGATCTACAGCAGCAAAACTATAGGGTGAAAGCATGTTCAGATACGGTAGTACTGGTAAGGCCAAGCAATTTAGGTTAGCATTTTCCAGTTTAAGTTTACAAAATATTCATATAGGTGGACGGTTATTATTCATTGTCAACATTTAAGCACAAATTTGCTAAATTTTATGAAATTCTCCTAATTAAAGAGTGTTTAGCGTCACATGATATTAATTTATGTAATGATGCTTGATACGGCTGTACCGAGTGCATGTGGGTAATGACAAGAAACTGTTAACCTAGTATCCATCGGGTTACTATAAAGCCAGTTATTAACATTGTTTTCGAGAAGAAAACTACCACCTTATATTTTAAAATCTGTGCTGGGTTCTGTAAATTATGAATCTGTTCCGAATAATAGAGTTGCGATCCTAGAGATAATGTTGATTACTATCGAGTGTCATTTCTTACTTGATGTGGTTTGTTGGTGTATATTGACAGAAAGTCGTGATATCTAATCAAAAACACCTAAGTTTCGAAAAAGGGTACGGCCAGAAAAGATTAAGCGTGCGACTTATAAAATGAAATTAAAACTGGCAGTCAAACTGGTAGATATACAAATAGCATTGATGAGAATTTCACAGCAAATGAGCCAAAGATATTCTCGAGTACCCCATAATCAGATAGCTGATTCTCATGCACAGAAATGCGACACAAGTGCGATAATTAACGTAATTTAATTAAAGTTTGAAATAAAATATAATTTAACCGAACATAGTATCACTTGTTTACTTTAAACTATAATACTGCAACTTGATCTTTACCGCTTCGCCCCCTCTCCCATTTTAGAATGCGAAACGGACAACAGAATTAGAGCCATGGGTTTAATATATATATACATATGCAAAAAAACACGATCTAGAAGGCAGAGGTTTCCCCTGACATATTTCTCTTTGTATACACAGCCACTTTAAGTTACGATTCTTTTTTCTTTACATAAAACAGTAAATGAAAATTAAAGACATTATTTATTAAAATTATTTTTGAAACAGTACGTGGAATCCTATTATTAGCATTACGTGTTTATCAGAAACTACTTCACAGCATTTAGTGGCACAGAGTAATTCAAACTTCTGAAAATGGCACGTTGTTTTTAAACTGCATGTAGTTCACTTTTGTTTTGGAAATTACGTTGAAAATAAAATAAAACGTACTCGAAACTAAAACATTAACCAGCTGGATTTCGTTTTTGAATCACTGTAAGTATAATTATATATATCATTGCGATTTGCAGATGAGATTATATCACTGGAACCTAAAAAAAATCCTCCTGACACCTGGGTGTTGTTAAGAATCAAGTGGATATGTATTGAATATCACAAAATGACGACACACCATTCTTTTTAATCAGCTAAGTCTGATTATCGGTTTCAAATTTAAATGTAGTCCATTAGGCTTAAATTTTTATGCAAAGTTTGTGTAATTTTTTATACAACTTAAATAAAGAAAAAAATAAAATTTGTTATGTACAAACAGGTATTAGGCTGTTCAGAAATAAATGTCGTTTTTGAACTGCGAAGTTTAGAAAAGTATAAACCAGTGTTGTAAAACGTGCTTTAATCAAAGTAAGCATCATTTGCTTCAACACACTTTTACCAACGTGTGACGATGCTGTTTATTCTCCTGCTGTAGAAATAAAGAGTTTCTATAATAAATGAGCTCCCTCAAAGCTTCTTCTGTAGCTGCCTGGTTTTGAAAGCGTTTATTGTTCAAAAAGTTGTTAAAGGTGGTTGGCAATGCTTCATTTGTTTGAGCCCAGCTTCTCTGCAAGCTCACGTACTGTGGTGCGAGAATTTGTCTCAAATGCTTCCCTTAATGTGTTTTCATCTTAGGACGGCTTCCTTCCTCGATTTTCGAAACCTTTGGAACCAACGCTGAACTGTACGTTCAGTAACAGATTCATGGTCGAATGGCTGGCTGATGTTCCGGTAGCTTTCCGTCCAAGTTTGAAGTTGTAGAGGAAAATCAGACGAAAGTCCTTCTTGTCCATGCTGCCTTGGGATTGTGAAACTTACTCTAGATAGAGTTGAAACAGAAGACAATTGAGACACCTTGTAAGAGACAAACGTTGGATTAGACCAACCAACCAACGATAAGTTACTCAATATTCAGCTTCTAAACGTCATAGTGAGAATTCTAACATTTATTTCTGGACAGCCTAATACTTTTTGTGTTTTGTAAACGTTGAAACTCGTCAAGCCTTCTCTCCCCCATCTAGTTGTTTTTGTCTCCCCTGCACTGAAAGAATAAGTGACATTTTCTTTAAAGAATTTACAAGCTACAACTTTTAAGGCTTCTGGAAACGGAACTCCTATTGCATGATAGTAGGGAATATAAACTAATCAGCTACCAAATATTAAATTAATAATTAGTTATAACTCACAAATTCTTTAAATTCAAAATGTACAAAACACAAGTTTTACCTAAGGATTTATAACTTATGAGCGAATCCTAGGACGAGTGGTTAGTGTGTCGGATTGTGAAGCTGAGTGTTTAGTTATTTGCGCTCTTGGTTGTGAGTGCATTATAAAAGTGACAGTTAAATCCCACTTTTCGGTCTTAGAGAATATCTCAAGAATTGGCGGTGTTACACCCTTGTGCAAGTTAATTGAAACAAGACGAAAAATTACAATTTTTTCAACTTTTTTTTTGCGTTTTATTTCCGAGCATCCAAAAATTACTCACAAATTAATACATGATATGACCGCCTTTATTTTTTAGAAGATAATTAATCCGCTTTGGCATCGAGTCCACGAGTTGACTGCAATCTTTACTAATTTTTAGATCGCGGTACCACACCTCAATTATGGCCTCAATTAGCTTATCTTTCGTAGTACAGTCTTTTCCCCAAAGTCTTTCTTTACAAATCGCCCAAAGATTTTCAATAGGATTTAAGTCCGGAGAGTTTCCAGGCCAGTCCAGCACCTTTATTCGCGTTGTAGTCATAAAATTCTTCACAAGTTTCGATGTGTGGCACGGAGCCATTTCTTGCTGAAAAATGCCAGATCCATCTGGAAATCTCTTTTTCAATTGTGGAACGACTCTTCTCTGCAAAAATTCGATGTACTGTGGTCCTCGCATCATACCTTCTACGATATGTAAGCCTCCGATGCCAAAGTAGCTGAAAAAGCCCCAAAACATCTTCTTCAAGAGATGTTTTACGAATTGATTGATGTGAGATTCTTGAAGTTTCTCACCTGGAGATCTGCGAACATGCAGACTTCTTTGACCCTGTACGAAGAAACGAGTCTCGTCACTGAATAACACCTTCCTCCATTGTTCTTGCGTCCAGATCTTGTATTTCAGACCCCATTGATACCGTTTTTTCTTCATTGAGATGGTAAGAAGTTGTTTTTTGACTGGTCTCTTTGCCCTTCTTACGCAATTTCGAATGACGTAATATTCCTCAAAATTTCGTCATATATACCAAAAATAGATCGACCGTGCTGCAAAACACAGCTAATGACACCGTCTGTGTGAAAAAAAATGACTATTAAAGGAAATCAGCGGGTCCAGCGAGCCTACACCGGCCGCCATGCTGAAAATAGCACTCGTGTAGTTTAGGACGAAATTCAATCAAACAGACAAAAATTAGTTAGCTTTTAAGGATAAAAATCTCTAGTCTTCTATAACGATAATAACTGTTAACAGAATCAGCTTTAATAAGAAACGCGTGACATCTAAGAACTATCAGATTCCGTTTTCTTTCGTATAAAATCTATAACTTAAAAAAGTTGTTTATTTCACTGAGGAGTGTCACTGAGTAATTAAGTGTCTTGTTTGTTTGTTTGTTTTGGAATTTCGCACAAAGCTACTCGAGGGCTATCTGTGCTAGCCGTCCCTAATTTAGCAGTGTAAGACTAGAGGGAAGGCAGCTAGTCATCACCACCCACCGCCAACTCTTGGGCTACTCTTTTACCAACGAATAGTGGGATTGACCGTCACATTATACACCCCCACGGCTGGGAGGGCGAGCATGTTTAGCGCGACGCGGGCGCGAACCCGCGACCCTCGGATTACGAGTCGCACGCCTTACGCGCTAGGCCATGCCGGGCCTTAATTAAGTGTCTGTTTGCGTATATTGCAAAATTAATTTATGTAGTTTTTGTTTCGCAACTGGAAAGTTTTAATTTCTTTTCAAATCGAAAATACACAATATTTAGATAGGTAGAAACACACAGACACACAGTGACTTGTTATTTTATCTTCTTGTTAGGATACAACAATATATGTGGTGTTTAATTCCTTAAATCAACAATTAAACATAACTTAGGTAATAATTTTCTTTGGGTGGTAGGAAGAATATGTCACTTGCATTGATTTTCTTTAGGGAGAGTGAACTAAAATCTCGACATCCATCTTGCAGGGAATCTTTCCGCTACGTGTTTGTTAAGGTCGATATTATATACAACTTTCTTATTTTTCGTATAATAATAACCATAATCGGTATTCGAAGATCAGAACTCATAACAAAAACATATATTATGCGTTTTTCTAATTTACTGCACATTTCATTGTATTCTATATTCCTGAACATTTTGTACATGTTAGTGGAAAATGAAACACAGTATATGAAAAAAAGACTTTCCTTGACAATTTACGGTCATATTAAAATATGACATGTGGTAAGTAACAAACAGGTGGTTGCTATAAGTTACTATGTAACAAATCGGACGTACTTATTTCTGTGCATAGGTTTTCTTGCCAACACAACTAGTTTTCACCAAGTAACACAAATAAAGAAATACGTATATACCTTGAATAAATTGGAAAGAAACTACTTAAAATATCTTCAAGGAGCAATAATTAAATGTTCAATTGTTTCAGTCAAACAACCTTCATCAGTATATATATGCAAAAACGGCTCGTTTGGGTTGAGAAAATATTTTACATAGAAGAGCGAACTATGTAAAATATTTTCTCAACCCAAACGAGCCGTTTTTGCATATATATTTCTATACAAGTGGGTTTTCTCGACATCACTGAACCTTCATCAGTATCTAACTAACAGTAAGAAAAGTTGTTACTCTACGAACATAGAAATAGAGTCTCCTATTAGAAGGCCCTGGCATGGGCAAGTGGTTAAAGGGCGCTCGACTCGTAATCTGAGAGTCGCGGGTTCGAATCCCTGTCGCACCAAACATGCTCGCCCTTTCAATCATGGGGATGTTATAAAGTAACGATAAATTCCACTATTCGTTGGTAAATAGCTCAATAGTTGGCGGTGGGTGGTGATGACTGGCTGCCTTCCATCTAGCCTTACACTGCTAAATTAGGGACGACAAGTGCAGATAACCTCCGTGTAGCTTTGCTCGAAATAAAACAAACAAACAAACAAACAAACGAATTAGTGGAAGATCAATAAAGAATGAAAAAAGAAGCACAAGAAGTTGGAGAAATATTTTGATTGCAAGAACTTATTCAACTTCGGAAGGAATACTGTGAAGGTGCTTTACTGAACAAAAACAAACAAACAACAAATAACATTTATTTAAATTATAAATAACAATTAAAGATATACAATTTACAAGAATAGTTAAATTTAAAGAATGAATAAACTCAGAAAAGCATAACAAGCAAAAAAAAAAAAAAAGCTGAAGCTGTAAGAACAATGTAGGAAGAGTTCTCATCGAAGGAAGGGTGCTTTTCGTGCGCAACTATTATCACTGGCACAATCATAACACATTCAAACATACTGAACGCTCAGGGGTCTAGTTTCTCAGTATTCTATGAATGCTTATGTACCTTAATGTCCTACACAGTACAGACCAGGCAAACGTCCTACTAGAAAATCACGTTCTGTACACTTCCAAAGGTTGTAGCGGTTTGCTCAGTACAGTGCGATACAGTACATAAACTGTATGGCTGACACATATAAAGTGAAATACTGTTATTGAAAAGGGCCTACGTAAGTAATAATTATAATGAGTAAATGTAATACAGTTTATTTTCAAAACTTGCATGAATAATTAACTTGTTAAATACTGAATTCTTATAATAATATTCTAGAATAATACAAGTGTACACGTATTTAAAGAAATATGCATCATGAAACGAATCCCTAAGACAGTTTTGGTGACGTACATGTTGCTAGGGGAGCGTGGATATCGCATCAGTTCTGTAAGACTAATGTTATTGTTGGTGGGGGTGGCCCGGCATGGCCTAGCGCGTAAGGCGTGCGACTCGTAATCCGAGGGTCGCGGGTTCCCGCCCGCGTCGCGCTGAACATGCTCGCCCTCCCAGCCGTGGGGGTGTATAATGTGACGGTCAATCCCACTATTCGTTGGTAAAGAGTAGCCCAAGAGTTGGCGGTGGGTGGTGATGACTAGCTGCCTTCCCTCTAGTCTTACACTGCTAAATTAGGGACGGCTAGCACAGATAGCCCTCGAGTAGCTTTGTGCGAAATTCCCAAACAAATTGTTGGTGGGTGGTCAAGATGCCATAAAAGCATAATTTTTAGGTTTTTTTTTTCACAATTACTCTGACATATTTCGGCTAATTTACATGGGATTTGGTACAAAGATACTTTATTACAAGTCCCATACATACATACATCGTTATATATATATATATAAACATTTAGTAATTTCAGCGGGAGAGATTAAAATATTAAATAAACTCATAATTTTAAGGGCTTCGGTCTCGTTTATCCTTGTTTTGACAAATCTACATGTAAGTTAGTTCAAAGATATTCACTCTTTTGCAGGTCCCAAAGACAGAGATAGAATGTTGGAATTTTTACCTTTTGTTCATTTTCCAACGAGAAAAGTACCAACTTGCATAGGATTTGAAACAAAAATACCTTCTTGCAGGTCCCAAGCAGTGATATAAATAGTTTTCGATTTTTCTGGTGTCAAAAGTGGCCATGTTTAGATTGTGTGGCAAAGACATGCTGCATTTGGCCAAGAGTGCTGGCTTTTTAAATTCATAAGTGCATCACTGACCACTTTAAAAAAGGGTCCACGAGAAACTATGTTTACTGGAATTGTCGAGAGCACGTAAATATTTCATTAATTGAACTTTAAATACCCGTAAAGTTGGGTTATCAGGAATTAAACTTCAGTAGCAACTTCATGAAAAATCCTGCGACATGAGCTTTCGGACTCAACAGACGCCATCTTCAGGTACTAACAACCACACACCGTTGTAAGTTCAAATCACTAAGAGATATTTAATCGTCACTTCATGCTTCACACAGGTTAAACAGCCAGCCTTAACTCGGAACTGTTGACCATCGTGTGGAGAAAAACCTGCCAACAGGGCCTTCAGTCTACGCAATTACTCTTAACGAAATAGCGAAATTGAATGAAAGAAACATTTATAACGCGCTCAGAGCTGAAGGCGTGGAAAGTGTTTAGAAGTATATCGCGGATTTGAATGTTGGATATTCGAAAACATCAACAAACCTTATAAAAACTCGTAGTTAAAAAATATTTTGCATCAAACGCCGTTTATGACCGAGCTAAGCCATTAAAGAAGCTGTCATGAAATACCTTCTCTTCACTGAGTTAAAACAAATTTTATGGGCTAGGAAAGGAGTCAAATTCAATTATAAATACAATTTCCGATAATATGTATTCTAATAAAAATATATGACGGAGAATAAAGCTTGTTATAACATTCCATTTTGTTAATCATATAATAAGTACAGAGAGCCAAGATAAAATGGTATTTTTAAATTCGTTTTATCTTATTTGGATGCCTTTTTAAAATATTTTCTTTCTTAGAACGCCACCTTCCCAATTCTGAGGCCTGATTTGGTGCTATGGAGAAAAAATCTTTAAAGTTTCGATGGGGAGTGAAGAAGACACATTATAGAACAGTGATCTGTTTGCAACATAACATGTCGTTCTGATTAGAAAAAAGTTGAAATTCACACAACAACGACAAACGCGTGGCCATCCCGATTCCTGTGGTCTAAAATATATTCAACGAAATAGATTTTTTGCATGAATAGCCTGTACTTATCTTCTTATACCTTTTTATTAATAAAACTCGAATTCAGATTTTAGGAGGATAAAACTTCATGCATTTTGACCAACGTCCTTAGACTATTAAAAACACAAAAAATGCTTTTAAAAGTTGATAATGTCACGTACTTTGAGGTCTATTAGTGTTTAATACTATTTTTAAATGGGAGCATGAAAGGAATTCTAACAAGGATTCTAGGCTTATTAAATTTTATTTCTGATTATCTTGAGTTAACTTGATTGTGATGACGAATAAAATATAAAACAATTAAATACTATAACGTTTTTCCAGTAAGCAGAATGATTTACATTTTCCACAAGGGTTATAATTAAATCAATATTCTCCTCATTCAGAGGGTTAATCGCTTCAGGACTCGTTCCCGTGGTAATTCGATTACTCTGACGAGCACGCGCACAGTCTAGTGCCAAAACAACAAAGATCTATCAGGCTTGAAAACAATAAATTTCTCGTAATTAGAAATAAACTTCTGGTCATAGTTAGAGAAAAATATGAAATGCTACAAAATTAGTACTTTCATAATTGTACTTCTTGAGGTTTAATTAGGTTGTCTTAGAAAAATCAACAAACTCGTATGCATAATGAAGATTAAAAGACAGGGTTCCACACTCGTATTGGTTCTTCCACTAGTGATAGAAAGTGGTTGAAGAATAGTACTTACGAAATTTCTCCAAACGGCGTGAAGGCTTCCCTAAGCTGCATTGTTTCTATTTCTGGACTCAAGTCACCCACAAAGATATGATGATGTTCTAAAAATTAAAATGTTTCTATTATTAATGACCACAACTTTTTATTTTTTTCACAAACCACAAACTAATTTCTTAAAATTGGTATAATTATAATTGTAAGAGATATTGAAAATGCTACGTGTTTAGAAAGCTCAGCTTGTACATCTTTTTTATGTGTTAATAATAATCATTGAGAATACAGTATAAGTGCCGAGACATGATTTCCAGAAACGCTTATATAATGATAATTCGTATATTAGATCTATTTTGATGCACTGAGTGTCAACATGCGAAGATAATCAGAGAAATTGTTGTTAAACAGAAAGTTACATATATAATCTGTCCGTGCTTTGTACACCGCACGTATCTAACTCCAGTTTTAGCGCTATGAACCCTCAGACCTGCCGCTGAGCCATTGGAAAAGGGGACCTTATATGGTAAACTCTTTATCTTCAGGAAGTTCAGTTATTCATAGTGAATAACAGTTGTGGATCAAAAGTTTAAGTCAATACATGAAACTTCGAAAAACTAAGTTTGTACAATGTGTAAAAAATTGCAACCCATTCTCACACAAAAAGCATTTGGCAAAATCTAAACTTGTACATTACACGATGGGCTGCAAAAGTTACGAGCCTAATGAAAAACACCATCTAACAAACTGGTTCCAACGTCTAGTCAGAGAAAATTTACATAATAATAATTTTTGTTTTTATCATATCTTTTGTATAAAAGCTTGAGTGTGTCTATTTAAATAATGTGAGATGAAAACATACTGGACTTTTATTTTTAAAAATTTTAGACTTCAAGATTTGGGTAATAAAGAATCGAGTCTCTCAATAATGCTTCTTGGCCTTTTCTCATTTGGCTTATAATACAGACTGAAGTAGCTACTATAATATTATACATTAAAGAAAAGAAACTGCTTTCAGCGCGTAATTGCATATACGACAGTAAAAATCTCTTTACTTAATTTGGAGATATCATTCTCATGAAGAATCACATGTAATATTCATGAGAACATCAACTCTTAAACTCCACCTCGTACCATTAAACTCGGCACTTAGTGTTAGTGGCATGGTTTTCAAACACATTGCACTTTATGTAAACATTGAACAGAAATTGACAGCACAGCACAATAATTAATGGATGCTACGTTCAAAAAGTCTCATAAAACCACAGAATTTACAATTAAGAAGCCAACCAAAAATACCAAGACTTTCCACAGCATTCCGTTAATATGTTTCAATGATATAAGATTATTATTGGTTTGACTATACAGTAAGTATTAAATCTTCTTCCTGTTCCTAACAAAAACTTAATTGGTATTTATTCATTAGTGACGATATATACATAGCTCAGGTTAGGCTAAAGCTCCTATCCCTTTGGGATGCTAATGGAGCTTTGACTGACTTGGTAATACGATTTTTTTAAATCGTTAGAGCGTATGAACACGAATGTGCCAGAGTGAAACTGAGGGGTGCAAGGCCCACCCCTCCTAGCGCCAGCCATAATGCAACTGATAAAACGAATACTGCACAGAGAATACTGTACAAAAAAATAAACACTGTAGTATTTAGACAAGTTAATAAAAATACATTACAAAAAGTTAAAACAACACTTCACTACGTATCTGGAATTCATTCACTACGACATTTATTAGATAAATATCACCTAGAGCACGGTTTATTTTTATATAAACTATTAAAAATGTATATATTTTACTATTTAATTACTTATTTCTAATAGGTAAACTTTGGTAATACTTAAGAGGAATACCTTTATTCCTGGTGGTAGAAAATTCGCAACTCACGTGCGATAATATTATACTTTTATAGGCTATAGAACAAAATTATATGGCATGTTCCACACGTGCTCTTGTGACAGCCAATAGATTAACAACAAAATACTTTAATGGTGGAACATCACAACACATCAATGGAAAGAGTAAATACGAGCTGTTAACAATACTGCTATTTCAATCTAATCGCCGAGCTTCACTGGCTTAGTAGAGAGATTCAGTCTATTTCATAATACTAATGATATAAACTATCTAGGAAACGACAGGGATGTTATCTACACAGTAAAGTGAGTCAGTACATTCAATACCATCCAGTGTCCATAAGACATCAGTCATATGAACTAATTTAGTAAAGAAAATTAGTATACTTTATAGTACCTGACACAGAAATGTCACCTACACAATTTCAGTTATATGTACTAACTTAATAAAGAGAATAAAATTCGTACACTTTATAGTGCTCGATACAGAAAGGCCGTTTAGACAACACAATTTACGATACGCAACGAGTCAGTACACATAATAACACTTAATTCAAATATCATTCAAATCCTGTTCCAAAGCGTCTATAGTGTAAACCTGAATACATGCAAGAGACTTACATGTGTGAGAAGAATGATGAATTTGAAATTACATTTAAATATCTCGCAAGTGTCACTTGAATGGCTGCCCGAAACGCCAAAACAGGATAAAAAGAAACTTTTTGCAAGTGACAGAAAAAAGGTAAAGAGCCAAAAATTACACTTATCTGTATGTCACAATAAGTACGTCGTACCGTTAGACTGGTAGATTTTATTATAGAGAGGTGTAAGAAAGTTGTAAGCAGAATTGAGTTTAATTTGGTAATTAAATAGAAACACTTGTTTCTGTTTGAACTGTATGGCTCAGTTTAGACCGAAGTATTACAAACTGTATATATATGTATATTAGTGAAAGCGCCATTATTATGTATATAGTGAACTACAGAACATGTTCACAAGTGGAACCACTGCACCTACTGACACCACATATAATGTATGTAAAATAAATACGGTTTTAAAACGCGAGAATCTAACATGAAACTTGTACCTTTCTACTCACACCAGTGCAGAGTATTAAAATGAACTATCAGAATGTTGTTCTTTGTGATAATGCCATCACTATGTATGTTTGGAGAAAATGCTAAAATAAATCGAGAGAGAGAACGAGCGAGAACAAAAAATGTATTATACACAAGACAGATGTGGGCTACTGGGTCACTTCATATCTTGCTTTAAAAAAATGTGTAACTGCTAATTCTGTTCATTTGCTGAAGAGGTAAAGAACGGTTACTAATAATCTATGGCTGCTGTTGCTTTTACTACAGAAAATCAAAAAAAGGAAAGGTCGGATTTGGTCACTGACAAAACGAAATACAACATTCAGCAGAAATTTTAAAGAATTGAATGACATTTGGTATATGACGGTACAGGTATACAAGATACAGTAGGTGAAAAACAATGATTGATTTTGCTCTATATTTGGCAAACCGCACTCACTTTATCTAGTTATTCCAATGGTCAACCAGACTTAATGGAAATGCATGTCTTCATCTTTTTCTAACTGTTGTCACCTATTACAAAGGCAGTTGTTTTTTATCCTTGTTGTGCTGTTAGAATTGTAGAGATGAATATACTGCAGGCAGTATTGGTCAGGTTTTTGCTTGTATAACAGGTAAACTGTTTTACATAGAGAGTTATCTAATACTGACCATATTGTTGAGTCATACAACAATAGACTGCACGAACGTATCTTGAAGAAGGAATGAAAGTGCTTCTGAATACAGTGTGGTGTCTCATGGTGTAATCGATGAAGTCTAGTGCTTTGTCACCGTTTAATACAATGGTCGAATGGATAAATGAAGTGCTCCGTTTCTTGTATAGTTTTCTTTCTGTTAAAATGTAAAGTTCATGCAACTGAAGTGTTCTGAACTAAGCTACCATCGAAGTCAGCTAGCCTGAGTACAAATAACATTGTTCCTTTTCTAGTAGTTTAAATTGCACGGGTTTTTTCCCTCACGTGATTTCTCTTATTGGCTTCAGTTAGACGTACGATCGCTTCTAATCCACGTGCATAACAGAAGACGATTTCCATTTGGCAATGGAATGCCCAGAGAATAGAAGATATATTTTTTCCTCGCGTTCTTCTTTACAGTTCAGGGAAGTGTTAGAAAATTATTTTCCCTGCAGACCGACTTAAGAAAAGGATAAGATTTCCTCCATTTTTTTATTCTGAGCATAGCACAGTTTATATAATAAGAGACATTTCTCATGAATAACAGTATTCTTACAATGCAGATAATACATTAAAAACAATCACGCATTATTCATGACTTCGATTCACGTGGTCGAATCACACATACATTCCTAACAGCAAAAATCAATCAAAGAAAGTGAGAAAAAAATTGCCATCTACAGGTTACATTTCGTTCATGAATTCTGGGGCCAGGCGTGTTAAGGCGTGCGACTCATAATCTGAGGGTAGCGGGTTCACATCCCGGTCGCGCCAAACATGCTCGCCCTTTCAGCCGTGGGAGCGTTATAATGTGACAGTCAATCCCACTATTCGTTGGTAAAAGAGTAGCCCAAGAGTTGGCTATAGCCTAACCTGAGCTATGTATATATCGTCACTAATGAATAAATACCAATTAAGTTTTTGTTAGGAACAGGAAGAAGATTCAATACTTACTGTATAGTCAAACCAACAAACATTCATGAATTCTGGATCACTCTTAACAAGATACACTTTGTGGAATTATAATTCAATTTACGATGGAAACAAAGTTACCATTTTATTTTTCAAATGTTGGGAAAAGAAAAATGTACAAATAACAAAAGCCAAATGAAGAAGTACTTTTTGTTCCTGTCTGATAAAACAGGTTATATTTATTGGTGTTTAAGGTACCATGCTTTTATAGCAACTTTATCTGACTATATAGTAACAAGTAGTTTTATACAGTGAACAAGTTGTTAAGATGAGTTCATTTTACACCTCATAATCACTATTTGTTAAAATTAGTTGATTTTACACCTTGTTTATAGTTTTTATACTAAGATGATTTCTCTTTATATATATCCGCTAGTAGTTAGAATGAGTTAAATTTTATACCTTATATCACTGTTTGTTAGAGTAAGTTTTACAGCCTATATCTGCTAGCTATTAGAATGGATTAATTTTACACTTTATATCTATTAGAAGTTTAAGTGAGTTAGTTAATTTTCTACCTTGGCATAATTATGGTAGTTCCATAGTTCTTTCTCTTTCACTGTCCTGGCTTTGAATTAATATTTTATATATTCTGACACAAATAATAAACAGCTAACACAACTCGAATTTCTGAGATGTGCAATTGTATGTCTCAAAATATACCTGGGTGGAAACATTTAATATTGTTAGTTTTGAACATGGAAAATTTATTGAGAAGTGCTTTATTAACTGCTCTCTATTTGAATAATATTAATATAATGAAATGTGTTTTCATTCTTTAAGTTTATCTCTTAATTATCATAAATATTTCATCAACGATCTCAAAACACTACAAAAAATTAAAATAAAGTGCAACTGTACACAATGTATTTTTTATCCATTGTACTGAAAATATACACGTGTCTTTTAAACAAACATTTAAACCTATTTTATGGAAAAAGTATTCTTAAGTAAAAATAATAATGGAAAAAGTACTTTTAATTCACAAAAAATACAAGTGATTAACATCCACCTTTCCTTCTCGAGTACTGAGAACATCCTGTCCTGTCTTATTACTTGAACTAGACGCATTTTAGAACTAGAACTACATTTTAGTATATCAAATTGTTCAAAACTATCTTCCTATACTGGTACAAACAGATTAATAGTGAAAATGCTCTGACCTGTCCGAGAAGAACGTGATGTTAAACCATCGTATTTTCAATGCAACTTAAGAAGTGATATCTGTATAGATTTTTTTTTTTTTAACGGGAAGGGTGTACTTACTGCTTGAGTCATGTTTAGGTGTGTCTCCTGGTGAATTTGCCCAGTTCACTTTCATTTCCTAAAAGAAAGTATATAAAGTAACGATTCATTATTCACTTTTTATTTAGTGTTAACATTGCCTATCACCGAGTGAAAAAAAACAACAAGAAACATTATTTGTTTGTTTTGAATTTCGCGAAAAGCTACACGAGGGCTATCTGCGCTAGCCATCCCTAATTTAGCAGTGTAAGATTAGAGGAAAAGCAGCTAATCATCACCACCAAACGACAACTCTTTTTACCAACGAATAGTGGGATTGACTGTCACATAATAATGTCCCTACGGCTGAAAGAGCGAGCATGTTTGTTGTGATGGAGATTCGAACCCGCGACCCTCGGATTACGAGTCGAATGCCTTAACCACCAAGCCATGCCGGGCCGCGCGCGCGGTTATTATCATGACAGACAAAAACCGAGATTTATTATTGTAAACTAATAGAGACCGCAAGAAATTTGCGCTCAGATCAGCATTTATATTGCAATAGTATTTTAAATACAGGATTTCTAGAATATTACAAAATAATGACACCCAAATCTTGTTATAATATAATTCTATTTTCAGTATGCCTTAAAAGCATACACAATAAGATTTTTTTCCCAGAAAAACAGTTCAAGCGCAAACTAATTTTAACTATAGTCTTAAAGAACACAAAGGTTTTGTATGTAATCAGTATATGCTAATTTCTACTTGTGAATGAATATCCTGTTGAAAAAAAACTCATATTTAATACGATGTCATGAAACAATAATTTTGAACGAACCTTGCACTCAATATGAATGGAATATTTCAGAAAGTTTGTGCTGTAAATTAGACAGTTCTTTGCTAATTAAAAATGATGGGTAAGGTGAATTGTAAAGCACAGTTATAAAAAGAAAATATTCATTTCTTACATATGATATTTACACTACTCTTAAGGTATACAATAACTTAAGCCTCTTTCCGATAAAACTACCCGCTTGCCATATAAGTTTTTACTCTTGACAATGAGCTACCGAAACAACTTGTCTTAATCTTGACCATTGACAAAATGCATTTTTATTGCACATTTTAAACGTTGATCCTATTTTCAATTTGAAAATATACTAATGCATAACCAACTCTCATTTAAACTGATAGACTAGACGGAAGGTAGCCAATCCCCAGTACCTACCACCACCTCTTGTCTGATTGAATAATGGGATTTGACTGTCACCGTTGTTGCGTATCCACAGAACCATGAATGAAGACACTTTTTTCTGCGGCAATAGTTCGCGAACCACTAATCATCTTGTATGGTTTGTTTTGAATTTCGCGCAAAGCTACACGAGGGCTACCTGCGCTAGCCGTCCCTAATTTAGCAGTGTAAGACTAGAGGGAAGGCAGCTAGTCATCACCACCCACCGTCAACTCTTGGGCTACTCTTTTACCAACGAATAGTTGGATTGACCGTGACATTATAACGCCCCCACGGCTGAAAGAGCGCGCATGTTTGGTGGGATGGGGATTCGAACCCGCAACCCTCAGATTACAAGTCGAGTGCCTTAACCACTTGACCATTCCTAATTATCATCTGACTTACAGTCTAATCATATTATTCGCTAGGTTACGTCCAACCCAGAACTCATTATACATGCATAATAAACAAACATTTACCTTTTACACTTTATTTACCATTAGCAATATTTTCACTTAAAATGTAACATATTAGATTTTGTTTGCATCCTGCGAAATACTACAATTCCTGAAATAAATCTTAGTTAAATTGTAAACCATATAAACATATTTAACATGCATGACAGTTTACTGAAATTAAAATAGAAATGGAAAACGTTTACGTTTATTTAGGTAATCTCACACTGAAAACTCAAAATAAACAACTTTCTGGTAGATTATATGTTTACAAGACGTGACACATACTATTGAGTGTATACGACTTGCAAGTCGCTCGTTCTTACTTGGGCAAGTCCATTAACACTGTAGACTTGACACGAAGAGAAGATTGTAACATGAGTTAACGATGACGCTATGTTCTTCGAAAAGCTGCATCACAGCACGGAACTCAGAATTACTTCCTACATTTCAGAACAACTTATAAATAGTTCAATCACGCTAGGGATCCGAAATTATTTATTACGCTATTGCATGAGGTAATAAGGAGCCCGAATCTGATATTCTAATTTTGGATTAATGGATTCTTTACTTTTGTCTATATACGAACCCAGAATTTTTCTTTGTTTTCTTAAGTTACAGAAGCGTACTTGTTTATTTTGAGAAGATAAACCATACAGTTACCAATGAGGAATCTCACTGGCTTTTAAACACACTTTATTAAATTATTTATGCAGGAAATTACTTGTGAGTTCATGACTTTGTTAATTACAGGATGCTTAAAAACTTTGAAGTCATAAAAAGTATCAATTTTGCAATTTAATTATCTAGTTACTGAGAGTGTGGAGCATGTTCGGTGGCATATCGCGATTCAAAGCTTGAACCTTCCGTTCACAGCCCAGCATATTAATTAGTAGATCACGTCCGGACCAGAAAAAACAATGACTTTTCTTATAATCCTTAATTTTGTTAAGGAAGGTCAATATACGTTCATTTTTTAGTTGTTTTTGTATACTTTACAATGATTAGCTAACTTGAATAGCAGATGGCAAAAAGCGTAACCATGAGAATCAGCTCTAAGTATGCTGCTGAGTTAAAAACTATTTATACACAACTGCACGAGCTAAATCATGACATGCAATAAAAAAATTGATTCTAAAACTGTTGTGATGTAGATATGGAAAAATATCAAGATACTAGAGAGCATTTGAGATGGGAGGAAAACTACATTACTCATCCCTGTATTTAACCATTCATATGGTGCAAGATGGTAGAATGCAGGAATAGTTAATTGAGATTTTTTTTTCTATCCCTAATCCTCTCTAGTTTCTGTCGTTTCTGATCCCTACATCTCAACAATTTTACAATAAATAATTTTAACTGCTAGTTTCTAAACATTTTTATTTTGTTTACGATTGTCATCAAATGTTGCGTCATTTATTGACTGATATTAAACAACCTGTATCACTGCATATATTTCGAGCTGTAACTAACTATCGTGAATCACTTGGGTTCTAGACTAAAAAGGCACATGTTAGAGAGTACTGAAGTGCTTTGGTGTGCAAGCTGGAATTCCGGTACACTGTGATGTACGAGTTACTGCTGACGAAAAGGAAGAAAGAAACACGAGGACTTGACTCATCCCTACATGGGCATCGCTACCTGATAATTCATGGTGATTCTTCTTTATAGCGTTTACAGTTCATGAACTCTGAAGTTAAGGCAAGTAAATAACATACGAATGAGGCGAATTAGCATAACTAATTAACGCCTCACATATACATATATTTACTGTTTTTGAGAGAGAATACAAATTTATTTGATGACTCTGTTGAATAAATTAAATTGTTAATTACGTTCTTTTATTCCGAAATTATGGATAAAAATATTTTTCAGTCTTAGAACTTTCTTCTGAAGAAATGCACGAACCCAATACGCTACACCTTTATCTAAGTCTTTCACACGACTTAGTGCATTGTATTTCATACGCTCTTCCCAGTCTTAAAAAGTCAACACATTGGTGATTAACTTTAAATACGAGAATAATAGTTATGGGGGGAAAAAAGCAATATAATACTTTCTCTCTTCAACACAACATCAGAGAAACGAAATAGCATATTTGGAATGTTACGCCATTTCTTCCTAATTTTTCTTTTTTTTTCCTTTACGGGTCTGCTCGCAGACGTTTTAAGACCGACATGAAACATGTAACTGCACAACAGATACATTTGGAATTTTATGCCTTTTTCCTAGATTTTTGTTTTAATACAGATCTGATCGCAGCAATTTTCAGGCTCTGCTCTGACATGAGACGTGTTACTGCACAACAGTGAACTAATATAATTAATTACAGGAACGACAGCAAGTTGGGCAGTATTTTATCCTGAATGTTGTTATATGTTCTGCATGAGTAGTGAGACAAGAAGAAAAAAAAATTAAACTTTACGACAAATAATGTAGGAACTTCTAGAATGTTCTAAAGGAACCATGTACAGTGAGGTGGTTAGCAGTTATCATGTGAGGACTATGATTAGAGCTTTTTTTTAAAAACTATAGAAAAAGTTAAATTGCTTTATAAGACAATACACAAAAAAACAAAATAAATAAACAGCTGTGGCAGGATGTCAATTCTCTTCGATATTTCGATAACGTAAGAGTCAAAAATACACCACTACTAATCGACAGACTCCGATTAACCAGTTGTAGCACCACTACAACATTATTACATTGGATAATCAGCATACCTTACTACTAATGTCATGAAGAATCGTCTGCTGTTGTACATATTAAAATAATTTCATGGCTGATGAGTAAAACTTTCTACATTAAGAATATCAGTTGCTCTAAACTGTTCAAAAGCCATCACTGAAACAGGAGTCAAGATTACTCTTTTCTTTAAAGTGAAGGGTCCAGTTCCTGTCCGTTAGATAATTACCTTAATCAGGGAATCATATTATTATTGTCCAGATATTTTTTTTTATAAGTGCCTGATTCATTCTACAAAAAATTATCTTGAATCTTAATTTGTGTCATTATTATGCATTTAACAGAAAAATCGATACAAGCAATTAAATTTAACACATTTCCTAAAACTACAAAAGGATGAGAAAATTAAAAAATGATGAGAAACTTATTACAAGTGCTTATTCATGATGTTTTATTTCGTAATTGAGACCTTTCTTGAGTTCAAAGCTCAGAACTGAAGGGTATCGTGACTTTTCATTACGTTTTTAACTCTGAACTGCATACTTCAAAAAGGTCTATCTTGTGATATGAATCGTTATGTGTGAATTTCTACTATGCATAAAAAACTGAATATAAAAATACTGAACTAAAATACTTGTAAAATAAAAATATGAAGTTTAAATATGCATTTACATTTTTTTGGTCTGTATATAAAAAAACCGCTTTAAATCTTTCAAAAATAACACAAAATACATGCATCATAATAAATATTAAATCAGTGAATCTAGTATTCTATCGGATTTTCTTCTCAATTTGATATGAACGTCAACGAGATTTTTTAACTACGAACTTTCTTATTAGTTGTGAATGTCAAGCACACACAACTGAACTTTTGTATAATCTTGGATACTTTTAATTAAAGAAAAAAATGTTTACACAAGAATGGGGAAAAGCACGACACACGATCTTACACAAACTTTAAACTCTTATTGTTTTCTATCGTGAAAACGTACAAGTTTCAAATGAAACACATCTTGTTCATCTTGTATATATTGAAAACCACGGTGATCAACATTACTTTTGAAATTACGGTAGAACAACGTGAATAATAATGCTATCAAATTTTATTTCGCAAGCAGGATATTCTACAATAAATTGTTTGGAATTAATCACATTTCAAAGTCTGATGTAGCATAAAGAATTAAAACATAGTTTTACCGTACTTTATTGTTGTGAGGTATGACTGAAATACTCAACAATTACTTTCAGCAGTGGACGGTATAACTGGTTCAGAGCTTCGGCTTTGATTTAAACCAAGAGTGTAACATAAGTAACCTTTTTAAAGACCATGAAATAATTTATATTCATAAATGAAATCAAACTTTTTCTCTTCACTGGGAACAGGCATTCTTGCATGTCTTATGTCATAAATGGATGTGTTACATGTCTCCGTGATTGTTTTTTTCTTCGTACAGAAAGGTTCCGGGACGTCTCTCTTCCAAATGGCATGGGGCCCGGCATGGCCAGGTGGTTAAGGCGCTCGACTCGTAATCTGAGGGTCGCGGGATCGAATCCTCGTCGCACCAAACATGCTCGCCCTTTCAGCCGTGGGAGCGTTATAATGTGACAGTCAATCCAACTATTCGTTGTTAAAAGAGTAGCCCAAGAGTTGGCCGTGAGTGGGGATGACTAGCTGCCTTCCTTCTAGTCTTACACTGCTAAATTAGGGACAGCTAGCGCTGATAGCCCTCGTGTAGCTTTGAGCGAAATTAAAAAAAAGAAACAAAACAATCAAATGGCATGAAAGAAGAGCAAAGTATTTTTTTCATATCTCCAAAGCAAACTGAATTCAGAGGAAAATATTCACTCTTGAGTTCATCACAAATAACAAAATATTCAACAATATTTTTGAATTCTAAGCAATCCATCAATCAAACTTCCTGACAATAGCAACTACGTCAATTACCAAACAGGTAGGATTAGGCAAGATATCTCGAAACTGCTTAACTTCATTTCTTAAAAAAAAGTAACAACTGTGAAATCGTTTGTTTTTGTTTTACCCGTCAATCATGGAATCATATTAGGTTATCCAGCAATAAATGTCGGAATTCTCACAATGACATTTAGAAGCTGAATATTGAGTAACTTATCATTGGTTTAATCCAACGTTTGTCGCTTACAAGGTGTCTTAACTGCCTGCTGTTTCAACTCTACTCAGAGTAAGTTTCGCAGCCACCAAGGCAGCATGGACAAGAAAGAATTTCGCCTGAATTTCCTCTACGACTTCAAACTTGAACTGAAGCAACACGAAACATCAACCAGGCATTTGGCCATGAATCTGTTACTGAACGTATAGTATAGTTCAGCGTTGGTTCCAATGGGTTTCGACATAGAGATAAAAGTCTCGGAGACCTCGAAGGTCGTGGAAGGAAGCCATCCTTAGATGAAAACACATTAAGGAAAGCAGTCGAGAGTACGTGAGCTTGCAGAAAAGCGGCACAAGGATATCACGTAATGCCGACCACCTGAGTGCGATTGAAAAGAAGAAAAAGTTGGAAAAGTGGGTTCCACATGAGCTGACTGAAGATCAACAAAATCGGTGATATGAGACCTGTCAAGGATGACGCTTAAAAAATTGAACGAATTGGGAATCGAAATTTTGCCTCATCAACCTTATTCCCCGAACCTTTCCCATACAGATTTTCGTTTTTCTGGCACTATAAACACTTTTTGAACAATGAACGGTTTCAAAACCAGGCAGCTGCAGAAAAAGCTTTCAAGGAGTTCATTGACCGTAGAAACTCTGATTTCTACAGCAGGAGAATAAACAGCAACGTCACACGTTGGTAAAAGTGTGTTGAAGCAAATGATGCTTACTTTGATTAAAGCACGTTTTACAACACTGGTTTATACTTTTCCAAATTTCGCAGCTCAAAAACTATATTTATTTGTGGATAACTTAATATGGACATGTAGTATTGTTTTCACCTGTCATTTGTAGAACCATCTAAATATGTATTGTTTTACCCGTCAGTCATGGAATCATCTTAACATGTACTGTTTTACTTGTCAGTCGTGGAATTATATTAACGTATGTTTATTGGACTCTTTAGTATAAGTGTCATTATTTAGTTTATTTTGTGACTTAATATTTAACGATTATTTAGTTTTCATAACAAGAGTATTAAAAGTTAATTATTATGATAAGTTTCGTAGCTCTGTATGGATTTGCGTTGTGTACGCAGATTAATTTTTGTACTAGGCTTTTGTTGTATTGTTGAAGTCACGTTACTTGAATCTTCGGTATTTTTTTCGTTGCATATTGTTACATTATGGCGTCTCGTAGTTTGTAGAAAGTTCGAGGCGACCAAGTGAAAGTTACGTTCATAAAAGAAAAGGTGTTTTTGTTTTGTTTTGGAATTTCCCACAAAGCTACACGAGGGCTATCTGCGCTAGGCGTCCCTAAATTAGCAGTGTAAGACTAAAGGTAAGGCAGGTAGTCATCACCATCCACCGCCAACTCTTGGGCTACTCTTTTACCAACGAATAGTAGGATTGATCGTAACATATAACGCCCTCCACGGTTAAAGTAAATGAACATGTTTCTGTGGACTTTGATGAAAAGTAAACAATTATTTAAAGTTCTGGATACAACTGTAGTAATCCACTGGATAATGCAAGCAAATTTGTCGCAGATTATAGAGCAAAAAACAAAATAGAGTAAAATAATTCGTCTTGTCAGTTGGATTCTAAAGCAACTGAACCAACCTGTGTGGTCTTTTGATAAGAAAAGAAAATTATTTAGAGTTTTAAATACAACTGTGATACACTATAGCGTAAAGCATTTTTGTCCTTGTGTTTGACTTGTTTTGGATATATTATTTTAAGATAAGTGGATTGTCTGATGTGCGTTTATTATTTTAATTTACTGCCAACAAGTCACAGACACCTACTGTAAAAGAACCCATCACACATACGTAAAAACCTGACATTTGACGAGCCTGCCAGGATTATACAGTGGTAACCAGTGGTAGACATGAACGACAGCGGAAGTTAAGCCTAAATACACAAAACGGTAGTGGTGACAAAAGTAGTGTAGAAATTACAATTACGCTATATAATCATGTCAACGGGTTTTGATAAATGGGTAGAAAGAGGTGAGCGTCTTCGCCTCAAAGAAGGCGAACTACAAGAGTTTGTGAAACAACAACATGAACTAGAAAGAAAATAGCACAGATACGGAAGAGACTAAAAAAGAAAAGGAGTAGAAACTCCGAGAAAGGAGAGACTGGAAATAGAAAGCATAAGAACATAAACTGAAATCTCCAAGCTCACCCAACAGAAAGAGGAATTCAAGAATCACAATAGGGATCAGGGCCAGCTGACCCAACTTGCCCATATCTGATGAAAAAACATGGTAAAAAGGTAAATGGCAGTCTTTTTCAGACCTCTTCTCACAAAAAAAAAGGGCTTAAAATCCTGACAGCATAGCTTTACCTGTCAATTGTTGAATCATCTTAACGTGTATTGTTTTACCCATCCGTCATGAAATCATCTGTGTCACTCACGGAATCACGTATATGAAGCGACAGCTTCAACTTGACTATACAATTACCACCAACCGGAATTTTGTCATTATTATTTTGTAGATAACGGCAGCTTATAGAACATCCATTCCGTAACTCAAGTATTGGTAATAAAAAGTGAACTTCAGGATAGTGATAGCAGTCGACAGCAGCGGTTAATTTTATAGGAAACAACTAACTCACAATGCGAGTGTTACTCTACGTTAATACTGACACTCTGATGAACAAACGTATCATTTCTCGGGCTACAACAGGTTTATTCATGACTTGTCACTTCCAAAATCTTCTCAAGTTAACAACTAACAGCCACAGTTTATCAACCAACGTTCCAATTTACAACCAGTTACAAATCAAGCTTCTTTCTGTTTTTGTTTTTTTTAACGACATCTCTTTATTGCCTAATGATCCTCTACAGTAGAGCGGCCTAGCTTTTACCAACAATATAGGATTCCTAATATAGGAGGAGGAGTTCCCCTGTTCTGAATGAAGCCGTAAGAGTTATAAAATCAGGGATGTTCAAGAGTAAATTTCTAAATATCTTTCGAAGGTGAGTCTGATGACTGAAATCATTAGCTTCCAAAAAATGAATGGGAGTGGCTAATTGCTAGCACTTAAAACAAGATACAAGATGTAGGCTTAATTAAATATCTTTTTGCTTCAGAAGGAAACTCTTGCAGAGTCAATAAGATTATTCAGAGATCCTGCTAAAACCCTGTCTTCATTATCGTTAGTCATGTAAGACTCGTTGCTGCAGAATTCGAACCTTCGTATTTACAATGCATTACTTTCCGTTTCGCAAAAGCTTTTCTCATCATACTAATGGAGTAGCAACATATACGACCTGAGAGCACGAGCTTGCGTGCTTGAAAAACAATGAATTAATACTGGTGCGAAACTCCAATCCAGGTTGTTATTGCAACATTCAAGCAAGGCGTTTTTCTGATGCGTTTCACACCAAAAAAAGAAAATATAATGAAAAAAGATGGTATCATAAAACACAAATTTAATTACACAGGAGTTTTATTGTATAAAATGAATTACAACGAAAATGATAGGTTTGGTACCTTATGAGATTACTAATTCAAATGGATAGAAAAAAAAAAATCGGTGAAGATTTTTTTTGCGTATTCGTGCAAATCTGTACAAGGGACATTTGCATTAGACGTCCATAAATTTCGAAATGACAAGACTAGAAAGAAGGCAATTAGTCAACAACAACACCACCAACTCTTGGGATATGTTAAATGACCGTCACTCTTATAACGCACTCAAGCCTTTAATGTGCGAAGTGGCAAATGGACACAAACAATTACAGGCCTTCGAATTCATGTTTCCCCACAGCCAGCACGAGTCAATGAAAGCGTTTCTGAAATATGTTTTATGACTTATATTTCGAAAACCGACAAATGCTAAAACGTTTGTTAATTTATAAGAAATTAATTTTAGACTAAAAAAACTGCAACAGACGTCGGAGACATAAATGCATCATTTCTCGTAAAAACACAAAAACAACGTGAATAATAGTGATACGTAATCTAATGTGCGTGAGAATGAGAAACATGCAACTTACTATACACAATCTAATTTAAACAAAATTCGCACATAAGGCGGATGGGGATTATTCAAATTCATAGTTTCTTTACGCAGTACAGAAAAAACGTTTTAATGAACTGATTTTATTAAACTTTCATCAAGAGTTTCAACATACACGTCAGGAAAAATACTAATAAAATTTTAAAAAATATCTCTGGATTTGGAAGTTCTTCGATTTGAAAAGAAAGATTTCAATTCGAAAAATACCCACTGGAAACACGACACATAAGACATTTCAAATCACATAGTTGGACTTTGATTTAATTATAAGTTAGAAAACAATAGCAACAAATAATCAGAATTAGCTATAGCTGTTAACAGAAATAACGCTCCTTTCTTCTTGTCAAAACGTCCAAACTGATGCGACAGTCACACAATTATAGCATTCAGGTCTTCAGTTCTTTGTTTCAAGAAGGCTAATGATGTTCCCACTACATCCTGGTAACCAACATAACTTAACACAATGCAGGTTACAAACAAAACCCATTTTTAGTATAACACAGTTATCACACAGAACGGGCGTTCTGAAGTTAGCAGGTAGTATCAAACTTTCAGGAGGCAAGACAGTGTTCAGATAATACATTGGTATAATGGGCTTAACTTCTCTGTATGTTTAAAAAGTTTTACAAACTCGGAAATATATAGTGACAGATAACCAATCAGAGTGGACTTTTAATTTAGCAGTATTTCAATAACATTGTTCGCAAAGTGTTTCCAGAGCTGTACAGGACACAATTTGAATAATTTATAGGAATAACTTTTCAAGCTAAATAATTTTAAATATTTTTCTTCATCTACGGGTAAACAATTCGACATGTATAATTTTTTTTTAAATATTCTATTTTTCTAGCATCTTCAGGTAACAAATTGATTTTATTTTATTTAAAACTTATCATCTGAAGATCTGGATTAACACTTCCACATTTTCAGTGGAAGACTGATATATCTGTAGTTGAAACACTGAAGTATTAATATAGTCTTATCGTAATAATGTTAAATATTTTACACAAAGACTGATAAGCAAAAAGTGACATCAGGACGGAACTTGAACTATGACCTCTGGTTAACAAGACCAGTGCTCGACAGCCAAGCTATCCAAGTAGTTTTTTGTCAATTTTCACTTCTAAGACCTCTCTCTCAACTATGAGTTTAATCTCCATATTACGTTAGAAACCAATGAATTAATAATATTATTTTATATGTAAATAATCAATATTAAACATTTTCCTTCCACGCGTAAATTCATTAAATTAATTACTACACTGCAGAATTAAACAGAAACTGCGCAAGCAGAGCTTACTCTAAACATATATCTATCACAATCTTTCTTGCCCAGCTACGATTACTATACAAGATGCTCATTACCAGAAATTATAAAATCACTAAATGTAAGTCTGTTTCAGCATGAGATTAGAAACTTGTTTCGAAACATCTTCATATCGCTAGCCTCAAAGGAAAAGAGCTGGTCAATAAATAGAAGCAAACAACAAGATAAGGTAAATGCTAACAAGGAGCACAGTATGACGAATTTTAAGCCGCTAAAATACGACCAACCGTATACAAATCGCCGTCTCAGGTGTCATTATGAGCTAAATCTCATGTGAAGCCAACAGGTCCAAAGGGTATCATTTGGGTACATACAACAACTTCCTTATTTCTTTCCCGAGGATTGCGAAGCTCTTTCTCTCTCTTTTTAAATGGAGTTTCACAACGCTTTTGTCAGGGTTTTTCCTTTGTCATGATGAATGAACTTAACGCTCGTTTACAATTGCACAGTCTCCCAATTTCGCATCACAGTGGACATCAAACTGACATACAACCAAAAGAGGTTATATATTCCGCACGAAAGGAAAGCGTCTATAGATAAGAGTTGATGAGCGAAGCAAGAACAACAATATCATTTAGAACATAAACACTTAACACGTTATACAGGTGTCTTCTTGTGTATAACTTGCAACCACAATATTCTTTAACTCCAGACCCTTATATTGTACTTTCCAGTTTACAGAGCTCAACACTACAATGATTTTGTTATCCTTAACAAAGCTGAAAATAACTTTAAAACTACTCCTTTGCATCGATAACGCATTTCTACCCAGATTTCTGTATAGAAACACAACCACCAATTACTCTCGATAGCGCAGTACCAATAATTATTTTTGAAAACCTAGACACGACAATACAAATCCATTTAACAGCTGCTATGTACAAATTACGGTTGCACTCAAGATTCTGATCAAAAATATTTTGCCAGGAAGTAAAACTTAATAATCTGTAAGTATGCGAACAAAGTCTAATGATAATAGTTGTGCTTATCGGTAATGACACATTTCCGTACAAAGAGTGGGAACATAGAAAAACCTAACAGTTGCACCCGACATCACTTAGCTATCAAATATATATAGCGAAGGAGAACACACTTCGCTTAATGCTGTAGTTGAGAACGAAGAATATCGCATGATGGAATAGCTAAAAACTTTTCGTGTATTTTGAGACAGTCCCCTAATAGAATATAATTTTCGTCACTTCCGTTTCAAGCTAAGTTAATTTCTCATGATGACTGGATTTACAAAGTTTCAACCCAGCGGAACTGACCAGATCAAGCTCAAAAGCATACGCTTTCCGAGTAAAATCCACACAGAAGTGAACATAATGTAAAGGACGTTCCACAAACATTATACAACACCAGAAATTAGTCAGTGACAATCATCTTCCGTTTCTCAGTTTATCCTGTAAATTAAGCGGAAACACACGAAGACAACGATATGGATACTAGCAGACTTATATTGAAGAGATTGACGTTAATTTAGCATGTGTGTAATGACTTCGTTTATCTACGTACGAACGATCGGGCGTGTAAGAGATTTCCACGTGCGCTGTCTTCGATATTTTAATTAAATAAATGAGCAGCGTTTCATACAGTAAATACACAAGTTGCTGAAAGAGGAACGTATTAATGATAATACAATAACATACATTATACTAATTGATAAAAAAGTATCCCTTATACTTCTATAAGTAAAGAGCTAATTATTTTTCAAAGTAGAATGTAATGCGTGTTGTATTACGTACAAATTAAGTAGTTACAGACGTTGACATATCTAGATTGAGCTTTATTCACCACAGTGTCGATGTGAAATACTTATAGATATGGTCATATCCCGGTATCTACATGATAATTTGTTCACTAGAATGTTAATGTAATAATGGAGTACACATAGCGGTGGTCATATCCAGATTGTCTTTGCTATGTTCACCATGGTATCATTTATACAAGTAGACAGATATGCCATTAAACTGTTATTCGTCGTGTTTCTTAACGCACAAAAGATCCACCTGTCTGCATGTTATTTAAAAAAAGTCTGTCTTTGAAGACAGTACAGTTCTGTCTGTTCGTGTGTAACAATGGTCAATCTGTATACACAGTTACATGCAAAAAAGACAGTCTATGTACGCAGTAAAAGTCTGCCTGTTTATGAGTTACGTTGACGTGTGTGAACTAAACGATCAGGACATACATAACAATGCTGATGTACGTGAACTAGATGGTTATGAGTTACATAGGTTGATGTGCGTGAACTAAACGGTTATGAGTTACGTACCAAGGTTGACGTATATAAGCTAAACAAGCGTAAGCTATGTTCAGACTTTCACGTGCCTTCCATATTCCTTTTTTACTTTTCGGTGGAAACTGCTTTCTTCATGTGGTTGATCTTCCGTATGAGCGCAACTTCAGAATAACAATTTTTAAAACATACAAAACAAACACAGAGTACACTTTTGTGACGCCAGTAGTGTGAATAATACACAGGAAAACTTGTAATATGTCAGAAAGAGAGAAGACGTGATTAGACGTATAATTATTATTTATCAGTATGTACTTACCGCAACCCGTAAACATTTGCGGTAGCTTTCATGTCCTTCTCTTTCGCTTGAATTTTCCTTATTCTATCAAAAGCAAAAATACCCGTCCCCAGTGAGGCGAAAAATTGAAGTTAATCTATTAGTTTAAATTATTTCATGGACTTTAAAAAGATTAATTGTGTTACACTCTTGGTTAACTGTTTCAGTTACGTCACATTTTCAAATATGAATGATGTGTGTGTTCTTATAGCAAAGCCACATTGGATTGGACTATCTGCTGAGCCCACCGAGGGGAATCGAATCCCTGATTTTAGCTTTGTAAATCCTTAGACTTACCGCTGTACTAGCGAGGGGCAAAATATGAATGATACTGTGATTAATTCCTCACAGTTTAGAGTAGAATATCCTAACTGAGAAATAAAATATAGCATCAACATTATTCAGGTCCGTTCTCCCGTCATTTCAAAAGTGAAAGTTAAGCATTGTCTGCTCGCGCACCATTTCAAACGAGAGACAGACGAACAGTAGGACAGACACCACGGTTTGCAATATACAAGATGTTTATGCTTTCTTGTTTGATTTGGTTTGTTTTGAATTTCGCGCAAAACTACTCGAGGGCTATCTGCGCTAGCTGTCTCTAATTTAGCAGTGTAAGACTAGAGGGAAGACAGACAGTCATCACTACCCACCGCACACTCTTGGGCTACTCTTTTACCAACGAATAGTGGGATTGACCGTAACATTATAACGCCCCCACAGCTGAAAGGGCGAGCATGTTTAGTGTGACATGGATTCAAACCCGTGGCCCTCGAATTATGAGTCGAGTGCCTTAGCCACCTCGTCATGGCGGGCCTGCTTTCTTGCAGGCACTTGTGTGTCAGATTGATCAATCCTGGTCTATTTGGAAAATATTTTACGCAGTAAGACAAACAAACTCACTTAGACATAACTCATTTAATAAAAGTATACATAAAGTGAAAAATAAAGAAATAGTACTCATAATAGCGTACAGTGTATGAAATAGCTATTAAAGTTCAGTCTATGACACGGTTTTAAGAGTTGGAACAAAGAAACTCACAAAAAAAAATGGGAATAAAACTCGTAGTGAAGACAAATTAGCTAATAAGTATTCATAGCAGTCTATAGAAAGAACTGAAGCTCAATTCTTACAAAAGAAAGTAAATGTAAAGTTGTTATGCAGGCAGACTTAGCTGAATATGCAAAATCATCAAAATGCATGTTCACTAAGTGATAAGCATATGGTTCTGAACGAACTGCGCACGCGTATTTCAGACTTAAATAAATCGAGAAAGCCCACAGAAATTGTCTTTGGTGTAATGTTAATTTTTCCTAGAAATTACACGTAGTGCTGTGTGAAATACATCGTAAATAAAAAAAAATTAATATTCAAATCGAATTCAGTCGTCACATGATGACAACGACATTGTGTATCACACTCGTTGCATTGAAAACGGACTCAGCAAAAATACAGGTGATGTTATTCTCAATTGAAAAGCCGATATACAACCAAGACTCCTCGGACAACGTCGTTTTACCGATATCAGATTTATGACGTTTGATTGAGAAATTCACTAGAAATGTTTCGGGTACACAAACGTAAGTATATTATTTATGTATATGTTTACTTCAAAAATATTTGTTTGTTTAAGCACAAAGCCACACAATAGGCTGAATTGAGTCCATGGAATGGATCTTACCCAGATCTTTAGCATTTTATAACCTAAAGCTTACTACTGACCCGCTAGAGAATCTACCTAAAGAAGTATGCCTCACCAACTTAGTCTTTATTTTTTTCCGCTAATTACGACGGGTTTCTTTTACCTTCTAGTTGTGGTGTACCATCTTTCTTAAACGTGTCCGCTAGCTGATACGCCAACTTAACTTGATATATGACATTCTTAAGAACCTAACCACGTGCTTCTGTTTGCTGAAGTCTCGGAAGAGCTTTAAGCTATTTGTGCTAGAAGATAGTTACAGGGAGTTCACGTGGCAATGTCATGCTTCCAGAAAACGGAACATTTTTAATGAAGAGAAAGTAAAAAGTGTGTCTGTGTGTTTATCTTTTTTTAGTCTGGTAAAATAGATACTATACAATTCTAGATCAGTGAAATGATAAGTCGGTTAGTAGAAAAAAAGAAAAGAAATATATTACTTATGAATCAAAAATCCAGTGAAATGACAGGATAGTTTCTGAGAAATGGAGATATATTACTAAAACATTTTAAATTCGAGTGAAATGGTATGATGATTTGTGAAAAATGAAGAGAAATTACTAAAACATTCTAAATTCCAGTGACAGCGTACAACGGATGAATTACTTACAGATTCAAAATCCTAGAGAAATTGTATAATAGCTTTCGTGACGCAGTCCTTTACTCTTTCGTTCACTTTCCAACTTCATTTTGATGTACTTATGCATATTTTTGCAGCTTCTTGAGATGTTCATTTTATCTCTGTTTAACGCAGGAAAATGTGTTCTTATTCACTACTCTGGACTTTTCTCAACTTTTTAAAATCAAAATCAAAAAGGTTTTCCCACTAAAGATATTTTTGTTTGTTAGTGTGAGAAAGAGAGAGAGTGATTTATGTACTATTAGAAATCTTGTAAAACAAGTCATGGATCCACGAACAACTTCGAATTTTTAATTTGTTGTAACAAATTAGACTATAAATCTGACGAGTCATAAGGGCATTATTGACAATTCTAGGGTCAAGGACATCTTTCTTTAAATCTCAATGCCATGTTTTACTCGATAATATGTTAAAAGTTAGAATTTTATAAAATAGGGACTTGCAAGAGTGTGTGTGTGCGCGCGTGCATACACAGACATACACTGTATACATACAAAGAGAAAAAAGGGATCTGGATATAGAACAATGAAAATAAAAGGTATATTTTAATAATACCTAAATTGTTACTGCTGTTTCTAACAAAACGTTGTATAGGCTAGGAACACTATACGTAACACTAGTGTACATACATTACTTCAAGTGGGTTTCTCGTCATCAAGAAATACAACAGTACTATTTCAGGTAAAACTTTACTCATTGCTTACAATAACATTTGTTAAAAATCAAACATCGTTTTGTTTTCGTTCGAAGCAAACTGGATTTCTTTTGTAACTGTACGATAATATGTTCGTTATTAACGTGTCATTTCTAACAACAAACAGTAGGAAGAAAACTTCTGACCTGTCATTTCTTACCCTTAAAAGGAAAGAAAGAAGGAAGACTCACTATGTGCAACATTCCATATTTTGGTTTTTTTATTACAAGAAAATTACGATGACCACATTTAACATTCTGGCGTAAGGTGAAGACGTAAGATCTTCGTCGCTAAATCTGTAAAACTCAATTATCGTAAAGTACACTGGGTCTGCATTCTCTCTTGCAACAGAGCCGAAATGTTGTTCATGGCTTAAAACACGGAAAAAGTCGCCACTTTGTCGCTTTGTTTAGCAATCTAATTTACACTGCGGTAAATAATGGGAACCAAGCGAGTTAAGATATGGTTTTCTTTACGTTGCAAATCAATATCAAATATATATAGTTTTTATGACGCAAAACAGTACTACTTACCACTCTAATGCCACCACATCTGAACACATAATGACTGCCAAAGTGACTCGACTTCAAATCAGTTGGATCTCTGCATAGTGGAAAACGTACTCATGATTAAAGTTTATTTATTTTTCACATTTCAACAATAAAACATGTTCAATCAGAAACGAGAACAAAAGCTCGGCAAGGCAAACAGTAAATCTGCCAGATTTTGTGTTACTGTTTAATTGTTTGTGTTTTCCTTATAGCAAAGCCACATTAGGCTATCTGCTGAGTCCACCAAGGGGAATCGAACCCCTTATTTTAGCGTTGTAAACCCGTACACTTACCGCTGTATCAGCGGGAGACCTGTTTAATTGTAAATATTCATTATACTCATGGTGCTCCGATTGATTTTTTAAACTAATTGCAGAGACGTGCTTTTCCGTCTTTTCCATTTCTATTCTGTCAGGTGTAATAAACTTTATGAACTCAAAAACCTGAAATCACTAACTGTAAGTTGCCTAACATAAAACAGTAAATTTGCTTTAGTTAAGCTAATCCTTCAGCGTAGATTAAAGGAAACTAATTTCTCTTTATAACTTTGTTAATCCATACACAAACTTTATCTGACTAGTAGTGTTCAATATCCAGTTTCACCTATGAAGTAACTTAAAATTAACAGATTCGAACCATAAATAAGATAGAATTTTTATGTTCAAAATTTTGAAAAAGTATAATTTCAAATATCTTTAGGCCAAGTTCGCTCTGTATTGAAATGTCCAAATTTGTTTCAGTAATACAGCGTTACTTCACATGTTGCTTCATTCTTTTAGTAATATATTGTAAATACGAACTCGCAATCAGACGGCAAGTCAATACAACAACGTAACAAGGCCTCAAGTACTACCCTGTTGTTTTGAATTGAGCACAAATCTACACAATGGGCTATACGTGCTCTGCCCGCTACGGTATCGAAAACCGGTTTCTAGCGTTGTTAAGTCAGCAGACATTTCGCTGTGCAGTATTACTGTGATTGACATCTGAACCTTATTTCTTTCGATGTCTCTTCATAGGGGAAAGGGGACATCACAACCTCACGTTCCAAGAAAGTTTTGATAAAAATTGTCATAAATTCACAAGTGAATAAGAACACAAAGACGTTATTATAAGATTAAACAGATTTTAATTAGACAAATAAAAATATTTTGACCCGGCATGGCCAGGTGGGTTAAGGCGTTCGACTCGTAATCTGAGGGTCGTGGGTTCGAATTTCCGTCACATTAAACTGCTCGCCCTTTCAGTCGTGGGGGCATTATAGTGTGACGGCCAATCCCACTATTCGTTGATAAAAGAGTAGCCCAAGAGTTGGCGGCGGGTGGTGATGAATAGTTGCCTTCCCTTTAGTCTTACACTGCAAAATTAGGGACGGCTAGCGCTGATAGCCCTCGTGTAGCTTTGGGCGAAATTCAAAAACAAACAAACATATTTCACATATTTCGTCTCTGTATAATACATGATTATAAGCATGTATCAGTACAAAAGTATAATTCTTCAATACCGAGGCCGGGTTAAACAATCAACTGCATTACAATAAAATGCCAAGTTATAATTTGCATTCCTTATCTAGGCCAAAGGTTCTTCAGCCACGACCGAAAAGAACACAGGACTCAGTAAAACAATATAAACCTAGCTTGTCATTTCATTGCGATATCACAACTCTGACGCAGTTTTGCTTTAACTTTTTAGTTTAGTTATGTTCTTTATGTTTTATGTATCATATACTTCGGGTTTCGGTGTAATTATAAATTCAATCAAAACCTCAGAGTTCCCCATTTGAGTTCATATGCGATTATGACATGCTTCAATGTTTTCTGACATGTGTAGTGTGGGCATTAGGTGATCTGAGATCATTTATTTCATTTTAAAAACTTAGATATTTTTTATTTTGTACACAACAAAACCTACAGTTTCATACTCACTGGGTATCGAATACAAACACCAGTTTAGGTGCAGCATGTTTGGTACGAGTTGTAAGTGAGTTAAGGAAGGAGAGAATAAACAGCATTGGATTTGGAATTTTTTTTTGATTAGAAAATAAATTTACTATTTCATGTAAGAAACATATAAAAGAGGAGTGAAGAGATATAGATTCTCAATTTCCCTCTAAATACGAAAATAAATAGCCAATTTATTATTAGTACAATACATGGTTGCAAGTCAAAAAGAAAAGCGAATAACCTGTACAGTTTTGTTCTAAACAGAGTAGCGAGCCTTGTCTACGCGCTACTACACGTTTATTAGTCTTGTATTACAATTAAGCCAATTTGTTTAATCGCCGTTTGACCTTCCCAGCTTCCATACAAGCCAATAAACCCTGAATAATATTAATTCTGGAACTTTGTGAAGGCCAAGTAATTGTTCTGTTGGTTTTTTTTTTTTACCTGATATAGTTTCGCCACACTTGGGATCGATGTCTTGTTGAAAAATGAGCGAATCTCTGCCCAACAAGCCTTGTTACCAAGGGAATATATGTGTATATAATGGATAAGAATCGGACCTGAAGAAGGCCTAAATACAGAAGCTGAAACAAAACGTTGTCTCTTCTCTTTCAACAGGCAGTTACAGCTCATTAAAGTTCTCAGGTCTACTATGCCTACTCTGCCTCAAGTTCCACTGAAACAACAACTAACGCATCTGTCAGGGTGTTATCATTTTTGTGTAATTTCCAACACCATTGTTTTAGATGTAATTCACAACTATATTGGTCCTCAAACAGTTTTCATTTAGTCTTGCAAATTGACTGTGATACCATTTTATTCTCCAGGTTTTGCTTTTAAATCCGGGTTATTTTCCGGGTTAGTTTCTAGCCGTGATTAAGGCCTAAACATTTTGCAGCGTAGGACATGCATCTCTCTCCCTCTCCCTAGGAGGGTCAGGTGCACTTGACCTCTTCCTCCTACCATTTTCTTGGTGGTGTGAACTGCTTGGAATATTAATAATTACTTAATTACTACATAGGGCCAGAGTAACCCACATTTATTCGGGCCCCTATCAGGCAATGTCCATGTATTTTACACCATCAGTTCCTTCACTAATGTCTAGCCCATAGGTGGTCTATTTTTATTTTTAATTATTTAATAATTTTATCTTAATGATCTAATATATAAATTGATTGGTTGGCTATATAAATTAATCAGGGAGAGGTACTTTGGATCACATTCATCATGTATACAGTACTTGTCGAGTTCACGTAATAATTCATTTTTTCTCCAATTTTTATTGTACTATATAGGAGTCTATCTACTATTGTTTGTGTGTTTGAATATTTATGCATAAGCCTTGAAGAGGTGGTTCTAGTTACTCTATATGCTGCTGTAAGTAGTGTATTTTGTAATGACTGTAATTTGGTTTTCAATTGTTCTTTCCATGCTAGAGCTGCATAGTCTATTACAGGTCTTATATATGTTTTGTGTATTTTTAGGGCGTTTTTAGGTGTTGCTCCACTGTTTTTACCAGTTAGACTCCTAGCATATTTTGTTCTTCGCCAAATTTTAGTTTTTATATTATTTACATGGTTTGTTCATGTAAGATTAGAATCATACGTTAGTCCTAGAAATTTTGCAGATGCAGCAGTCTGGAGAAGTTATATATTTAAAAACGGCTGGTATGGGTAGAGAAGGTATAAAGATGTTTTTAATTAAATTTACTACAAAACTCGTATCATCATTTGTGCTTTCTTTTATTGTATGATTGTTGTTTTCTTGGGGGTTTGTTGTGTGTGCTTTCGTTAAGTTCTTGTGTGTTGTTTACTGTTTTGGTTCAGTTTTGTTGTTCTTTTGTTTGTGATTTTTCCCTCAGCTTTTGTGCACTGTTATTGTAGCAGTGTCTATTTGTTGTGCAATTGTATTAGTTGAATTGTTTGCAATCGGTTTTGCAGTTTTCATTTCTTAGATACGTTTTATTTTTTGTATTTGTCGCAACCTTTGTAGTTCGCTGTGTGTGTTTCTCCACAGTTGCATCATTTAGGTTTTACACGTTCTTTTTTGCACATAGATATGTGGTGCTCACTGCCACATCACAGCACCTCGGTGTTGTTAGACATACCGCTGATACTTCACCATCTTTGGGAATTGTAGCATTTTGTAACTACAATTGCTAGTGTTTTCAATTGTTCTACTTGAAATCTTTGGTACCATAGAGCGATAATGTTGTTTATCAATTCCAAAATGTTGTAATTTTGTTCTGTGTCTACTCTTATTAAGTTTGTTAGTTTGTTTGTTATTTTGGAAATTATTCTTTCTAGTTTGTTGTAAGGTATATTTTGATCCTCTAGTCCAGTGGTTCTTAACCTAGGGGTCTTGACCCCCTGGGGTGTCGTTTGAAGTTTCTCGGAGTCACGGACGGTTTGGGAAATTATTAGGGAAATCATAGAGCAGTTTGTAGTTTTTGTGGCAAGTTCCTGTAACTGCCCACCAATGAGAAACACGCTGAAGTGCGGCAGTTGAACAGCGTCGAGATGCTTGTTGCGCAGCCACCTGTCTAATTTTGAGTAAAAATTTACATATATTACAACGTTTTAATTGCCTAAATTTTCTGAACTATATAATATTAATACATCGAACTTACAATTTAAATATCAAAGTTTCCATCGTATTTGGTATATTTTCTCATTATATATATATATATATACTATATATTGCATCAACCCTCACATTAAGTGAATATGTAGGTTTTGTATGATGTTCAATAATTCCATGGATTTTGCATTTGTTTAGCACTTGTAGCATTTCTCAGTTCGCGCCCGCGTCGCGCTAAACATGCTCGCCCTCCCAGCCGTGGGAGTGTATAATGTAACGGTCAATCCCACTATTCGTTGGTAAAAGAGTAGCCCAAGAGTTGGCGGTGGGTGGTGATGACTAGCTGCCTTCCCTCTAGTCTTACACTGCTAAATTAGGGACGGCTAGCACAGATAGCCCTCGAGTAGCTTTGTGCGAAATTCCAAAAACAAAAAAACAAACAAGCATTTCTCAAGGTCATTTATTTGTAACATTTTCAATAAATTAGAATCTTTATATAGATTTGTTTTATTCTACTTTTACCCAAAGTTCACCATTACAAGAATTATTATAGGGTCATGGTAATACCCTGGAGAGTCTCAGGGGGTAAGACGAGGAAAAAGGTTAAGAACCACTGCTCTAGTGTTTATTGTATGTCTTCTATGGTTATCGTAATGTGCACTCCACGAATTACGATTGCTTTGGGCTGTGGTTTGCTACCTAGTAGGCGAATCTTATGTTTCCAGGTGTGAAAATGTCCTTCGGTCATTCATTTAGTAGACTGTTGAGGCCAGCGGCCTCTTGTCCTCGTACAAGGACACCGCCCCTGGGTAGACGCTTGGCATTGCCTATTACGATACCTGTTTTACATCGTCTGATTTCCGCCGTAAGTTGGAGTTGGTTGTATGTGCCAGGAATACCTTCGATTATAATCGAGTATTGGAGTTGTTTAGATTTGTTATGTTTTAAGACTGTAATTTATCATTTTGTGTTAAATTTCGTCTTTTTGATAACACTAGTGTAAAATCTTCTTGTTTTTCGGTGTCGTGTTCATCATTTTGTTCTTGGTTTGTGGCTACATCATTAATTGTTTTGTAATCAACATTCAAGGTGTTATTTGGATTTGTTAGTTTGTTCTTGGTATTTATAGCGGTGGAGGAAACTGTCTCTACCACAGTATTAGAAGTTTCTCCCCTTCTTCATTTTCAGTGTTCGCTAAAGACAGTGAACTACTTTTTTCTTGCTTAACGTTTTTCCTTAAATTACTATCTTTTCATTATCAAATATTGTTAATTTATTTTTGTCTACACTGCATAAAGCAATTAATGGAAAATTATTTACTTCGTTTGAAACTAAATCAATTTCTGGCCACCTAATGAACTTTGCTTGCTTTTTAGACCACTGATAGAGCATGCGTCTTGGTTTCTCGACGTCGTGTTACTATTTTCCTTTCCGGTCGTCGGCCTCGCTTTTTGTTTGGCGACCCGCGCTTTCGTCGGCCAGGTGAAGTCTGAAGCTTCCTTGCGTTTTACAGTTACTGTTTGTTTCTTTGAGTACTTGTTACTGCTCTTTCGCCCAGATAAATGAAGATAACTCACTCAAAAAGAAGATTAGAAGTGTTTCCTGTATTTTCAGGAGCTCATTAAAAACTCGCCCTTCTTTTTGCTTACTCTCGCCAAAAAATCCAGTCTCATCCTAGAACATGCATGCATGTCTGTGTCTGGTACATGGGTATATATAATTTTTATACCCAGGAGGGTCAGGTACATCGAGACCTCTTCCTCCTTCCATTACATTGTTGGAATTGACTGATTAATATGGAGTAATATCAACTTTAGACTGGTCTTTTCCAGGGCAATGTGTCCATTTATATATTTCTTTTTTTAAAGTCTATTACGTAGGTGTCTGTTTTAATTTAATACTATTTTATTAATTATTATTATTTACATTTGATTTTATCAGATGTACAAATTTAACGGGGAAAGGTGTTGGAAGCAATAGCACTCTGTAATATCTTAATATCTTCTATGCCAATAGAGTGGTGCAACCCCCTGATTACAAAAGATTTGGGTGTTGCCCTAGCTCCAGGTAAGTGTATAATTATGTTTCCTGTTTTAAAAGCGTCTGAAGGCCATTCTTTCAGTAATCTATTAAAGTCAGCGGGTTCCTGTCCTTGAACGAGGACCCCGCCGCAAGACAGACGCTTAATGTTAGTAATGTTAATTTTAGGTTTACATCTGAATATTTCTCTTGCAAGTTGTGGTTGGTTGTAGTTTCCTGGTATGCCTTGTATTATTATGGCGACTTTTGGTAATCTAGATACATTTTTTTGTGTGTTTTTGTATTTGTTAGTGTTTGTTTTTCTTGTTTTTTTTCTGACTTCTAGTCTTCACTAGTGTAAAGCCTTCGTCGTCAGAATTTGTTTCGTTTGGTTCTGAATTTGTGTTAGTTTCAGTATCCAGAGTGGGGATCTTAGCATTTACGTTACCAGTTGTTAGTTTTTCATTGTCTAACAATGTAGCCTCAGCTTCATTATCGACAGCAGCAGATTTTATATTTTCTTCAATTACTTTATATATTTTGTTCTTTTTTTTTCCTATCCTTAATTTGAGTAACATCCACTGGGGAGGCTATATTTTGTATTTCTTCTTTAGCCAGTTCTATTAAAGTTTTTAAATTTATATTTTCATTTACGGTTAGGCCACCTACATTAGATTTGCTTTTCGTTGAACATTGACCTAGGCCTTCAATTTTCGACGCCATTGCATCTTTCGGTTTGCCGGTCTTCTTCGGCATTTCGGCCGGTATGGCTGGTAACTTCAAATGATGAGTAGCCCAGAAAGAATTATATGAAGTGATAGGTTCTCGACAAACTTGCTCTTCACTCAGTTTTCCGTTATAAATTTACTAAGATCAAAATACCATGCATGCATGTATGTATGTTATAATTTGTTTTGAATTTCGCGCAAAACTACTCGAGGGCTATCTCTGATAGTCGTCAATAATTTAGTAGTGTAGCGATAGATTAAAGGGAAAGCAACTAGTTAAAACCACCCGACTCCAATTCTTGGGGTACCCTTCTACACATAAATAATGGGATTGACCGTAATTTTATACTACTCTCACGACTGAAAGTACACGCCAAATACATTATCACTCACTTTAACAGTAGAATATATATTGACCGAACTAGCTTTCTTAAGTAAACCGACTAAGGCTCACGAATAAGCTACACATGCGTTGTTTACCAAATGAATCACATTAGCGTTTATACATAAATATTGTTATAAATTATATTTGTCTTAGAAACGGAATCAGGTTTGAAAAAACCCATAAAGCTTTGTTTGTTTCGAATTAAGCACAAAGCTATACAACTGGATATCTGTGCTCTGCCCACCACAGGTATCTAAATCCAATTTCTAGCGATGCGAATCCGCAGATATACCTCTGTGTGCCAATGAGAGGCTAACATAAAGCAAGAGTAGTGTAAGTTTAGCGGGCGATACCACAAATTTCGTGTGTCTTTTGACTATCTGTTGCAATCTTTACCCTCACAACCCTAAAACAAAACGTATTCTGCTCGCAGCAAATGTTTCACAACTTAACAATAATACTGGAAATTTGAACTTGATCAAGAAAGAAGAATACGAGAGAAATTATTAACAGTCTTATTGTGATATCACATTTATGAAACACGAAATAAACAAGTTTACCGGTTTAGGCGTTCTACACCATAATCTTTGGGTGTTACAGAGCTTTTCGTAGTATATGACAATAAAATAATTGAAAATAGATAATTATAGTAAATTATAGTTTCTTATTACAAGCCATCTTATCCTTTCAATGCACAAATTTTCACCGACTGGTAAAACAAATTGTCTGCAGGGTATTGTTTAGTATACAAAAACTTTTAATTTGTTTAAAACTAAAACGATAACTCTTCCTTCTTCTGACCTTTAAGGGAAGACAAACATATATTTCTTTTATATAAATTTCGATCATGCATTATTTATAACATATTCAACAATTTTAAAACGAGCTTATGATAAAAACTGTACAAATTGACGACATGATATGTTCGGTAATGTTCGAATCGTGTTTGGAGTATCATCTGTAAGAATCACACATAAAAACAAGTAATGCAAGTCTGGCATAGCCTAAAGTCGCCTCTGGTTACGTGTCTCCCATATAAGCTATGATTAAATGGTACACTGTAGTACAAAACTTCAAAAACACAGAAAACAGCGAAAGATCGTGGGTTGCTCCCTTTCTTTCTGTAACTCCTTTAACAATAGCAGTCAAGACAGCTGTGTCATTTTTAAAGCCTTTAATTCATGTATTAATTAACAGACAGCGCTAAGCTTCTTACTCAAATACATATTTTATTTAGTAAGCACCAAAACAACCCGAACAGTTTTTGCTAATATATATATATATATAAATCACTTATTTCTTGGCAACGCTCCTTTTGTGTGTGCTACTAAGCAACAAAACTATGACTTAGTATTGTTTTAATTGTGTACATAACACTTCGAACGCCCATGAGGGTCGACTTGAATTCAGTTTCTTTCACATCATTTATGCATTCCTTAACTTGAAATCGACATTTCAAAGTTCTTGATAAGTTTTAAAAAAACACCTAAGTCAGAGATTACTGACTATAAATTCGTATGTTGGAATCGAAAAAGCTGGATGAAAACATATAATAATTTTTTTAAATTAAATATCTTCTCCAAAATGTATTGCCATTATTTTTACTAATTATGGTAACTGAAATGAATTTTTAGGTTTTAAACTTTGCGACATAATTTTTATCATACACTTTAGGCCTATTGGTTTTGAGTGCTTCATCTTCTTCCGGCGTTTAAACCGCAAGTTTCAGGTTGTATGACATAATTATAAAAACACGTTCCGGTACGTGCGAAATATCGATGGATTTGTAAGACAGTCATAACATGAAGAATAAATCGATTTGTGTGTTCTCAATTTCACGTAAAGCTACACCAGGGCTATCTGCGTTAGTCTCCCTAATTTAGCAGTGTAAGACTAGAGGGAAAGCAGCTAGTCATCACCACCCACGGCCAACTCTTGGGCTAATCTTTTACCAACGAATAGTGGGATTGATCGTCACATTATAACGCACCCACGGCTGAAAGGGCGAGCATGTTTGGTGCGACGGGGATTCGAACCCGCGACTCTCAGATTACGAGTTGAGCACCCTAATCACCTGGCCATACTAGGTCGCCCTTTTTTTTATGAAGGAAAAGGTTTCGTGAACAAAGCTCGCTGACAGAAGGATGGGTCTTTTCTTTTTCCTTTCATTTTTACAAAACTCCAGTCATTTTTTCAACACTAAAATTCAAATCTAGTCTTAAGACCACCTTCTCATGTGCCATAACAGGACTAATACCACAGATATAAATAACAATAGATTGCAAGTTCAACAGACAGCAATAGGAGTCGCTTGCGCATTTCGAAAATCACGTGATTGACGATGGCAAAACTTATTGCCGTTTTCCATCTGAATTAGACATCTGGGTAATTTTATTTGATTTTAATAAATCTGTTAAGTAAGATTATTTAAAATTGATTTGAACTTAGAAGTCAATGGAAAAATGGTTCATTAAACACACGTAGCTAACGTGTCATATGAAGAATGTATTAGATTTTAACTCAGAGGAAAGTATAAAATTTAACATGTTGGTTCCCACACGACCTGCCGGTGAGTTGTGCTCTATTTTTTTAAAGGGCCACTTACTGGCTGGGACACAACGACTACATATACACTCTTCCTAAAAAATAATTATAAAAGACTAATGGGACCCTAGAAAGTATCAGCAAAATAGGCTTGGGGACCAACGTGTTAAAATATCTTTTTTTCAAATGTTTATTATGTATCATAGAAAAACATACATCTCAAATATTGCTGCCAATGAACAAGAGATAGTGACTCGTGTCCTTTTCAGGGAAGGGGGTGGAGATGCTATTTGCACCTAAAACATTCTTAATTGAAATGGATGGAAATAATTTAAAAAAATAATGATATAAATATAGTAAAAAAATATTCGAATTTATTTTCGAATTAATGGCAAAAAAAGATATATATATATAATTACATAGAACAAGAAGAAAAATAAATAACAGCTACAAAACAGACTTATATAACACCTTGTCATACACCTTAATGTGAGTAGTTACGCAGTGTGCTCTGGTTTTTGAGATTCTAGCGGACGTAAGACCCAGATTGTGTTGAGGGTACATTGTCTACCCAATTTAACTTCAGATTGGCAGTTTTTAAACTAGATATACTATGTACTTTCAACGCAAAGTAGATCTTACTTCCGTCAGTACCTCAAACAGCAGGGCACACATTTCATAACTACCCACCTTAATGGTGTGTGACAAGGTGATACATGTCTCTTTTGTAACTGTGCTATTTCTTTTCACTTTTTGATGTTTATGTAATATTGCAATTACTTTTCATTTAAGGTTTGGATATGCTGTGTAAAATCGTGCTATTCTTCCTAGTAAGATAATCTTTTATTTTTATACAGGGGGTGGACAAAACCGTGACCCCCCTGAAAATGTTGTTGTTATATATTTTATTACATAACATAAAAAGGTATAACTGTATGTTTTTATAATGCACTCAATGAGATGTGTTCAAATGTGAAGTCCTAATCTTGACACTAGCTTTTGTAAATACCTGAACTTTTCATGATTTTAGTTATATTTTCTGATAAGTGTTGTGGACCTGATGTAGTTTCTCAGATCTTCTTATTTTAATTAGCCCATAAAATGATCTTTTTTGTCAACCCTCTGTATATACACACACAAACACACAAAGTCCAAAAGAAATAATACAAATCATTACACTTATTTTCTCAATGAGGATTACATACACTGTACTATTTCTAAAAACAATAAATTTAGTAATGTTACTTTTTAAAGACTCTCTTTTCCTCTTTTTACAGAGTTATGGCCCAATATCATGTTCTCCTCCCCTCTCTTTACCCTACTACTAGATCTTTTTGGATCTCGGCTACTTCTCTCCACATGGTTTGTGGAAGGTGTTACATTTGAAGGCTTGAAGTGTAGGTAAAAACTTTGCTACAATCCTCCAATTTTTATTGCAACTTAATTGATGCACACAAGCAGTCTCTTATTGTAAATAATAATACAAAATTCCTTACGATACTGTAACTGTATCATCTTGGTGAAACCCAGTTTAAGATATTTCACTGATATTCTTATTCCGTAATCAGAACAAAACAAACAGCGACCTGCCAAAGAGAATCTCAAAAACGTCATCTATGAGATTCAGTGTTCCTGCAATGATACATACATTGGAGAAACAGGAAGAAAACTTGCAACAATAATAAAAGAACATAAAGATGGTACAAGACTCATGAAAACACAAAATTCAGCCATTGCAGAGCATGCTACGTCAACTGGACACAGAATAAACTAGGAGAAAACTAGAATCATCGACACAAACAAATTCTGGTTTGGTTTGTTTTTTTGATTTTCGCGCAAAGCTACTCGAGGGCTATCAGCGCTAGCCGTCCCTAATTTTGCAGTATAAAACTAGAGGGAAGGCAGCTAGTCATCACCACCCACCGCCAACTCTTGGGCTACTCTTTTACCAACGAATAGTGGGATTGACCGTCACTTTATAACGCTCCCACGGCTGAAAGGGCGAATATGTTTGGTACGACGGGGATTCGAACCCGCCACCCTCGGATTACAAGTTGAACGCCTTAACCCACCTGGCCATGCCGGACCGACAAATTCTGGAAGACAAGTCAAAATACAGACAGGTTTTCGGTTTGCATATCTCCGTCCCCTTTCATTGGAAACAGAGATAACCGGGGGTGCTCAGAAAGGTACTTTCTCTTCACTCAACTTCTGAGTTAGGAATTAGATTAGGCGATCCGGTAGAAAAGAAAAGAAATAAATAATATAAAAAATAAAATAAAAATTAAATACATAAATTAATGTATAGAAGAAAGATGAAAAAAATTATAATTAACAAAATAAATGAGTAGATGAAAATAATGCTGAAAATAATAATATTGAAAATCGTGATAGTAAGCAAGCAAAATTGAGCGAAAAGCCAACGACTTGCACCCAGCAGCATGCGTGAATATCACAAAATCAATGACCGATGTATGATTTGGGTCACTCAAGGTGACGTGGATCTGTAAATCCAATGCCAAATTTTGGATGTGGGGGAAACGGGAGAACCTAGAGAAAACCCACTTCACTTCCCAGACAGCTACAAAGAGGAACTGGAGGTGAAATCTGGAATACAGTGTAAAGTTAGTACATATAAATACATTTTAAGCGTTACAAACGTGATAAGGAGACTGTTAGGTGCGCCATGTGCTTGGTGTAGCAGCTAATGTGGTAAACTGTTTCGTGAGAGAATTTCTTACTTTCGCCGATTTGTAGTATTTGACTGCAAGTTTGCGGATCCTGGTGTTTGTTTTAGATAATGCCTACAGGGAGTCCAAATATGATAGTGGGTGTATTTAGGTAAGCGACGAGCTATTCTAATCACACGGTATTGTAGGGATTCTAATTTGTTCAAGATATTATGTGACATGTTACATCTGACCATACAACCATATTCGATTAGCAAATGGTTAAAATGGATTCCGAAGAACACCTGGTGTGGGTGTCTCCGATCCGCCTTAAATATGTAATGCGTTGCTCGACTGATTTGCGAATACGACTGAAATGATCGGTCCAAATTAGTGTCCTATTGAAGGTTACGACCAAAAATTTAATTGTTTTCGTGAATTTAATAGTTGTATTGAGTAATTTTAACGTGAGTCTATTAATTTTTTACCTTTATTCTTATGGCGACGATATAATGCAATAGCCTGAGTTTTGTTGGGGTTTAATGTGACACACCACTGATTACACCATGCTAATACTTGGTTGACGCCACTGATTACACTATGCTGATACTTGGTTGACGCCACTGATTACACTATGCTGATATTTGGTTGACGCCACTGATTACACCGTGCTGATACGTGGTTGACGCCACTGATTACACCATGCTGATACTTGGTTGACGCCACTGATTACACTATGCTGATATTTGGTTGACGCCACTGATTACACCGTGCTGATACTTGGTTGACGCCACTGATTACACCATGCTGATACTTGGTTGACGCCACTGATTACACCATGCTGATACTTGGTTGACGCCACTGATTACACTATGCTGATACTTGGTTGACGCCACTGATTACACTATGCTGATACTTGGTTGACGCCACTGATTACACCATGCTGATACTTGGTTGACGCCACTGATTACACCATGCTGATACTTGGTTGACGCCACTGATTACACCGTGCTGATACTTGGTTGACGCTACTGATTACACCGTGCTGATACTTGGTTGACGCCACTGATTACACTATGCTGATATTTGGTTGACGCCACTGATTACACCGTGCTGATACTTGGTTGACGCTACTGATTACACCATGCTAATACTTGGTTGACGCCACTGATTACACTATGCTGATACTTGGTTGACGTCACTGATTACACCATGCTGATATTTAGTTGAGTGAAGCTTGAACCCGATTAACTGCGGCTGCGGTATCGCTTTACGTGCTCCAAATTGCCACGTCGTCTGCTTATTAAGACGGGTGTGTATATATATGTGTGCTTGGGGATCAGAATGTCATTAACGTATATAATGTAGAGTAATGGGCTCATGGCTGACCCCTGCTGGACGCCGGCCTTGAGTGCAAACGGATGTGAGAGTGCCCGATTCACACGTATTCTGGCCTGTCTGTTAAATAGGAAATTTGAGATCAACCGAATGACTGTATGTGGGATTTGTAGACTATGTAATTTGAATAGTAGTTCATTGTGTCAGACACTATCAAATGATTTTTAACATCTAAGAACGTAGCTACAGTCATGAGTTTGCGGTTGAAAGCTTGAAATACAGTTTCAGTGAATCGAACTGAATGGTCGCTGGTTTGCCTCTTGTGTCTGGTCGCATTTTGAATGTCGCCGATATATTGTTAGTTTCCAAGAAAAACAGTCTGCTAGCGATTATGTTTTCCATCAGTTTAACTGTGGAATTCAGGAGACATTATAATAGGTTGGTAGCTAGCAGGATTCTGTGAGTCAGTGCTTGGTTTCGGGATAACTATTATTATAGCCGATTTCCTGTGCTCAGGGAAATACCCTTGTTGATAATGATAAGTTGTTCAGGATTGTAAGGTAACGTACATGTGTGTCCAGGAGGTTTTTAAGAATGATGTTTTTGGTCTACGTCTGAGACAGTGTTCTTAAGTTTTGAAAAGCGTGATTTAACTTCAGCACATGATATAGAGCGAGATATATCGGCGTGGGTGTTAGCTGTAGCATTGTCAGATAGGTGTGCGAATTTGGGTTAGAATATTTTTTGGTTGTTTGCTTTGAAGTTATTGACTGTACGATAGTGATTAAGGTCGAAAGATGGAAGGTTTTGTGTCTGAAAAGCAGTATCGAGATATTGTGCAAATAGACTGGCTTTGTCTGAGTCTGTCGTGGTTGTTGAGCCGCGGTATTTAATGATAGAGTTGACTTGCATCTTAGAACTATTGCATATTGTTTTAAACTTTTTCCAGAACGCAGCTGGATCTCTTTTCTCTTTCATTAATTGAGATACAAAAATTTTTCCAGTTGATTTCTTGTTTTCTTTTAATGAGTGATTCGATAAGGTTGTTTTCTCTATTGATGAGAGTTTTAGGTGTCGGTCGCGCGCGGCAATGAACTGACGACGTAACCGCCTTCTCTGCTTGATATGCGAGTGTATTTCGGGTGTTAACTTCTACGACTTTAGTTCGCGTGATAGTTCCTTACGTGGGACTGATGCTGAGATCGCATTTTGTATGGAGGAGATAATATTGTTTGTTAGGTTGTTGATCGTGACTTCATTGAGACTATTGTATTCTTTTAGAATAGGTGCAGAATTAAGGTATGTGCGAAACTAGTCCTAGTCGGTATTAACGAAATCGAAAACTAAAGGTGGGGGTTAGCGATTTGCCAACTCCGGGTTGAATAATTTGAAGTAAATGGGGTCGTGATCACCTCCAATGTTGTGTAGTTATCTTGATTGTTATTATTGGATACACGTGCCAAGAGGTTCGGTGTGGAAATGGCTAGATAAAAAATGGCTATAGAGCCATCTAGATGTGTTGGTGTGCCATCATTAAGGACCGAGAGAAACGAAACCTTGGCAGAGGTTTAGTTTAGAGACAGAGAAGTCTGATGAATTCTCTCCCCAACAGGGGTGTTCAGGAACGTTGTAGTTCCTCTTCAACCCCGCTCATGGAAGATTGTTTACCTTTACGTGGGAGTTTTTCTGTATTTTAATTTGACTTGTTTTAAGGTGATGAAGTGAGGTGGGGCAGAATGAAAATGACAGGTGAGAAAGGAGAGTGAGACAGAGGTGACACAAGGGAAGTAGGCCAAGCCAGAGCCCGTAGTCCAGATAGCTGGACGGCAGACGAGACGAAACATTAACTCAAAAGGCTGGGCAAGGATGTTGCCTTGGCTGAGATCTAAAGATCCAATGCCTGAGATTTAGTTGTGGGGGAAAACAGCAGTGCCCCGAGAAAACCCACTTTCACGTCCAGGGCGCCGAATAATCTACCCTGATCATGCCCGGAAGTAGCTGGAAAGAAAAACAAGGTTATTAATACATATTGGAATTGAACACAATTGGCTTAAGGCGAAAATGTTGTAGTAGCTGGTTGGATGATGACTTGGAAAACTGCTTGCTGTGGTCTTATAAAGCAGGGAGGAACTTCAGGTTGAGCTTGCGTTCACATTTAATGCCCAGAGGTGATGAGGAAAAACAAGAGAGTGGGACTGAGTACACCAGTGTGTGTTATGCTATATTCTGGCAGTTGTTTTGGAATAAGGTTAATATTTCTGTGGAAATATTAATGCTCAGGGGCGCTCGAAGACTAAACAGTCCTCCTTCAACCCCGCACTTGGTAGAAGTTAAGAATTTTGACTACGTGGCTATTAATAATTTTGGGCTTAAAGGGCTGATGAGTTTAGCATGAATCTGTGTGCGAGTCTGGTAGGCGTAACAACTGACAAAGTGAAGGCATAGGTAATATTCGATGGAGGAAGTAAGAAGCAAATTGTCGGCATACTAGACAAAATATTAACTCAAACGGGCCGATTCAGGGCCGGGCATGGATTGATGGATCAAGTTGGCCCGGCTGAGATCTACAGGTCCAATGCTAAAGTTTTAGATGTGGGGGAAAATGGGAGTACCCCGAGAAAACCCACTTTCACTAGACGGGACTGAATAAAGCCCGCCTAGTCCCCTTATGATGAGCTGGTCCAGGAGATTGGGTTGAATCTGAAACGAGATTGAAAGTAGAATGGATTAGTGAAATGACAGATTACAAGTGTCGTGATGTATTGGGTTTGTTCTAGATAAAGTTAAATGGGATAAATTGAGGGTGGCTGCTATTTTCTTGAAATGGGAAGTTAGTGAGTTACGGTGAGTGGATTTGTTGTAGTATTTTCTTGCTAGCTTAATTAAACGTTTAGAAATTGATAGAATTTTTTTATGTATTTGGACATATCAGTGTGTGTGTAGGTGTTGTCAGTCTTTTATATTGTCCTGGAGGATTGTGGAGTGCGTATTATGATTGGTTGGATTATCACTGTTTCTAATTGGAGAAGAGATTTCCTGTAGATTCAACCAATGACAGTCATACGTATTCTCGCGTATGCTGGTAGACACAAATTGATTCCAGCAAATTCTGAATAGAAATACCTCGGTCATTTTTATCAGAGATTTCAACTCTAAGCATAGTAACTTTCTCTGCAACAAACCAAAGAGAAACGGGACTATCCTAAATAACTTCATTGAAGAAAGTGGCCTCTCGATCCATAGTGATGGCACATCAACATATACACATGTAGATGGCTCTCAAGACATTTTAGATCTAGCCATTTCCACACCGAATCTCTTGCCACATGTATCCAATAACAACAACCAAGATAACTACCATTTTTACTTTTATTCAGTAATGCCAATTTTATCATTAATACCTACCTCTCAAGTTACGCCGAACCTCTGAACAAGCGCGGGACTGAAGAGAAACAACAGTTTCTGAGCGCCCTTGGGTTGCCTCTCAGGTTTTGCCTTTGAGGTTTCAAGATCCAAAACGATTACCACGATAAATAGGAAAAAAGGACACACACTGATTTCCTTTTCGTGGCTCCCTTGACTAGTAGCTGAAGTGTTCACACGTGTGAATTCATCTCTGTCATGTTGCCTTTATCGCACAAGCTTCCTTCTACGCCAACATCATCAGTATCCCCGGTAATTCTTGACGGATTACCGACGGACTTCTCTCCTCGCCAGATTATTGCCTTCCATTTACCAGTACAAACCCAACGTCTCAGTTGATCCTAGAAAAACAAGAATCCTTTGTCAAAGAGATATACTACTGCAGCCTTCAACATTTCAGGACCACGCTTACCTATGTAAACCGTGGAATGCAAATATCAACGTCCAGTGCTCTCCCACCAAAACTTCCAGCAGCCTATACTCAGTATTCATTAAGAACGTTCATCTTTCTATAACTCCAGTCAAAATACAACATTCTCTGGAAATAACCACTTTCTCGATACTCCATGCAGTCCACAGAATCCACTCCAAGATCACAGACATACCAACTCATTTTGTAAAAGTCGTGACTCATCATAAATAGGTAGCTGATTATATACTAAACCACGGATGCACCCTACATTGTTTTCATGTTAGTGCCGAACGTCCCCAGCGTCGACCAACTATACCTCAACATGTCAAGTCTGTCAGCCAGAGTACCCTCGTCCAGTCATGTCAGCCAGAGTACCCTCGTCCAGTCATGTCAGCCAGAGTAACCCTCGTCCAGTCATGTCAGCCAGAGTAACCCTCGTCCAGTCATGTCAGCCAGAGTAACCCTCGTCCAGTCATGTCAGCCAGAGTAACCCTCGTCCAGTCATGTCAGCCAGAGTAACCCTCGTCCAGTCATGTCAGCCAGAGTACTCTCGTCCAGTCATGTCAGCCAGAGTACCCTCGTCCAGTCATGTCAGCCAGAGTACCCTCGTCCAGTCATGTCAGCCAGAGTACCCTCGTCCAGTCATGTCAGCCAGAGTACCCTCGTCCAGTCATGTCAGCCAGAGTACCCTCGTCCAGTCATGTCAGCCAGAGTAACCCTCGTCCAGTCATGTCAGCCAGAGTACCCTCGTCCAGTCATGTCAGCCAGAGTACCCTCGTCCAGTCATGTCAGCCAGAGTACCCTCGTCCAGTCATGTCAGCCAGAGTACCCTCGTCCAGTCATGTCAGCCAGAGTAACCCTCGTCCAGTCATGTCAGCCAGAGTAACCCTCGTCCAGTCATGTCAGCCAGAGTACCCTCGTCCAGTCATGTCAGCCAGAGTACCCTCGTCCAGTCATGTCAGCCAGAGTAACCCTCGTCCAGTCATGTCAGCCAGAGTACCCTCGTCCAGTCATGTCAGCCAGAGTACCCTCGTCCAGTCATGTCAGCCAGAGTACCCTCGTCCAGTCATGTCAGCCAGAGTAACCCTCGTCCAGTCATGTCAGCCAGAGTAACCCTCGTCCAGTCATGTCAGCCAGAGTAACCCTCGTCCAGTCATGTCAGCCAGAGTAACCCTCGTCCAGTCATGTCAGCCAGAGTAACCCTCGTCCAGTCATGTCAGCCAGAGTAACCCTCGTCCAGTCATGTCAGCCAGAGTAACCCTCGTCCAGTCATGTCAGCCAGAGTAACCCTCGTCCAGTCAGCTTTTCAACTCCATTTATGCTTATCATCTCCGCTGCCAGCAGCATATCTACACTAAGAAGAAAGACAAAGATACTCTCACCAAGGTTGACATTAATCTTCAACAGAGATCAAATCCGAAGAATACAGCCACATGCCAGACTCAACTCATGCACGTTAAGACCACAGACGCGTCAGTCTCAACAGACATCAACACCACGTTCAGTAAGAAGACACAAACCAGATTCGCAAGAAGACACAAATCATCCCAGATAAAAATAGAACGACTCATCGATACAGATAGAATCGATCGCTCAGTTTTATATCCACGAACAGTCTATCTATATCCTCCTGGTGCCTTAGATCGGTCTTATGATCCATCGTTGCTTTAATTTATATGTTTTGCCGTTGTGTGTGTGTGTGTGTGTGTGTTTATTTGTGTTTTTTTTTCCTTAAAGCTTTACTAACCATGATTTCTTTTCAACAACTTCCGGGCACGGTCAGGGTAGATTATTCGCCGCTCTGATCGTGAAAGTTGATTTTCTCGGGGTACTCTCGTTTTCCCCACAGCAGATTCTGAGTCTTTGGGATTTAGTTAGTTTAGTTAGGTATCACCATTAGATTCCATATAGGAACATAGGGCCGCAATCGCTTGCGGATTCTTCAACAAGTATTTAAGTGAGTAGGTTGATAGCCCACTGCACCGAGTCGTCCCTAATTTAGCAGTGTAAAACTAGAGGGAAGGCAGCTAGTCATCACCACCCACCGCCAACTCTTGGGCTACTCTTGTACCAACGAAAAGTGGGATTGACCGTAAAATTATAACGACCCTCGCGAACCCGCGACCCTCGGATTACGAGTCGCACGCCTTACGCGCTAGGCCATGCCAAGCCCTTGGGATTTAGACATCCCTATCCATTGTGTTGTTTTTTTTGGAGGGGAATCAGTGTTTAACCTCTTACAGACCACCAACGGACCTTTGTCACCAGTCTGCAGTATAATTTGGTACACTTAAAATTATTTCAATTTAGCTCTTAATCACTAGCCCAGCAAAATTTCACTTTATGAGTAGGGGCGAAGAGAAGGTCCCTTCTGAGCGCCCTCGAAAGCGTTAAATCGGAATACCTGCCACGAATTTGATTTGACACACTGTTTAGCATTACGAAGATTTTCATCCAGAGGTATCATAGCAAGTAGTCCTCCAAGTCACCATCCAACCAGCTACTTCCACATTCTTGCCTTAAGCCACATGTGTTCTATTCCAATATGTATTAATAACCTTGATTTTCTTTCCAGCTACTTCCAGGCACGGTCTGGGTAGATTATTCGGCGCCCAGGCCGTGAAAATGGGTTTTCTCGGGGTACTCCCGTTTCCCCCCCACACCAAAATCTCAGGCATTGGATCTTTAGATCCCAGCCAAGACAACATCCTTGCCCGGCCCCGAATCATGACTTCTCTGTCTCTAAATTAAACCCTTGCCAAGGTTTCGTTTCATTTCACACACACTGACCTGAAGACGAAAGGCGGAAGACTTTCAAAACGTCGTCCTCTACACTTGCGTCTCCACAACAGGCAGTTGCGGTTCATTCTACAAAGTTTCGTAATGAATACTCTGCCTAAACAATCTATAAAAGGACAAAACCTTTTGTATAAAATACTAATACTCCCCTCATTAGAACAGTGGCTCTCAAGATCACCTTGCCATTAAGGCCAAATATCATTCCCCATAGTAGGATTCATCTTTGAATGTCAACGTGAGGTCAGGTTACTTGATTATGTAAAATATTTTATTTTACAAGAAAATCACATATTACTGGCATAGACATGTACAGATCAAAGAATAAAAACAGTGTTTACATTTGATCTGATATATTTGGCTGATGTTGATTTCAGAAAAATATGACAAGTTATGAAAATACAAATTATATACAATTTCATGTGCAAATAAACTTGTAAGTTTTAACACTCCTACGAAAAGACGTTTCTAGTCCTGATTTCTCCAAGCCCGTTCCCCTGGCTGTGGTTTCGCTAGAAAGTAGATAGGGACAGTGGGAATCTCGTTAATCCATTCATTAATGGATTTAAATGGCAATTTCATTTAAATACAAAATTATTAGCCTAATATTAATAACCTTTCAAGTTGCTCTGGGGCCTATTAGGCCCCACTTTTCGTAGGAGTGCTAAGTGGGTCAACTTTATAAATATATATATTTAAATAATTAAAAACAATTCAGATTTGCCATTTTTCATTAACATTTCGTTAGTCTGACTTTGTCTAATCTGCGTACCATAATGTATGTCCAATATCTGCTGTATGGATTTGTGCGTTTTACTCTATTATATACATACCTATATTATCATGACAAGTACCTTTTCTTACCATAGAAACTTCAACATAGTTCAATTGGCCCTTTTACAACTTGTATAAATTTACAATTGTGCAGTAATTTAAGTCTATCAGCACTTATAACAGGAAATCAAACGATTAAGATATTAGTTCAATTTTCCCTCTATACCTTAAATACTTTTTCAGAAAACGACCATATGGGTAATGTATGCTACACAGTAACTTCACAAATCTTATAGACGTGATGAAGTAGAGAAACTCCAAGGACGCAGGCCTGACTTTTCAAACTGAATACAGTACACTACATTGGATCAGTTTCAATAACTCTGTAATAATATATCCATTTGTATCATAATCATATTTCCACTATTAATGTACAATTCATAGTTATATACTAGCTAAATTCTGCTATTTCATGTAAATATGCAACTACACAGTCGCCAAAGTGCAAAGCATCTACACATTTAACTGATATTTCGTACATAAAAGTAAACCTAGCAAAATAAAAAGGCGTGTATATACATACTTCAGTAAAATTAGGTTCACTCCATTATTATTACTTACAGTAACAATAATATTTTTGTTTGTTTAAGTAACACAAAATATTTTAGACCACTTGTAGTGCATACTGATTATTTGTTGTAATGACACTGGCAGCTCAAGGATTTTGGAGTGTAAGGGGCCGCCTGCAAAAATTTAACTTTCAATTAATTCTGAAAACGAGTCTATTGACAGTACTAGGTCTATTTGAATTGTTTCCCTTATAACCATACCATCACTGATTAGACTAGACTTGTTTAAATACACAAATTAACCCAAATTCCCCCTCTCATACATTAAGCCAAGTAGTATATTTAAAGAAACTCCTATCTTGACACTTAGAGATAGCATCAAAAGTTAATGCACACTAGTTGTAACTATATACAGTGTATGTTTTGGTGGCGTCTTTTTATAGCCTGACTCGCCAACAGGCAACACCAGAAGATCGTGGATGATTATTTCAACTTGTATGAGTATTTAATATTGTCAGCATTTCAAATAAACAGCTTCCAAAGTGTTATGCTGACTTGTGTAGGTGAAATGCTTTTCAAAAACGACTCGCATATATACTTTGAAACTAGATGTAAACATCCACGCCAGTTCGATATCGTCCACTAGAACTTATTACATTTAAAAAAGGCTTTACTTACTTGTAGAATGTGACAACCTCCAGTTTCGACTCTTGGTTACTGTATGTGTAATAGTAAAGATACAGCTCCTTGTTTTTTTCGTTCTTTCGGGTCGTAATTTAGAAGGGCGACTGCTATTTTCAGCCATTTTATATTGTCTGCCAGTTTGAGATTCAACACATAGCAATGGCGGCCGCATGCGTACATGCCCCTCTCTGATTTAAGTGTAGTAACTAGCAAATCTAGTGTTCTTTATATCTGTAACTAATGCACTCTTATTTAATTCTCTCCCTATATTTATCCATGGTGAGAATAAGTGAGTGTGAGAAAAGTTATGAAAGCAGAGAGACGTAAGATATATAGAACTAAACATCAATAATAGAGGCAATGAAGGTGCAATATCCTGACGACTTAGTTTAATCACATTATTTTTGTTTGTTTTAAATTAAGCACAAAACTATACAACGGGCCATCTGGGCTCTGCCAACACGGGTATCGAAACCTGGTTTCTAGCGTCGTAAGTCCGCAGACATACTGCTGTGCAACTGGGGGATATTATTCAAATTAATATAATTAAGATTGTTTATTAAAAAATCGTAATTTTATATTTCAATAATTAGATAAAGGAAGTTTCAGAAAGCATCTTTTTTTTTCTGAAAAAAAAACACATTTCACCGTACCTTAATTTTCCTTTATTTGCAGCAATTGGATACAAAAGCGTAAAGTATTAAGTTTTGAAATGTGTTCATAGTAAAAATAAATACCACTTTATTCTTCTCTGAATATAAAGCAATGAATACTTAAGGCAATTTTTTTTTGTTATTCAACTGACTAGTTCGGCAATTTCAACGATTTTTTGTAGCACTGGAAAGAAAGAACAATACATATAAAGCACAGTGAGTTACAGAGACTAACAGGAAAGTAATGAATTTCTCTCTCTCTCTATGTATATATATATATTACTAGAGAGCACTCCCACGTTCTCTCATTGTAGATGAAACTGTAAAGCTACTAAAGGGTGCTAGGAAACGCGAGGAAAATATTTCACCGTTTTACATTTCAGTTAAATTGACAAGAGCAATTATAATGTACAAATATTCGAAGTCTTTTTCTGATACCAGTTTGCGTAAAGAAAAAAATAATAATCATCATCCACTACCTCAACCCTAGATCTAATATTGTAACAATGAAGCGTATTAGTGCTGCTAGAATATTTCCACTTAGATCCATCACCATTATTTCCCTAAAAGCTTCTTGGCGGTGAAGTGTTCTTTAGCTCTCCAGTCTCATCAGCTTTACCGTTGCGAAAAAGAATTCATCAATAACTCCAAAATCCAATTTTAAGTGGTTGAAAATTCGGTATTGGATTTCAATTAAATACCGGTCAATTTCTTCAATCAGACACTTTCGGTACAAGGACAATTTCAAATTCAAAACAGAATCACAGTATTTCCTAAAACAATCCATTACATGAATGGAGCGAAATAAGAAAACTATACAATGCAATCCATGCTTCGAATAATTTCACTGTACGAAGTTTCAGATGTTCGTTCAATAAATCAATAATGTAGAAACCAATAATAAAATCTGATTAGGAAACAACCGGTCAAAAGTGCGCTTGAGCCCATTACGAATAAAATAATTATAAAAATTGCAATTAACAGAATAACAATCACATTTACACCATAATCCAGGAATATACACAACAACAATCGTGATTTTAAAACAAAAATTATGTTTACACCATAACGTATGAACAGACATTCCAATAATTATGGGATCAAAGAAAAATTACGTTTACATCATAACTCAGGAAGGGACGTTCACACAACTGGGACTTTAAATAACAACTTTCCAATTCTGGTGATGAGAATTACAACACTGTAGCATGACATTGACATCATCCACCATGAGACAAAAATTATTTCACTTTTGAATGACGATTTCGTAACCAGTATTCCAAGCGATCATGTACAGGTAGGTATTAAACCAAATGTGCAGGCAAATATGAAGTATCATATAACTATATGCGTAAATATTGCAAACTGAGAAAGATAAAAATTAGTTTACTGTTTAAACTTAGAACATTTGGTATGTAAGGAAAAAATACAAGAATTACCTAGCTGCACCACAGTTCCAAATGCAACATATCAGACATGCAAACTTTTTGCACTGCAGTATTTTTCCACAGTTTCTCTAAAAATTTATTGTAATATATTAAGAACTATCTTTCACATAAGTCACATCTCAAGATAACATCTTATATTTTATCAAGTTCCAATTAAAAAAGTTCATTCTAACATAGAAAAGTAGGACACAAGTCACATTTTGTCAATACTAATTTACAATATTTACCGATGTAACGTGAAAGTCAGCTACTACAAATGCTGAAGTGGATAAAGCGAAAGTCACCTACTATAAATGATATAGTGCGAATATTTAAAACCAGTTACCCCAGATACTTTAGTGCTTAAAATTAAAGCAAGCTGCTGATGCTGCAGTTTGTAAAGTAAAGACAGCTACTACAGATGTAGTGTGTAAAGTAAGAGATAGCTACTACAGATGTAGGGTGTAACGTAAAAGACAGCTACTACAGATGTCGTAGTGTATAAAGTAAAAGACACCTACTACAGATGTCGTATTGTATAAAGTAAAAGAGACGTACTATAGATGTTGTAGTGTGTAAAGTAAAAGAGAGCTACTATAGATGTTGTAGTGTGTAAAGTAAAAGAGAGCTACTATAGATGTTGTAGTGTGTAAAGTAAAAGAGAGCTACTATAGATGTAGTGTGTAAAGTGAAAGACAGCTACTATAGATGTTGTAGTGTGTAAAGTGAAAGTCTGTCATAGACGCTGTAGCGTGTAAAGTGATGTTATAAGTAATCTCTGGATTGTTCACCAAAAACAACTCAATATCCTAATTCTAACCACTCATTCTATAGTCCTATGAACTTTTACTAGTAGAAATCCGCAAAACATTTGTGGTTAAATTAATTTTTGTTTTGCAAAAGTAGTTTTCTGGAGTAATACAAAATAATTTTAATTGTAGAAAAGTCCAACTGTCTTAGGCCTAATATTAGGTAAGCCTTTATTAACTGTAGCCTATATTCGAAAAAACACACACAAAGAAACAACAAAAAACAAGAGATAAATTAACACCTTAACTTATGTAACTTTTTACTATAATTTAGTCAGGGCTAAAATGTTGTTCTACGGTCTAGTGTTAGACATTTTAAAAAGCCTTGAAAAGCTTTCAGTATGTTTTACAAAATGTCTACTAGAGTATATTTACATCCACCTTTTCTTTACATCAGCTAAAATGTAAGGCAGATTTTTTAAAGATATTAATTAGGCCACGAAGCTTATAAAACTGAACTAATAATCATATTATATGTTAAGTTAATGTTTATAATTCTGGACACTTTTTGAAAGTGACAGAACTAAAAAATACCCTATTAATTGAGGTTTTGATTATAAAGAAACTCGCATAATATTAAACGGAATCGTAACATATTTGAGATTGTACTTACTAGATGGCAGCATATAACTAGGTGATCAACATATTTCTGCTTGAAATGTCAACTTGCACAGTAACGTAAGCAGTGTGTGTGGAGGGAATATTTACACTCTTTCAAAACGCTGAGTTCTTTTAGTAAACTTCACCACGTACGCTAAAAGTTGTTATACTGGTGTTGAATTTTTAATTTTTTTTCAAATGTTCTTAATAAATTTTAACTATATATACTGTAAGCTTCTCTATGGTGATTGACAAGCGTTGCCAATAACGATGCAAAACGTTCTTTAGTTTACAGGAGAGAAGGAAAGCAGAGAGAGCAGTTTAACTACGTAGTGACCGTGGGGCTTGATTCTCAAACTTTACTCTTATTAAATCAAGTCAGCAATGCGTTAAAAATCCTCATAATGTGGCGATACAGAAAACAATGGTTTAAACAAATACCATTATGCTATATTATCGTATACAATTCACACTAAGTATGATGAACGAGCAGCTTATTTTATGTTACCCTTTGAAATGGCTCCAACAGTGACAATGTAAAACAATATGTAGAGTTGCGTCATTACTGGTACTGTATTATAAGACAGCAGAGAGGATGCAGCGCCTACAGAAAAATGAAGTCGACGGTACCTTCTTCAACAAGGTATATGAAGATACAAACAAGCAAGAAATAAACAATAACATAAAACAAAAACTACAGAAATTTATTTACTGTTTTATGGTACAATCCTATATACCCAGTTCAAATCGGAACTTCACACACACAAAAGAAGACATCATCATAACTGTATCTAACCAACTAGTGAAATGTACCATACACCCCTTCTCACTTGCGCAACAATAATAAAAAGAAACAAAACCCAATATCATAATCCTTTCTTCCTTCGATATGGGAAAATTCGCCTTCCCACGAACACTAATAAAGATAACAGAACTGTGGTAAAGCTTTTTATTCACATTACAGTTTGATGATGTGTGAAACAGGAAAGGTGGCCTCTATTTAACTTCATTGATCCTGCCTGTTAGAATTACAATTAGTCATAATTTAAATGGTATATTGGCTGCCGTTATAATTTCGTCTTCAACTCTGCCATGGAGAAAAACAAAATGTAGATAGTTTAAGAACAACTGATGCCAAAACGGGTTGGCTATCTTTTGTAGAAGAAATAAAGTCAGCTGTCCAAACCGTGTTCATAAACCACATATCATACTGTGACCAACATGTGGACGAATGTTCAGCGCAGCTGACAGCACACACTACATCAAATTCCGCCTTAAGTGGCTGTTTCAGCAAAGCCAGATATCAAACGAACTAGACAAGGGCTAACAGTTTATCTCGAGCACACAGTACAATTGGTCTCCTTTTCGCTAGTGAATTACCTGCCCTCCTACCCCCCATCACGATGTATTAAATGAACTCCAAAAGACTTCCATTTTAGTTTATTTACTATACGCATACCTTATGAGAAAGACTGGTAAGCAAAACAAATTGTCCTTCCACCACATGTGGATCCCACCAAGTATGCAAGTCGCAAGTCAGAGGAAGCGTCACCGACATTTTTCAACTTTAGTATAAATACATGAACATCTTGATTCATATGTTGTTTTATTCAGACTTTATGTAAATGAAAATGTGCAAATCTGCCCATTTTTACATAGAAGATAGGTTAGTTTCTAAATTTCATTATCGAGGTCAGAAAAGCAAAGTTTGAAGAGAATAATGGCCATTTTCTGTACTTTTACAACATAAGCAATTAAGAACTAAAACATATTATCCAGGAACAAAATTTGTGTCACATAGTGTAATTTAGACGTGATACACTTAGCGGGAAGGTAGCTAGCGAACACCACCCACTGCCTATTTTTGGAATGTTTTTTTTAACCAAAGAATTGTAGAATTAACCGACACATTATCAAAAATTAAATTATGTAAATATCGTTTCATGGTCGTCTTTGACAAAACCTTTAGGTTTGATTTACCAACATCACACAAGAATGCTAGATTTGCTCTTATTTGTTCGATGTTTTCTTCTAGTTTGATTTTATAACGTTCTGCCAGGTTTTTATTTAAGAAAACAACTGTTACTATTGAATGTCACTACTATTTACCATTTAAACGCGAAGCATTAGAAACCAATAGGCCAAAGATTTGTAATAACAATCATGTAAACTAAAGATGTTTTTTTTTTTTTCCAAATTCCTTTTAATTTGTACATTTTAGATTCAAATTCAGAATATTTGTTATCTATATTTAATTTCCTAAAGGTCCAGGAGGTCATTTGTACAATACCAGAACAACTTATGACGACGAAAGACATGTTTGTTTTTCTAAAATACTGTTGATATCTGAAATATATCACTTTGAAATTTATGGTTTTAAAAACAGCAAACTGAAGAAGTGTTAGAAGTCACTTGTCACATAAATTGTAATTAAAAACCCGTAAATTGCAAATTTATTTTCATATTCCTCTTAATTTGCCCATTTAGGATTCGAAATCAGAGAAGTGTGAATTTTAGATGTATAAATTAAAAGAAATGTGTGTTTGTGTATGGGTTGTGTGGGAGTCTAAAATTTATGTGATTTTTTTCACATATTCAGAACTATTGATTTATAATGTTTCGGCCATATTTCGGTGTTCAAACTGTAACTTTGGGGCTAATTTTAGATTCACAAATTTCCCCAAGACAAAATGAGTAGGATATACAAGAGTTCAAGATCTGCATGATGGATTAATGGTCTGACTTAAAGAGTGTTTAGTGCGCTGTGAAGAACTAAAGAAAGACAGAGAAAGACACGTTTAACGTATTTCTTAACAATTCAGGTTCGCAGCATACCTTTGTGAAAAATAACAAAAGGCTAAACAGAACTTTATATTTTAAAATTGTTCACTAAATACTAAAAGTCCAATCTTTAAGCAGAAATAAAAATCAATTTACCGAAAGCTAACTAAACTTCAACTGAAAATACATCTATATCTCAGCAAATGTCAAGCTCAAACAAAAGCACTATAAATTTGAAAAACACAAGCAAAACATAGTAATATATACAACATACTCTCACCGAGCCTTTCGTTCACCATGTGCTTAAGGCCCACCCACTCTTACGTTATCAAGGGGTTTCGAGTTCTTATAATATCACATTATTTACCAGAAGCAATCACTATTGGTATTTATAATATTTCTCGTGTTATATTAATCTTTTCTAATGGAGAATACGAGTGACGTATTCGATTACTCACCCAGTCCTACAAAACGAAAGCCAGAAAACTTTAGTAGTTTTTATGATCGATACTCTGACGTAAAACTAACTAAACTTAATGAAAGTTTGAATTATATCCCAGTAACTGTGGAGACAGAAAACATACAGCAGCTTCGCGTACTAAAATGCTTAAAAATATATTACACATGTAAATACTGTTTCAGATTAACCTTTGTATTTCCTCGTCAAATCCATTTAGATTACCTTTTGGGCAGTGATAACAGGAGACAAAAGGCAGATCTCAAACGCATTTAATTTGAAATACGGAACTGGGAAACTAAATGTACTGTAAAAAAATATGTGGTTACGTAATATTTAGTACATAGTTCTAGACCTGTATACATATTTTATTACTAGGTTTGTTCTGTTACATTTTTTGCCGCTTATCTAATGGAGTTTACGCATCAGTGTGCAAACACTTTGAACCTTTTCATAATTCAAGGTTACTTCCCGATTGGGGTCCAAAGGTCTGAACAGATCACCTGTTTTAATCACTCGCATCACTATACAGTAATATGTTATCTATAAGTCAGTAAGTAGACACTAAAACGAAGCCGCATAAGGGACACTTAATGTTACAATTTGTACTATCTCGACATCAGTAAAAATTGTGCATGTGAATCACTATAAGAATTATGCACTTTGTAGACAACAACACAGTACGACATATTAACTTCAAATGCAAGAAATGAAAATATTTGTTACTATTAATTTTGGTTTTATTTATTATTGAAACAGAATGCTTTCAGGGACTCTGTGGAAGTACATCTAGTATTAACTGTTCCAGTTTCAAATATAAAAGCATGCTATTACGTTATTCTGTACTAAAACACCTTCAATGTAATGAAAATACCAAGTTTTAATGGTGATGCTTATATGATATCTATCAGGCTCTGAGAGCCTGATATACTCCTCCATAATATCATTCACATACCTACGTTAATTCAGGTTACTATATGGTGAAGTAAAACGAACTCCAAATCCCTTAGATAAGGCATTTTGCACTTTGTTCACTAATAATAAAAACAGGTTACTGGTACGTTTTTCTACGAGTCATACGTTTTGTTTTGACAAAAAAATGAGATTCTTTTTTGTTTGAATACAAAGCAACGCAACTGGCTATCTGAATTTGTGTCCTCCAAAGAGATCGCATCCAGCTTTCTAGCGTTGTAACAAACGACGTACTACAGTCCCAAACTACCTATTAATATTGAAAAAAAATCTTGAACCCCTTATGTACTGAAACTTATTAAAATATATTAAGGAGACCTGCTAGTTGACCTTTATTACACAGGGAACGAATCATGGCTGAAAATAAAAAGTTGGTGTTAAGTTCAAATGCAGTTTTTAATTTCATATGAACAAGTTCTAGGATATTAAAATATATCACCTGCTTTCAAAGTGCTCTGTTGGCTTGGCATGGCCAAGCGCGTAAGGCGTGCGACTCGTAATTCGCGGGTTCGCGCCCGCGTCGCGCTAAACATGCTCGCCCTCCCAGCCGTGGGGGTGCATAATGTTATGGTCAATCCCACTATTCGTTGGTAAAAGAGTAGCCCAAGAGTTGGCGGTGGGTGGTGATGACTAGCTGCCTTCCCTCTAGTCTAACACTGCTAAATTAGGGACGGCTAGCACAGATAGCCCTCGAGTAACTTTGTGCGAAATTCCAAAACAAACAAACAAAGTGCTCTTTTGGCAACAGTCAGAAGCGCCTTACAAAGTTCCACAGCTGTTTATACCACGCGTTAATGCGATTAGTATGACCACTAATTACTAAAACAGAATTTATAAAAATGTAACTCAATCACAAATGTTTACAAGTTTAACTCGAACAACAATTATAATTACGATTCATATTTCTAACAACCTCAGTAAACAAAGTAACAAAACAAAAGACGGAAGGGACACGGCATAATTGAAATTTCTCTTACAACACCTCTGTTGTACGAAGAAATTCATCCCTAGTTTTTGTTATTTGTCTGAATACAACAATAAATACATGTTATATCGTGCGTAACTATGCTGCTTAATCAATCACGCGTGCACACACACTGTCGCCATTAAAATCAAATCTTATCTTCGAAGTTCGGATAGCTTTAAGAAATATACATAGCGGTCAGTAATAAGTTCTTATTTTATGCCAAAGGTCTCTGAAATATTTTAGAAGAGTACTGATGTTAGAAATGATGACCAAAGAAAGCACCACCAAACAGCGACACTCTTTGCCCAGATGGCAACTGTTATACGAATAACAGGAAAGGAATTGAGTTTTATAACACATATATAGCTAAAAGTGAGGTAAATATACAGCGACATCGAAGCTCAAATCTCAGATCTTTCGATCCGTTTTAAGACTGTTAACTATTTAATCGGCTTGTAAATAGCAGGATTGGTGACTGCCGATTTGTTTTTGGTTTTTAAATCCTAAACTTAGCTATTAGACCTGTTTTAACATTACGCTATTGAATCCAGTCTTCACTTTGTCAAAACGAAATACTCCAGTCTGCAAGATAACATTAACCACAGAATTACCGACAGAGTTCATCGGCTTTTCAAATACTTTTTCTAAACCATTTATACACTAAATTGTTTATGAGTCCAATAGTTTTTGCTGACAAAGCCACATAACACAGGAGTCACTTACAAAAAAGAAAATCGAAATCACAAATATTACCATTAACTCTACTAACTTTTGCTGCTGTGATTTATGTATATCAGTCATGCCATCAAATTTATTTGGCCAGTTTTCTACACTTAGGGTTGTAGAAGACGAAATTACCCAATATGATACAACATATGGACCCCATTAGTAATGAACGGTATAAAAACAAGTCAGTCATTTGTGTGTGAAATATTGGCCACATATGCTAAATTATGTAACTTACATCACACTCATTGATCTTTAACAAAGAACAACAATAAATTATTTAATCACTGCTGAAATAGAGGTGGCGACATTGGTCAACGATCCTTCTTTATAAACACTTATAACCTAAAATTACATAAAATACAAAACTGCAGCGTATCCTTCTAATTAATGTTCGCAATTTAATTGAAATTAATCTAGTCAATTTATAAAAAAGCAGTTGCCTTACAGACGATGGTGGGATCAAGTTCTGCAAGAGCAGTGAAAGAGGGCCAGTTGGTTTGATCCAGTTTCCACTGAGGCACTCGAGTCGGGTGACCTCAATCACTACAAGTCTCTCGTAATGATAGAAAAATGATCACTGCCTTGTGGATTATTGTCAATCCTCCATAAAAAGTGAGAGAAGAGTAAAGGAGAGCAAACTGAGACATCAATAGCAGTAAAGGACAGACTAGGGGCATGAATATAACAACCACTATTGAAAAGAGGAAGGTTGTGATCTGAGAGCATACACTATACAGAGTGACCATTTCATCAATATCAGCACCTCCCCAGAGGAGATTATGTCCATTAAAGTCCCCAGGATTAAAAAGTGAGACAGCACTAAAGTCTGGTTGATCATAGGTCTCCAGGCGACAGGTAGAGAGAATAAACAGTGATGGTACAACCCAAGGAAACACGGATGGCAACGGCCTCCAAGGGTGTGCCCAGTGGCAAAGACAGGGTGGGCACATATTGATCAACCAACAGTACCACCCTTCCATGCACTTGTCCATCACACAACCTGTAATTTCTGTACAAAGAAAACTGCCGAAAGGTGACTGTATCGGCAGGTTTCAAAAATGTTTCCTGTAAGAAAGGACATACAGGATGGTAGGAAGTAATCAGTGCTTTGATGTCATTCACATTAGAATATAAACCTCTACAGTCCCATTGTATCAAGGTGACCATTTTTATTTATGCGCAGGCGAATTAGGTGGAGAGCCCTTCTGTTTACGACCACGTCTTTTTTTCTTTATTGTCTTTATTCGAGGAAGATCTATTGACCTCCATAAATCTTGCTCTGGGTCGATTGGGCAGGTTTTCAGCGACTTAGAACGTAAACGAATGACCGTTTTGAATCTTGGGGTGGGAGAATAAGATGTACCTGAGGAAGTACCCGTTATCGGAACCAAATGAAGTAGATCTGGAGGTTTGCTGGAATGTACGGGGACAGAGATGGGTGTTAAAGTTGATTCATCAACTTTTTAACCATGGAGGTCAAAAGACTTTCCATTTGTTTTGAGAATTATTTTTTTTGAGGCTCGGAGACATCCGTCTGCACTCCTACTGTAGTAGTAGAATGAAGTGCAGCAGCATAGTCCGAGATTAAGTGGTGGACAGCAACTTTCAATTATCAGAATAAGTAATGCTATGAATCGTTTTCAAACGCTGCACCTCTTTTTCTTCCTATCATTTAGGGCAAGAACGAAAGTAGGACAGGTGAGTGCCATTTAAATTGACGTAATGAGGGTCAATTTTACATTCATAGGCATCGCGGTCCTTGCCACTGCAATGAGCACACGTCAAGGAACCATGACATGACGTCTTTGAATGACCGAATCGCTGACACTGGAAACATCAGAGAGGGTTTGGAATGTATGGCCATAGCCTGTAATTAAGATAACCTGCCTTGATGGTGGAAGGTGGACACGGTGATGTAAATGTCAGAAGGAGGATATTGGTTGGCATCGTAATTCCATCTTTGCGAGTGGAGATACACTTTACTGAAGAAACCCCTTGGGTGGAGAAACCAGCAAAAAGCTTGGACTCAGGGATGTTCTTCAAATCCATCTCAACAATAACTCCTCGTGGTTATTTCAAAGTAGCACGAGGTGTAACCTCAATAGGTATATCCCCAATTGTCTTTGAATGCAAGAGGAATTCACTGTGTTGAGATGTGAATGTTTCCACCAATATGTCACCAGATCGAAGCTTCTTTACTGACTATGGAGAGCCAGCAATGCCTTCCTCTTTCATTCAGAAGGGATCTGCCCAAAAGGTTTATCTGAAAGAAAATGTAGTATAAGAAAATGAGGTATGAGAGGCGTTACAGATGTTGAAGATTGCTGCTCAGAATCTTCAATCCTTGGTCGTTTACCTTTGGGCTGATTTTTCACTATTTTATTTAGTTTTTTATTTGGAGGATCCATAATAAAAAAGAAATATTTCAGTGCCCACCGACCCCCACCAACCATGAAGCCCCACGAGGGGATGCACTACAATGCCAAACAAGAACATTGAAGCAACGCCAGGTTTTCTTGAGCACTATATTCAAACACCAGCATCAGATACAATGTCCACAATAGTTGTTGAGAACATCTAACAATAGTACTTGGTTGACCCTATCCCAAGTGGACCAGTCGAATGACTAAAGGGGGCCACCCCAAAGCCGCCCGTCAACAGGAATTCAGGGCCAAAGTGTTGTGTTAGAGTTGGACCCCTCACCCACCAGGATCCTCTCCTCCTCTTCACGAGTCACCACGCACTGCAAACACGTGGGCGGATGTTTAGGTCCCAGATGAGGTAAACTGAGAAAACAAAACCTTTCTTGGGAGGTCCCCTCACAATGTACAAGAATCCACACGGAGGGGTTTAGATTTAACGGTTATTATGTTTGTTTATGACTTTATGCTGACTTCGTGATAAAAGTTTGCGAAGAGGCATATTATGTTTGTCATATATAATATTTGAGCATTTGTCTGTGTATGGATGAATATTTGTGATGATGTGTTAGAGAATAAAATATCAGAAATCACAGCTCTGAAACTAAGGACATTTATCTGAAGTCTCTGTGCCAGGCCAGTGATTTTATACATGAACAGTACAATAGTACTGTCATTTTTCAACATAAAAAACTTATTTTTTTTCCATATGACAGTTTTAATCAACAACCATTAATACACATATACGTACACATATATGTGTGCTATGAATATTTCAAATAAATTGGCAAAAGAAAATTACACAAAGCAATAACAGAAGACAAATGGTAGATTTTTCGGAGAAAGATGGTGTGAAATGGTATCCGTCTTTGTCACTGACGTTGCGCTATTTGCGTATGTCCTGTTTTTCTTCAAATTTCAAGAACATTATGGGCACCCCTAGACTTGCATTTTGCCATTTATTATTACCTATCAGTAGTTTTACAGTTTCACTACGATAGTAAATATAGTCATCTTTAAATGATGTAAAAGGAACCTAAGAGAAACGTTCAATGTTTCGTGATCAACCAACCATAGATTAATCCTCTGCGACTTCGAGTAAAGATTTTGCTTGACACGGTAAATTATGAGCTTCACTGTTTACAACTCAAACTTATCGAGAAACTTATTGCGGAATTTTTAACCAATTTCAAAGACCGCTTATATCATCAATATCAGCTTGGTGTTAAACATATTAGAGCTTATGATAATTACCAGTATTCTGGTGAATGACGTTCATAAGTTTACATTAGAAACTTTCTATCAATAACCAAGCCGAGATGGTAAATAAGGATACAGTCAGTTTTCAACTTATGTCAATAAGACATACAAATTTAGATGTTCAGAAAGTTCTGTTATACTTGGTAATGTATATAATTGTGTTTACACTAAAACATTCCGATCACTTAACTCTAGAAAATTTAGTTACTCCACACCAGCAAAATTCGTCTTCAAACACTTCTTGTTCACAAGTTACATTTCTAGACATTTTTGGTGAATAAAACAAATCATTTCCAGATTTCTTTCTCATCATTTTGCACACAATTCATAAAATAATCAAGGACTGATTACACACTATGAACAAAGAGAACGATTGGAAGTGTCACTCAAAATCCGCCCCTCGGACCGAAGATTTGTATACCTTGTCTATAAAGATATGATTGAAACAAAAATTAGAATAGTGCGAATGTAGGAATCTTTGGATGTATGTTCTGTATCAGAACTTCATATCCCTAAATATATACTTTCAAATAAAACATGAGAATGATGTGAATGTGAGATATGTGTGTGTATAGCCTGTATCAGAACTTCATATCCCTAAATATATACTTTCAAATAAAACATGAGAATGATGTGAATGTAAGATATGTGTGTGTATAGCCTGTATCAGAACTTCATATCCCTAAATATATACTTTCAAATAAAACATGAGAATGATGTGAATGTAAGATTTGTGTGTGTATAGCCTGTATCAGAAGTTCATATTCCTAAATGTGATTTTAATAAAACATGAGAATGATGTGAATGTAAAATTTTTGTGTGTATAGCATTTATTTCAACGGAAAATTAAAATGGCAGAAATAAAAGCTTTTTAAAAAATATCTTAATCAGTACTTCACATTCTTAAAGATATTATTCTAACAAAAATTACAGCGGTATAAATGTAAGCTTTTATTACATGTATATCCTGACTTCTATAAGTGTTCAGTTACGTGACTGTTTATATATTAGTACATGATATTACCATAAAACAACTAACCAATTATAGGTTCGTAAGATTCCCATTTAATAACGGCGACTGTATAAAAAGTAACTGTTCACTTTCCAAGGAATGTCAAAAAACGTGTCAAGAAATAAAACAAATGCCCCCAATGAAGTTTTTGTTACGGTTAGAATGCCATAATAAGCCTCAATTTAGAGAGTATTCATGTAAATCTGTAATATAACATGTTTGGATCCACCATTAAAATATACAGCCAAGATATACAGGATAAAAACCGTACAACACAATGATATTTCTGAGTCTCAACTTTACTATGGTTATTCCAATCTTAGTTTAGTTGCACTTCTCTCTTTTTCTTTTCTTACAATAGCTGTTTGTGATTAACTTCGTATAAATATGTTGGAATGATGGTGTTATGATGCTATATCATGAAATAAACGGTGCACTTCTAATGTGACGTTGTGTTGTGATATCAGCTGAGCACATTGTAAAGGAGAGAGGCATCCAGAAAGTCTGGTGATATGAAACTTTTTCACCTTATAGATGCAAACGTTCTACAGAAAAATAAACCCGATTAAACAGTGTAATAAATACTTAGTAGTTTTACCATTTCATTTTGTAAGCTGTTTGGATTTTGAAGATCAATTAACATCCAAAGAGAGAGAAGTTAATATTTAATTAAAGATACTGAGAAAAAACAAATGCTATTATTGTGTGTGTGTATATATATATATATCCTCTGCATTAGCGCTACCCACATATATGGTTGGTTTACGAACGAATTTTAAAACACTAATAAAACATGATATAATTTGTGTGTTTCTACCGTGGAAACTTCGAAAGTGAAATTATCACCCAAAATCAAAACGTCGAAGCTTTAAATAATCACTGACAAGTGATTTGCCACATTAATCAATAATTAAAACTACAAAAATTTACTTTTCATTTAAAACTACCATAAAATCCATAAAAATTAACAAAAAATGATTCAAGAAAATCATAATGTTCTTTCTTCTGCTGTTACAAAACTTTTGTTGTAAGCGGAATATAAAATAAGAATGTAAATGTTGATGGTAAAGCCCCCAAAATCATTAAATTGTTTTGAGGTTTGGCAATGAAAGGCCTTAAAATATTACACATAAATACATACATTACGACAAAGAAATTTACTGACTATATGAACTACTGAAGACGTCTATACATGTGCAACATGAACAAAATACATCTTTCTTTAATACAGTCAGACAGGAACTGTAGTCTAAGTTCTATCGAAACAATGCAAGTGACTAGCCATTATAACTCACAAATGTGGCCTTGAAAAGGGCTGTTTACTTACTTAAGGGGTTACACTGGTTTTGTTTAAAAGTCGTTTTCATGTAGTCACAAATGTTGGCTCCTTCCTTCTAACTTCCATTCACACACTTGTACGCTCTCAATCTGCGAAACACCTAAGCCACTGACTATCACCTAGTTTACTGTATAGAAAAAGATGAACAGAATTTATCCAGGACAAATTGAAATACTTCTTTCCAAATTTCTTTTCTTTTCTTTATCCGAATCACAGGTTCAAACTAAGTTGAAATAACACAGCTCAAAATTAGCTCTACATGGTTCATATGTAAAACAAACTCAGATCCACATGGTTTATAAGCGAAATTGTTACAGATTCATATGGTTTATACGCGGAATCGACTCAAATCCACGTGGTTTGTACGTAAATCACTTAGTTTCACATAGCTTATACGTGGCTCAGACTCAACCACGGTTTATACTTGAATGAACTTCAGCTCCACATGGTTAGCACATGGACAAGAGTCAGTTCTACATGGTAACCAAGTTGGTTGTACAAAGGTGAAAGTCATATTTCTAGAAAAGTTGAGCATTCACCACTGAAATACGATAATCGTTATTCATATGGGTATGTCACAACAACACTATTTTATTTTGTCCACTTAAAAATGTTATTCATTTATTTATATTACTTTCCGAGAGATTAAATAAGACTGCACGCCGTATCTGCTTAATCCAGTGTTGATTTTGCCCAAATACCAAGATTTTTCAAATCGGCTTGGATATGATAAACAAAATATGGGCTTAGAGGGTATTTATTTCATCAAAAATTTTATGAACAACATCTGTAATGGTGTAAGCTAAAATAAGTTGGTGAAGTGTTCCTTTTTTTTTAATATCAATTTTACTTACAGATTAATTTCAAACAATACTAACGTCTAACCCTAATTTTAGCTTCAATTTCATTACTCTTGAGAAGTTTTAGACGTGAAGAAAAACACAGTGTGCCACCACAGTAAACCTCTGCCTCCTACCTTCAAAACTTGAAAACTCGATAGTAAAACGTATGGACGTGAATACAATAAAACGTTATTAGTAGTGGTTGTAATTTCAACATGCAAACTTAACTGTTCAATACACCAACCAACGAACATTTCAAGCAAACGTTACAGGAAACAAACCTATCTATAAAGTATAACGTTGGCAGTGTTCGGGCTGCTACGATAGAAAAATTGGTGGATTTAAATATACATAATCCACCAGCTTACGTCTCATGAGATTTATTTGAACAGAATCACTTATTCCGGGCCTGAAGAACTTGAAAGCCGACTTAATGCTATTAGTTTCAACCTGAAACAAAAGAGAATTTGATTCGGTTCGTTCTTATTTAATACCAACCGTACCTTCATAACTACGCTTAAAAGACCTAATACTGAACCTAATCAATAATTATCAAACTCAGGCCTAAAGCTTATATATATGTATATATATATATATATATAAATTTCTGAGTTACTTAAAAGCTATAATAGGAATGAGGAAAAGAAACTGTAGCATTATTGTTCTACATGGATATCGACTGAAGCTAAAAAATAACTAACTTCATTACTTTTTAGCCCCATAATAACCGAATCTAATATGTTTTGCCTAGAATCACATTTACAAACTGCGACTTATTTTACTGTGTTTGTAAAATGTGAAGTACACATACTACTACTAAAAATAATTATTTAATAAGTGTATTGTACTGGTCAATTACAAATATAAAAGTTACAAAAATAGCATGCGTTAGAATCACCAAACAGCATTGTTTTGGAGAAAATAAAAGTAATGCCATCACATGCTAAAATCAAACACTATATGAAGAAATATAGCGTAGCACTCTCGTGTGCCACAATTTCCAAATAAATGTATTATGACAACAACAAAAGCCAGTACTGTAGTTTCTTATAGAAATAGATGTATTTATGGCATCCCAAGCAGTTCAGAACAATCACGCAGATAAATGAAAGAAATCAGAAACTAAAAGATACGATATTGTGTCAATCATACATCCCATATTGGCTTTTCAAAGATCTTTGTTTTTCTTTCTAAATGCCACATTTCATTCTGAATTTCATGCAAGTTTAATAGGAAGACGTTAATGTTTTATCAGCTTCCAGAAGGGGACATAATGTTTGATTAATGCAAACCACCTGGGAAATCAGGGACGCGAGAGCATGTTGGAAAAGATGTTTGGAAAAGTTAATATACCCGACAGACTTTTAACCGTACCTAGCTGGACAGCTTTATCAACTGAAAAAAATAAGCTAAATGCAACATTAAACTTGCAAAATATGATGACGTTCTTTACTCGTACTTCGCTATGACGCTAGTCCTCATCTCTCTTTTTTGCTGTGACATTAAGAAAATACCAAATAACGCTACAGTTACAGTCTCCAAGCTTGGCATCATTGATCTTATACACAATAGTTAAAATGTTTGATATATCCTAATCCCAAATGGAACAAACGTTATAGAAGTACTTTTAGCCAAAGCATAACTAAACCTACTGTGAACATACATTAACTATTTCGTTCAGGGATGAACAGTGTAAAAATTCCAACATTGGTTTTAAATAATAAACCATTTATTGCGTTAATAACCTGGGGGATTTAAGCTCCATGATATTAAACTATAAACACTGAAAATTTAAGTTCCATGGCACTAAATTAACATCATTATACATACGAAAACTTAATGATTTATTCTCCTTCTCTCGCTGGAACGTTTTCGTTACCATAACAACCTGTTATTTTATATAAATGCACGGTGAAAACCCCATATTAGATTCAGGATTGGTCTTTCTCTTAGAAATACTGGCTGGCAGAATTTTAAACAAGCAATCCAGGTTTAAAACAGTAAAACAAGTAAAATAAATTATTCTAACTGTAATATTCTCGAAACGTTGTTTATATATATATATATATAAAATGAGTAATCAGAGTCTATTTTCAACGTTTTTTTTAACTTCATCTTTTTTACAAGTTTATCTACAGAAATCGCGTGAAGACACATACAAACATCAATACTATTCGAAATGTCCATGGCAATAAAACTATTTATAATATACCAAGTCTTATAAATAATTTATTCCTAATTGATTACTTAGTTTTAACACCATATTCCAAGCAGGGTGTAACAATATCAAACGTTAAACACACAAAAGCTGTGTACTTAAAGTTCTTTTAGGAAAATACAATGAAAAAAATCCTGCTGCTTCTACGACATAAGAGGCAATACAGCCAACAATACAAAATCTGCAAACTTGAAATTTTGTTAATATGTGAAAAATTGTAGCGAAAACGAACAACTAAAATGAAATTTAAAAATTGTTTATTTTTTTCATAAACGTTGGTGCAGTTATCCAAAAATAAAATAAAAAGGAGCCTTGTAGTTAACATATCAAATTTCAGGAAGTAGCTATTATAAGTATTACACATTTACAAATTAATATGATTCAATTTTTGTTTCAATACTTACTGTTACACTCCGGATCCTTAAATATAAAACGAAAAGCTTCACAACGGGCTATCTGTGCTGTGCACATCGCAGGAACAAAGTCTCGAATTATAGCTTTATTAAAAAAATTAAGTACAATTATGAAATAGTGTAATATCACTCACAACTTCTTATTTTAGAAACACAAAAATGTCGGAATAAAACAAAGAAAATATAGCGAAGCTTAATAAGAAATCCATGACACAAAAGTAGTAATGTCATGATAAATACACAATTCAACTGGTTCATCATTTAAGAACAATGAACATGGAAACGCTTACTTCTGTTTACATTCTTTCAAGTAACTTGTCCTGAAACCTGTGAATATTTTAAAATCAGCTCATTTTACATGTACCTTACAGATGGACGTGAACTGAGTTTACATATTTAAATATATTTTTTGATAAGCCTGCATAAACTCACCCCCCCCTGCAACAATCATTTCAATTACTGTCATCTTCAAAAATACGTAGGAAAGAAAGATAGCGAAAAGGAATAAAGTTATAACATGAGTTGGTGCCTTCCAACCGCTGACAGACAGCACACTTGATAATTTATGATGCTACTAGACATATAAAACAAGCTTTTACAATTCAACCTATAAATTCTTAAATATACATGTCAACTGACTCTAACTAATCCTATGCACGATCGATCTCGCCTGTCAAACTATGTGCTACGATAACTCTGAATATCAGATGCTATGGAAAACATTGAGTACCCTTCTCCTATACGAGAAAGTACCCCATAAACAAATTGTTGTAACTCTTTCAATTTATTTTGTGACTATACCCATGAAAGATGGGCAATTTTCTTTTACGAGAATTGAATCTCCTATTCATTGCCTTCTGTTAGGAGCTGAAATAGATTTTAAACTTAATTTGTCAGTTCAAAGCAAGATCAGTACTTATTTACGTAAATTCTGGAATGTGAAAAAAATACTTGTCTAGAAACTTCTAACGACTAGAGAACTAACAACTTCCTTGTACGAGAATTCCAAAGACCAAGTATCCATTCAGGAATGAGAGGGGAGTATAATTATATATAAAATTGCTAATGATGAAAGCCTAAATAATTATTTTTTGAGAACTTTATTGACTTCCAAAGTCGTCTTAATAATTTCAATTTTAATAAGTAAGCAATTGTAATATTTTCTACACATATGAGAAACACTATACCTGCCTATAACGGTCTTTAAACATACTAAATAATCCTCATGCACCATTTTAAAAATTGGTTTATATCACAGATTTCGTAAATAATAGTTTTAACACCATAACTTGAAAAACGTTATAAATATAAAACTTTGTAAATCATAGTATCTGTTACCTTAAATTATGTAACAAATATTTCTGAACGAGTAGTTAATATATTATTGAGGTATCTAGCAATAAACTAAAAAGGAGCCTTGTAGCTAACATACTGAATTGCTAATCCGTTGCTGCAAAGTCACAATTAGCATTTTGGAACTTTGGACGCGTTATAAGAATGATAGTCAAACTGCGCTATTAGATCACACTTGGTGGTGAGTACTGGTGACAAGTTGTTTTCCTCTAGTTTCTCAGTTCAAAATTAAAGACAGTTAAGTATAAAGCTTTTATGTAACTATGCGCGAATGTCCGAAACAAAAAATATATTAAATTAACATCTGATTTGCTCCAGGAAAAACTATGAAAACAGTGAAACAGGTGTTAGAGATGGTTTTAATAAAAAGATAGTCTGTAAGTACAATATGCATATGTCTCGAAGAACCTCTTCGCTAATTTCAAAGGATTTAATTTTGTAATTACTCTCTAATAATAAGCCTTCTGACAGCAAAACTACATGTTTAATTGCTTTAATTCAAACACGAAAATACTAATAAAATTAAACATAATAGTTATGTTTCGAGTATGTTGAAGATATCACATACCAAAGTGTTTTAACTTAAAATTTTCAAATAACTCGAAGCATCCAACTTACTTCCTTTACTTTCTAATTTATAAAGTATTATCCTCCCTCATTCCAAAGAAAGCCCTGTTTCTCATTTTTCAGAGGAAGAAGCAATACATAATGTGATTTCGAATTTTGAAAGAGACTAGCAAACCTTTTAATTTTATTACGTATTTAGATATAAAATTGACTAGATCTTAGCAAATATTCAACTTTAAATTGAGAGTCGACCGTGAAAAGACTGAAATCTGTTAAAGTTACTGTATAAAAAACTTTTAGTTATAGAGAAACTGAAGAGGCGGAAGTGACGTCATGCAATAACACATTAAGACGGAAGTTGAGGAATGGGTAATGTCATGAAGAATGAATATGTCATAATTCCAAAAGATGTTTTCAGAAGAAACGTTATCAGGGCCACGTTGCTAGACTTCCTTGACAGGCGACCATGATGAATGATTAGGTCACAAAGAAGAGAATATTTTTTACGCCGCCATGTTTCATACATGTCTCATAATATCATTAATTAATCATCCAAATAATGATGCTTAACACTAATTATTTAAATAATTTATAATTAATTCATTTATAAGCAAACTTTCGTGAAAAGACGAACTAATTCATCCTAAAAAGGACATTAATTACATATCCTTACCATTAATGAGTTTTACAAGGACAATATGATAACTCAAAATTTATTTTCTAATGATTTTCAGTACTAAAGTATTACATTTCTTGTCCTCATATATGCGACATATTCCATATATTATTATAGGTTTAAATCGCCCTAAAAAGCGCAATATCATACAATAATGAAAAGTTGTACTTTGTACAATAATTTGCATCATCAGTAAAACGTTTATTATACAATAATATTTTCATTAATTTGTAATAAAATAATTTACACTTTCCTCCTATAGATTTAAAACACCCTAAAATTGGTAATATCATACAATATTTAAAACTGTAACCTTATAAAACAATTTACATGCATACAATCTAGATACAAAATTACAAAGATAACCATGTGGTTACATACACATCAAGAGCACAAATCCTCTACGGAAATACTGATGTCATTATTGTCTGCACTTCAAACAATCTGAGAAGAGAGGATGATCACAGTCCGAAAAGTTTGATATTCAAGGTCTCTGATTGGTTAAGAAAATATACAAAAGTAGAAAAACCAAAGGGTTAGAATGACCAAATCTATTTTGAAATAACTGGCTGGCTAGTCCAAGTACCATAAAATATAAACCAAATAGTTAAAATTCAAGGTAACATGAATTATACAATTCCGTGTTTTCCATATACAGTGGAGCGCCGTTAAGCTGCGGTATTTGGGGGGGGGAGGTCAACCTGCTTAACCGCGGCTTAAACCTTTGTGACTGAAAAGCCGAAGTCGCCAACAGCTCCGCCGAGGAGCCTCATCCGGGCCATTGCGTGATCATTATATGGGATTATCGAATTAAAAATAATACTTTAATTATTGATCACTTTTTTCACGGATTTACCGCGGATTAACTTTAATGTATGGAGAGGTGTGATTCGGTAACAATGGCGGCCTCCATAAAGCTGACATAGAGAGCGGATAAGGTAGATTAACGGTCGATTTCTATTATAATATATTTTATTTATTTCCCAAATTAAAGCAAATCCTTTTTAAATATCCCCTTGAAGTTATAAAGCCAGGATTAAATTCATAAGCCGCGTTTTTACACGTTCTTAAATTAGCGGTGAGCCGCGATAATCCTCGCTCACATCGCTCACAAGACTTGCTACAGCGGCTTAAGCGATTTCGCGGTTTACTGGTCCGCGGCTTAATGGCGCTCCACTGTATTATACATACAAAACATCACTTATTATAATCACTATATATATATTTGATAATAAACTGCAAGTAATATTCACGTTTATAGATCGCTAAATGTATTTATTCAGACCATAATTATAATCTTTATCTATCTATATAAGACGTGTGTTTTCCCGTTAATATTTTGTACATATACCCTTTCGCTCATATGTAGCTTTCCATTTTAGATTTTTCATTCATCTCTAAGTGTTTAAATCTTATTTAGCATGTTATCTAAATATTTTGATTTGGGGTTATACAATCTCTACCATCTTTATTTTGTTAGCATGCTTGCTCATATTTTGTTAATACTAATTACTTTTGGGCTTTGAAAATTGTATCTTTGTATTAGATAAATCTTTTGATGGTGAAAGTTCTATGATCTGAAAAACCATTCTCAATTAGTACATAAGCAAGCTTTTTACCCCAGAGATTTTCAGACTATATACTTGATGAAGAGTGTTTAACAGGGCAAGCCATAAGAAACTTCAACGTCGCTAATGATTTTAAAGCTTAAACTGCGAAATTTGCAGATAAGTTTCTTACTTAAAAAGTATGTTTTACAATAGTGGATCTGATAAAACAGAAGAAAAGGTTCATAGAATATCAACAGCCAATAATGAGCGTTCAATAATAAAATCCCTAATTTTAAGTCTGAACAAAAATCGGGCGTACTCATTGTAATTCTAGATTTCCCAGCAGTATTTTAATAAAAGGTTATAAATATTAATAATTTTCTGACGTTTTCTCTGTATTTTCAATAATTACAAATGTCTAGTACAACTTACGTTAAGACAATTTTATACCCGGCTCTAAACTAGGAAACTGGCAAGTTGTACTTTCCACGACGAAAAAGAATTTTCTGTGGTCTTAGTTTCTATATAGTACAACATTTTGTTTCCCAGAGATAACATTTTTATTCCAAGTAGCTAGGGCGAATATTTAACAAACTACTGTAAGATATGTATGTAGAATTTTTTTTTTACATTTAATAGTCAGTGTTATAACTAAAAATGATAAACCATGCAGGTGCACGTTTAAATATTGTGTTAAACTATAGTACGTATTGTACAAAAAATAAACCGCTCCGTATGCAAGTCTTTGTTAAGGGGTAGTGAGTCTACTGCATCAAATAATTTAAAGTGACAAGTGTGAAAAATAACATTATCTACAGCGGCAGGTAAATGTTTTTTTTTCTTTACAATCTGATATTAATATAAACTTGAGTGTATCTTTTGGTACAGTTTCAGATAATACATTGTTAACCCTGCAATGCGAGGATGGGTGGGTATTCGCAACCAGATTCGTCCGTGTATTTCCGCGCGCGTACCTCGAAAATTAATTAATAGACCATGTATATAAAAATTTTACACAAGATGGAAAGTCAGGACCGTCACATTCTGACGGTAACTAGATTCTAGATCACCTTGAAGCTTTTTTTTTTTTTTTTTAACAATGGGAAGAGGGTAGTTTTCAGTTAATAAATCAAAAGTGTGATTGGATATGTACCAAATTGTATGGGCACATTAAGGTTGAGACTCTTCATTACACCACGAAAAAAGATACGGATCGTTGAACGTTCTGAATATAAGAATAATTTTTTGAGTTTTCATAGATGAAATATTATGTTATTCAATATAAACGCATGCAGTCTCGAAAAGGAGTGGCGGGACGAGGGTATGTATCATTGCTCTTGATTTACTTGATAAGTGGGAGAAGTAAGAAATCTATGGAAGATTCCCAGAACTGCATGAAAGTCACCAAGTCAATAAAGAATAAACCAGAGCATTTTTTAAATCTTTCACGAATTTTAAATTTCGACCTATGCTCCTAAAACCGCCCCCAACTCGATGTCTGCGTGGGTTTTTATTTGTACCCCAAAAGTAAGTGTACCGGCTGTCTTGAATCGTAGTTGAACTATTTAACGGAATCAGCAATGGCATCTCTGGTTAAAACTTGTTAGCTCCAGGCGATTGTGTTTCATAGTAACAGAGAAAGAGTTGTAATATAATCATAATGAAGTGAATACGCTGTCTACTAGTTTTCGTAATTTGATCTCAAGTTTGCATTTTAAATGACATCGGTGCCAAGGGTACAATTTTTAAATAATTTACTATACTTATGATGTTTTGAGTTGCACTGAAAACTATCTCGGAGCATGCCAACAATGTAACTTTTTTGTTTTACTTTAAACCTACCCTTATTTTAATGTAAGGTGCCTTCGGTCATCTGATGAATCTTCATAAACGTGTATAAAAAAATATGCTGTTGTTTTTCGTTATTATACAGGCTTGCGAATTTAAACTTCATAAAATGTTTTTGATTTTAATAACGTATTTACCATAACTCACCTACGTAGATTTTGAAAAAAAAAGGTTTTCTATCATGTAACGATTTTTTACCAATCAGAAAGGAAAAAAAGAAATTCTTAGTTGGATCAAATTATAACATTTGCTACAATGAACTTTCTTTTTATCATTATGTTTGTTAATACAATTCGAACAAACTGAATAAAAGCTAAGAACATTGATATCAAACGAATATGCATCTTCACTCATCCCGATTTCTTTTGTGAAATGTATGTCTAAGTCTTAAAAATGCATGTTGTGGTATTCCTTTTACGTATTGTGTCTAGAGCATTTCGTTCCAATGACCACCAGCATTCAATCATCATGTTAATGTTCCACCTCCCCTAACGCCTCCATCTCCTCTCCATTTCTCTGATGTCTTGAGGCCCGGCATGGCCAAGCGCGTAAGGTGTGCGACTCGTAATCCGAGGGTCGCGGATTCGCGCCCGCGTCGCGCTAAACATGCTCGCCCTCCCAGCCGTGGGGGTGTATAATGTTACGGTCAATCCCACTATTCGTTGGTAAAAGAGTAGCCCAAGAGTTGGCAGTGGGTAGTGATGACTAGCTGCCTTCCCTCTAGTCTTAAACTGCTAAATTAGGGACGGCTAGCACAGATAGCCCTCGAGTAGCTTTGTGCGAAATTCCAAAAAACCAAACCAAACTGATGTCTTGATGAAACATTTTACCTTGTTCTTTGATAACGGCACCGAGATTTTCAGAAAAATAGTCATTATACGAGTGTAAGAAATGAGTTTTCAAGCTAATATTACAACCCAACTCTCTGAATTTATCGAGCATGTTATTGACAAAATTTCGTAATTTATGTCCTTGTTGTTTCCTTAAAATTAGTCAGTAAAATCTTTAAAGGCAATTCACGCTTATTTTTCAACTATCATCATTGTCATTTCGAACTGTTCATTCGAAGTCAGTTTCCTAATCTTAGGTTCAAAAAAATCCCCACTTTTCAGTTTAGCTTCTGAAAGAGTTGGGAATTGCTAACATAGATACTTGAAACATTCGCCAACTTTGTCTAAGGCCTTTACAAGTTGTTTTAACAAACCCAATTTTATGTAAAGAGGCGGTAATAGGACTTTCAACATGGCAACCGAATTTTCACGTTCAACGTTTTCGATCCTGATATCAAGCTGATTCTATGTGGCCATTGTTTCTTTATGTAATGCTGATATTGTGCATTGCTGTCCCATTCACATAAAAAATTATTTTTTTCATGTGCACTTGTATCATGGTAATGTGCGCTACTAGTTTTTTTGTTTCTGTTTTTTAAGAGGTGGGTTATTTTTAAAACCATCTATCCTATTGGATCATTAAGCCACTTTGCAACGCTACCAGTTAGTTATCTGGGCCTTAAGCCTACAGACCGCCAAGATCATTGAGACCGTTAACGTGTTGGGGCACATAACCACTATTGAAGATGTGCAGGGCTCGGTATGGCCAAGCGTGTTAAGGCGTTCGACTCGTAATCCGAGGGCCGTGGGTTCAAATTCCGGTCGCACCAAACATGCTCGCCTTCCCAGCCGTGGGAGCGTTATAATGTGACGGTCAATCCCACTATTCATTGTAAAAGAGTAGCCCAAGAGTTGGCGGTGGGTGGTGATGACTAGCTGCCTTCCCTCTAGTCTTGCACTGTTAAATTAGGGACGGCTAGCGCAGATAGCCCTCAAATAGCTTTGCGCGAAATTAAAAAACAAAACGAAGATGTGCACGGCTGGAATAATAATGTGCGCAGCTCTTGATTGGTTGATGTTCGGCCGCATAGCCTAGATGGAACACTATAACACTCAATTTTTCTCTTTTCTATGGTTTCCGAAATTTTTTTTTTTTCCTAATAGTATTATCCATAGAAAATTTTGGAAAAAAAATACATGAAAGACTTCATACAAATTAACGTTTTTCAGCTAGCCAAATCTAATCACAAACTTTAACTTTCTGCACTTCTAGTTTGGAGAAAAACTTAATACGAAGTTTATATTTGTCAGCTTAACACATTACAATATCACATGTTTGTTTCATTACATTTTGTAGCAAACTACTCGAGGGCTATCTGGGCTATCCGTCCCTAAATTTAGAAGTGATATCACAGAAGAAAGGCAGGTAGTCAACACCCCGAGTTTTAAGGTACTCTTTACCAATGTAAATGAGATAGCCCATCAATTATATCGCTCCACACTGAAGACAGCTAACTGGAAAATCGCCACTTTTTTCTGCAGATAAGCAAATCTTGAAATAGCAATATCGGGTCGTTTGACACAAACATAATCTCTGTAACAACTTGAGAAACAATCTGGATATTTATATAATTAGACACTGCTATATAAATAAAAACTGTCTTCAGACTACAAAGTTTTCTCATCTTTTTACCCTGAAATTTCATCATTAAATTACTCACTTAGTGAAAAACATCTGGGACTTTGGTATAAATGAGTTAATTACAAATTTTCAACATGGCACAAAATGCACGACTTTTATATTATATAGGCTTAGTTTGTTCATTTTCAGTACTAAGTGTATAATACCACAGTTGTTGCGTTCCTCTTCTCCTAATTATGTAAATAGACAGCTATAGTATTTGTCCACAAATTACCGTATAAACCAGGTTGTTACACAAGCTGAAGATACCCAAAAGGCAATGGCAGCTATGAACTAGGTTACTATTAACGCACATAATCCCCTCCTCTATATTTAAGTAGACAGCTATAGAATCTGCCTACAAAGCAACGCATGACAGAAGTTATGAGCTAGAATATCAAGCAGTACACAAAACAGTTCAAACTTTATCTAATGTCTGCGACTGACAGACAGCCAAGTCAGTTTGGTGGATATCAACAACAAAAACAATAGCATTTAAGACTTTTTGTTAATAGTTCTGGTATATGTTCTGCTGGCTATCAGAAACTGGGTTATGTTTACTGGTGTTAGAATTAAGTTAAAGAACACTTAAGACTGTACCAGTAGGTGTTGGTTCATGGAAAGTGATTGTTGTTAATCCATAGATCGTCACTTATTCCTGCACTAGCTATCACTTTAAAGTAAAAATTAATTTAAACATTAAATAATAATTTTTAATATTACACTTGTTAACTATGTAAACGCACACACATAAAAGGTTTCTCAAGAATGAGAATTTAGATAAAACAACACTGGAATGAATTGGGATTTTTTTTACATCCAAAATTCTTCCGTTCTTCGCCAGTCTTGACAATCTATCTTCAGTGTAAGGTAAAAACAGACAAACAATTCACAAGATATGTTGCCACTGTTCTGAATGTCACACACCTAACCCTCCAAAACAGGTTAAGACAATGCCTCCTATCCAATAACTTCTATTTGGTTAACAGCAACAAAGTAAAAATATTCCTTAATGACGTTCTTTTAGCAAACCGCTTTAAGGAAGAACTATTGATGTGGTTGTGAAACTAGTCACTTGTAACGAGCTTTCTACATAATCTTTGAGACTTCCGGTAGTGCTTCAAATTCTCAAGACTAAAAAAGTGTTCTAAACTGCAGTTATCAGAAATTCACTGATGTTACTTTACATTGATCAGCTGTTTTAAACGACTTTCGTTGTTATTCATATACACAAAACCGAAACTTCTTTTACGGCTTTACTCACTGTTTGTTCTCTCTCTACTTTTAAAATGAAGTGTTTAATTGTTATTCTCTACGCATGACGAAGGAACTGTTTATGCTAATTAGTCCGTTAAAATCGCGAAAATTTCTGCTTAGTGTGTATGCACCGACATACTTTACTATTATTCCAATAATTCTCACTTTCTCTTGAAGACGACTGTCATTCAGAAATTTTATTTATGGGATTTTTTGTCCTTTTCAACTCCCAATACAGTCGTCTAAACTAACTCAGGTGTTGTCAGTTTTATTATTGTATTGCGTATATAACCTCTTATTCGATGTTATACAGCAGACCGCCTGTTTAATGTTTGTAATAGAGATTTCTTTTCACCAAAGGTAAAAATCGAATATGTTATCTGTGACGTCACACTTATATTTTAGATGTTACCTTTTGTGATAAAAAGCTGTGATAAGTTATTAAACAGGTCGTTCAGATATTTCGTTTTTCAGAATTTGTAATGCATACTGGAAGGATTTTGAGAGTCTGACAGTAAAATCAGAAACAGTTTTTGTAATGTAGCCCTGACGAAGTCGCAATAATGAAACGTTGGCTGAAATAATAAATTACCTGGAAAGTGAAGAGCATTTTTCCCCAACTTTATTGTTCGAATATGTAATCAACAATAAGGAATTTTACGGTTTAAAACCACAAAAGCCAACAAATTAATGGAAAACCTGTCGTCCTAAAACTGCTATAATAACCAGTTAACTGCGGATGTTGATTTAGATATATGGTCCTTTACTTCATTTATTCTTCATTGAAGTTCATATTTTGGTGAAAAAAAAAAGAAATTAAGAAATAAATAAGCTATCTCATGAAACTTTTATTATTGGCCTGATCATGCAAAATGTGGGGCGTCCCAGAAGTCTGGACCCATACGGAAAATAGGCATTATATTCTTAAACATATACATTTCTAATGTCAGTTGTACATATTTCAGAAAGGAAAATACCATGATGGCACAATATACCAAGAATTCATATGTGTACTGCTGTTAATTGCATGCAATTTAAATAATAAATAAAGAAAAAATTTTGTATTTTTCCCTATGGGTCTAGACTTCTGGGACATCCTGTATATTAATCTCTTAGTGTTAGTGTATTGCAGCAATCAAACTCTTGAAAACGTTTCCTTACCATCCACTACGTTACAAACTCACAGCAATGTCTTACAAAACAATTTCAAGCCGTACTTACTAGGTAGCTCATGGTAATAAGAACGGTTAAAAATATAAGATCATATCAACCATCTTCTAATTATGATATAATTAGTTGCAGCTTTCGTGGGAAACAAATACTGAATGGAATACAGTCTGATATTTTAAAGATATAATTTGCTGTATTACATATTTGTTAGACTTAATTCTTTAACAGGCTTGATATATGTTTTATACCGTACCGGGAAAGCAACTGGTAAAATAAATCACTGATACTTTTTATTAGTTTTGCAAGTTCTTCAACAAAAAGAATAAAAGTAGAACAAGTGAAGATAACGGTATTACCAACATGAGTGGCACCTTATGCCCCACCTGGGCTGATGGCTAAGTCAGAAATTGCCAGGGTTCAAAGGTAGCTGTCCCTAATTTTAAGCTAATGACCAAAGGGAAAACAGTGAATCAGCAGCATCCGCTACAAGAAGGGTTTTTTTCCGTCTTTGAATCGAATAACAGAATAGACTAATAGTGCAGCCACAACTGAAAGCCTGGGAAGCTAACCTTTATGCCACGCCAAATCCATTAAAGTAATACTTGACCCTGAAGATGTATTCTAGTTTCCAAATATTTTGTACGCTGGTAAAATAATTGTAGTCAAAGATATGTAATTCACTTGCTTTTTCTTAACAACATAGAACGCCATAAGTTAGTTACAGACATTGCAAACGGCCCAGATTATCAGGTTAATATGCACGATTAGCTTAAACTTTTACAGTTTTAGAGCAATTATCTACACTTGTTCCAATGCATAAATCCTTCCACACTTTCAGAGGCTGTGAAGACATCGCCTTAAACTGTCAGACGAACAATGACTGATACCATTTACAACACCCCTCCCCAAACAAACATACTTTGGATACATAACATTTGAAAATCTAACGTAGTTCTGGTGGTATTTTCTAAGCATTTATCTATTTTCATAGCTTTTATTCCAAAACTAGCAATATGATACTAAAAGTACCCTTTACCTGTGGTAGTTTGCGCGTGTGTGAATGCGCAAAACTCTTGGAAATATTATGTTGAACATACGACACACACTACTAAGTACTTGTATACAGTAACAAATACGTCGCTTTCTTACGCAGTCATTTTCAATATAAACGACAGTCCCGTCATCTACGTTATATAATTTTAGTGTGTTATTATTATATTAATGTTTATTTGCGAGTTTACGTGATTTTCATATGTGGCTGATTGAGATTTCATACTTACTTTTTTACAGACACCCTAGTTAAAGAAAGTATTAACAGATTAATAGATATGAAATCAAATAATCATAACAGACAGTGAAGAATAGTAAGTAAAAACCTATTACAGAATTATATACATGGGAGTAGATAGTGTTAACTGACTGATGGATAGCCTTTTCAATGAAACAGTGTTTTGGAAAATAATTCACGTGAATGTCTTGACATAAATCTTAAAATGTTAACCTGCATCCAGCTGAATGCTTCCTGACACGAGTGTCTTAAAGTTCCCTATTTGTTAAATATATTAGAATAAAATTATACAATTGGATCGTTATATTTAATACTATGCACACACACACACAGTTCTTGAATTGAGAGCTTGAAATCATTCCGCCACATAGAAAACTGTAACCTCCTCGGAATGAAAGGGTACAGTAGACGATGCAACTGGTATTTATGGCAGCAAGAGAATAGGGAAAGAAATTCTGTTTTTTCTCTTAAAATTTCAAGTAAGAATGAGGCAAAAATAAGACATGGCAGCATAAATATGGGGGAATCAACCTTCTCGCTATGGGCTCCGTCGGTGTGACCGAATTCGTAACCACCAAAATTTTCACACTATAACTCTTAACAGAATTCATGTTTATACTCACTATTACTGTTTTACTGGCCTTTAAACAGTATCTAACTAATAATACCGTCACACACAATGTACACCATTTGGGGAGCTTGTAGTTTACGTTACCGTTTTGAATTGTGTATGCTCGCAAGTATACATCACAAAGAGTATTATTTTTAGTTACCGTACCTAACCTAGGCTAACAAGTTTCTAATTTTGTACAGTTTCGTTACTTTCTATAACAATAAACAAAGAATACACATAAGAAACAAGAAATATAATACTAAGCTTCAATAAATTCACAAAACATCCCGTTTAACTCCAAAGACAACAGGATTGTTAAGTTACTCTATGATATTCTTCAATCAACGAAATATAAAAAGCGAGTTGACATTTAATTCTAAAAACAGAAATGGATATGAGTTCATTGAATATCATCTTCATTTTTCAGATTAACATTGCCATAGCGTTAAGCATCTACAAGTGTAAAAAACGTGTCTTTTTTTTAATACTTCTCTCATGCTATCACACTTACACAGAAAGCAATAATAGCATTGAGTCTTTTCTGCATTAGTACCGTACCTATGGCAGGATGAATGAAAAGTCACCATAAACGTTAATACGAGTTTCCATTATATAGCGAGATTAATAAAGAATTTGTTTCGTGTGAGAGTGTTACATACGTTACCATAATGACTCTAAGCGTTTAAAGGGTCAAAAAATGATCAAAAGGTTAAAACAATATTGCGCATAAAATTATGATAAAATATTGCTTACGCATTGCTTTCTATGCTGCACTAATTTTATAAAATACTAACCTACAATGAAATATTTCCAGTTTGAAAGAAACTATTTCTACTATTATAATTATTATGTTGTTATATGTTATATAACGCATTGTTAATTTATTTATTTTTAAGCATAAATCCACATATTGTTTGTAGTGTTATAATCCTTCAGACGCCACTGAGAAAGTTCTGTTTTTACGTAAGAATCCTCAAGCTGTCACTGCAGTGGTTATTTCTTGTTACAATATATTAAAATAATGGGTTTAAATGACTAGTCACAATTGCACATTCTCCGTTATAGAATTAAGTCTATCGTCCACGCCAAGTCCAACTGAGAAATGCACTTTTGTAAAGTATCAGTTCTTCCAGATCGGCTGAGATGGTACAAACTACTGCCCAATTAAGCGTTGCCACATGTACGAGGTATGTTAAAAAAATACGCGGACTGACGTCATAAAACAAAATGTACTTTATTTAGAAGTTACAGGTCTGGGACTCCTTCAAAGTACTCTCCTCTCCAACGCACACACTTATCCCAACGGTGTTTCCACTTGTTGAAACAGTCCTGGTACGCTTCTTTTGTAATGTCCTCCAGCTCCTTCGTCGCATTTGCCTTAATCTCGGGAATCGTCTCAACTCTTCTTCCTTTCAAGGGTCTTTTGAGTTTGGGGAACAAGAAAAAATCGCAAGGAGCAAGTTCAGGTGAGTAGGGGTGGGGAAGAACAGTGATCGAGTGTTTGGCCAAAAACTCACAAGTTCTGAGGGCTGAATGGGCTGGAGCGTTGTCGTGATGGAAAAACCAGTCGCCACTCCTCCACATTTCTGGCCTTTTGCGACAGATGGCGTCCCTCAGACGTTTCACAACTTCAATGTAGTAAGTCTGGTTCACTGTGAAGCCTTCGAGGAGGTACTCGTGGTGAACAACACCCTTAGCATCGAAGAAAACTGTCAGCATCACCTTGACCTTGGATCGAACTTGGCGAACTTTTTTGGGTCTGGGGGATGTTTCACCCATCCACTGGGACGATTGGACCTTCGTTTCAATGTCATAACCATAAACCCATGATTCATCACCTGTTATGATCCTTGACAAGAAGTTTTCATCTTCTTCTGAACGATCAAGCAGTTCTTGACAAACCTGGACGCGATGGGCTTTTAGTTCGTCCGTCATCAGGCGTGGCACAAATTTCGCAGCAACGCGGTACATCTTCAATTTTTCGGTCAAAATCTCGTAACAAGATCCAACTGATATTCCACACTCTTCAGCAAGCTCCATGACAGTCAGACACCGATTTGCCCGCACCAGGGTATTGATTTTGTCGACGTGTGGGTCGTCAGTTGACGTGGAAGGACGTCCAGGACGCTCATCATCTTCAATGGACTGTCGACCATCCTTAAAACGTTCATGCCACTTGAAGCATGCCGTACACTTCATAGCAACATCACCGTAAGCCGTGTTAAGCATAGCAAAAGTTTCAGTCGCAGATTTTCCAAGTTTAACACAAAATTAAACAGCAAGTCGTTGCTACTTCAGGTCATTCATTCTGAAATCCGCCAAACGAAAAAATCGCACTTCACTTAAAACCACGTAGCTAATACACAAATGAAGATATCTGCAATCGGGAAATGGCGTCATAATCAGCTGATCTGTGCGAACCTAGCGACACCAAGCGGATTTCCTGGAACCAACTGGAGCCGCGCAATTCAAACAGTCCGAGTATTTTTTTAACAGACCTCGTACGTTAGAGTTATTCGCAGCTGTATAGCAAAACAGATAAATTAAATGCGGGTGTATTATAGAAGAAATGGATCATTGTTTAATCGTATCCATAGAAAGGAAAAGCACACTCTCTGTCCGCGTACTTAAGGAAGATTATTTTTTTGTAATTAAGCACACAGCTACACATGGGTTATATGTGTACATGTATTGAAACCGGGTTATAAGTCTGCAAACTTTGCACTGTTCCTCTAAGTGGGGGAGGTACTTAAGAAAGAATGTGCTATGTTTCATTGTACGTGACTTATTCACAGAAAATAAATTAGAGATATTACATTGCCTATCTTCGTACTCAGAGAAATTTGCTCCAGAACACTGTTGACATCAAATTAGACACTTTAGAAAGCCTAGCCCTCACAGACTAGAGGGAAGATAATTAGTGAGCAGTACTCGCAACCAGTTTTTGGATCGAACATTGAGGTTTGAACGTTACTCTTATATCGCATCCACGACCACAAAGTTCTATTTTTAATTTAAGTTGCCTTCTCTAGAATGTGAACTATATAAGCGAGAAACATTTTACTTTCAGTTATCATCTTTACACTATAAACTATACTCACAAGAAGTTTTACTTTTATTAATTATTATTATACTATAAACTATACTCACAAGAAGTTTTACTTTTATTAATTATTATTATACTATAAACTATACTCACAAGAAGTTTTCTTTTATTAATTATTACTACACTATAAACTATACTCACAAAAAGCTTTACTTTTATAATTATTATTAAACTATAAGCTATACTCACAAGAAGTTTTATTTCCAATTATTCTACTTGCTATAAACAACATTCAAAAGAACACAATTCTGCTTCCAATTACTTTTTAGGCTAAGAACTTCACTAACAAGAAGACAAATTTGTTTGTTTTTATTACTGTTTTTAAGCTACTACAAACTGCTAAAATTAACTGAAAATAGCTAAGTTCGTATCTCTAACAAAAGCTATATCAACGTGCATTCTGATAATAAACCTGGAATCAACAAATAATGCGCTAGTAGAACAATAGAAATTTACCATTCTTCAAGAACAGAATTTAACATTCTCAATTTTCTACTATCTTAGAACAACTGGATAAATACTATCTTAATCCACTCTATCGACAGTGATATATGTGTTTGTGTGTATATAGACATACACACATATCACAAGACAAACAACACATGTCATCAACGCTTCACAGAAGACAGCGACATCAGAATTACAGCAATCTCTCAGTAATCACTCTGATTTTCATTTGACAATAAATCTAATGTAAATACGTTAGCAACCAGACATTGGTTACGTAATAATCCTTGTCTGAATAAAAATGGATCCCACGTGTGTTTGTACATGAAAGAATGATGAATTTTTAACGCATATCTTATACAAAAGTGTGTGTGTGAGAGAGAGAGAGAGAGGAAAAGAGAGAGCAGTCTCCATAGAATCTGGACGACGAAATAAAATGCCTAAAACTCAGCAGACGAAACGAATTCTATCGACAACACTTAAAAGTGAATTACCAATTTTTAAACACATAAATGTTCCTTACAAGTCTCCTCATAATAAATGTTGCATTAATTCCTGTTAAGGACTCCTCAAGTATTTTACACTGAAAATAACTAATTGCACTTTTTTGGTTATTCTTCGTCAAACATTGTAACAAGGAAACAAAATGTTCTACACGATGCACTGTATATGTACCACGAGTAGTTAACGGCATAAAAACCATAACCGAATTACTGCATATATAAAGTAGTATATGTAACTCAGAAGTATTGAGCAATATTTTTAATACGGTTACACTTGAAAGTAAGGATAAAAAAGGATTCCAAATAATTTACACGCCGAAAAATCATTATCGAATTCCTAAGCGAAAACTTACCAGTTTAAACAAACGGTAACGATATATTATGCGCACTAATGTTTGTTTTTTGTTTGTCTTTAAATTACGCGCAAAGCTAAACAAGGGCTATCTGTGCTAGCCGCCCCTAATTTAGCAATGTAAGACTAGAGGGAAGGCAGCTAGTCATCATGACCTACCGCCAACTCTTGAGCTACTCTTTTACCAACGAATAGTGGGATTGATCGTACCATTATAACGCCCCCACGGCTGAAAGGGCGACTGTTTGGCGCGACTGGGATTCGAACCCACAACCTTCATGTGACGAATTGAACGCCTTAACTCATCGGGCCACGCCGGGCCCATGCGCACTAATATGAGTATGTATTAATAATGTGCTAAAAAGTTGCTAACACTGCCGACATAGAAATTCAAAATTTTCTAAAACAGCAACCTTTTTCGTCTACCACCGATATACATGATCACGTCAATACCGCTACCACCTAGACGTTTGATTTATCCTTACAAGACCTCTCCGTGACTAGTCTGTGGGTATTTTTACAAAGAAATTACCCTCACAAAATGGAAAACGCCATAAAAACATTTTAGTACACGCATTTTCTTTTTTCCCTAGTCCAGAGCATGCAATGCTACAGTAACGTCATAAATTGAATTTCTTGACATTTCTAAACTTAAGTTTAGTCGTGATATGCTTGCACTGTTAGTAGGGTTTGATTTGTTTTGAATTTCGCGCAAAGCTACTCGAGTGCTATCTGCGCTAATCGTCCTTAATTTAGCAATGTAAGGCTAGAGAGAAGGCAGCTAGTCATCCCCACCTACCGCCAACACTTGGACTACTCTTTTACCAACGAATAGTGGGATTCACCGTCATATTTTTTTGCCCCCACGGTTGAAACGGCGAGCATGTTTGGTGTGACGGGGATTCGAACCCTCAACCCCCGGATTGTTAGTAGGGTACTAAATAACCTAACCCCCATATGTTAGAAGTATACATGATCATTCACATTTTATAAGGACGATCTGCTTATGTTAGTACATTAGCGTTTCGCGTCAGGCGCAAGCCGTAACTCCATTGGAGACAACTATTTAATTCTAAAATAATTATTTCACTGCAAAATCCCGATCTATAGACATCACAGTACAGAAGAGTTATGGTTGAAAAGATACAAACAACTTTTCGGAAGAGAAATATTCACACACCGTGATTGTTAAACGGCAGATAGCGGGAGACTCCCATATTTTTCACAAGCCGAACATTTAGGAAAATTATTTTCAAAACCATATACCCCAAGCCAATTCCGACCACTGCAGGTATCGGCACAGTGAAGGATATAATTTCTGTGATAAAAACAGCCATAGTAACGGAAGAGAAAATAAGATCTTTCAAACTGTATATAACCTTTTTTGTGTTGTTGTTGTTGTTGACGTATTAGTAACACAATTTTACATTCGATTCATCAAAATGATATTATATATCCTTTTTACGGAAAACCCATATTTGGAGATTAAAGTGTGATTTTATACGAAATATTACCTGTCTTATTATGATGTGTTATTACTACCGTTTAGAAATTTGTCACCACAATGACACCTTACGCTAGGTTTTACCCATGTTTGACATATGATTACTCGTTTTATAATTTATTGGACTGTTTGATTTCATGCGGACATTAATATGTCAGTGTCAAATATGAGTGATGTTTTTAAATGGAACAAGCTTCATAGTGGTGTTATGGAAATTGCCTGACAAGGACTTAGCGGATTAAATCTAGTTATAAACGGTTGTATTAACTTTGTTCATGTATTTCAACAACTGTTGATAAGAGCTACTCTAAGCCTCAGCATGTACCCCATATAAAGAAAATATGTTGATGCCATTATGTTTAAAAATCAGTCCTGAACTGACTAAGCTTCAGCTAACAAGCACAGGCTAGACGTCATGAGCCTTTGCCAATATATATAGGCTTATGGTACCCATAAACACAGTAATAGTGGATATAAACTTAATTCTCGATAACGTTATTTAAAACCAACTATTATGGAACAATCACAGATTTATAAGATTACAAGTTTCTGCACTTTCACGTTCATTCACAAACAAAAGTTGGACTGAAACAGTTACATTAAAGTGTCGAAATTTGTAACCTTATAAATTTGTGGTTTGAGTGAATCTAAATTATATTTTGTGGATACAGGCCGACCCAACGTGTCTCCGCCTAGAGATGTGAATGATACCAGTCAGGTATTTGTTTTTAAATTTAACACCTTTTTAAAAACTCAAGTTTCATCTGAAAGTGATTTTCATAACAATGAACGTAGAAATAAGTTGCTTTTAAATTATTTAAAAATGTCATCTGTATGAGTTATATTGTAAACAATCCAAATATAAATGGACTCTAGTTCGACTTCGAAGAGAAGGTGCGCAAAAATGTAAACATTGCAAACACATATTGATAAATTCACAGGATCGTTATCAGATTTCTATCCAGTAGGTTAAAGGCTACAGTAGTTTTCACATATTCTTAAAACTGTTCTAGAATATTCAAAGTAGCCATAATGTTTAAGTTTAGTATTTTATATAGATTCATAGCTGAATCTTTTAAAACTTTACGGCTCTCCTAATATTAAAACGTAAGACTTATCAATATATAAGAAAACAATATTTCAATAAATCTAAACTTTTATCTATACGCATTCCACATTACACATACACAAACTTTTCTCTGCGTTAATTAATCAAATTATTCTGATTCTTGCACGCTAGAATAACCTTTTTAATCTCCTCAATGACACTGGAACATAAAATCAAATTTGATTAACTGGCTTTCCTCTACAACATTTGATAAGATTTCTTGGGATCACGGTGTCCTGTAGTTCAGAAGCAAGAATGTTTCTCAGCACTTATATCCGCGCAGGTTCGTGGTATGATGGATAGTTTCATGAGAGATGATTATTATTCATTGTCATGTCCTTAATGGTAGCCGATCGTGATAACACAGCTACGCTCTAGTAAATATTCACAAAATTGTAGCCATATTTACAAAGAAAATAATTAGTTGTTTGACTTCGCTTAATCAAAAACTCCCCAAATAAATCAGATTAACTTCTAGTCAAGAAAGTTATGTATTTAACTGAAGAGCTTTGAAGAGAATGAAGCAATCGAAAGCTCGTTTCCTTTCCATCCAAACTCTTGGCTTTGTTCCTTCCTCTTTGAATCGAAGAAATAGTAAACTACAAATGGCGTGATATTCAGACATGTGACCAGGGTTCTCTTTTGTTGTTTTTGTCGTTGTAGTCTCACACTAGAAGACTCATGTCACTACACGAGGGCATGAAGATCTTATTTATAAAAGCATGGGAAATCTCGTAATACCATCATTACAAAATATGTCATTAGTTGTATTTTACTCGTCATAAGGAACCTACGTCTATTGAGGATTTGACTATGAAGCACAGACACTGTTAATTTAATAATCTGAATTATTCAGAAAACAAGCCACAAGTTCTAGAAAGCACGTTTTATGTATTTCTGTGACAAAGAAATAAAAAACCTTTTTTTGTGCTTTGAAAGTATTCCATTTTTTCATACACTCAGTTTTTTCAAGTCTTATTGTATAATTATAATGTTCAAAGACTTCATAATTTTTGGAAGTATATTTACAAAAATTGAAACATTTTTATTGCTGACTTAATATGTAGATTTAAGACGAAACCTAAATATCCTTAAGCTGGCCCAAGACTGTAAACAACGAATACATCAAAAATAAAATCCAATCTATTCTAATCACTTACGATTTATTACATTCAATATGTGTTGTCGATATATGCCGAATACTTTTCATTAATGCTTTTATCATTCCCCTCGGTGGGCTCAGCAGATAGCCCGATGTGGCTTTGCAATAAGAAACACACACACACACACGCTTTTATCATATTATAGTTTTGATCTATTGATTTAGTTTCAGTTAAATTAAAATTCACGATTTCTTAGTTGGGGAACAAATATTAATTGACAGTCTCAAAATGATATTGGGCATTGAAGTATCAACATTTATAGCTCAAATTAAAATGTACTTTCAGAAAAATATTGGTTTCGAAGAAGTTAACTGATAAAAAATGAATGAAAAAGGGAAGATAAAAGTTAAATGGGTGTAATTTACTTCCCTTTCAAAAAGGCAGAATTCTAGTCGGAAAATTTAAAGGGCTTACTACCTTTTTATCATTAGACTGAAACCATTCTGACAGCAGTGATTATGAATCGCTGTTGAAATATCCATCACAAACATTTAAGAAGCCGTGACGATCTGCGTGTTTCCAACAGAAACTGCTTGTTATAATCTTATAACAAAAATCTGAACAAATTTATGCAAAACATCATACAACATTTTGTGGAGCTTATGTAAGCTATGGAGCGAAATGGATATCACTTTTTAGATTTAACATACAGAGATTACAATAGAACATGTAAAATTTTAAAGACAATAAAACCATCATAGGCTTGTTTTATGGTATATTTTTTATCAATTTCATGAAGCTGTATGTAATAATCAATATAAAAAATTAAGAGTAAAATAATAAAAATATTAGCTAGATTTAGTAAGATTGGAGCTAAAATAGTTGGTACAAGTTTTCAATTTATTTTTCACTACTACAAAAGCTTAAGCTTTTATATTCAAGAGAGGCATCTGCTGAGATTAACAATTACATTCAGGATGTTAGAAATGGTAGCATGAGGGTTGAAGGTGGTGAATTTAGTTGTAAAAAGCCTATAATGTTGAGTAACATATATCAGACCTTGACTTATGTTGATGAGGAAGTACTGGAGAGAGGGAAAGCAAAAGGAATAGGGAAAGTTATGGATTATAAATTTAAAGATGTTGCAGTTACAGGGGATTCTTTGACATAGCACGTGGATAGAATAGTCTGTAGAGCTAACAGGAAGAAAAAAAAAGATTATGCTACTCTAGGTAACAGATGGAAGACATAACTGACAAAGCAAAAATATATAGTGAAGGGGACTGGCAATGATGTAGTCTTTGTTGTACACATAGGGGGCTCACAATATAAGAAAGAGCAAGTCAGAGGAACTAATTAAAAAATTTAACGGGTTGATAAATGCATCTAAAGATAAAGGCCTGAAATTAATTGTGTAAGGGATATCCTTACTACAACAGCAAATGTTCAAAAAATTACAACAAACCAGTAATACACAATATTTTATATTACTTATACCCATAAATTATTTTCTTATGAGCCATGTTTATGACACTATCATCTAAATTGGCTTGTTATAGCAATTTCTGGTCGATATCTTTATTTAGGAATTGACATATTGAGTATGACAGACAAGCACTGTCAAAACAATAAATAACATTATAATGGGTAATGATAAACATATATTTTTAGTTCAAGCCATCTGTAGCCTCTAAAAAGTTGACTCTTACAACTTTCAACCTCACAAAGTCATCATCACAAGGGAATGGCAAAATATGACAGTTTCATATTACTTAAAAAGGTTCAGCAAATATCTCTTCAAAAATGTTGTATAACCTCCTCAAAATTTATACCAGGTTTATAGACTTGTTTGCTGGTAATTACTTTTGCAGATAACATGCAAGATGGTAGAAACAAATTAACTGAAACTGAAATTTGCAGAGCTGTCACTGCTACAGGTGGATTACACCCAGACTGAAATGGAACAGGTCAAGAGGATGTAACAGTGTGATCAGTAGAAAGTGCTACAAATACCAAGCCACAGGAGAAGATACCAGGATACCAGACCAGGGTTGGTATACAAGTGCAGTAGATGAGCAGTATCTGCAGAATTTAATCCTTAGAAATTGCACTAACATACTAGATGCCACAAAAATGAGTTTCACCAATCCAGTGGAGGTGGAGTATGTGCATCATGCTTAATGGTCAGGAACTGGCTGCATGAGACTGTGCTCAGGTGCAGAATACCAGTTATAGTCTCTGTACTAACTGTAAGCCACCAAATAAACTGGATGGCATTTGCCCAGGAACATGCCACCTGAACTCTTTAATAATGGACTTCTGAACTGTTCATAAATGAGAGCAGGTTCTACATCTTCATGTGATTTATGTACAAGTATCTGGAGACATGAAGGTAAGTAATATTTGACCTGTAATATTGTTCATCTTGTCTACTATTATGTTTTGTACATGCGTGTGGGGGTTTATCATGGTCTGAGATTGTATCTAATGCAGGGCATGCACTCCTCTTTTTAATGGATGGAGGATTTCTGACAGTAAGACATTTGTGGATAAGATTTGGTTACTCATCATTCACTCATTTACAGTTACTGTAAGATATGAGTTCATTTACCAGCAAGATAATGTCTATCTTCACAGTGTGAGAATCACACAGCAATTTGTTTTTTAGAATGAAGAAATAACAGTGCTAGACTGGCCTCCTAAATCATAAGATGAAAGTCTGATTAAACACACATGGGAACTGCTGGGAAGAGAAGTTAAAAGAAGGCAGCCTGCTTCTACAACTGTCCAGGAACTCAGAGCTGCCCTCATCCAAGAGTATAGTATTATACCCAAAAAATCAACTTAAATGTTACAAGCATTATGGGGAACAGGCACAGAGAAATTATAAACAATAGAAGAAAACCTACTAGCAACTAAAGACTTGATTTGTTAAGTTTGTTCATCTTAATATAGTCATGTAGGAAGAAGTTGAAAAGTGGAGGTGCTTGATTAGACACAGATTTTATGATGAAAGATTTAAAGTATAAGGAACTGCTAAAAGCAGCTCAATATATACGGGTTTGTAGGCATGTCTTAAGGAAAATTAATATAAAAATATAACCTATAGTTGCTATACAAGTCCAATGTGTAAAAGTAAGAATTTTGCAGCATCCACAGTTTAGACACCTCTGTAAAAAGGTTTTTCTTTGATATTTGTATAGCTAAATATTAGCATTTTTTATTAATCTTGCTTTTTTGTTATTTGGTGATGAATTTTTCAACTTGCTTGGTATTGTTTACATGCAACATAAGTAATAAATAGGTTTTGTCAATATTGAACTTTTTTCTTCAAATGTAGAAAAAAAAAGACCATCAAAACTTCAGTAACCTTTAATTTTTGTAAACAGTATATAAATACCTCTATTATTTTTTAAGTAATCCCTGCATCACTCTTAACCTTAATTTATACTGTGCATGTTTCAGTTACTGTCTAGAAAATGGGAAGGGGTCTACACCATGTTCATACAAATAATATCAGTAAATAATAAACATAGATATTGATTTTATATACAATTTAAACCCACCATTTATATATGGGTAACAGCAATGACAACAAAATCATTGCTATTGTCATGGATTTACCATTATATATTTATTTTACTATGCTTGTTTCAGTTAAATATATATTTAGAAGTGCATGCAAGTTATACTCTTAAATATGCATTGAAAAATACTGCCTATTCACTAAATTTGTAGATTCGAGTGTAAGAATCAATAATACATTTTTATGAAAGCACAAGCATATTGTCAGTATTGTTGGGGTAACTGAAATTTCTAGAAATTTGGCTAATAATTACAAAACATAATCAATGCAAGGTGCAAGAGACAGTATTGTTGGTTTGCTATAGTTGGTATATTATTAAACCTTAAAAGCTTTAACTATGATCAATGCTTATTAATCTGGAAACTACAGGAATGTTTAAACACTTCAACCATTACAAACCATTTAACTTCAGCAGATTAAAATTGGACATAAGTATTTTTATGAAGACATTATATAACTTCAATGATGAAACACACGTGATCAGCGAAGAGTTTGCCAGTTCCCCATTAAGTTAATTGTACCTCTATCAACTCAGAATTAATTTGCTTCTTGTGAATCCTCAAATAAGATAAAGGAAGATGCAGATCAGATAGACAAACTCAATATTGTTTGTATATTAAAACATATTTCTATCAAGAAAAAACTGTGTATCAGTCTTATTGGCAAATATAAATTTCATACATCTTAATATTTAATTAATTTCTAAGTTCAAATTACAATTTCATTCAATTTCAGACTAATTGAAATGGTAATATGTAACATAATAAATTGGAAGCTTGGCCAAGGTAACTTATATGTAGCACTTGATAACATGGCATAACATACTGAAATAAGTAAGAAACCAGCTGTTATAGTAGCAAATCCTTTACAGTTAAAGCAAATCAGCAAACCTAATGTCACTATCAGAAATGTAAAGCCTGCATATAACAAAAGGCCTAAGTGGTTATTTTGGCAAACCTAACATCACTGTTAATCATCTTAGCTCCTTGTGGAACAAAAAACATAGGAACCTGCATCAAATGTAACATCAACTGCTGCTAGTCATACAATACACTGTATAAAAAAAGGCCTAAGAAACTGCCTCAGCAAGGTTAATGTCACTGTTATTCATGTAAGCTATGAATTGGATAAAAGTCCTAATAACTATTATATGCCTCTATGCTTCAGATGGTTTAAGGCCTTTATCCTTCATTAAAGTTTAGATCCTTTAGGAATCATAATTGAAAATTTAAGTAATAAGTGAAACAATCAGAACCTGAATAGGGATGAATGCATTACCCCAAACACTAAAACATCTTACTGCAAGCAGCAAAACCTTTTTACTTTTCAATGGATATGTGTATTAATACAGAAAAAATGACTGAAACACATACCATACATTTCTTTAAGTTCTTTTATTTGAAACATTTCAGTATCTTACTGATACAATACATTTTCATTCAGTCTTTTCATTGTGTCATGATCTGCCTGAATGCAGCAATTGGAAAAAAGTAACATAAGGTAGAAAATAGTTATTCTATAAGACAAATAAAATCAAGTGTTTGTCTAATTTAAATTAAAAGTCAATCACAAAACAACTACAGAACAATCCTTTCAAATTTTATTCTTTCTCAGTAACATTTAAGTTAAAGTATTCTTTAATTGTTACACCATGCTAAATGACAAAAATACATCTACATAGAGCATAAAAATGGGTCATTACACCAATCCATGAAGAAGGTTGTAACAATCACAGAAACAGTAGTGTTGAAAATGGACATAAAAACAAGTCACACACATAATCACAATTTAAAGTTTAGAAACTAACAAAAAAAAGAAAAGAAAAAGTGGGACAAGTTCTATAATAATTCAACTACTTATTTACACACACACACACACCAATGTAACAATATGGCACTTACAAGAAAAGGTGATTGTCAGGTTTAAACGTATAGGTCAGATTCCTTATACTGGGTGTCTGACCCACTATAAATAAATTTCAACAATAAACAAACAGCACACAGAACACTCGCTTTAAAATATTTTAAGACAAGTCAAGTCAAGCTTATATACAAATATTCATTACACTTATATGTACATTACAGTTGTATCCAGAACTTTTAAATAATTCTCTTTAACTTACAATTAGATAGTATAAGGTCTGTTTATCTTTACCTATATATCACACTACATATTGGATATGTACATGTAGCTTGACACAGGCTTAGAATGCTCCACAGAATACAAGATATTATGATGCAATAATGTTCTGTTACAACAAAGAGAAAAACTTAAGGTTCTGGTAACATGACAATAATTGAACAATCACCTATTCACAATAACTGAATTACTGATAGTATATGACAGCCAGACACATTCAATCACAGAGTAATTATTCAATTATTTTTGCTACTCAACATTTTTCTACTGGTGTAAGTTATGGGAAACAGTCCATCTTGATCTTCTTGCAAAAGTACTGCTGCAATTCCCATGTCTGATGCACCAACCTGAATGATGAATGATTCATTGAAGTCAATCACTAAGAATTGGTGAGTTTTTTTTAACACCTTTTCAACTTCTGGAAAAATGTCTGCTGTGGTTGTTCCCACCCACTTCACTTTATTGGGTTGACCTTTCTTGGTGAGGGCAGTAAGTGGAGCAGTGACTGAAGAATCATTTGGGATAAATATTCCATAGTACCCTTCTAACACCAAGAAGAACCTGACTTGCTGCTTTATCGCTGGTGTATCTTGTATGCAGGTTAGCTTCTCTTCTCCATAGTTATCTATTGGTTGCCCATTTTAGGTCCAACAAAGTCCAGTAAAGAATAACCGATATAACACTCAAATGGTCTGATAATCAGACCTGCTGCCCTCACTCACTTAAAAGCTTCCCAAGTTTCTTCAGGTGGTCTTCCCATCTGGCTGAGTGGGTCAAAATGTCAAACATAATGCTTGATGTTGGTGGTTTTGTACAACATCTTCCCTATCTAGCAACTGAATGTTTCTGCTAAGTTGAATAACCCAAACAATATTCTATTAAACTGGTAGTCTAATGTTACAAAGATTGTCTTCTAGTTAGATTTTATCTTCACTTGGATCTGACAATAATCTTTGCAGAGGTTCGTTTGCCTAGTTTTGCCGTGACACTCTCTAGGTAGCTACTAAATTTAGGTCAGGGAAATTTATACACAAGTGGTTTGAGCCAGGTGTAATTTGAAGGCTTATTGATTTCAGCTTCTAACATTTCCTTGACTTTTCAGGTCTCTTATCACTTAGGGTTTCACCTTGAATGGCTCTACGGCAGTGGTTCTTAACCTGGGTTCAATCGAACCACAGTGGTTCGATGAGTCAGTCTCAGGGGTTCGGGAGGTCAAGACACACACACACACACACAGTGTGTGTGTGCCCTTTCTGTTCACCTCACTCATATGATTCGTGACGTCATTCTCCATTTGGCCATCATTGGCTGCAGCTGATCACGTCACATCACTTGACCTTAATATCTGTGCTGCAGGGGAACTTTGTGCGCTTAGCATTCGACTTGTGACTATAGTAATCGTGCGTCATTTGTGATTTGTTTCTTAATCTTTCAATCCCTTCATACTAACTATGTCGAGCAAAAACAGAAAATGGTCGGACGAATACGTACAATATGGATTCACGTGTATAACGGAACATGATGGAAGTCAGGGTCCTCAATATATGATTTGCAATGCCAAGTTGAGAAATTCTAGTCTAGCACTGGCAAAACTAAGAGAACACTCCCTAAAGCTGCATGGAGATGGGAAATACAAGAACACAACGCTTGCTGAATTCAAGGTAAAGAGAGCCAGGTTCGATGAAAAGGCTACTTTGCCTGTTCTCGGCTTTGTACCCATCAACAAACCGATCCTCACAGCATCGTACGAAGTGGCGTACTTGATCGCAAAGCAGGGCAAACTACACACCATTGATGAAGCACTCGTAAAACCAGCTGCATTAAATATGGCGAATATCATGCTGGGAAAAAACTGCTGAAAATAAGTTATCCCTAATTCCTCTTTCAAATGACACCATCAGCAGCAGAATAGATGACATGAGCGATGACATCTTGGCTCAAGTAGTTGCAGATCTGATTTCAAGCCTAGCAAAATTCAGCCTTCAACTCGACGAGACCACAGATGTTTCCAATCTAAGCCAGCTTGTTGTATTCTTGCACTATGTGAAGAACGACGAGATAAAAGAAGATTTTTTTATTTTGTAAGCCTCTTACAGTAAGAACTAAGGCAGCCGACGTGAAGAAACTTGTGGATCACTTCTTCAGAGACAACGATCTTTCGTGGGATATGGTTTTGGTGCACTGGTGAAAGCCGATGCACCACACATCAGTGTAACGCACTGTGTTCTGCACAGGCATGCATTGGTAACAAACACCTTGCCTTCAAAACTGGCAGAAGTATTAAAAATTGTAGTGGAATGTGTGAACTTTGTGCGAAATAATACCCTGAAGCATCGCATCTTCAAAGAGTGGCGTAATTAAATGGGCTCTGAATTCGAGGCACTTCTGTACCATTCTTACGTTTGGTGGTTATTCCGGGGAAAGGTGCTGAATCGTGTTTTTGCCATGCGTGTGGAATTAGCCCTGTTTTTGCGAGAGCACCAACATTGTCATGCAGATTGCTTCGAAAAATATGAGTTTATTCTCATTTTGGCGTACATGGCCGATATCTTCAATGCTTTCAATCATCTCAATCAATAGATGCAAGGCGGTGGAGTCAACATCATCAAAGTGGAAGAAAACCTGAAGGCTTTTCAAAAAAAGCTATTGTTTTGGAAATGGTGAACAGAAAATGATAACTTCGCAAACTGTGCAAGTAAGATCGAAGATGTGTCTGAAATTGGAGACATTTCTGTACCCGAGGAACTGAAACAAGCAATTGCCATGCACTTAGATGAGCTTGCAAAGTCTCTCGACAGATACTTCCCCACCAGAGAATCATATCCAGCATGGGTGAGATAGTCATTCATGTTTAATGTTGCGACAGCAGATGTCAATGATGAATACCTCAATGAAATCATTGAACTTCAGCAGAGCCAGGTTCAACAGCAACTTTTCAGAGCAACAATGCTCTCAACAACAATGCTCTCAACAACAAATGCTCTTTTCTTCATCAATCTTGTTTCCAATACACCTGGAAATATCATTTACCATTTTGGTCACAAAACTTCCAAGTCCATGGTAAAAGAAATACCAAGAAACCTTTCAATTATAGACTAAACAATGAGTAACAAAAGCATGAGATATCCAGACAGGCTGTAGCTGCAGTAGGAAATATGATGGATAAAGTGATGGCTTTTACTTCAGAATTTTCACAATGTAGTTTTCAAATATGTATATTTCTATTAAATGAGGGGAGAATCATACTACAGGTATGTCAGAAAAGCTAACAAGCAAATTTCCCATGCATCAAAAATAAAATATTAAAAATGTAAACCATATAAACTGAATGTATTTCACTACTGCATTACAAGTGCCAGAAAAAAAAAAAACAGTAGTATTAGGGGTGAAACTTTTTCTAAATGATTTTATTAAAATATTATGTTGTCCTGAAATAAATGTTGGAATGTTCAGGATTACATTTAGAAGCTGAGTATGGAGTAACTTATCATTGGTTGGTTGGTTTAATCCAAGTTTGTCACTTACAACCCCCAGGATCCTCTTTTCCCCTTCACGGGTCACAATGCATGGGAAACACGTGGATGGATGTTTAGATCCCAGAGGAGGTAAACTGAAAGAACAGAACCTTCCCTATTTCAACTCTACTCAGAGGAAGTTTCGCAAACCCCCAAGGCAGCATGAAAAAAAAGGACATTCATCTGATTTTCCTCTACGACTTCAAACTTTGACAATAGCTATCAGAACATCAACCAGGCAATTCAGCCATAGATATGTTACTGAATGTACATTTAAGCATTGATTCAAAAGGTTTCAAAATGGAGATGAGTCTTGAAGAACACAAAGGTTATGGAAAGAAGTCATCTTTAGATGAAAACACATTAAAGAAATTACTCGAGACAGACCCTCGTACAACAGCACGTGAACTTGCAGAAGAGCTAGGCACAAGCATATCAAGCACTGCCAAACACCTTAGTGTGATTGGAAAGACGAAAAAGTTGGATAAGTGAGTTTCACATGAACTAACTGAAGATCAACATAACCTGCTCTACACTTCCAATGCAGAACTGAAATGATCCATTTCTTGAGTGGATAGTGGCATGCAAAGAAAAGTGGATTTTGTACGACAATCTGAAAAGATTTGCACAATGGCTCAATTGCAGAACAGCCCCGAAGCATTTCCAAAAGTCCAAATTTCACCAAAGAAAGGTCATGGTGACTTTATGATGGATTGAGGCCAGCATCATTCAATACAACTTTTTGAGTCCAGGGAAAAAAAATTACAGCAGACAAATACTGTTAAGAATACTTCGAAAGTTGCATGAGAAACAACCAGCTCTAGTCAATTGAAGGGGTTCTATTCTTCATGACAACGCTCGTCCCACGTGTCAAGGATCACACTCCAAATATTGAATAAACTGGGAATTGAGATTCTGCCTTATCCACCTTGTTCCCAAGCCCTTTCCCATACAGATTTTCATTTTTTCGAGCACTTTGACAACTTTTTTAACAATAAATGCTTTCAAAATCAGGCAGCTGCAGAAGAAGCTTCCAGGGAGTTCATTGACTATAGAAATTCTTGAGTTCTACAGCAGGGGCATAAACAGTATTGTTACACGTTGGAAAAAGTGTGTTGAAGTAAGTGGTGCTTACTTTGATTAAAGCATGTTTCACGAAACTGGTTTATACTTTTACAAACTTCGCAGTTCAGAAATGATATTTATTTCTGGACAACCTATTGTATCATGATTGTCCAAATAAGCACTACAATTTAATACTTGCCAATTACATAACACTAAGATATACCACAATTATCAAACTAAACACTTACTCGTACATCATACTAACATACTTCTTAATTATACAACTAAAATTTTGCTTATCACATTAAAATATTCCACAATTACTTAATTGAATATCTTCATTAAACACTTACCTGTCATATCATATTAAGATATGTCACGATTACCTACAGCTCCATCATACTCTCATCTGTCACACCACGTTAAAAATCTGCGTACCCCATAATTATCTAACTAAATATTTGTCTATCATATCATCTAAGACATTCCAACACTATGTGATTAAAGTCTTGTCTGTTATATGATTTTAAGATATGCCAAAATTGTCTCACTAAACACGATACTAAAATAGGTAGGACACAGGACAGGTAGATTATTCAGTGTCTGTCCTGTGAAATTGGTTTTTTTTTGGGTATTTCATGTATTGCTTGTTTGAGATTACAAAATCAGTTTATTAAATATGTAGATTAAAGCTATAAATTATGCTAATATTTTAAAATAAAATAAAATATTTTCATAAATTTAGAAATTTTCAATATGTTTCTCAGGTCTTTCCAATTGTGCATATATAAAGCAGAATTGGCAGTCTGTCAGGTGTCTTTGACATTAGAGGTTTACATGAGGAATTGGATGAACCTATTTTGATGAAGTTTCATAAAAAAAACTCAAGTGAATCACCCAAAATGTCTAGTTTAAATGGATTATAAAATCAGACAAATAGATCAATATCAGCAGTCATTTTAATTTTTACTACTTGAAGCCAACATAAAAAAAAGTGACGTTTAAATTCTGCGTGACTTCAGTAAACTTGTACTGTGAATTATGCACACATTTGCCATTCCATCATTCCCGTAAAGCCAAATAAATAAATGGCACATGAGGTACAGGTACATTTACTGGTATACTGTTCTTTTCACGACTTTCCAATGATGAAGGTGCATTTAATTTAAAGCACTACAAAAATTATATATTTTAAAACGGCTGGTATGGATAAAAAAAGCACTAATAGAGGAGAGAACAACGTTTCGACCTTCTTCGGTCATCATCAGGTTCACAAAGAAAGAAAGAGGTAACTGACCGATAGCTGACCACATGTTTGAAGGCTGTTGTGTAATTGAGAGTGTAGGAATGCAGAAGGCGTGCTTAAATGTTGGATTATTTTTATTAATATAGGTATAAAGGTTTTCCTTTGTATTGGTTTAATTGGGCTTGAGTTGTTGTATAAGTAAGGTTTCTTTAATTTTGCGTTTGTTTATGTTTGTTTCTTTATTTAGTTTGTTTTTGAATTTCGCGCAAAGCTACTCGAGGGCTATGTGTGCTAGCCGCCCTTAATTTAGTAGTGTAAGACTAGAGTCTTACACTTTATGCCGGGCCACTTTAGTATTTGGATGTTTTTTTTTATGGTTGTGTTTATTTGATTTGCATGTTCGAAAACATGTGAAGGTGACTTTTGTGTTCTTTGAATCTGGTTTCCATTTTTCTACTTCATTCATTCATTCATTCACCATTAGATTCCATCAAGGAACATAGGGCCGCAATCGCTTGCGGATTCTTCAACAGGTATTTAAGTGAGTAGGTTGTTAGCCCGCTGCACCGAGCCGTCCCTAATTTAGTAGTGTAAGACTAGAGGGAAGGCAGCTAGTCATCACCACCCACCGCCAACTCTTGGTCTACTCTTTTACCAACGAATAGGGGCCTGGCATGGCCTAGCGCGTTAAGGCGTGCGCTTCGTAATCTGAGGGTCGCGGGTTCGCGCCCGAGTCGCGCCAAAACATGCTCGCCCTCCCAGCCGTGAGGGCGTTATAATGTGACGGTCAATCCCACTTTTCGTTGGTAAAAGAGTAGCCCAAGAGTTGGCGGTGGGTGGTGATGATTAGCTGCCTTCCCTCTAGTCTTACACTGCTAAATTAGGGACGGCTAGCGCAGAAAGCCCTCGAGTTGCTTTGTGCGAAATTCCAAAACAAACAAAACAAACCAACGAATAGTGGGATTGATCGTGACATCATAACGCCCCCACGGCTGGGAGGGCGAGCATGTTTGAACGCGGGTAGAAACCCGCGACCCTCGGATTGCGAGTCGCACGCCGGGCCGAATTTTTCTACTTATTTCTCCAATATAGAAGTCGTGGCACTTATCACATTGTATTTTATAAATGATGTTGGTGTGGTGTTTGTTAGTGTCGTTTCTACATAGTATAGACCTTGGTTTTGTGCGTGGTTTTTGAATAAATTTAGTATTAACTGGAATGTCATATTTTGTTGCTAGTTTTTGCCAAATGTTGCTTATTTTTCTGCTGATGTTGGGAATATATGGCATGCCATTTATTTCTGCATGTTGCAGTACTCAACTAACTTGAGTAGGTCTCCTCTATCATTGCCCTAGTTGCACCAAGCATCTGCCAGATAAAATGATCCACTATCCTATGACCCCAACAGCTTCAGCTGTAAGCTTAGTGAAAAAGACTAATGAGTGTTATGCTTAAGGTTGTTTGGTTGGTTAGCATTTAATAATGCGAAGTAATGAGGCTATTTGGAACAAACAGTTGGTAAAGAGCAATCCAGCCTATGTAGAAATTATTTCATTTCTTTTTGGAAGTAAAACAATTTCTTTAAAAGCATTAAAAATGTGAAAAAAAACAATAAAATATAGCAATAAATATACAATAGTTAAAATAAACAAGGTAAAAATGGTATGTGCTAAAATATAGAATTGTTTTTTTTTGTGTGTGTGTTGGTATTGAAATCCCCAGAAAAAAGGGTACAATCTAAATACAAATAAAAAGACCAATATCCCGTAAAAAACTATAAACACAGTCGATAAAGGGTGTCACCATCACCAATGACACTGTTCAAAGTTAATGGTAAATTGTAAGTGTAAAGGTGTCTAAAATGGTGCTGCCGTTTCCAATAATAATGATGGAATGACAGTACAATGTGGGCTAATGTCATAAAGGCCACACAATGATGTATCAATACCAGATAAAAGAAAATCAAGGGTTGAAAGGCTGTGACCAATAAGCAGCCTTGTCAAGACAACATCCTTTTTATGATCTGTATAGAAACTAGACAAATAGGAATAGTAGGTTTGATCTGAAAAATCTTGTTGGAATGTTCTTCACCCCAAGTCAACTGCCATCTAGTGCAAACTGAAACCTTGATCACAGGATCATAGTCCACATACAGAACAGACCTGGCCGTAGTGTCGCCAGAGCAGAGAGACTAAGATAAGATGTTGGGGAGCTCATTCCTATAAAATGCCAACATAGCCCAGTACCCAGAAAAATCAGATATGAACAGATGACAAAGAAAATCAGGCCAGTTGGTTCAAAATGTCAACGTGAACAGTGTGAGAAATGGCTTGAAGAGATTCCACGGCCTGTAGACAGCTAACAGAGTCTGTGTAAACAATGCAGTCAAAGTATTAGTTAGCTGCTACATGATCAATTGCAAGAACAATAGCATACAAACCATGAGAACGTTCATAGAGACATCATCCTACTCTCGTTCTTGCCCTAAATAGTTGGAGGAAAAGGAGGTGCAACATTTGAAAACGATTTATAACACTACCTATCCTGAGGCTCGAAAGTTGCAATCCACCACTTCATCTTGGACGTATGCTGCTGCACTTGCTCCAAATGAAGAGTCTTTTGACCTTCATGTTTAAAAAAGTTTATGAATCAACTGCAACACTTTTCTCTGTCTCTTATATACATTCCACCAAACCCCAAGATCCACATCCTTTGGTTCCAGGTACAGGTATTTCCTCAGATCCACCTTCTCTCACCCCAAGATACAAAACAATCATTCGTTCACGTTCTCAACAGCAAAGACCTGCCAATCAACCAAGGGCAGGATCCATGGAGGTCGACAAAACTCCCTCGAATAAGGACAGTAAGGAAAAAAGACGTGGTCGTAAACAGAAGGGTTATCCACCCAATTCGTCTAAACGTAAATAAAAATGGCCACCCTGATACAATGGAACTGTCGAGGTTTACGTTCTAATCTGGGTGACATAAAAACACTGATTGCTTCCTACCATCCTGTTTGTCTATTCTTACAGGAAACATTTCTGAAACCTGCTGAAACAGTCACATTTCGGCGATTTACGTTATACAAAAATGACAGGCTGTGTGGTGGAAGAGTGCATGGAGGGGTGGCACTGTTGGTTGATCAGCCTTGCCCACCCTGTCTTTGCCACTTGACACACACTTGGAAGCCGTAGCCATCCGTGTTTCCTTGGGTCATATCATCATTATTTATTCTCTCTATCTGTAATCTGGAGAAACATATTATCAATCAGACCTTGATGCTCTCATTAAACAGTTGCCATCTCCCTTTCTCATCCTGGGGGACTGTAATGGACATCATCCCTTCTGTAGAGCATATGCTCTGTGATCACAACCTTTCACTTTTCAATACTGATTCTTCTACTTATTCCCATGAACCTAGTCAGTTCTTTGTGCTTTTGATCTCTCAATTTGCTCCCCTTCCTTAATATCACATTTTTCACGGAAGGTTGACAATAATCCATGAGGCAGTGATCATTTTCCTATAATTTTGAGAGAGACTGGCTGTGGTCGATGCCACCCGACCCGCATACCACAGTGGAAGCTAGATTAGGCAAACTGGCCCTCTTTCATTGTTATTACACAATTTGATCCTTCCATTGTCTGTAAGCCATCAATAGACGACTGTGTGGCAGCAGTAACTACCTCTTTATACAAGCAGCTGCTCAATGCATTCCTAAAACCTCGACACGTTTTCCACTATATTCTCGTCCATGGTGAAATCCTGCCTGCCACATAGCACGGAAGGCTCAAAAACGAGACTGGGATACTTTCCATGGATATCCTACGCTCTCGAACCACACTGATTTCCAGCAGGTCCCTTCCCATGCTCGATGAGTAAGATATCCAAACCAGAAGGAATCTTGGATTAAGTTCACAACCAGCAAATCTTCTACCACCAGTTCCAAAATCATATCTGTCCCCCTCTCGATCTTGGTCTCTGATGGCCAGGAAGTAGCTGATACTCGGAGCATCACCGATACTCTAGGCGTAAGCTTTTGCCAGATATCTAGCACTTTTGCTGCTTCTTCCACCTTCTTAGTTATCGAGACTCGGGCAGAGCAGTCTCCTCTTTCCTTTTGAGCTGATCATCTCTATGACTAATCGTCCCTTTGCACTGGTGGAACTCAAACTGACCCTTCATCGGTCTGGCAGTATATTGGTTGGATCTGATGATATACACTATGAGATGCTGTGCCATCTATCTCCTGCTTCTCTTGCTATTCTTCTGATTATTTTTAATCAGATCTGGCAAGAGAATGTTTTTCCTGATGCCTGGTGCCAGGCTATTGTCCTACCTTTCTCTAAGCCTGGAAAGGAACCCAAGATTCCTTCAATCTACTGTCCAATTGCTGTGACGAGCTGTCTCTGTAAGACCTTAGAGAAGATGGTTAATGCTCGTCTTGTTTGGTTCCTCGAATCAAACCACCTCCTCTCACCCACCCAGTGTGGGTTCCGACGACAGCGCTCCTCCATGGACCACCAGATTCGACTTGGAACGTCAAACAGAGAAGCCTTTCTCAAATGACAAAAATCTTGTATCAATATTCTTTGACGTAGAGAAGGCTTATGATACAACATGAAGGTATGGCATTTTGTGAGACCTCCACATATAGGGGTTTTGTGGCCATTTGCCCATTTTGATTAATTTTTTTAATGGACAGAAGATTCCGAGTTGGTGTGGGTTCGACACTTTCCCTTTCTTCTCTACAGAAAGTTGGAGTCCCTCAGGGCTGTGTTCTGAATAGCACACTTTTCAGTATAGAAATTAATACCATCACTGAACCAACTCCCTCTCCCTATTGTCGACGACTTTCACATCTCATGTCAGTCATCGAGCATGTGGTATATTGAGCGGGAGCTACAGACTGCCCTCAATTGTTTACTGAAGTGGACCACAGCAAACGGCTTTACCTTCTCTCTCTTTAAAACCGTTTGCATACACTTTTGCCGCCAACAGGGTATTCACCCTAATCCTGAACTCCGTATCGGTGAAGTTGTGCTGCCTGTGGCCTCTGAGACTAAGTTCTTGGGGCTTATCTTTGACTTACACCGACCTTTATACCACAGATGAAGCAGCTACGGGTCTAGTGTACAAGAGCATTAAACCTCCTCCATGTCCTCTTTTCCACCACTTGGGGAGCAGATCGACGTTCTATGCTTAAGATATATCGTGCTCTTATTCGCTCGAAACTCGACTATGGATCACTGGTCTATGGCTCTGCCAAACCATTGACCTTACATATGCTAGACCCTATTCATCATCAAGGGCTTCAGCTCTGCACTGGGGCTTTCTACACTTCCCCACTTCAGAGCTTATAAATAGAGTCTCATGAACTTTCTTTGCAGTGCTGCCGTTTGCAACCGTCTTTACTATATGCTTTGAAACTTTGTTCCTTACCAAAGCATCCCACCTGGGGTTGTGTTTTCCTTTCTCGATGGCCACACTTTTTCAGAACAGACAGTCAGTCTGTCATTGCTCCTTTTGGCCTTCTTATCTAGGCGAAGTTGAATGAATTGGGTGTGTCCTTGGATAATATTGTTCTATCCACTGATCAGCCCATCCAACCATGGCTTCTTACAGACCTATCTTTAAGTCATTTGAGAAAAGTATACACTCCTGATTAGAAATACTGTCTTATATTTGCTGAACATCTTTCGAATCATCCTTCCATTCCTATTTATACAGATGGTTTGAAATCAGGTGACTGTGTGAGCTCTGCCATGGTTTGTTGTGGTTCGGTGGTTACACGCAGAATCCCCTTTACAACTTCTGTGTTCACTGCTGAACTGTTTGCTATTTCTCTTGCCCTGGATCACATATAAGCTAAGCAGTACTCAAACTGCACGATTTATACTGACATGCTTAGTTCTCTACTGGCCCTGCAATCACTTTACGTTGGTTCAGATCATGTTGTCACCAATATTCACAACTGACTGTTTTATTTCTCTTTAACATCTACTTCTATCCAGTTTTTCTGGATACCAGGCCACATTGGTATTAACGGGAACGAGCTCGCCAACACTGCATCTAAGTCTATCTGCTCTGGCACTATCACCACTGTGTCTGTCCCATACATGGACTATGATCCTGTATTCAAGGCTCGGCTCTGTTGGAGTGAGTAACACGAAAATAAGCTTTTCCAAATAAAACCCTATATTGGACTTTGGCCGTCTTGATTCTGTAAGGATCGGAAAGAGGAAGTTGTTCTCATTAGACTACGCATTGGTCACAGTTTTTAACTCATCATTTTCTTTTATTTGGAAATGATGCACTAGTGTGTAGCATGTGTAACACTCAGATCGTAATTAGCCACATTTTACTTTTGTCATCGTTATGATTCACAACGATGGCACAATTTTAAGCATGTTCTGTCCCAAGGCTTGTTTATAATGTTAAACAGTGTTATTGGTGATGGTGACACTGTCCAACTTGGTAACGTTTTTAGTTTTTCAAAGGCCATTAATCTTTTTTCTGCCATTTAAGTTTTTTAAGTTATACATTACACCTTTTTAATATGGCTCCATTTTGAAAATCACAGTTCATCTAGTTCGATTTGAAATTAGACACTGGCCGTAAAATTGAATAACTCAAAACCAGGACTGGAAAGACCAACTTCAAGTGACTGATGGTGGTTTTTGTACCTACCCATTAGTCTTCCTGGCGAGTTATGATTATTACAGTTATGCTACAGAAAGTCCTTTACAACTTGAATTACTGTAGTTTTTCTCTTCACGTTGTAGACTAGATGTAAACATTGATTTTATGTTACTTATGTTTTTAACCTTTGTTTTGTTTTACCTTAATTTCCTTTTATGAATTTTACTAAATTTAATTTAACTTTTTACTGGACGTTTGGTGCAGATAACCTAGCTGCTCTGTGCCATAAAACACTAAATCAATCAACCAACCAACCAACCTTGACTGGAGAAACTAGTTAGAATCTTTTACTCAGTGATGTTAAGAAGTTACTTCTCAGCAACAGCTTCCCGAAATGTATTCAGTGTAGCATGGGAAGAAACCTGAAGAGAGAAATCCCTCAAAGTTTTGGACTTTAAGAGGAGTTTGCTGTATTCTGCATCTGGTGTTTTAACCAGAATGTATCCAAATCTTAATTTTGGGACAGATATGAGAGAGCCAGCAAGTCTTTCCAATCCTTTCCGAGTAAAAAATTGAGACACTTGCTAAAGGAACTTTTCAGATAGCAAGTGTAAAATGAGGAATTGAGATATATTATCAACTGTAGCTTGGTACTGAGAATTAGATTCCTCCAAGAACAGTCGCTTACCAATCAGGGGTTGTTTTAACCTTAGCAACAAGTGGGTGAGAGGTGTTAGAAGTCAAGAAAAAGACAAAAGTTCAGTGTCCACTGACCTCACCCACAATGGAGCCTTAAAATGAGAAGTGCTACAGAACTGAAAGCAAGAGGATGGGCAGAAATGCAAGGAGTTTATAAACAATATACCTAAACACCAGTATCAGAAAGGTCTACAATACCTGTTGAGAATTTCCAATACTGTTACTCAGTTGACCCTTACCCAGGAGGATCAACCAACTAACCCTGAAAATTCAGGGCCGAAATGGTGTGTTGGAGTTGGATCCTTCAACTACCAGGATCCTCTCCTCCCCTTCAAGAGATATCACACACTGCAAACACGTGGGTGGACGTTCAGATCCCAAAGGAGATAAACTGTAAAGACAGAACCTTCTTTCAGAAGTCTCCTCACTATGTACAGGCATCCACACCAAAGAGGTTTTTGCCTAAAGATAACCCAATTACTACAGAAGCTAAAGAATAACTGTTTCACTGTTATCCTGAGAGTTGACTGTCCTACTTTTAAATGCAGTTTAATGCCATATCCAAGGCTTCTGTTTTGATTTCACTGGAGCATATAGCTAGGTTCACCACAATGTGATCTTTGTCAAGTCAAACAGGACAGGCTTAAATTTTAGACGTCATGCATGCCCACTGCATTCTTATTATTCAAGCACTAACTGTACATTGCTTCTCAAAAAACACAATCCACAATTCATATAGATTAAGTGTTCTGCAATATCAAGCTAAAGGTTAGTTATCTTTTTTTAACAGCCATCTCTTCAAATTCAACAGCATTCTCTCTTCTGCTAATCACCACCTTATTCATATACCTGTATCAATCCCAATAATAAAAAATGTGCTAAGCAGTGGTGACACTGGATGCTGCAGTCAAGAATCATGTTGAAAAAGGTTATTGCAGGAGGCACTGTTATTGAAACTGTTCCATTCTAATTCAGGTTTTGGTGACAAAACTAAAGACCTTTCCTGAGCTTGGGACAATTTTCGTTACTTATGGATATGTAATACATATTACAAGTAAGCACATTGTCATTGCATCAAATGCTAAGATTCTCTATACTGTTGTGCAATTCTAGACAGGAAATAAACACAAACAGTATAAGGAAGGGATGACATTGAAATAATTATCAGCACTGGAAGTGAATATGCTATTAAAAACATTAGACCCTATGTCAGTTTAAAGAGTTGTAACAAGATCAGAACAAATTATAACAACAAATGCATCTTAGAGTAATTTGCAGTCTGTGCCATCTGAATATACATAAACACACTGTACAGTTACTTTTGTATGCAGGGGTCAAAATATTATGTTACAAAGGAATTTAACTTTGCTTGAGAAATTTCATCTTCTTTAGTTGGCTTTCCCTGATTGGGAATGCATGATCCATCCATATTCCTTTAGTTATTGCCCATGAAAGTGAGCATATTGTAGGCATTAAGTTAAAAGAAATTCATTTATATGAGGGAATATATTTTCTAATTATTATTTTTATTCCTTGTACAGGTTGTATCCTGCATCAGATAACCCCAACTCCTCAAAAACTTTTAAAATAATTAATCAAATAATGGTGATTGGGATAGCAGGAACCATGCCCCAGTATTACTCCAAATGTCTGTTGATAGTCACTACATATAATACCCTGAATGGGTAACCAAGATACTGTTTTGGCCCATTGAAAACATAGAAAATAACTTTTATCATTAACTGCTATCAGAACGAGGAACCAAGTCTGCAAAACTGTCAATACCTCCAAGTTAGTGATTTCAACATGCTTCTTGATGCACATACCAGAGCCAATTACCTTGTATGCTTTACTATCAATAAATAGTACTTAACATTTGTAGTGGCTAATTTCATCTGGTGGAGAATGCTGGTTACACTTTTCCCTAGAGCCAGTTCTGAACTCCAGCTCTAAAGAACTTTCAGATTGGTAAAGCCAATTGTTGGAACCGATATAAACCCTCCCAGTGTCATAATCTACAAGTACATGCATGAACTTTGTGTTCTCATTAAATATTGTATAAGATGCATAGACATTTGGATCCTCTTAGGCAGCTACTGTTAAAACTAAAGTCACAAATACAAAGCACACTGAACACAGAATGCAGAGTACAATACTTCGTCTCTATATCAATCTGCATTAGTAAATGCTATTCAAATGGAAGTTTCACAAAATATGCCCTCTCTCTTCTAGACATAATGAAAATTTGAGAAATAAACTCCACGTTACAGTCCAATTCATTCTGCTTAATAACCTGTTGACTTCACCTTAAGCATTTCATATCCTTCAATTGCTAACTGCTTTGTTATCACTTGGGGCATTTTCACTTTTCCACTCGAAGATTTCTTTAGCAGACTCGGGTCATGCAACAGATAATTAATCTTTCGACTTCGTGGGTTGGAATCTGTTTAGAGATATTTTACCTAGAAACATTCTACTAACCCCAAGATCTTTATATACGGATCACTACACTGCATCAGATGAGAAGTGGAAGTATTTATGTTCTCCACTCCAAAAATTAAGTCATCTGCAGACATGGGCAACTGTTGCTCTTTCACAATCAATAAGCTCCTACTTCAAAATCAATCAACTTAAGAAATTGCTATAATTTCCACTACTCCACATCTTTCTCCATACTCACTTTTTTAAATAAAAACAGTGTTGTTTACATTCACTCACCATTATTCGATTTCGATAAAGAAATCGACTTCTCATGATAGATATGGCACAGTTCAGCTGGTGATCAAGTTAGGCATAAAATCAGCAAAAATCAAGACACGTGCAGCCAAAACAATCTGCTGCAGGACATACAATGCGTTATTAACGTGACGAATAGTTTAGCAATTTTCCATCTTCTGTATCTCAGACTGTAGTAATCGAAACTGTCATGTTTTCAGAAGATACGCTCTAGTAGATTCTTATTTCACATTCGAAATTAAGGTAATCCATTAAGAAATACATGAAATATAAAATTCCTTATTTTGATTAAGTTTCTACCTATTTGTTTTTCTTCGCACCAAAAGTACGGAAACTTTACTTTAAAAATCCGTAAAAGTTATGTTTTTTCTATTATTTTCAAATTTGATGCACTGGTAGATCTTTTCAACCTACAATTAAGAGTTTCATTTGATATAAGTATAAGCCATATATATGTACTAACCGCTTATATGTAATGAAAATATTTGCGCACGCCTACGCAAAAAGTCATGTGAGCTATGGGTCTAACATTTTTTACTACAGCTTTACCTAAGAGTAGAAATGGAAAGTTAAGTTTTTGTCATTCGGATTAAAGACAGATAATTTAGAGCAGCAAAACTTGAATGTGAAATGACGGGCAGATAAATACACACTGGTTAGGCCAGGCAAACTAGATTAGCAATTTCGAGCTCACATTTTCAAAAACATCGTACGTGTTGACGTTTATTAATAATTATTTACAAGCACAAATTTACTAAATTTTATAAAGTTATCTTAATTAAAGTGCATTTAGTGTGACGTGATATTATTTTAAGCAATTAGCATACATAATGATGCTTGATACGGCTATACCTAGTGCATGTAAATAATGGCAAGAAATTAATTAGATTTCATGTCGTTAATATAAAAAAAAGCTATTAACACTGTTCGAGAGATGAAAACTACCATCATATTTTAAAAAATCTGGCTGGTTGTGTAAAGATATGTTCCGAATAATAGGGTTGCGATCCTAATAATAACAAAAATAATAAGGTTTGCTATCGAGTATCTCTTACTTGCTGTGGATTGTATCGACAAAAAAGTCTTTATATTCAATCAAGACCTTAGATGTGAAAAAAGGTGCAGTCAGATAAAGATTGAATGTGCAACTTGAAAGGAATGAAATTAGAATTGGTGGCCAAACTGGTAGTTACACTTTACAGCGCTGATCAGAATTTGATACCAAATATTCGTCTATTAGTTATGCGTATTTTGTTGAATAGAAAAGGCAGCCTGGCTTGCAAATGAATAGTTGCTGTAAATTTCTTATCAATGCTATAAAGTGTAGTTACAAGTTTGGCTGCCAATTCTGATTTCATTCCTTTTAAGTTGCACGCTCAAACCTCTTTTAAGACTACATCTTTTTTTTCACCCCTGAAATGTTTTTATTATATTTACTTTACTTGACAAATGTGTTATACAACTCGTGTGTTCTCGCAATTGTTGTTTCAATTCATTTTTTATGACTTTTGAAGAACTTTCTGATAGCTTGTTTCTCTTTTACTCATTTAAGAAATTTACTTGATTATTATCACTGTAAATGATTCATCTTCAAATATTACAGTTATTGCTATTTAAACTGTTATTGCTAACATGTTTAGTGAAAAATCTTACGTTTGTTTGCTTCTGTTTCCAGTTCCGTAACTTAAAGCCTACAATTGGTTAACTCATTATAATCTCACATTGTGGTCTCTAAAATAAAAGGCCCACTTTGATGAATACAGGTTTATCTAAAAACACAACATTCGAAATACTACAGTTAAAAAACATCCACTGTAACTAATGTTCAAGAAGTTCTCACCAGCTAAACACAAACTACTAACATGCATTATCGCTCTCTTTGACTTCATCTAAGAATATTCTCTAAGAAAAGCGCTTTCTATTTGCGCAACTGGAAGTTTTAGGCATCTGCCTGGTCGAAGCTAAATGGGAAAACCAAAGAAGCAGTGAAATGAAAAATACAAGAGGTATATAACAACAAACAACTGAAATGAAGAGAGTTCTAAAAATGACTGAAGTGCCTGATTGAAAAGGTAGAAAATATCTGTGATAAAATAGAAATACATGGGCCAAAACAAAAAGAAGGATAGTGGTGAAAAAAACAAACAAAACAACATACAACAAGCCATCTAGGAAAGGAACGAAACCTTGAAAACTATCACAGAGAAAGACATCCATTCAAATGGTGTACAAAAAATTAAAAACGGAGACAAAGAAAGCAGTAGCAAATAAAAAGGGAATTGATAATTGATAAAACAGCACGGATACACCAGCAGTGCGCAAGGTATACAGAATAGCCAAGCAAAGGGAATGGCAAAGAGACATCATAGTTAAAGTAGTTAAGGACAATGAAAGGAAATTCCTGATGATTGAAAAGGCAGTAAAATAGAGGTGGAAATATTATTACAAGGAACTACTTAGCCTGCAAAATTAAAGCATAAAAATTTCTTTGTTTCCATTTTAAGTTCATTGCTATACAATGGGCAATCTCTGCTCTACCCACCAAGGGTATTGAAACTCATTTTCTAGCACTAAGTATGTAGACACACCACAAAATAATTGAATGAGTCACCGCCAATAGCAGTCCAAGTACTATATATCAGCATAGTGAAAGTTAAAGAAGCAATAAAAATGATGGTAAACAAGGCGGGAAATCCATCAATCATTTCCAGTGAGATGGCCAAGGCACTAGGATATGATGGAGTTAAATTTGTACGGACTCTATTAAAGAACATTTGGAAAAAGAGTGCATATCTGCAAAGAGGAGAGTGGACCTATTGATATCCATCTAAATAAAGCAGAAAGAAGATTATTCTCTTGAATGTAAAAACTATAGAGAAATAAAGCTGGTAGAGCATCTACTGATTTAAACAAGGGATACATAAAGATAGAACAAGGGAAGTAATAAACATCGACAGAATACAGTTTGTGGTTCAACCTTAGAAAAGAACAATAGGTGCAATCTTGACTCTGCAACGGTTGTAGGAGACATAGCTTGATGGAAACGAGAAGCTGACATCCATTTGTTGATTTGGAGTAAACATAGGATATGGTGCTACAAGAATTAGCATAGTAGTGCCTCCGAAAGAAAGAAGTACCCAAAAAGGAAGTTGATCAGACCAGTGAGAGACTTGTGGAAAAGTAAAACAATAATGAAATGGTATATGGAGATGTAGACAAGTTTGAAATAAGCGCCCGAAATTACCAAGGGTGAGCATTAGCACCCCATCTGTTTGTTCGTCACTGCCATTGACGTTTTGAGTAAAAAATGCCACATGCCCCCTCCCCTGTGGGAGTTATGTTTCGCTGACGTCTTTGTCCTAACAGCTGCAAGTGAACTGAAAAGAAGATAGTGCTTCTCTATGGAGCAGATATCTGGATCTTGAAGAAAAAAGGTGCCGGTTTGTTCATAAAAATAGAAAACAACGCTGAAATAGCTGTTGGAAGGTGTCAGGTCACTGAGAAAGAAGAAAATATGAAAATTAAGGAAATGGTAGGAGTCTGTGGAATAAATAAAATATCTAAAGAAGCGAGGCTGAGGTGATTTGGTCATTAGAAGAGAAGGACAAGCAATAAGGAGAGCACCAAAGCGGTAAATAACTGGCATAGAAGATTGGAAAGACCAGTAAAGTATTGGAAAGATGAGATTAAAGAAGACAAATAAAAAAGGAATTGCAGAATACTTTGGAATAAGCAGGAATTATTGGAAGACGACAACACGTGTGGATGACGTTGATTTCTGCTGGAAAGAAAAGTTGAAGAAGATAAACAACAGTACTGAAAATGATTATACCTGCAAAAGGTTGCAGTACATTTTTTACAGTTTGAAACTCCAGTACAGTGCTTGAAATGAAAAGCTGCACAATAGTCTACCTGCGCAGTGCCCACCGTAGAGATGGAACTCCTAATTGTAACGTTATAATTCGTCAATATGTCATATGAAACACCGACGGTGGGAGTAAGTAGTACACTGTATCTTTGCCCAAAATGGCATCTTAGTTCTGAAGCAGCACAGAACCATAATTACACTTTCTAGGTGATGTCATTCATTACACACATTCTAACCATCTGTTTTTACTAAGTTATACAAATAATCACAAACAATAATTACTAGCTACAAAGGAAGGAATTTACTAGGAACTCAGGTGACGGTTAGGTCTCGTCTTATTGAAGGATTTTTTAAATCTGCATGCAAACTAAAGTAATGATAATCAAATAGAAGCTTTAAAAATAGATAGTGACTTTGATCACTTGTATTTGTGAGCTTGTACTATATAAAAACAAATACTACTATTGTTTTTCAACTTTCTGTTAAGAAGCCAAGAAGAAGTAAAAGCTCTCGGCGAGGTGTTTAAATAAAAATGTTCTCTCATACTTAATTTAAAAAATAGAAAGGAAAATATTACAATTTTTTTTCTATGTGTTATAAATAAAACAACAGAGAATCCTCAATAACTGTGGTACTCGCCATTTTTTAGGCAGGATTAGAATAAATTAATCTTAGAGACTTGCGATTCCATTTTAATTAACTATACTTTTGTGCACCAGCACGCATGGAGAATCCGTACGTCCGATTCAATTTTATTAGTTAGAGTCGCTACCAGACTACTATCAAATTGAAACTCTTTTAGGCAGGATTAGAATAAATTTACGAGACCTTAGGCATGGCCAAATACATTAATCGAAAAGGTTTCATCTCCTAAGTCGAAAACTGTAATTAGACTCAAATCGGCTAAAGGATGATGGAACTATGAACTAAACGCTTGTATTTGAAAAAAAAAGAAAAGAGCTTTGAACCTTTCTATAAGTCGCTCATCTGCGGTTAAAAAAATGAATTTTCCATGTCATGTATTTTTAATTCTCTTTCCAAATGCTTAACTAATACTTAAATATAAATTTAGGTTTATTACACACCGACAACAGGTAACGTTTCTAATTTCATATTAAATTGCCTTTCCTTAATATTCAGTTATTACTTAAGGTAAATAACTACCATTTATCAGTGGAAAGGTGGTTCTCACTCATACTACATGACAGAATCTGGATTAATTTATATTGCGCGCGAATGAAATAAATTTCAAACAAGCATACATCTTCACCTATTCCGTTTCTGGTGTTTCCACGAGTTAAAAACTAGCGAGACAACCACTTAGGAAACAGTAACACCAATTAAATAACAGGTGAAACATACAAGAATCGGTAACGAACACCAAAATGAAAAACATGATACGACTCTAAATTTTGATATGGCTGAGCATGCGTTTTTGAAACATTGGAATGTTTTTCTATACTTCACCTACTTCTCAATTTATGGTTTTGGCTAAATGTTATATTAATTGTAATACAAGGCAATCTCTTGCAGAACTATACGTTAAGTTGGACACTCTATGTAGCTAGCGATGTTACCGTATTATCTCTTGAAAAACAACTTGGAGCTGTTGAAACGACGTGAAGTTCTAATTGTCTTGATTTTAACTTTTAATGAAACACTTTAACATTGAAACCACGAGTTCATAAAATAAAATACTGACTATACATAAATAATATACATACAACTCTAGTTTACCAAAGCATTGTTTTAACTTCAAGATGTGCAGTAAAACGCAGTATAAGAGATAAGGCCGTATGCAAAAGATACATCATTTTCAAAAAATTCAGTTTTGTGGATAGAACTTGGTGCTACCACCTATGATGATGTTTTTTTATTTGTAGCTTTAGTTACAGGAGAAGGTTTAACATACGCTATCAGTGTCAAAAAACAATTTTCTTATAACAAACTTCAAAAATGGATGAAACCACAAAAGCCAACATCTTTCCACAAATGGCTTTGAGGCTAATATTTTTTTTATTACTCAATAATATAAATTTAATACGTACATCCAAAATGCAAATATGATAAATAAATGTATGTATATTTGTATTAGCTCATAAACAATTGAAAGTTATGTATTTATAACTAGGATAAAATAGAAAAGTAAAGTGTTTCAACAAAAAATAAATAGATTCTTTGCTAATTAAAAGGCCGTATGTGGACTGATAGTTAACATGAGAGGTCTGGAGTTCAAGAAGTGATGCTGCCGAATATGATTCTCTCAATAAAACATTCAATTATGTTATTCAGTACGGACTGCTACAGCAGCGGATGATGCTGGCTGCCATTCCAATTATCAGTAGTTCAAAATTTGGGGCCTCTACCCTAGTAGTTTAGCTCACATGCACATAAGTTACAGCTTAGGTTAAAAATTCCAGTTATTGATTCAATGATATGCTACAACAATATTCAACTAGCTACAATTATAACAATACGATAACAGTTTCACAGAATAAGTATTTCTGTTGTCAGAATTAATGACGGCTTTTATATGATTATTTTGACATCACTCTTCCAACGACTATTCCAACTAATTAATGAAACACTGGACTCTTTTTATAAAAGTTTCAATTAGGTTTAACTACAGTATGCAAGATCTTGCTACAAGGCTTATAACTTAAAATGTCTCTTACATATGATTAGATTAACTCTTTGTTTGAATGAGAATAATGATTTTTTGTTGTAAGAATTAAGTTCTACAAATAAACGCAATTATTATGTTCCTACGAGTAGTAGGCGTCTAATCAATTAATGCATTTTTATCGCGATTTAATTCACAAAAAAACTGGTTGTTGATAGAAAACTCGTTTATTTGATGCTAAAAGAACAAACTTCTTTTACAGTTGTTTACGAATTGTTAAAAATATATTTTCTTCTCGAGAAAAGCAACATTAAAGACATCTTACTGTCTCTTGAGAAAAGAAAGGAAAAAAGAACAACTCAAAACCTAAGTTTTCCATCAGAACCACCAGCGAAACCTCTAACTTAATGACACACTTCGCTTTGTAAAAATATATCTCGGTACTTCATCATTATCAGCATGAGAAAAAGAAAAGTTTATTTTTGTCAAGTGCAATCAATCGATAACTTACAATGTGTCTTTTATATCATCTGAAATATATAGACTTTAACAAACGATATTTTACTTAGATTGGTTGCTCAACATATTGTCAGTGACGAAGACCGTTTAATCCGGATTGCACTTTCTCTTAATGTACTACAAAAAAAAAAAAAAAAGAACCTTATTGTTTAGTTATATTATTTTTCCACTTCTTCATGGCTGTTTTCATAGTCCAGAATCTCCATAATTTCACATTATGTTAAACTATCTGCAAGTCGAGTAAATGACGACACTTTTAAACCATATAAAATTTGGTTAAGCTAAAGCCTTTACTGCATACTGGAATAGAAGCATACATGCACGCAATAAAACCAAGCTTCAATTATGAACTCTTAAAAGAGCATTTTAAATTATGCCTGTAAAAATGAAATTTCCAATTCCAAGTTGATATCATAACAACAGCACTACTGATCAACTCAGCCGAGAAGTTGGTTGGAAAACAACTAAGTACCATTGATTTAAATTAGTTGCAGCACAGCTGGTAGAGATATAACTAGGTATTATTCAAGTCCGCTCTAACGTCGGTGGTGGAGACACAGCTACGTACTACTGTTCTAAGTCAGCTTGCGAGAAAGATGTACAGTATTGATCATATCAATTGTAACGCTGGTTGTGTGGATTCAACTAAGGTACTGCTGATCAAGTCAGCTGTAACGCTGGTGGAGGAAACAGGACTACGTACTATTGATAAAAGTTAGTTGAATGCTAGTGGTATGGACACAGCTAGGAACTAGTGATCACAGCTATATATTACTGATCTATGCAAGTCGTAAATTTGGTTGCAGGAGAACAGCTAGGTACTGCTAATCTAAACCAACCACAAACTTGGTAATGGAAAATCAGCTTGGAACAACTGCTCTCAGTTAGCCGTGTACCTGGCGGTAGGAACACAGCTAAATACTAGTAATGCAAGTCGGCAGTGAAACTGGTGGTGTGTAAACAGCTATATACTATTGATTGAAGTCAACTGTCATGCTAGTGGTGGGAAGATAGCCATGTAGATCGTACTGACTCAAGCCACCGGCAATGTCGTCGGTGGGAAAAGAACTAAGTAGATTCTATTGATTGAAGCCAACCATAATGTCATTGACGGGAAGAAATGTAAGTATACCTTACTGGTTTATGTCACCTACAATGCTTACGGTGGGAAGAGAACACGGTTTCTCGCTGAACGCTTGCCCGATAGATCAATGAAATTAATCGACAACGTTGGATACGAATAAGTCAGCCACGCCAACTCAACTAAACTAAATAAAGATCCGCTTACTGACTACTGCCAGATAAACCAGTTACCATTCGAACCCTGGCTGTCTATACAGCTTGTTCATCGTTTTGTGTATTAAAAATGTAGCCAGGTGTAGTTGTGACGTTTCCACCAATAACAAACTATCATTTATAAATGGATTTACATTTTCAGTTATAATACAGCAATTACCATATGTCCCAAGATAAATATAATTCTTAGTACATCAAGTAGTTGTTTATTTGCAAAACATTTACTATTATTTCACGATTATCAAACATTGCATTTTAAAGTTATTCCCAGTGGTTTCTAAATCGATCTGGGCATTAACCATCATGTAAACCCCTTCCCACAGTGTGATAACGTAAATACTTTGCTTTACACTGAAAACAGTATCGTGTTATTTAAGAAGCAACTGCTTAATTGAGACAGAATATTAAAAGATGTTATACGAAGATATCAAAAAATTTACAATGAACAGTTTTATCTACCTTTGTACGCGAGAGAAATTAAGCAAATACAATTAAATATATAATTTATATTAAAATTACCCACGTACCAGGGACCACTTCTTTGGAGTCACGTGCTATTACGGATACTATTTCATGCATGTGAATTTCTGCTTGGAATTCCTGCAACTAGCTAAAACCATTAAGACGTTCAGACTGTCACCAGCTGGTTAAAAAAGTTTCGTTTGAAAGACAGTCAACAGGCTTACATTTTAACCTCTGTTGAAGTCAAGGCGACAATGAACTAGATAATGTGTAATCATTTTCTATCTTATCTGTCTGGTAATATCCGAACCAAGGACATTAAAGATTGTAGTATAAACAGCCTTATACCAGCCGTACGAATAAGAAAAAAATTACTAATTAATTTCTCACTATACACAGTTTTGGTTTATTTTCATTCACTTCACCAAAAAGGTAATGCATAAGGTACACACCACCATAATATTCACAGGTCCTGCACCCTATTATAATTTTTATAAATCATATGTTTGTGTTGTACTATTGTTTGTTTCTTCTTATATAGAAAGCTTCAAAATGGGTTATGCTGGCTGTGGCAACGCAAGGATTAAACCCCAAATTTAAGTGTTATAAGCCCTTTGCCGCTCAACCAAAGGCCAACCATCTATTTTCTTTCTTAGAACAAGTGGTTTGGTTACAATTAACATTATAACAATTAATGACAAGTGAGCCACAACATGAGCGAAGAAGCGACTTTGTACCGTTATATCATACGGTGCACATTTCAAACAGCTGTAATGACAAAACTCACTGACGTGTGACTTTTGTTTTAGAATTTTCGCGTAAAACTACAAAAGATCTACCTGCGCATAGGTGTCTCTTGATTTAGAAAGCGGTTAGACGACAACACCTATAATAAACGTTTATAATATTGAGTAAAAGAAAAGTGGGATTTGACTATCGTTCTTACAGCGTATATGACTCCGAAGTATGCAAAAAAATCTTAGGCAAAAGCATGAGACCAAACCAAGTCTTTGGATTTACGGTTCAGGCACACTAATCAATGGGCCAAGCCCGATCCAAAGTGTGCCACCTGCATTGTGACCTGAGAGTTCCTACGTATTTTTCAACAAAAGAAAAAACGAAAAAGAGGCGATTTAAGCCAATTCTCTTGTAAACTTCTTTACACAAAGAAAAGATAAAACTACTGAATATGATGTAGTATGCGGACGCTACCTGTATTCACCAGACAACAGTACAAAAAAATGTTGGTATTATTGAATTAATGTTAAAAACTGGCAGGTTAATTTGTTTCAACTTATAAATTATAAACAAATAAATAACGTAAAAATAGTTTTTACATTACAAGAGCGAATACAATTTAACCTTTTTCTTTTAACTTTTATTTGGTCAAACTGAAAATATGCCCAGTGCCTCTACGTACAAAAACATTTTTATAAAATAAGCCAATCTAAAACAAGCAATCTTTTCTCAATCTTTCAAATGCATCCGAAAGAAGTCTAGTCTTTTGCCATTTCTTGCGCTTACGGAGAATTCAAACGAAGCAACAAAAATACGAAGAAAAAAAAGACTGATAGAAGACAATAGTTTCGATTAAACCTATATTTAAAGCTTCAAGACCAAGCAGATATTTAGTTATTTTTAATGGTTTCTATAAATCTAGAAGCGTAAGGCAGCAGGCTTACGGGTCTCAACTGTCATGGCCAGATGACTAGAGCTTAACTCTAAACCTGTTTGAAATCCATTAAGATTGTTGCTCTCAGCCCATCTGAAAGAGAACAAGAAATGGGCGGGAAGAGAAATTTCACCGATAATCCAAACATGTAATAAATATATCCTTCTATATATTACGCTCACTGGTCGCTAGAATGTTTTACAGCTTTTATTTTCATTTAATTATATATACACAAAAAAAAAAATTTAAAATTTGAGCTTTGTAGATAAAGGTTTGTGAATTTTTTTTTGTATATGACAAGAATGCTTTTACTTCAAAACATGTTTAGTATTATTTTCTATACTCACCTCAAAGAAAATGCAACTTTTACGATTTAAGAATATTCATACAGTAAACAATAGTGAGAGAACAAGATGGATAATCTGAATATCAATAGCTACAAATAACTAAGAAAGTAGAAATGTTGAGATCAATGTAATGAAAAGTGAGAAGAAAAACCAAGATGCCAATTCAAGGGAAGGAAACAATGCTAGGACCAGTAAGTATCCTGAGGGTAAGAATCTAGGTAGCAAAAAGAAACGAGTTCAAGTAAAATAATTTGTGAGATTAGGAGCTCAAGACAAGAATGAAAATAACGAGAAAGATACAAGAAAGAGAAGGCAAAAATTCTGGTGTTGATAGCTCAAGTCCAGAATAAAATGACAAAGAAAGATGGTATTAAAAAAAGGCACAACTGTTGGAATCAGTAGTTGAACGCAAGGATCAATACAAGAAACATGAAGTAAAATGTTGAACTGAGTAACTCGAGACCGGGACTAAAATTACGAGAAAGATGTAAGAAGACAAATGTTAGAATCAGTAGCTCAAGACTAAGCCTGCAGACATACCTCTGTGCCACTGGAGACAGAAGTACCTCGAAACTAAAATGGTTACACGAGAGATAAAAATATTCTAGTGAATGAGGCTCTAATAACAGAACCAAGCACTATTACAGTAAAAACTACAGAACACAAATAAAGAATAAACAAAACGAATGCAATTTAAACACACATTTACACACACACCTGAGGCAAAGCTATATCGATTATTTAACTGAGGGACTTACTACGAAGAAAGTGTATTGTAGATATTTATATGAGAGGCGAATCAGTTAGAGAACTGATGGAAACAGTGATAATGCAGAACAGAATGAGAGAGTTATGCCAACGACTGGAGGACTAAGCCAAACACGATATATATTGCTATTTAAAAAAAAGCAAAACCACGAAACTAAAACAAACACGGTTTGTGTTAAAGCTGCTACTGATAACTCGGAAATCTACCATATCAGCTAATAAAGAAAAATACATTTATCATGTAACAAAAGAAACTACCATCGTATATCAAGTATAAGAGAAAACTGCTACCGTTTATCGAGAACTACCAGAAATTATCAAGCAACAAAAAATACTAATGATGAAAATAAAATAAAGAAGACATGTAAGTCAACATCAGCAAAGAAATTCCAAATAAAAAAAAACTGTGGCTCACAGATATCAAACAAACAGATAATTACTGAATTGGTATCAAAGAAAGATACAAAAACAGCTATGAATCACCAGCCAAACAACAAGAAAGCTGAAACGAATCACAAAGTAGCAGTACAGGAAACACATGTAGAGCACTTGATAAATGAAAAAACGAAACAAAAAAAACAAATCAGCAATAAAAAGTATCATTTGCGATTCACCATATAAGCAACAGCTGAAACTATATACTTCCGCAGCGTTCCCAAAATTGCTTTGTTTAAAGAAAAAATAACACCAAAATTAACAGTAACAAATAGTTTTTTTTTGGCTTTTAAAGTACACACGTCATGATGTGTCGTAGCCTATAGCCTGCATAATTATTCTCGTGATTCATGGTATGCGCACATTTTATTGATGTAATGACAGTACAAATTGCAGCGCTAAGCGTCCCTTATGACAGACAACACACGACTACACGACTGTATAACGTGGTGGGAGCAGTTAAAAACAGGTGATCCCTCCAGGCGACTTTCGGAGAAATAAACACGGACAAAGAAAACACTCGTGGATCTCGAGGTATGCAACAATTATAACACCTATCATTAATTGCCAAGTAAGCAACAAAGAAAACATTCCCGAATTTCCAGGCGAGCAATAAAAACATCTACAGTCACTAAGTACACAACAAAGAAAACATTCATGAGCCTCCTGGTGAAAAACAACGGATTGACAAGTACGCAACAGAGAAAACATTAGCGAGTCTCCAGGCGAGCAACAAGAACAATCAACTATGGATCCACAATTAAGCAACACACACACAAACAAAAAACACTGGTCAGACTACAGGTAAACAGCAAGAACAGCAGCTACGAATCACCAAATGGGCAACAGAAACAAACAAAAAACAATGGCGACTCTCCAAATGGTTGGTGTGTTATTTGGCGTTTATTAGCATAAAGTAACTAGACTATCTGCGCCATACGACCGGTTAAAAAATAAAAATAAAAGTAAAATTATTAAAATACGTAAAAAGAAATAATGTTAAAACAAAACAGTCGATTTTTTAAATTAAAAACGTAGTTAAAAAGGACAATGGCCCTTAAAAATTTAAAAACAACTCAAGTGGACAGGGTCGCCATCGCCAATCACATTGTTTAATGTCAAGGGCGAACCCATGGTAAAAAGTCTAAAATGTAGCTCACAGTTATAACGATGGCACAACAGTAAAATGTGGGCTATTTGACGTGAGTATTACGCAGACCACACATTGGTGCATGAATCCCAGATAAAAGAAAACTATGAATTAAAAAACTGACTAATGCATAATAAAGCTAGGACAACTTCCTCTTTCTAATTCTTAAGGAAGCAAGATGGTCAAATCCAATAAAAGGTTTGATCTGGAAAAGCTTGTTATCACGTTGCTCACTCCAAGTCAATTGCCAACTGGCGCAGAGCCGAGCCTTGAACATAGGACCGTAGTTAATGTATGGGAAAGGTACGGCCGTGATAACACCAAAGCAAACAAACTTAGATGTGGTATCAGCGAGCTCGTTTCCGCGAATACCAACGTGGCCTAGTATCCAGAAGAACTATTCGGTTTTGAATATTGACAAAAACATGGTGAGAACTAACATGAAGCAATTCCAGAGCCAGTAGAGAGCTAAATGAGTTAGTTTAAATAGTACAGTTAAGTACTGCATAGCTTTTACGTGATCCAGGGCAAGAGAAATCATAGAGAGAATCCTGTGTGCAACTACCAAACTACAACAAACTAGGGCAGAGCCGACAGAGACACCTGATTTTGAGCTATCCACACAAATGAGAATGGTTTGAAAGATGTTCAGAAAATAAAAGATGGTATTTCCAATTGGGAGTGTCCACCTTTCTCAGATGACTCAAAGAAGGGTTACATTTGAAAATGGCAATAAGCCATGGTGGGATGGGCTGATTTGTGGAGACAGCAACATCAGCCAAGATCAAACCCTATTCAGTCAACTGCACCTGAATATGAAGCCCAAAAGGAGTAATGGCAGACCATCGATTCTGAAGAAGGAAGACACAATCTCAGGTGGAATGCTGTGGTAAGGGTCAAAGTTTTGCCACATACAATAAAGACAGTTGCAAGCAGCAGAGGTTGATAAAACTGTGCACAAACTCTGGACTGGAGAAGTGCAGAAAACCTTTGGGGAGAGCTGAAGCCCCTCATGGTAAACAGGATCCAACATCTTCAAATCCAAGGTCCTGGCAGAACCATAGAAAGAGACCCATAGTCCAGTTTTGATCAAATGAAAGCACGATAAATTTGTACCATAGAACATTGATCTACTCCTCAAGAAGTGAAAGAAAGAACACGGAGGATGTTTAGTGCTTTTATACACTTGACATGTAGCTATTTGTTGTGTGGAATAAAGGCCAGTTTATGGTCAAAGATAAGCCCAAGAACTTTAGCCTCAGGGACAAAGGAAAGCACAACTTCTCCGAGACAGAGCTCGGGATCATAGTGAATACCCCGTTGGCAGTATAAGTGCATGCCAATGGTTTTAGAGCGAGAAAAGGAAAACCATTTGCTGTGGTCCACTTCAGTAAATGATTGAGGGAAGTCTGTAGCAACTGCTCAATAAACCTCATGCTCGACGATTGGAAGTCATCAACATAGAGACTGCTTGCAGCTGTAGGGGGTTGTCCACTGATGGCATTAATCAATCTTTATAATGAAGAGTGTGATACCCAAGACACAGCTCTAAGGGACTCCAACTTCTTGTGGGAAAAAACATGAAAGTGTCAAACCCACACAGACTTCAAATCGCCAGTTCATTAAAAATGTATAATAAAAATAGGCAAATGGCCACACAACCCTTAGAAAGTATCATAAGCTTTCTCAAGGTAAAAAATACAGAAACAAGATGTCGCTTGAGAAAGGCTTCTCTAATTGACGTTGAGTAATATGGTCCACGGTGAAGTGCTGTTGGAACACACAGTGGGTGGGCGAAAAGAGGTTGTTTAATTCTAGGAACCAAACAAAACGAGCATTAACCTTCCTCACTAAGATCTTACAAAGACAGCTAGTTAAAGTGATCAGACAGTAATTTTAAGGAATCTTGGGATCCTTCTCAGACTTGGAAAAAATAGAAGATAATAGCGTGGCACCAAGCATCAGGGAAACATTCACCTGCCAGATCTGGTTAAAAACAACCAGAAAAATAGCAATAGGGGCAGGAAAGAGATTGTGCAACATCTTGTAGTGAATATCATCAGGTCCGACTAATGTACTGCCAAATTAATGAAGGGTAAGCTTGAGTTCCACCAGTGTAAAGGGGCGGTTATACTCATACAGATGATCAGCCCAAAAGGAAAGAGGAGATTCCTCTGCCCGAGTTTTAATGGCTAAGAAGATAGAAGTTGAGCCAGAAGTGCTAGATGCATGAGAAGAGCTTTTACCGAGAGTATAAGCAACGCTCTGGGCATCAGCAACTTCACAGCCCTCAGAAAGCAAGATCGAAAGGAAGGCAGAAGTATACTGCCCACTAACCTTCCAAATCGTGTCCCATATGGCTTTGGAACTAGTGATAGAAATATGCTGGTTGTGAACTTAATCCAAGATTCCTTCTGGATTTGATGCTTTACCTGCTGCGCATTTGCATAAGCCCACTGAAAAGCAATGCAGTTTGAAAGTGTGGAATATTTATGAAAGATATTCCAGGCCTGTTTTGAGCCTTCTGTACCACGTGGCAGGCAAGAATACACAATGGACAGAGATACCGTGAAATAAAAGGTCGAGATTTCAGGAATAGACTGAGCAGCTGCTTGGACAATACAGTTAATTACTGCTGTCACACAGTCATCCACCGATGGTTTACAGATGACAGCAGGATTAAGTTTCAAGAGATTAATGAAAGAGAGCCAGTTTGACTGGTCCAACTTCCATCATGGCATGCAGGTCAGGTGGCATCGACTATGGCCAGTTTCCATCCATATGATAGGAAAATGATCACTGCCCTGTGGGTTACTGTTAACCCAGTGAAATAAGAGAAAAAGTGAAGGGTAACAGATGGAGGGATCAATAGAAGTAAAAGACTAACTAGGTGCATGAAAATAAGCACAAATACCAGTATTGAAGAGAGAAAGGTTATGATCCGAAAGTACATGCTTTACAAAACGACTTCTCCCATCAATATTAGCATCACTCCAGAGGGGATTATGTCCAATAAAGTCCCCCATGATTAAAAATGGAAACAGCAATGGTTCAATGAGAGCATCAAGGTCTGATTAATCATACATCTCCTCAGAAGGTACAGAGAACAAACAGTAGTAGTACAACTGAAAGAAACGTGGATGACTACGACCTCCAAGGATGTATCGGGTGGCAAAGATAGGGTGGCACATGCTAATAATCCAGCAATGCCACCTCCCCATGCACCCATCCATCACACAACCTATCATTTCTATACAAAGAAAACTGCTGAAAGGTGACTGTATCAGCAGGTTTCAGAAATGTTTCCTGTAAGGAAAGACACACAAGATGGTAAGAATTAATCAGCCCTTTGATGTCACCCAATTAGAAATGGAAACCTCGACAGTTCCACTGTAGTAAAATGGCTATTTTTACTTATGTGAAGGAGATTTGGATGGTAAGCCCTTCTGTTTTCGACCACGTCGTTTCTTTTTACTAGAAGGTCTATCGACCTCCATAGATCTTGCCCTAAGTCGAGTGGGAAGGGTCTTTGTTGGTAGATGAAGATTCCAGTGACTGAGGGCGTGAACAAATAATCTTTCTGTATCTCGGGGTCAGAGAAAAAGATGCACCAGAGGAAATTCTCGAACCCAGAACCAAAGGAAGTGGATTCAGAGATGTGCTGGAAGGAATGATATGGAGTGCAAAAGACTTTTCATATGGTTTGAGAGTGATCCTTTCAGAGGCGTTAAGAGATATGTCTGCATTCACACTGAAATAGGGTGGTGTACAGTAACTTTCGAGCCTCGTTTTCAAATGCTGTACCTCTTTTTCCTCCACCCTTCTCGGGTAAAAACGAAAGTAAGAAGGGCAAGAGCCATTAGAATTAGCACAATGGAAGTCCATTTTGCACTCATAGGCGTCATGGTCCTTGCCACTGCAACGAACACACGTCAAGGAACCATGACATAATATCTTCGAGTGTCTGAACCACTGACACTGGAAACATCTGAGAAGGTTTGGAAAATATGGCTGCACATTGCAATTTGGATAACCTGCCATGATGGTAGCAGGTGGAAGAGGTGATGCAAACGTCCAAATTAGGGCATTGTTTGCCTTCATAATTCCATCTTTGCGGGTGGAGATACGTCTTACTACAGAAACTCCTTGGGTGGAGAAACCAGCAAGAATGTTCTTCAAATCACACTTAACAATAACTCCTCGTGACGCATTCAAAGTAGTATGGGAAGCAACCTCAATGGATATATATCCCAAATGGCCTTTGAATGCAAGAGGAGTTCATTTTGTTTTGGGGTGGATGTTTCCATCAAGATGTCTTCAGAATGTAGCTTTCTGACTGACTTAGGAGAGCCAGCAAGCCCCTCTAGTCTCTGTAAAAAAAAGACATTTGCTATAAAGATTTGTCTTATAAAGAATGTAATATTAGTAAATGGTGTGCAGGTGTTAAAAATTGCTGTTCAGAATCTTCAAGACGTGGTCGTTTACTTATAGTCTATTTTATTTTATTTTTGGTTGGGAGATCCATACTAAAAAAAAATATTTTTGTGCCTACTGAACCCGCCCACCATGTAGACGTACGAGGGGACGCACTACAATGCCAAACAAGAACATTGCAACAACACCATGATTTCATGAGTACTATATCCAAACACCAGTATCAGGCACAATGTCCACAACACCCACTGTAAACGTCCAACCCGGGTACCTCATTGACCCTAGCCCAAGTGGACCAGCCAATTGACATTGGTGGCCACCCCAAGGCCCCCCCCCCCCATCTAGAAGAATTCAAGATCAAATTCATGTGTTAGGATTGGACCCCTATACTACCAGGATCCTCTCTTCCTCTTCAAAGATCGCCATGCATGGCAGACATGTTTGTGGATGTTTAAATCCCAGAGGAAGTAAACTGAAAGTACAGAATCTTCTCTGGAAAGTTTCCTCACCAAACACAGGAATCCACACCGCGGGGAGACTCTAGATGAGCAACAAGAACAACTAAGACTACCAGGTAAGCAACAAAGGAAATACTGGTCAGTCTTGTAACGAATTTTCTATTACATAGTTACTTTAATATCAACGTTTATTTTAGTTAAATATATGTTTAGAAATGCATGTAGTTTATATTGTTAAATGTGTATTGCTTAAAATCCACTTATTCTCTAAATTTGTGAAATATTCTCGAGTGCAAGAATCAACAATATATAATTTACAAAAGCACTAGCGTATCTTCAAATATTGTTGCCAACTGAACTTTCTACAACCTCAACCAAAACGTTTATAAGCCGATGCACCAAGAGAGAGAGTATGTTGTTGTTAGCTTGTTATAGTTAGTATACTATAAACCGTGGACACTATAATGGTGATTATTGCTTATCAATCATGATACTACAGATATTTGACTAGTAATGTTTATAAATTTCGAACATTACAAATCACTTAACTTTGTAAGTTAGTATTTCAACGAGAACATTGCAAGTTTTCATGAGGAAAAACTCACGTGTAAAGAAACCAACTAGCTTTCCATCAAGTGAGGTGTGCCTGTGTATCAACATGGAATTAATTCACTCATTATATACTGTCGATAAAATATCTACAGGATGTTCGGAAAGTCACCGTGCAGTTTTGGAAGCTTGTTTGTTTCTGAATTTTGCACAAAGCTACACGAGAGCTATCTGCGCTAGCCGTCCCTAATTTAGCAGTGTAAATCTAGAGGGAAGGTGGCTAGTTATCACCACCCACCGCCAACTCCTGGGTTACTCTTTTACCAACGAATAGTGGGATTGACCGTCACATTATAATGCCCCTACGGCTGAAAGGGCGAGAATGTTTGGCGCGACCGGGATGCGAACCCGCGACCCTCAGATTACGAGTCGCACGCCATAACACGCTTAGCCATGCTAGGCCATGTTCTGAAAGCAG